>NC_134851.1:64140204-64794490 GCF_965363235.1 Mytilus galloprovincialis | reverse complement strand
TTATTCGGGCGTCACTTATGAGTCTTCTATAGTCAAAACGGGCGTCCGGCGTAAATATCAAATTTCAATCCTTGTGTCTATGAAGAGGTTATTTACATGTAAATGCACATTGTACATATTGTAATAAAAGATATGAATTATGAATTTAAATGATATGAAGTTATGAAGTTATAAATCTTTCGTATCTTTTTTTTTATGTTAAACAGTGAGCTGCGAAGAACCATACGAGAAGATAGGGAAAGGTTGTTATTCTATCAAGGATGACAACGTATCTGGTGATGCAGCATTTGTATGTATTACTTAGATAGAAAACTTTTTAGAAAAAAAGTACGGGAACACAAGGCTATATATGCAAAAAGTTTGGTATATTTGTCAATGAGACAACTATCCACAAGAGATCAGATGACACAGAAATTAACAGCTGTAAATCACCGTACGGCCTTCAACATTGAGCAAAGTCCATACCGCATATTCAGCTATAAAAGGCCCCTAAATGACAAATGAATAGATGTTCTTAGCTGTATATGACAAAACTTTAAAAATTTGTTGGTCCTCAATGCTCTTAAACTTCGAACTTTTTCACTTTGGTAGAATCGAGCGTCATTGATGAACCTTTTGTAAACGAAACGCGTGCCGAAAATAATATATTTTAATCCTGGTATTCATGATGAGATATTTTAGTATGAAATACTGAAAATAAGAGGGAAATCACGCAAAAGCTAAACAATATTACATAAGCTAGCTTTATAAGCGTGAATTTAGCGGGTAGCCACATATAAGTATCATGTAATTAAGTGTTTTGATAAAATGTTCATGGTGATTTTCCCATAAAAAATATGTCAACTTTTAAATCTTTGATTTTTCAATGCTTTACTATGAAATGGTTTACTATTTGTTTTGTTTTGGCTTTCGATTTTTTTCCCATCTGAACGTCACTGTATAGTCTTGTATGGACTAAACGGGCGTCTGGAGTATTAAATGTTAAACTTGGTACCTTTTTGTTAGCATTCGTGTGTTTTGTTGTGCTACGTGTTCTCCCATTTAATTGTAATGTAGTCTTGTCATGTAGTGTTGTCATGTAGTCTTGCCATTGTTATGTCATAGTTAACATTGTCATAAAACTAGGAGGTTTGGCATGGCCAAAAAAAAACAGGTTTAACCCACCATTTTTTCTTAAACTGTCCTGTATTAAGCCATGAAAATGGCCATTGTTGTATTATAGTTCTTTTCTGTGTGTTTGTTGTGTTGTAGTTCTCCTCTCATATTTCATGTGTCCCTCAGTTTTAGTTTGTAACCCGTATTTGCTTTTTTTCCCAATCGATTTATAAATTTCGAACCACGGTAAACTACTATTACTTTATTAATTATATTTGTTTTCCCTTTATACCTGATTTTGATATACTCATACATTGTAGTCAATATATTGGAATTGTTTTAGACTGTTATATAATTCAGGGGTTTTGCAAGCTATGAAACCAGGTTCATTCTAACATTTTCTACATAAGGAAATGCATGTTCTGAATGAGGAATATGACTGCTGTTTTCTATTCGTTTGACGTGTTTGCACTTTGATTTTGCCGTTTTATAAAACGACTTTGCGTTTTGAATTTTCTACATATGTTCTATGGATGTATTTTTGTCATTTTACTTTTATTTATATCACAGGCGAGCTGTACAGACCCTGGTGCTTACCTTGCTAACTTCGAAACTATCGAAGAAGCCATGATCATGAAATTGTTCCTTCAGAAGCGGAATTCAGGTAACTATCTCTCAAAATATTTGCAGAAATTATTGTTTACTTACAATTTAAGAATTATCGATGGGAAACTATACTGTCGTTTTGATTATGAAGACAATCTTATTAATTTTGTTTAACATTCATAAGAACAATACCTGTGCTAATTTTACTGTACCAGATATAATATAAAAAACGGAAATGACTTAAAATTCTATGTGAGACACCTTTTTATCTTTATCCATGTTCAAATTGCGATGAATATTTTTGACAATTTAATGTCTCCCCAGTAATGCTCGAGGACAAAATATTAACAATAGGTACAAACACTGAGGAGCTTACCAAACTAAAAAAAACTTAATAACTTTTAATAAGGCTGCTTAAAAAAATCAGAACTATGTTAATAAAAATATAATCGTGGATGTTTAAAATCTTACGACAAAATAATTCAGTATCTGTATTGTTAAGTTAACACTCTAGCAGACGGTTATAATCTGCTAAACTTCACAAATGAATGTTCTAGCTCATCCACATTCAAACATATCTGCGTGTATAAGCCTAGACAATTTTTATTCTCAGTACTTTAGTGTAAAATGAAACATTATTGTTTAAAAGTTAAGGTGTACGTGCGCGTTGTCAATAAAATCAACAATGTCGTCATATGTCAAATAGCGACAAACATATTATTATTGGTTAAGCGAGAAAATTCAATTTCGTTGAGATGATGAACGATAATCTATAAATGCACTATACTATCAAGTAAGATGTAAAATACAGTTTGACACGCAGGTAGCAGGATTTTAATTGTTTTACAGTGTCTCGAAGACATGTTCTCTTAAAAAAGAAAGAATCCACATAGTTTTGTGATATTTTAAACAAAATAATTACTTCGTTTTACATGTTTTAGTAGTTTTATTTTATAAAATTTCTTTAAATGTTTTTGTTGCTACTTTTGATCTCTTCCAAACGGTCCGGTTGATTAACAAAGCACCAATGATTACATTGTAACAAAATGCATGCGTCATTGAATATTTATTATGAAGATGATTTCCTTATAGGTATACATTACTACGTTGGTGGACGTAATATCAATAGATACCTACCAAATGGCGATTGGAGATGGATTAAACATGGTAAAGCCACAAAGATGACTTATTTTGCCTTTGCCTTTAATCGGGGACCCGATGGTCAAACTGATCGTGAAAACGACTGCATGTTCTTCTACGCTAGAGATAGATACAAGTTCTATGATCACGGATGTGACCAAGGAGATTACCTTGGAGGTTATATTTGTGAAATTTGACATGTGTTATTTTTTTTTTTTTTTTAAATATAAATGAATAGCAAAAAAAAAATGAAATTATATTTTCATTTATTTTTTTTTCTCCAGAAAATGAGAATTTGTTCAACGTTCATGATATAAAAATTTATCAAAAGGCCTTGATTGCGATACTATATTGATTGTTTTATTGAGTGTCTATTTTTGCAGTTATTCGAATTGCTAAAGGAGAAATTCCTTACTAGTTACAAACATACATACATTAATTGTAGGAACATCTAAGATATGTGCAAAAGTCGGTACTAAATTATAATCCTGGTACCTTTGATAACTATTTACACCACTGGGTCGATGCCACTGCTTGTGGACGTTTCGTCCCCGAGGGTATCACTAGCCCAGTAGTCAACACTTCTGTGTTGACATGAATATCAATAATTTGGTCATTTTTATAAATTTCCTGTTTACAAAACTTTGAATTTTCGAAAAACTAAGGATTTTCTGATCCCAGGTATAGATTACCTTAGCCATATTTGGCACAACTTTTTGGAATTTTTTATCCTTAATGCTCTTCAACTTTGTACTTGTTTGGCTTTATGAATATTTTGATTTGAGCGTCACTGATGAATCTTATGGAGACGAAACGCGTGTCTGGCGTATTAAATTATAATCCGGGTACCTTTGATAACTATCATACATTTATGTATTGTGGAAGTCTGATTTAGTATGCAAGTGGTTTATACCTGATGGCATTTTACTTCCATATTGAACAACGATAGGTATTAAGTTTTTTAAGCTTACAATTTAAGATATTGTTCTTCAAATCTGTCTCCATCATTTATAAAAGTAAGAATTGAACTTCTTTTTCTCATTTGAACTCGTATTTTCTTGGATTAATATGAGTTTCATGGTTTGAAATAATATACTTCAATGTTATATTTGTTTTTTCTGCATATTGTAAGTAAACAAGCCACATGATAGTAACGATACGATATATCTCTTAGTTAATGTATGTAATATAATTTCGTTTTATACTTGAGCAAATACAAAATAATATATATTATCGTTTTAAAAAATGTGCTATTGTTTACAGATGCACTACAGTGAAAACAAAGATCAACCAATACAGCATAATGAGGCTGAAAATCCTTTTTGTCGGTAACTCCATATGCTCACTTCTACCGTTTGTCTAATAAATCAATGTTCTACAAAAGTAAATCACGAATTCACCAATATTCCAACTGACTCAATTTTCGGAAAACAACATCAGTAATAATCATAAACCGTTAGTTATTTCTTTATTTCTTTAACTGCAGAAGCAAATATAATGAAGCTATGCTATGGTTTCTGAAGCTACACAAAATAACTCACGAATATAGATTTGTTTCGTCTTCAATCCATTGCTTCATTACTAAATTGTCTATTCTTCTTACTAATACGCTAAGTAAAATCATAAACCTAATACTACATTTTTGAATTAAGGCCGTTGGAAAAGTGGAATTAATTATTTTTGGAGTGTAAAAAATTCTTTAGAAGAACTTGATAAATTGCATGCTCATATTGATGATTTTGAATCTGCTCAAAGTTTTTAATTTTCTACCCCATATACCATGTATACCACTTTGCATCATATTCTAAACAGAAAAACATCATACATCTAAGTGTATGGACATTAACAAAGTCAGAATTTTGTTTATTTTCTTTTGTTACATCTTCTGACATCAGACACGGACTTTTTTAACTGAATTTAAATATGTGTATTGTTATGCGTTTCCTTTTCTACATTGCCTAGAGATATAAAAATCATAAACATGTTTAACCCCGCTGCATTTTTGCGCCTGTCCGAAGTCATAACTCTCTGGCCTTTGTTAGTCTTGTATTTTATTTTTAATTTTAGATTTTTGTATACAATTTGGAGTTTAGTATGGCGTTCATCATCACTGATTTAGTATATATAATTGTTTAGGGGCCATATGAAGGACGCCGTCGGGTACGGGAACCTCTCACTGCATTGACGACCTATTGGTGAGCCTTCTGCTATTGTCTGTTCTATGGTCGGGTCTTGTTGACACATTCCCCATTTCCATTCTCAATTTCACATATGTTCAAACTATCTTTTTTAAGTAAAACACACAAAGAATTATGTAATTGGACATGCTTTGTTACTATAACTGCCCTTAGATATTTATTAGATAACACTTTTGTTCGCTTTGGAGATTCCGTATATCGTCAAGCTTTCGGAATTCAAATTGGGACTAACTGTTCACCACTTATTGCGGACGTCTTTCTGTTATTGTTAGTTACAATTTATGACTAAAATTAGGAAAGAACCATCGAAAGAACGTCACATACATAAATTAACAATGCATTTAGATATTTGGAAGATATATTGGCTCTCAATAATTACGTCAACAGTATGATTACTAAAAAAAAATATCCTGTTGAACTAATTTTAGGTAAAGTGAATACTATCAATACACCCTGCCTTGTCCGTTCCTTTCTTAGATCTTGATATCTTTATCACTAACGGGAAACATAATACCGAAATTTATGATAAAAGATATGATTTTTCATTTCTTACGGTTAATTATTAATTTTTACATGTAAACGTTCTCTTGTCATGATCTTATGGTGTGTTTATTATTTTATTTAAATTTTCGATTTGATCGTGTATTTAACAACGTATCAGATTTTAGCAAGAGACATTTATGTAGTACTGAAAATTTATTACACGAGGGTTTTCGATAACACAAACTAGTCAACATATTAGCTTGCAGAAATCTTATACGTTCAAGTATTTCACATCCAATATTTTTACGGTAATTTTCTTAACAAAGGACAAACATGTCGGCATTCACCTCTGAAGCTAACAAAACCTTTAAACAGTCGAATTCAGAAAGGTTATAGCTACGATCCGGTTGTCAGATCATTCTAGATTTCATAGTTTGGCTTATAGGGTCTTTTCATCGGAAATAAACATATCTATTCCAAAACCAGTTATTGGCAAGCTACGGGTTATGTTCTTTTCGTATATTGTATGATGGTATAATATTAAATCACTAACAAGAGGATTTTTGCTTGATATTCATATGATGAGGTCATAATATTTCAATCAGTTTAACTGAGCTGGCATGTCAGTAACTGCTAGTAGTCCTTTATGAATTGATTATAATTGTCATTTCATTTATATTCTTTTGTTTCCCATTCTAACATCAGAAACGGACTTGTATTGAACTGAGTTTTACTGTGCGTATTTTGGAGTGTTTTTTTTTTTACATAAGCTAGAGGTATAAAAGGGGACTTTGATCTAAAAAAAACATGTTCAACCTCGCCGCATTTAGTGCCTGTCCCAAGTCAGGACCCTCTTGCCTTTGTTTTTTTTGTATGCTATTTAATTATAGTTTCTTTTTTTTTTTTTATATATTTCAGAGTTTAATACTCAGGCAATGTTTTCCAGCGTGATTTTAACATGAGAAGCACGTGATATTCACGTTGTCCACACAACGTGAGTAGAACGTGAAACGAGCAGAAACGTTATATTCACGTTATGAGCACAACGTGAACAAAACGTTGGTCACAGGTGATATTCACGTTGTGTATATTGCCACATGAAATTAACGTGATAATACAACCTGATAAATGTATATGTCGTGACATTCAAGTTAAATATAGAACACGTAATATAAACGTGATAATACAAAGGACATTTATGTGAAGCAGCCATTTGGAAAAATGAAATATTGTCTTTGTTGTTCTTGGTCATCTCTAGTTGAAGATGCTTCTCTGGTTCTTTATCTTAAAAGTAGGGTAAAAGTGAGTTAAACAATATATTGTCTTGTAGGTTATAACTGATTATCACCTATTTCATATGCATGTTTAATGTACCTGTTATCATCCTAAATATGTATGTAATATTTGCAGCTGGATTTTAAGCATACATCAAAACGTAATTATCATTATAATATATTTGAATCCAAATCTTATTTCAATTTGAAAGGAAGTTGATTTCGAAAATGTTTATCGCTTGATAAACGAATTAGGTATTGACAATTCACTTGGAAACTCAACATATACTCTCACGACACTTACCAAAGAGGAAATCCTGGATAATCATAGGTCTGTTCTATGATCCTTTGGAATTTCAACCAAAGATGAAAAACTGGATCTTCCATCACTGTATTGGATACCTAAACTACATAAGTGTCCTTACAAACAACGGTATATTGCTGGGTCTTCCAAGTGCTCCACGAAACCTCTTTCTAAATTATTAACATCTATTTTATCAGCAATCAAAGACGGGCTTCAAAGTTATTGTGAAACTGCCTATTCTAGAGGTGGCGTGAATCAGATGTGGATACTTAAAAATTCAAAAGATCTTTTAGAGTACATACAATCTAACTCTCTTTCATTTTGTACCAGTATTAAAACATTTGACTTTTCTACTCTGTACACAAGCATTCCACATTCCAAACTAAAAGACCAATTGAAAGAGTTGGTATTACTTTGCTTCAGAAAAAAGAATGGCCAACGTAGATACAAGTATCTTGTCTTAGGGAGGGATAAATCCTACTTTGTAAAGAATCACTCTGATTCAAACAAAAAATTCTCTGAAACTGATATTATCAAGATGCTTGATTTCTTGATTGACAACATATTTGTTACGTTCGGAGGACGTGTTTTTCAACAGACTGTCGGCATTCCAATGGGAACAAACTGTGCCCCTTTTCTCGCCGACTTGTTTCTTTATTATTATGAGGCTGACTTCATGCAGGAACTTCTTAGGAAGAAAGATAAGAAGTTAGCAATATCCTTTAACTCTACTTTCCACTATATGGATGATGTTCTTTCACTAAACAATTCAAAATTTGGTGACTATGTGGAACTCATCTATCCAATCGAACTAGAGATAAAGGATACTACAGATACAGTTAAGTCGGCTTCATATCTTGACTTAGATCTAGAAATTGACAATGAGGGTCGGTTGAAAACAAAACTTTACGACAAAAGAGATGATTTCAGCTTTCCAATTGTGAACTTTCCATTTCTAAGTAGCAACATTCCAGGAGCACCTGCATACGGGGTATATATCTCCCAATTAATACGATATTCCCGTGCTTGCATTTCCTATCATGATTTTCTTGATAGAGGTTTGCTGCTCACAAGGAAGCTATTAAACCAAGAGTTCCAAATGGTGAAGTTGAAATCATCACTTCGTAAATTTTACGGACGCCATCACGAGTTGTTTGACCGATATGGAATAACCGTTCACAAATGATATCGGATATGTTCCTTACGTCGTAACTACAATCCCCTTCCCTTTCATGAATATGACCTACCGAATTAGACTATTTACCGGATTTGTAATCACATAAGCAACACGACGGGTGCCACATGTGGAGCAGGATCTGCTTACCCTTCTGGAGCACCTGAGATCACCCCTAGTTTTTGGTGGGGTTCGTGTTGTTTATTCTTTAGTTTTCTATGTTGTGTCGTGTGTACTATTGTTTTTCTGTTTGTCTGTTTCATTTTTAGCCATGGCGTTGTCAGTTTGTTTTGGATTTATGAGTTTGACTGTCCCTTTGGTATCTTTCGTCCCTCTTTTACGACTAAAAAACTTGAAATTCAATTATATTTATATTTAAGAATATTTCAAACAGTTCACATTTGAAAGTCACTGAAATAACAACAAATAATAATTGAATGTTCTATCTTCTAAAGTGCATTTTTTCAAAAGTCTAAGAATAATATTGACATGAAAATACATTGGTATATTAGTAGTCTGATCATCTTAGTTGCACTGATTCAGGATTGGTAACGCTCATATTCAATATCTGAAAAACGATCCTAAGATTTAATTGACTGGATAAAGCCACTCGAGATTTAATTTTTGGTTCAGTCTAGGTGGCAGATTTGTCGAGAGCTCTGGACACAGTACAAGCAATATTGTCTCGATATCCTGGAAAAAGAAACTTTTGTTTACTTTAACGAATTTGTACATTTAACAATGTTGTTGTGATATTTAGAGTAAGTATGAATATATTGTAATATGTGTTTTCAGCCATGCATCACCTTTCACTTGTGCGTCATTGAATGGATCTGTCGTAGATTTGTCACTTGCAGAGACGTATTTACCCTAAATCCTAATAGTATGAGTACTAAATGTATATACATAGGGGCACATGAAAAGTATTTTTTTTATTGTGTTTGAGCCATACTTTGAACGACAATGGTTTACTTTTTACACATTGTGACTTGGCTCTCACACCACTTCTTCTTATTTCTGTGTAACTTGTATATGAATTTGCGAGTATCTACTTTTGCGGAAATAAACTTGAAAATAAAAACACCGCTGTAAAAAGTATAGAGTTCTTGATATTATAAAATAGGATTAAATTACTTGTTTGTGCTCATAATGACAAAAAAAATCACAAAAAGAAAAATCATTGGTAACTCGTATCTACCCTGATGACATTAGATAATAATCTTACAAAATGCAAGAATAGTTGGTAATTTGGTGCAATACATAAAATTGAGAAAGCTGTCAGTTGCTATTAAAATTCAAGCTGATTTTAAAAAGTCACAGACATGTTCTGAATTAATTTGTCTGAATGAACTTCTTTTGTATTCTGAATGACTGAACCTTACAGAAATAAACCAAACTACCAATTGAAAGAACTTGGCAAAATTTTGAAAACTCAATATATAAATGCGCTTAGTTAGAACAAAACCAGTGTAGACCAGGAAAGACTATATTTGAAGGTCACGTCTGATCATGTCCTCGAGGCAATATTCGAAACAGGCTGAGCATTTGTGGAGAAACATACAGATTATACCAATATAACCTACTACACAATCAGACTTATTAAATAAATTACAAACCATGGTCAGCTATAGTTGATACGAAAATAAGGAGATGTGGTATAATTGCAAATAAGACAACTTTCCACCAAAGTTTAAATAACGTGGATGACAGCAATTGTAAGTTAATGTATGGACTTCAACAATATGAAACCCATACCGTATGGTAGGTACTACTTAAATTATGTTCTGTCTTTTCAATTAATGTCAGTACACAATACGGCGTTTCCAGATTCTGGGAACTTAGAAATTAATATAACAATTCTTAAAGTGTATGTATTGATGTATGCACACATGTAAAGCATACTACTTACAGTGTTAGATAAAAATACAGTTATAATTATCGTGTTTCTGTTTTGTCGATTTCACCCAGGCATACTGCATTCGTAATCTGCATTTTCTGTTCATTGAAAACTACAATATATTTAAACACATAAGATTGCTAAAATAAAAGATGTTTACTTTTTTTTTTCTTCGTTTCATTGTTAACTTATATGCAATTTGTTTTCGAAAAAACGAATGTTTACTGCATCAATTTAGATTGGTTATTTAATATGCATGACAAGATCATATCTTATATGATCATGAATTATGTAATCATTACTTTTAAGTGATGTAGTTACATGAAGAACTAATTTCCAGGATGCAATAATAGATTTGATAAAGATTTTTGAAAATAAAAAAAAAATGGAAAAAATAATTATCCTTTTTTAATAAATAGACAGAAATCATACTCATAATTTTCTGTGACTGGACTTAAGGTGGTACCCAACACTTTAACTATAATTAATTTGGCTCGTTTAATTTTCTTAAAATTTTGACAAAGTATTTACTTTGACCCTTTTACAAAAATATTAAAATTCAAAAAATGTTAACCAACCGTTTTATCAGAAAAATTACACTTGTTATATAGCAGTTTGACAAACACTTATTTTGATCATCGAAAAGTTTAATATTCCCTTAACAACACAACGTAATTAAAACAATTAGATGATTTTACAGAGTTATCTCTCTGTAGTGTTAGGTATCACCTTAAAATTGTATTTTCCATACCTACCTTAACTAAAACCATATCTTTAAACACAGATAAACTTTCAAAATTAAAAGCAATGCGAACATTAATGTAATACATTTACATATACTGTAATTTCAGAAATTATTGCGATCAATTATTATTGCGATTTTGTCTCTTTAGACTTTAAATTATTGCAATAATAACGACAAACACAGCAATAATTTCTGCATTTACAGTATTGAAAATGGGTATTTTCTAAATTTTCTAAATGTGAATGAATCTTTAAACAAATATCCATTATTTAACGTCTAACTATGTAATTTTGTGTATATACAAAACGATTGTGACATTTATGAACGGCAAAACTGACGAGGGAATAATACAGTTTCAAACATGTTATAAATATACAACTTTTGAGGGATGCTATTTTAATATTAATTTGATATTATAAAGAACTGCTAATTCCAATAATAGCTAGGTATCATGCGAAGACAAACTTGAATCTTCAATTGAATTTTCTGGATTAGTTGTAATTGAAGCAAATTAAATTACATATGTCAAAGCATTATCTAGATGTTGGTTATACTCATATGCTAGGAAGCGGTAACATCAAGCAGTTCCAACATTTTCAGAAAATAGAAAGTTACATATGTATATAAGTGTGTTCACACAACACTATTAACACGTTAGACAAATCAAATAATGAAGTATGTAAAGACAACTGCTTGTTTGCATTATAAAAATCCTCAAAATTAAAAACTTATATCTTAATCTACGATGTATCTAATCATGTTTTTATATAAAAATCGTTCTATTGCAGATGATATTACATATGAAATCAACTGTAAAATATATGTTTAAAGTTACAAGTATTTCGGAGCAAATGGTACGTACCAATTATATAATTAAATAGCAATCCATTGCGTTAAAAACACATTCAAGTGTTAAAAGAAAAGAAAATGCTGAATAACATACTAACTTGTTTCACTGTAAATAAATACACCATAAATTTGTTCTTTGTCTGTGTATGTGATATTCGCTGTAACTGTTGATGATACTGTGACCTTTAGTATTTGATTGCCATTTGAACAGTATATTATGTTATGATATGCATGTATGCCTCTATTTGTATTGGCAGTATTCGTCATGAAAACTTGTGATACGGCAGTTCCTTTAACATCTGAAGACATCAAATCACCAGTTATATATTCCATCCAATAAATTTGTCCTTCATTAAAATCTGATATGAAAATTGTTTTATCAAAATTAATTTCAAGCATTCGCCAAAAAAAAAAAAAACAAATGAACTTGTATTATTGTCTATGTTTATTAATTAAAGATTACTGATTGTTATCTACATTTTTTAGTTGAAAGAATACATGTTGATCGTCCACAAGACAACGACTTTATTACATCTATTGGTGTGTGTGTGTGTGTTACATGCTCTCATAAAGACTTCTACCTTAAATTAAGCGATCATCTCAGTACATGAATCTATTATCACAAATATTGGTTTTTTTTTATTTTGGCGTTTAAACAACGACACGCCAAACACCACTTTTTGACTATTTCGTTGCGACCAGTTTTTTTATTGGTGGAAGAAGCCGGAGTGCCCGTAAAAACAACCGATCTTCGATAGGCAAATTGACAATCCTAGTCAATTAGGAATTAGGTCGAGTGCACCCGCACCAGCGGGGTTCGAACTCCCAACAGCAATGTTGATCGGCTAGTGATCACAGTAGTAACTCCTTAGACAACTCGGGCAAATTCGGCCCCTAATGATAAAAAGGACGATTTTAATTTTGAAATTATAATTGTCTCATACCTTATCAGCAATATATCATTTTAACCTAAATATGAGATATACATTTCCCAACTAATTCGGCATTCACACGAGGTTGCAGTTGCTCTTCAGACTTTGTGAGCAATAACTAGTATCTGAGCATAAGGATAATAACTTATGGTTATGTTAAAATACACCTCGTCCTTTATCGAAATTAACTTGAAGATACCAAGACTTGTTTATTAATATTCAGTATCAACATAAAAGATAATACGTTATGGTCTTGAAGTATAGATTCTAGACACTGACGTTGTTTGTCATCATAATTATGTGTTATATAGCTTTGTATACCAGTCTTTTTATATTTTTAACATATATCAACATGTAATTGCACCTATTGCATGTCACATATGTGTAACCTTTGTGTTTATTGTCTATTTGTAAAAGTAATATGAGAAAATAACTTTCAAATTGTAAGCATGTTTACTCATTAAAAACAATCACGTTTCGAACTTTATATTAAACAAAACTAGTTCTTTCCGGTGGTGGTATTTTTTGTAAAGCGTCTGCAAACGGCTTGGCACCGGTATCATCAAGATAACTGTTTATCGCGTCTGCCAAGTGTATATGTTTTAACCATGTAAGCTGTTGATTTTAACCTTGATTAACAGAGAAACATTACCATTTGACTAATTTAAACACTTAACGTATCAAAGTGGTAGTAGTATTAGTATTAGTAGAAACATTAGGTGTTAAAAGTAATAATAGTGGAAGTCGCAGTAGTATTTAAATTATGATCATACCTATACTCAAACCAGATACTGTTTGTGTATGCACATCTGTAAAAGTCTGTTTTTCAGTCCCATTTATTCTTGCTCGCCGTATAACGTTGTGTGAGGTGTCAATTATACTGTAATATATCCATCTGTAATGTAAATGGTGAAATTACTTGGACATTTTCATGAAAGAAGAACATCTATATAAAGCAATTCTTACTTTTAAGAAATGCAAAACAAAAGATTTTTTATCCGAAATTTCTATCGTTTAAGGCGGTATAAGACGTGTCACGGTACTTTTGTTATATTTTTTATTCCTATCAGGTTTTGTCTAATGATTAGTCCGTTTCTGTGGGTGTTACTTTTGATTTTGTGTCGTCGTTCTCCTCTTGTAATTAATGCGTTTCCCTCAGTTTTAGTTTGTTACCCCAATTTTGTTTTTTGTCCATAGATTTGATAGCTCATATTAGGTAGTTTGCCAAAATTTAATCAGAATACTTATTTGTTTCTTTTGATTGGGAGACCTAAAAAATACCAATGCAAAGGTAAGTTGAAAGTTCGAGTTAGCCAAAACTATAAAAAAAATATCTCGAAAAGGGGCGAAAGATACCCGAGGGACAATCGTTAAACTAACAGATCGAAAATAAACCAACAACGCCATGTCAAAAAAATAAAAAGACAAACAGACAAATAATAGTACACAAGATAGAAAACTAAAGTCTAAGCAACACGAACCCCACCAAAACCTGGGGGTGATCTCAGGTGCACCGGAGGGTTAGCAGATTCTGTTCCACATGTGGTACTCAAAGTGTGGCTCCTGTTATAACAAATCCGTTTAATAATAATACGAATGGAAATGGGACTGAATATTAAAATACTACTTTTTGATAAATATTCCTAAAGTAATGAACTTAGAGAAGTTCTCGTTCGGACACACACTCCATAATCTAGTATAATACAAGAGCATAAACCTGAAGCACGGGGAGGCACTTTTCTGTTTCCACACGGCACTAGAAACAAACTGTGTCAGAAATAAAATTTAGAATGGAAAGGGGGAATATGTCAACGCGACAACAACCCAACCATAGAGCAGACAACATCTGAAGGCCACCATTGGACTTCACTGTAGCAAGAAACTTCCGCATCCGGAGGCGTCTTTCAGCTGGCCACTAAACACATATGTATACTAGTTCAGTGATAATGGACGTCATACTTAACTCCAAATTACACACAAGAAACTTAAATAAAAATGACTACACGACTAACAAAAGCCAGATGCTTCTGACTTGGGACAACCGCAATTTCTGCAGGGTTGAACATGTTTTTTCAGATATCAACCCTCCCCTATACCTCTAGCCAATGTATAAAAAAACAAACGCACAACAATACGCATAGTAAAACTCGGTTTAAGAGAAGTCTGAGTCCGTTGTCAGAATAAGATAAGATAAGATATGAAACTAAACAAAATAAACAAAACTGATTGAAAGCTGATAAAGTGTTTACGTATTTCTATAAAGTTGGAATAGTTTAACTCGGTAGTTCATATTCGCGGATTGCAGTTACGACATAAAGAAAATATCATCTGTGAAACGGTTATGCCATAACACTCGACCATCTCCGTCTGTAGAATTAACATAGGGATAATTTCAACTTCACGATTTGGAAAACTTGGTTTAATAGCTTCCTTGTGAGCATCAACCCTCTATTAAGGAAATCATGATATGATTACAATCCCGGGGATATCGTATCTATTTGGAGATAAATACGTATGATTTTTTGAATATTGTTATATTAATCGAAAAGGAGCTCAATGACTTATGAGTAATTTAAGCTTATTTTCTTTTTTAACTATTGCTCATCCAACATAAAGTATCAATTTTAATTTCGTGATATTTTTAATTTCACCTAAGTTCATTCTTTAGTGAATTCATCTACATTTTATTATATACAGAGAAGATAACATACGTGTAGAATCTGTTTGGCTTTTGATTTTGTCTTCCTGCTTTCCATTGTCTAATGATTTAACACTGGCGAATCGTTTTGAGCAGAACCTTTCTTTTAATATTAATCATTAAATCGAATTTCTCTAAAGTCGTAATAGAGATTTCCAATAAAATGACACACGCACGTAACTCGACGTACGGACGTAATGGGACGGGTTATTGCCAACCATCAAATTTGATTGAATACGTCTCTCTAGTTTAAACAAAGTGTTCCAAGACTTTTAAAATCCCACACTTGAATGATCGTTCATATGTTGTTGTTTTTTTATTATGACGAAACATGATAGAAATAATGCATTTTTTTTTATCACGTGGTTTTGTGGATTCTTGCTTTTATTTTACTGACATAAAATCACGTAACAAACGTTTCGTATACCTAGTATAAGTATCAAATTATCTTTGATTATTCAATATACTTTGCAGATGAACGCCCACTTATACGCTTTTCTGTCTTTATAGTGTACCGATCTTTTTATTACATTTGTTTCGGGGAAAATATTTAAAAGGATATGTTTCTGACAATTTCGAAAATATCGAAAGCCGATTTTTTCAGAATCTATCCTTAGAAAGGTTGAAAATTCATATAATTATCGCTTCCATTTACATTACAAACAAAAGTTGTTTTTTTCATTTATTACACAATGCATTGATAAAGAAATCCCGCTATATGTAAAAGTTTTTTTTTTTGAGAATTAAGGTGCGTTCGATGGATTGTAATGTATTCTTTAACGGATATGCTATTGGAGTCCAAATACAAAAGACAATTTCAGGGAATATATTTAATATCTCTTGACGTGAACTAACTAGGAGAATTTTATCCATTTATTGTTAAAAAACTAAAATGGGTGACTGAATTCATTTTAAAGGGGAAATAATCATTATATTAACGGAAATGTGTAAGGTAAGTAACATTGAACAACATAGCATAATAAGATTTTGTTATCGGATGCAAATCCAAGATACATCATAAAATAGGAAGCTAGATACGGATATTTGTTTAAGTAACATACAAAGTGTAAATTGAAAACAACTGATCCGAACAAGGGGTCATAGCTGCGTTTTTTAAACGAACTTACTTTTGGTGAGCAAGGTTTTGAACAGACACGCAGCATTCCTACATTTTATGGAGTACTCTTCAACCCTATTTAATATAAACAAGACTTAATAAAGTTCTCCATTTTATTACATGTATCATCTATACATGCTGACAAAAGTTAAATTAATAAAGTTAGAAGACATAGTAGATCTTAAATTTAGTATCCCCTAATGTGTAAAAAAAAACATTTTAGAGGAGATCATACATATAATTTTGTCGATCAGGAACCTATCTTAATTCTAATACCGAATCGAATACTGAGAACTAGGCCTTTAAAAAGAAGTGTAATTGGAATCGTTTGATTAAATGCGCGCTAGAAATATATGTTAATGATAGATTTCCAACAATTCTGAATTTTCATAGGCACTATGTTTTTGCCATTGCCTTAACAAAGGTGAGGCTTAAACCTCCAGGATTCAAATCATTTGCCTCATCAGAAATAAAATTCAATTTACGCTACTGTTGACTGATTGACAGTTGGTTGCTTAACGTCCAGTGGCAAATATTGTATACACCATTAACTTATAGAGAGCGTGACATAATATCTAAAAGAGGCATCGGATTCAACTTCCGTATTTTGACCGGACGGGACTGCGTACATGTTCAACCCGCACATCTAACGGACTTCCAACATTGGCAATGGTTAAACTGCTAAACGGAACAAGACCAATGTGGACCATATTTCGATTCCATTGATATCTTTGAGAGGTTAGTGTCGAGAAGTTGCGACCAAGAGAGACAGTTATTAAACGCCAACTATTTTAGAAAAGCATAACTTAAGAACATTGAAGTTATATTACACCTACCTTTGTACGGGCTCTTCCTAGAACCCATGCATCATAATAATTAAAGACAGGATATATTATTATAATTATATGATTCAGTAAAGTGTATTCATAATTGTTCTATAGATGCGTCCTCATAAATTCATTTGTTAAAGTTCTACGGAAAGGTGACACAGATGCACCAGTGATCTAATTTTTCTTTTGCCAAAGTAGCTTGAAATAGTTATAGGATTATGCTAAATAGAAGAAAAGGAAAGTTGTGTACACCTTTTACATTCCGGCGTGTTTGAACCTCTTTCCTCAATCTGATAACTTAAAAATGTGAATATGATCACGCTTCATATTTTATTATTTTTATTTGTTCAAACTTAATTTTGATTTCTGAGCTTTAAGAATTCACAGTTTAAGAGATAAATATATAGGTCAATTGAATTGACGAAGTAATGATCGGTGTGTTTGATAACCGGTTACTGAACTAATTACTAGTATCCCCTTTATTTTCGGTGAAATCACGGCAAATTTGATAACAAAAATGTAAAAAAAAAAAAAAAAAAAAAAATAAATTGTGCTAGTTTTTAAATAATATTAATTCCAACAAAGTGTGTGTATTCAGCGAGTCAAAACTTCATACAGTTTATGGCCCCCTTCGTCAACCTTCAATGCATTAGGCCGAGATACGGTCAGATAGATCGGTTATGTCAAGTAATGTCATTTTATTGGAAATCTCTACTGAGGCCGTGTTCACACCAAACACCGTGTACCGTAAACATGTTTTCATTTGGTTTAATGTAATGTACGCGTATTGTCTAGTTTCACATTAAATTTGTTCACATCTATACACCTTGTTTAGCTACATGTACATAAGATTTGTTCACACTTGTCAACTATATGTCATTTAAATGTTCATTACGTAGATCCGAATTTCGAACAACTTGTCTAGCAGTTAGGGAACGACCACTTGACTTAAAATAAAGGGGGGGGGATGGAATTTTCCACAATTTGATAAAAAAAAATATCAAATCTGTATGCGCGTACAGATCATTAGAATGAACAAATATTCTGAATCAAAAGTTTCCCCATACATTATAGTGTTAATTATTGAATTGGTACCATCGAAATAAACCAAATATATTCTTTCGCGCGAGAAAACAATTCTGACTCAGAAGCCCCCCCCCTTTTTTCTTTGAAGTTAAGTGGTCATTTTTAAGAAAGTCATTTTGGATGATTTGCAGTAGTTTAAAGATGTCTCGATTACGTATTAAAACATAGGCTGCATCGGCGTGCTTACAGACATAGAAAAAGAATTGCGATGTTAAGGATCTCTACATTTCTATCTTGTCTGTTTGTTTCAAATGGGATTTTTTCTTCAAGGAGTATTTGTCAAAGGGAGGGGGTAATGTTTTTTTATTTCTAATTTTATTTTAACGGGTTTGAGATACTGCACAAACAAACAATTAACCTCACCCTTTTTCAGTAATGCATTTACGAGTGAATCGTTGATTGAGTAAAGACCAGTGGCAAATATTGCTGTCAGTGTGTACGTTCAGTCGATTCGGGAAGATCATTTCAAATGAATTATGTGTTCGGCAATGATGATGAATGAGTCTTGATAAGGGGTTATTAAGGCTACGTAAAGTGTTTTTATCACAAATAAATATATCAAGTTTAGACAAATATTTCTGTAAAGAACTTTATTAATAAGTGTTATAAGTATCAATTTTATATAAAAATCGTTTCTTTTTTAATTATACATGGTACAATTAATGTTCTGAATGCCTAGTTTTGTGTACACTTAACCTACACAAGGCCTACATCCACTATCGATTGCATGTAGACAAAACATGATTTAAAATACATATAAACGGCCTGAGTCACAGAGCATATTACGTGTTTTGTGTCAAAGTGCGAAACGACACAAAGATGCAAGCAGTATTCTTAATAAAATACAGGGCGGTTTGTACGTTTTTTTCATCATTGTCTATTAAAAAAATGTATCATTATGCACAAAAGAAAACCAACGTTGAAAGCAATTTTAAGAAACACTATTTCCATTTTAACTATTATTAAATGAAATGCCACACATAGATGTAAAATGCATGTGTTTTATAATGAAGACACAATTAATATAAAAAAGAAGATGTGATATTATTGCCAATGAGACAACTTCCCTTGTTTCTTTGTTGTTATTGTTTTTCAAGAAATAAACGTTCTTTTTATGGCCAACAGATGTGTTGACAATGAAGCAGCATTTGTTTTTTTAAGTGTTCACCACATTTTTTATGTTATTACGAACAGACAGAAAAAAATATTACAGTCATTCCTTACAATTTGATTCTAAATTCTTTTTTAAACTGGAGTAATTCATGAAAAATCGTTGATGACGTCACGGTCACATGACAATATTATGTCTATGAGCTGATAAACAAACCAACGTCAGCCAATCAGAAGACGCGTTACATCCATAATTAAATTATTAAATTATAATTTTCTATATGTCGACATACCTGTTAATAACATCTAATGTTAAAGCAAACATCGGATAATCCTGTAATATTAACACTTGATTTGATCCATCCATGTTACACTGATAAATCTTGCCCGTATATCGTTCTATCCAATACACATGATTGTATAATGGGTCAATTGCTATACCTATAGGGTTATTTGCCATTGTCACATTTTCTGTCTGGTACGTATAGTTTGATGGATAACGAAATCTTAAAAAAAAACGAATTGCAAAACAAATTGTTATCAGTATCGTTACTCGTTTATATCGTTTTGAACATCGGTATACTACTGTTGCCTTTATTTATATATAATGAGAAAGTCTTAAAGGGTACAACATGACCAAAAAAAGAGTAAAATCATGATAAAATATTAAATATTTCGAATAACTTGTATAAGATAGGGGCGACATCTAACAGAGTGACATTCATTCAAACTTATAAGTCGAAATAAACTGACTACGCCAAGGTTAAAAACACAACATAAAAAGACAGCGACTAAGTTTCACGAACCCCTCTAAAACTGAGGTGTGTTCATCAGCAGATCCTGCTCCACACGAGACATCCATCGGGTTGCTCATGCAAGTTTAATTGCGTAGGTCACATTCTTGAAAAGGGGACATGATTGCAGTTATGACATTTTATACATATACGGTATCATCTGTTAATCAGATGTTCCGTAATGGTCAACCAAATCGAGATGACATCCGTTCAATTAACAAAATGAAGATTTCAACTTAACCATTTGGAACTATTGGTTCAGTAGCTTCCTTATGAGCATCACACTTCTCTCTAGAAAATCATCATAGGAAAGGGGCCGCTGTATTGTTGCTACATAGAAATGGGAAATTCAAAACTTGAAAGTTGAAATCATCTCTTTTTTTTTAAAGGTTTGCTTTTAACAGACCCTCATTGTAAATTTCTACATGTAAGTCAAGATATGAGGCCGAAATAATTGTATCTATTGTATCTTTTTGTTCTAACTACATTTCCTTTCTCTTTTCAAGAATGACTTACCGAATTACACTATTTAACGGATTTGTAATAACATAACCAACACGACGGGTGCCACATGAGGCGCAGTATCTGCTTACCCTTCCAGTGCACCTGAGATCACCCCCAGATTTTTGTAGGGTTCGTGTCTTTAGTGTTCTATGTTGTGTCTGGTGTACTATTATTTGTTTGTTTGTCTTTTTATTTTTAAGCCTTGACGTTGTCAGTTTGTTTTCGAACTGCGAGTTTGAATGTCCCTCTTGTATATCATGCTTGATTGGATAGATATCCTACATAAGTAAGATGTAAAATTAGGTTGATGTGTGGTAATCAAACTAAAATATTAACCGTGGTCGTTATACAAATTATAAGATTTTAATATGCTGATATTTTTTTTCAGTATTGCTGTTTTTGAGGAGGAATGAATTCCTTTAACGTGTGCGTGCGAGTCCGGTACTAAAAGCTTAGTTACAGTAAAAGTGTTGGTATGGACTTTTTTTTCCAATAATGACTTCTAAGAAAAATGTTCTTTATTGTTTGTATCCAAAACCTTTCTCGGGCAAGTCTGTCGGCCCTTAACCAACCGTCGTTTCGGCCTATGTCAGTGATGATAAGGTTTTTGAGATCAGACAATAGGTGCCCAGGTTATCTAAATTGACGATTTACGGGGAGGTAGAGCTTGCGGGTGTAGTCACTTCGATACTCATTCGTGTGTCTGTTGAATGACTAGAAACGCTTGGTACGATTTTGATTTTTTTTATCCCGATTTTTTCTGTCGCTTAATCGATTAATGACTATTATTACAACTGTATCATCATTTAAAGGATGAAACTCGTATATATGTACAATACTGTAACTTTGAGTTTCCGGATAGCAATTTAACTGTTTTTAAAAGTAAAATGAATTTCATTTTTTGAGAACTTTAAATAACTCACTATATTAATTATGTTATGTCGTAACCATAACCATCGTTCCTATAAAATACTGAGGTTTTACAGCTTTAGAATGTGTATGATACAGAACAAATTTCTTGAACAACACGAATATGCATGTTAAATTAAAGGTGAAGATTTAAGAAAAGTTATTCAAACATGCATATAAACTTCAATACTTTAAATGTATAATACGGATAACGTATATTGATGTATCATTCATACCATATTTTGAAATAAGTCTCAAATAGTTCGACATACCTTAATATGTCGTTTTTACTGTATCTTGGAAAATAAAGATATCCATTTTTATTATCATAATCCATAGAATCAATTTCACTCTCTAGATTGGTCAAAAGATGTGTAACTGCCCTAGTCTGCAAATTTACTTCTGTAATCTTACCAAGCGTTGAAACAATAAGTTTGAATTGAACACCTTCAATGTGAATTAAAAATATATTATATATAATTGCCACAACGCTTTACTCTCAAAATCATAACTTATCAAATATAAGTTGCATCATTACAGAAAAGACATGGTTCTGATTTCTTCAAAACTGTTAACTGGTTTGTTTTTCGTTTTCCTATGTATCATGTTATCCGTCTTCGCTTACTACATTATATATACACGATATAAGAGTACACCTTTAATAACGTTTATTGTGCGAAATGTACAAGTACGAAGCAATATCCCGTCAGAATGGGGACGTTTAAGATGATATACGTAGAAAAAGCGCCACACTTTTTTGTCGTATAGAACCCTTGCAACAAACCCCTCAGTGGTCCGTGCGTGGCCTATTGCAAAGCATATTATTTTGTTAATCCAATTCACCATCAATTTCTGGTTGGAGTCTACATAGTTGAAACATCTTCATGTACATATTGTATTTATTGTTAATTTGTTGTCATCCTTAACATTCGTGAATAAATTTGAGAAATGTAAGATACGTTGATTCATTTCATGTTTTACTGGGTTTATTCGTTGTACTTTTAAAGAAGATTAAGTTTGTCTTATTATGCCATTCTTTTCTTATTCAACCGTATATATTTTTAGAATTGTTTCTGGTATTTTTTGCTAATTTATTGTAATATTTTATTTGAAAGTGTTTCTAGTACTTACCTTGACCAATAAGGCAGAATAAAATAAACAATTCAGACAAAACCACTAACTTGCACTTCATGTTAAACTGATCTAAAAATAATCTCTTCAGCATTTAAAATCAGTTTTATATAAAATACATTACATTATGCAAACTTGATCAACGTCATTCATACCTCTTCGTCTATTTGTTATAAGTGAACTTGATTTACATTATTTTTATTTGACTCATTGCACATCTCGTCAGATTTATAAATGTACACCTCTTTTGAGAATTCTTTTTTCTGGATTTAAATGTTAAAATGAACTGCAGTTGTAGAAAGTATGAGGTAGGACTATCAATTACTGATATTGCGAACAAAAAAAAAAAACAACATAGTAATTTTAACTTTCCAATATACAATAACTGGCATGCGCACATTATTATTCATCCAAAGTTACACTAAACTAACTGCTGCAGCAATACCATATACGTATATTCTGACCATGTAAGCAGTTAATGAATTTTGTTTGTAGTGCTATAGAAATATTACCAACAAAATGACTCTTCACATTATACCCAACAATTATATGTGTCAATAGTTTCCAGGAAATGCATGATGGAAAGTTTTCGAAACGATAGTTCAAGCTGAATTTAACAAGGAACAGTCAGAAAACAGATATACCACCAATTCGTTGAACATAATAAACATGGGCATTATATGACAAAAAAGAAACTGTGAAATCATGAATACTAAAATTACTCAAACATCTTAAAACTGAGAAAAGTAAACTAACACAAATACTAAACTTCAGAGAAATGCAATAAAAGTTACCAATTAAAGGGAGTTGACTCTTTAATTTGCAAAGATTCTAACAAAAACATGAATTGAAACCTTTCGAGTTATGAGATACACAGGCATGACCGACGTACCATTTTCTTTTATCCAGGATATGAGTGAACCCCAAAAAAGTATGGTTTTGTTCGATAATTTTCGGTCATGCAATGCATGCAATTTTCATTTACTGTCAAACAAAAATCAATCTCACCACATTTTTGTCATTTTTTTATGACTGTAGTGTTGTTTATGTATGTGAATTCATTAAACCTTGCTTTACACATGGTGTCAGTGAACGTTGGTATGTGAAGGACACTTAATATAAAACGTCGTTATGTACTTGAAGTCAAAGAATGGTGTTATGATCATGACGTCTTTGAACGCTGGTGTGCACATGTTGTCATAGAAAAAAAAACATAATCACCCGAGGCGAAACTGTGTAAAGTTACTTACCTAGTCAAACTTCAAGAAACTTGCATTCCAGAAATGTTTTGTAAACAAGATTCTTTCACCATATGCTTCAGTATCTCGTTACTGCAAAATGTAAGTGTGTGCTTTCATCAACATCATACATCAACGTTATGGTAGAACACATTTCGATGTACTTCAGTGGTTCTGAAAATAAGCTATTTAAATTGGGTGATATTGAATAGGTGATATTGTTATAAACATGTTCACAGTATAGTAATATTGAACATATATAATTTTGTTCCAAAACGTATGATTGTTATTTGTTTTTACATGTTCAAAAAAGGGGAATTGAAAATAAATTGTCCGGACCTTTATATATTTTTATATATCATTTGTAAATGTATTTTAAATCTAATCTGATCGTGTACATTTATAATATATTTGCTACTAGACATTATACAATCAGTCCACCCACTCCTTTTAACAAATACAGATATTAATGTGTATAGATTAAATACACTCATATATAACTTTTTTATTGCCAGGTTGAACATATAAAATAGGAGCCGCTTTTAAACTTTCCCTGTAGCATATGCAGCTGTACAATCAATCATATTTGGTTTCAAGCAACACACACTCGAAGTTAAGACAAGGTTTCTTAAACTGATCATGCAATATAATTCTTGTATTACAATCATGTTGTTTTTGTACCAACTTTTATAATCTAGCAGAGAAAAATAATCATCGAAGTGCATTGTAATTTCGAAAATGATTCTTGGTTGTGGAAGAAACACACAAACAGAAAGGCGTGTCGAATAGGCAGATTGATAATAACTATGTCTATACGATGAATTAGATGGTATCCATCTGATGGTTTATTTATTCTTTCAACTGTTCAGTTGATTAGTTTAAGACTATACATATGATCTAAGTTATATCAAATATCATGTATTGGATGATTATCCTCATAATTCCCGTATGAAAAGGCCAGGATTATTGTTAATATCCATGGTAGCCAGTAAGAAGTCGTTGGTTAACGCTGTGTTTCAATTCGTAAATCTTTTATGATATCAAAAAGTAAACTCTTAAAAATACTGAACTCCGAGGGAAATTCAAAACGGAAAGTCCCTGATCAAATGTCAAAATCATAAGCTTAAACGCATTACACAAATGCAAAACTTGGTACAGGCATTTCCCTATGTCAAAAATGGTGGATTGAACCCAGTTTTGAAGCTCTTACTTGTAAGACAGTCCCATCAAATTCCTATTTATTGACAACGATACGTGAACACAAAAAATAGACATAAGGGGTAAACATGACAAAAATAGGGGTACAACAGCATACTTGGATGAAGAGTTGTCTCATTGGCACTCATACCACATCTTCCTATATCTGCAATGTATATATCAAATGTTTTATCCCCACAAGCGGGCTGTCTAAACTCAACATCATAGAATTTTTTTTTAATCTGTTGGGGAAAAAAGTATGTGAGGGCGGGTCCGTCTAATAAGGAAGTAGGTTCATGCAAAATAGCATGTTATTTCTAACATCTGTTGCCTTAATTATGTTGATTTATAGTGTTTGTTTTATTTTTTTTTTCTCTTCTAATGTCTTGTTTTTACTGTATACTAAAATGAATGCAATACGTATATTATGTTAAATCGTTTCCGTATTTCTCACTTAATTCGGAAATTGCGTACTGATTTGTTGGATGTATTCTAAACACTGTTGATCACATCTCCTTTAAATATTTGACATGCAGTGAGTGCACTTGTTGAAGAAAATAAAAGAAGGAACAAAGCGTTTTTATCTTTACAAAAACGCAAGTCATTTAAGATCTAGTATGTTAGTCTCATAAACGAAGTGATTTCGGAGTTAACACCTTTTTACTGTAATATAATATAGTTTTTGATCAATTTCATTCTTTAAAGAATGGTTAATACCTTTGTTTAAAAAGGACATCGATAAAATCAGTTGTGTGTTACTTAATAATTGCGTGTTAAGGACAATTTAGAAAATAGTTTCCGCAAAATGTTCAATAGCTGATATTTCAAAGTCAAGGACACGAATACTGGTCAATTTTTGTTATTCTAAGTATATACTATCAATATATAACAATATTTGAAAAATCATGTTATTATAAAGCGCAGTAGTGAACTTCCTTAACACGCAATTATTAAGTAACACACAACTGATTTTATCGATGTCCTTTTTAAACAAAGATATTATTACCCTTTCTGTAAAGAATGAAATTGATCAAAAATTAGAAAATTGCAACACGTACTATCAATGTTATCAACATAAATATATTGTTTTTGTTATCAATTACAATTACATGAATTATTTCCATAATCTTTACTTCAAGGTTAAAGGTTACCGAGTACAAAAAAACAATAACGATGTTACTTCAGGCTTACAAATACCCATTCTATAAGAAAACAATAAGACATTAAGTGTATAACATAAATATCTTTTTTGTTATCAATTACAATTACATGAATTATTTCCATAATCTTTACTTCATGTCCTTTCATTTGCATCAAAGGTTAAAGGTCACCGAGTACAATAAGCAATAACGATGTTACTTCAGGCTTACAAATACCCATTCTATAAGAAAACAATAAGACATTAAGTGTATAAAATTTTCGTTTCTACGAGCTGTAAAATTCATACATAAAGGCAACAGTAGTATACCGCTCTTCGAAATTCATCAATCGATTGAGAGAAAAAAATCCGGGTAACAAACTAAAATTGAGGGAAATACATTGGCTCAAAACTGTCCGACCATCTGTTAAAAATTAAAGACGAAATAATTTTTGATTAAATTATATATTTACCTTCACAATGTATTTTGATCTCGACCTAGCGATATTTACAGGTCAAAATATCCTGAGTTGAATGCTGGTAGTCTTCAATCTCAACCACTTTCGGTTTTCATGTCTGGTATCGCATCATATGTTTGATTATTCATCGTGACGTTGATGATTTTTAAATAATCCCAATTATCTTTTGTTTTTGTGTGTAACTGCAATTCACTTTCCATTTAGATGATTTGAAATAGTTGTTGTTATTATGAAGATAATGCAGTTTGAAATTTTGCGAATGGAGACATCCTTTTTTTCTGTATAAAAAACAGCTTTCCACCTGCAATCTTTTGAAATTGAAGAGTTTTCTTTCTTTTTTAATAACCAAAACCATTCAATGAAAATGGGATCATTTTAATCTTTTTTAATTCACATTGATTTTTTCATAAGTTGTTTTATTTCTACAGTTGAAATTGCATCCTTTTCGAATATTTGTCAAATACGGTCATTTGATATATCCAAATTAACGTATAGATGCGCTCTTCTTAAAAATGAAATTTTATCCCGCTTTTCATTCCAGTTGGAGGGTCTGGGATCATTTAGTACAAACATATAAAACTTCTCTGACGTTACATACCAAATGAATGTCCATAAAGCGTATATTTGAAATATCGAATTGAGCCTGAGATGTGAACGGTTTCAAATGGTATCTGATTATTAATTATTCTTCATAAATAATGAAAACATCACATATCTAATAAATGCGTTCGAACCACAAGCTCTTCTTGATTTACCTTCATTTAATGAGAATATTTGAAACCAAAGGATGT
Source organism: Mytilus galloprovincialis (assembly GCF_965363235.1). Taxonomy (NCBI): domain Eukaryota; kingdom Metazoa; phylum Mollusca; class Bivalvia; order Mytilida; family Mytilidae; genus Mytilus; species Mytilus galloprovincialis. The sequence goes on along the minus strand of NC_134851.1, from coordinate 64,766,771 downwards.
ATAAAACTGAAACAGTTGCAGAGCTTTATTATCACAAATTGTCAAATAATGTAGAATCGTACTACGGCCTTTTTCTAAACAGAAGAGCAATCCGTATGTCTTTAATTGTATTCTGTAGGACCATTTTAATCGTTAACTCTCGTATATGTAGCACCCTATTATCATCTACTCTATGAAACCTACATGTCACACATCATTATTCTCTATCTAAATTTATACCACTCCTATTACTATGTTCTTCATATTTTAACACCCTATAATTCAACACTGTATATTCTGTCTATGAAGCAATTTATTATTCCCTATTTCTTATTCCAGCATCTCAATATTTTGTATTTTCCATGTTACAACACTTCGTTATTTTTTATTCCTGATATTGTTTAATACCAGCATTTTTATATTTTTTGTATATGGTCGCACCCCATTATTCTCTATTCGTTGTATTGTCAAACACCTTTATTTTCTATTCTCCATAATGTCGAATCCCATTATTTTCTATTCTCCATAATGTCGAACCCCATTATTTTCTATTCTTTGTATTATCGCATCCCATTATTTCCTATTCTTTGTATTGTCGCAACCCATTTTCTATTCATTGAATTATTTAACCCCATTATTTTCTATTCTTTTTATTGTCGCAACCCATTATTTCCTATTCTTTGTATTGTCGCAACCCATTTTCTATTCATTGAATTATTTAACCCCATTATTTTCTATTCTTTTTATTGTCGCAACCCATTATTTTATATTCATTCTATTTCTTAACCCCATTTTGCTCTATTCATTGTATTGTCACTACCCATTATTCGATATTTGTTGTATTGACGCAACCCATTATTCTCTATTCATTGTATTGACGCAACCCATTATTCGCTATTCTTTGTATTGTCGTACCCCATTACTTTCTACTTGTTGTTGTTAGAATTCAAACATTCTCTATTTTTTACAAATGTAGTGTAGCACCCAAGTAATCTATATTTTTATAGAGTAGCACCTAATTAGTGTCTATTCTCTATAGTGTAGGAACCCATTACTCATGTTATTCTCTTTTCTTTGTTTTATATGTTCACATTACTAGTATCCTCTTTTATTTGTTCTGTCGCACCCCGTCAATATATTTTCCTTATATTGTGGCATCCTATTATTTTCTGTGTACTTCATAACACCCAAATATTCTCTAGTCTTACTAAGTAAGAACCCTGTTATATATATTCTCTATATTGTACCTTCACAGTATACTATGTTCTTATATTTAACTGTTTATCCGTTCGGTTGATGAGTTTGAGCTTTTAATTTTGTCATTTTGTTAGTTTGGAGTTCAGTATTTTTGTGATTGTACTATAAGCACCCAGCTGTACTCTTCTGTTTATAGTGTTACAGCTCACAATGCTATTCTTTATTTTGTGTTCTTCAGGTACTCATCTCAATTACAATGCACACATATTTAAACACTTAAACATTATTGTTTACAGTAAATGTATGTATCTGTACTATCTTACTCAAACAAAGGAAATATATATTTGGTTACAATTTGGAATGGATGATGATATCATTCAGGATACCTTGTATCAATAAAAAAATTCACGATTGTTTTTAATTGACTAATATACTAAAAGAAGATATGGTATGATTGCAAATGAGACAATATCCACAAGAGACCAAATGATACAGAAATGCATTATGCAGTTAATGCTTACATATTTACGAAATAGCTTTCAATATTACACAAACATGTAATAATGAAGGAAAACGTATGAATTGCCTATTTTCGAACTTAATAAATAAATTTAAAAAAACATTGCTGATATCAATTCTATATCAAGAAATTTTTCAACAAAGTATAGTTTATCAGTTGTAATATATTCTAGATGGTACAATTTAATCGCATCATGTCAACACACACATTGCAAACAGCCTACTAAAATCGCCTTTTGCATTTTCAGACGGTAAATGTTTTTGTTCAAGTTTCTTTTAGAACTTTTTAAACACAAGTCTGCTTATATTCTGCTTTGGTAATTAAAACCATTGACCCAAATACGCTAGCAGTATGGCTAATGTATATATATGTCATCTCAATTTACATTTTCGAATGTCCCCTGTTGAATAAACTTATTATCATAGTCTATAGTACGTTCACAAGCTTGTCTGATTGTGTTATTAGTGTGTAAAATAAATGTGTTGTGGTAATCCTTCTTGCATTCTCATTATCTGTTATTATTCCTTTAAATGTTTCCTTTAAATTAATGAAAGTCCTTGTAGCCATTCTTTTGGTAAAAGTTTGAAATACGAGATAAGTCCAGAATTGGGCTTCACCGCATGTGCAATGTAGTGTGTCGTTTAAAATCCATACGTTCTTCTTTCGTGCCATTCATTTTCGAGTTCAAGAAGTGTAGTTGTGATCACTTATTTCCACTGCCGACATATCTATTAAACATAAATATAAATATTTAAAATATGAAGTTTTGTATGATATTCAGGGAACAATCTCCATCACTGATAACTTGCATGTAAATTAACAAAATGTAGGTCATCGTGTAGGCTTCCATATAGTTTATCAACAATCATAGGACATAAATATACGTTTTCCATTCACCTCAACTGTACACCTGTTTATAGCATCAACAAGCAATGTAAAAACTGATAAATTATACTTGGCTTATAATACACTCGTTATATTTTCTACCCTGTGTTCGTTTTTAAGGTAACGTTATTTGATGTCGCGTGTACGTTTGTTTTGCATACAATCGATGCCGTACGTTAAGGAAGAGTCTGTATATTTTAAAAGGTACATTAACACATGACTGTTTAAATAAATGTGTTCAATGGTGTCTTTTTGTTTACATGTCTGTGAATTTCAAGATGACAGGATTTACAATCAAACACATAGAAGACCTGATAAATCATCGTATAGAAAAAAATATGAAAAAGGGACGAAAGATATGAAATAAACATTACAATTCATACATAATAAATAAACAAACAACGCCATGGCTTACAAAGAACAAGACAAACGAAGTAAGTACACAAAAGTACACAAAATACAACATAGAAAAATGAAATTAAGGACTACGATTATGAATTATACGCATTGGTAAGACACCAGATATTTTTTGAATATCAAAAGTTTCTATTTTCACTAATTTGAACATGTACTTTAAATAAGTAGTACTTACAATGTAGGATATATTCAACAGATGGTTGATTTAAAAACTGTAAGTCCGGTACGTTTAGCAAAATCTTCGTATGAAAAATAAAATTCCTTTTTTTCAAAATACAGGTAACAGGATTCACGTAAACACTTGTTTGTATATTCTTATAATTTAAAAAAAAATATGTACTGATTCTGTTTCGTCCTTGGATACTCTGTATTTCAGTTTTGTGTATAATACACTTTATTATTTTGTAGACAAGTGTTTGTGTAATGTGATATACTTTGTAAAGTCTAGTCTGCAGATAAAAAGCTGTTATGCAGTTAATCCACACTTGCAATTATCACATGTGCGCGAAAAACAATATGAAAAAAAATTGTGTTCAGTTTAACTGTAGATATAAGAAGATATGGTATGAGTGCTAATAAAACAAATTCCCATCCAAGTTACAATTTGTAAAAAATATGTGTATATTTAAAAAAAAAAATCTTCTTATTCAAAATCAATTTGAAATAACAATCATTTGGTTTTGCATATGTACTTTTAAACATGTTTGTGCTAGTTTCTACAACACGTTTTGAATTTCTATCCTGCGAATACAAGAAGTGTTAATTAAGTTCATGTTTGTAAAAACGTTAGTTTTACTCATGTCCTAAAGGAAAAAGGAACATGACTATATCAAATTAATAAACATATGTTGTTTAAAATCATTATAATAACATGTGCAAATTTAAAAATATGTATAATAAAATATCAATAATTCATTAGATGACGTTCATTGATTTGCAAACCATTTGTTAATGGAGTGTATATTTTGTTTGCAGGAAAATATTATTCGAAAAAAATAAAGTAGAAACGAGTTTTGTTTCAATTATGACATTATCAAATTAGTCAAACCTAACATTAAGAACGTATGACACAACTTGACATATAATATTGATGTTAACTTGTAATTGAGTATCTAGAAAACGTCTTAACTATATTGTAACATGTCACTTATGTTCATTGTCAATGCCCTCGAAATTAGATTTTCGAAAGAACAAATATCTGCAGTCTATTTTATTTTTTATTATTGTTTCCTTTTTTTACTGGAAATTGATAAACATGACCGTGTAAGTATACAACGTAGCGTATGTTTATTCGGTTGTACTATTAGGTTGGCTAGGTTGTTTTGTTCATTGATAACTCATATATGGTCTTGAAGTCATTAAACTTCCGACTTAATTTTTATTTGTACTCATACTCCAAAATTAACAAATCAAAATGCTGGATTTTAGGTTTAGAGCATGATTTTTGTGCTTCGAGCACAGAGCAAAGTTTTATGACTTCAACCTCTGATGTCTGAGTTTGAAGCGTGAATAAATGACTGCTCTCTCATATCCATAGACATCAGTTACCATTAATATTGGTTGTATAACAATTTCGTTAATTTAGTTGAAACATAGGAACCCCGAATTTTAATGTTTAACGCACTTCAATTTTCTATAGAAATGAATGAAGACTTACCATTTACGACGAATTAGATATCCACGAAAATACAAGGTTTCCTCATTCCATGAAAATTGGTAAAAACAAAATTGCATACATGAAGCTAGGTACTAGTGTTAGTTAACATTTACATATTTTTCTAATTTAATGCGAATTAATAGTTATGAGATAATGTTGACCATATAGGTGCATAGCACAAGCAGTACACAACTATTACCCAATATTGAGTCATAGACACAAACAAAAAAGGTTATCATTGTTAGCTAACGATAGATACAAGTTGCAGATAAAATTGTATAAATAATATAAATATAATATATGCATTATATATATTTAGGTCAATAATTCAAACACTTGATGCTAACATTATTTTAACATATCTATCCTAATATAGGGGCAAAATATATTGTGGGTATGCATATGACAAATTACTATTTACACAGATTGAATTTCATATCATCAAATTAAAAGATATAGCCAACAATATATGAATTTATTCGTTAAAACATATCCACAAGTTTTGAACCTATTTGGCTTATGGGACTGGTAGTCTTATCAGTCAAATATTTATTTTATTGTCTAGAAAGATATCGACAAATGCATGCAAACATGTATATGTATCATTCTTTAATGAATTTGTGAACATTCAAATACGAAATAACAGATGATTTTAGTCTATTTTGTAGGTCTTTTATATCGACTTAATTTTCAAACTGTTAAAGATTTAGCATAGAGTTTTTTTAAACCCGAAGTATGTTGATAGATGTTACGTTTTCCATTTGCAATTAGTGAAATTGAATTTCGTGCAGAAAAAAAAGTGGTATCGTTTAATGTGATTTTATTTTGATCGATCGACAAATATAAACATTATACAAATATGTCAGATAACTTATTTTAACCCTTTTTCCAATACGTTTATTCTTACCATAATAAAAAAGTACACTATTAATTCCAGCTGTATCTGTGTGTATGACCTCTGCCATTGTAATTGGTGATACTGTGACCTTTAATATTTGATTACCATTTGAGCAATATATTTTGCTACCATAAACATAAATGCCTATGTTTGTTCTGGTTTTATTCGTGCTGACAACTTTGATAGAATTTGTTCCATTGAGTTCAGAAGATTCCAAATCTCCTCTTTGATATTCCATCCAATACAAACGATTCTTATAAGCATCTGAAATAGCAATGGTGTTCTTAGATTCACTAACATCAGTTTTGATAGTTGAATATTTCAACAGGTGTCACATGGCATTCATAAAGAGATAGACAACAACCCGACTATAGAGCTGACAACAACCGAAGGCCACCAATTGGTCTTCAATGCAGCGAGAAACTCCCTCATACAAAGGCGTCCTTCAGCTTGCCCCTAAACAATTATGTATACAAGATCAATAATAATGGACGTCAATCTAAATGGACGTCATTCTTAAACGAATAATAAACAAGAAACTAAAACTAAAAAGCATACAACATGTACAAGACTAACAAATGCCGTCATTATCATGATGAAATTGAAATATAATAAACACACTTATTGCTTCTCATTTTGCGAATGATTAATTGCAAAGTTTAGTGGTAATTACATGTAATACATTACACGATGATAAAACTACACACATAGTACTAGCTATACGTATAATAATAATGAAATTGTTGATTAACAGCTTAAATGTCGAGTTCAACAATGATTTTGAATATTGCAAATTACAGTGACCACTATAGTTTCTCAAATCGAATGTTGCAACAAAGGTTAAAATTGATCTTTTTCTGGGATTTAACTCCAGTCTTACATCATTACAAATTGCAAGAAAGATGCGTCTAAAATTAATACTCCAAATTGATTGGTTATTAATCTGATTAAGGCAAAACTAGTGTTTAAATGTTAAATTAGGATTCCTATTGAATGATACTACAAAACTGAAAATTATAACTTGATAATAGATATCTACTTAAAAACTACTAGTTCTACCAAAAATAGGAATACCCAAAATATGATTTAAAGCATATTTGATGATATCTAAGATTCAAAGAGTTGTACATCAATAGGATTTTTGTAATATGTTAGTATGCTATAGATGACCTTTGGCTATTTCTCGCTTTTTTATATTATCATTGTCATTTTGACCTTCTAATTTTTATTGAAAATTAGAGAATAGAAACTTGAATTATAGCTCAACTGTTATTGTTTAACATTATTTGCTCCCAATTCATAAATACTTGCTTAAGGAGAAAGTAAAATCGTAAACATACTGAACTCTGAGAAAAATTCAAAACGGAAAGTCCCTAATCAAATGGAAATGTACTTTCAAACGACATCATGGTACCAGGGTTAGGCGTATTTTCGTCACCTTCCATCAACGTGAATTAATTTCAGTTATCAAACGAATGGTAACATAACACCACTATACTCTTCTCCCATTACATGTTCATAATACATTGTTATATATTCTTTTCGAGGTTTTACTAAATCCAAAGATCATAACTTGAACTTGAACTGTAACTTGTTAAGTTAAAACTATATACCAATTATCAAATTAATATCTTCAAGAGTGAAAAAAAAGTGTGGAAAACCTATTATTTTCGTGCTTTTTTAAGTCAAAGAACCATAACTCTGCACAAAATTAAATTAAGTAATAAAAAACTGTGAAATTTCCTAAAAAACCCAACTTATAACAGTAGCCGAACTATACATTATCCAATTGGACTGGACATTTTATAAAATATATATATTTACCTAATCATCAATTTCAATTTAAATCCCTTTCACATTTGCTCTAACTGCTATAGTTTATTAGATATAAGCCAAAAACTACATTTGACCCATATGTTCTTGTTTTAGCAACAGTGGTCATGTTTGTTGATAGTTGTTGATTTAGTTTCAGAGGAGAAGATTTTTAATGTAAGCAAATGTGTTGAACAAATTGTGTTAAATTGTTTTTAAAGGCCAATGACTTCTTAAGAGATCAATTGACTATTTTGATAATTTTCACCTTTTTGTAGAACTTACAATGTACTTTGCTGAAGATTGTTGCTGTTTGCAATTTATCTTGATCTTCAAAAATATTTAAGATAATAACCAAAAACTGGATAATTTCTTCTGAATTAACATATATATATGTGGCAGCAACCCATCATTTTGTCTATACATTTCAGGTCTGATAAACAGACGACGATGACGACAGATGACAGACGACGACGGACGCCAAATGATGGCATGAGCTCACATGGGAACCTTCGGGCCCAATGAGCTTAACAATCAGGACAGAAAGATTTTAAACTTAGTCATCTATATCTACCCACAATTTCCAGAGTTCTCTTTTTAAATCGAGGTTATCGGTCATCGGAACCACACATGTTATACCCATGTCGTCTTATTCGTTTAACACAAACCATTGCGTGTACATACCTATACCCAAACCAGTTACATCTACCGACTCTTTGACTGTCTGCTTTTCACTACTAGTTAATCTATATCTTCTTATTTTGTTTGTTTTTGTACTATAATACAGCCAGCTGCAATTACAATTACAGTAAAAAGGAATGAAAGAGTTATGAATGAATAATGTTAGTCGACATCAAATTGGATGGTGGCATATTCCTTAAAAGGAACATGTTGTCGCTTGGCTTCCATCCCATGGACTCGGTTAATTCTTTTACAAAAAATGTGTATTACGTCGATTTATTTCCATTTTATTCGTCATCATGAAGTTAATATCACGTGGGTACCTCATTCAAATTCAAATCGTCACCTCAGACACGAGTTTAGCGAACACGTAGTGATGTATAATTACCGTTATACGGTGCCAGATGAGCAACACCTCCAAAAAAAAATAAACAATCGTCCCTTTAGAAGTTTTGTTTTGTGAAGACTTCTCGTGTAAAAAAAACATAAACATCAATATCTGGAAAAGGATAGTTTTTGCTGTTAATACATACCTGTTCACATAATCTAATGTAATGGCATAAAGTTGATCATCTTGAATAATTGATATCTTATTTGTCCCATCAAAATCACATCTATATATCTTTTGTTGGTATATTTCAGTCCAATACACATGATTCAATAACGGGTCAATAACCAGAGCTATTGGTTCCCTGGCAGCTGCTACGAATTGTGTGCTATAAGCTGTTTCTGATGGATAACGAAATCTATGAAAAGTAAATAATATTTTTGTATAAAAATAGATATAATCCGTGCGTTTGAAGCGCTTTTCTTAATTTCCTTCTTAAAATACCGCAAGTTATTGCCAAAAAAAAAAAAACATACAACACAAGCGCCTGTATACGGAGTTTATATATTTCCCAATCGGTACAATATTCCCGGTCGTGTATTTTCTTCATAGAGGGTTGCTCACAAGGAATATATAAAACCAAGAGTTACAAATGATGTTGTTGAAATCATCCGTTTGTAAATTTCACGAACGACATCATGAGTTGGTTGAAAGTAATGGTATATTCATTTCACAGATAATAGCGGATATTTTCTTAATATCGTAACTACATGTACAACCTCGATCCCTTTGCACGAATGTGACCTACGAAATTCGACTGTTTGCAGGGTTTGTAATAAAATCAGCAACACAACGAGTGCCATATCATGCACATGTAGAACAGGATCTGCTTACCCTTCCGAAGCAACTGACATCACCCCGATGGTTTCGGTGGGGTTAGTGTTGCTTATTGTTTTGTTTTGTGTACTATTGTTTGTCTGTTTGTCTTTGTCTTTTATAGCCATGCATGTCGTAGTCAGTTTATTATTTTTATGAGTTCGGATGTCCCTCTGGTATCATTCGCCCATCAGAGCTGAGAATATTGAACAAAACCATGACCAATTCACCAAGACATAGTGGTAAGCAAGAAAAATGAAACCAAGGTGTATTGCTCCCATGTAAACAATACATATGAGAATAGATTACATGGATAATGCAAAAAAAAAAATATCAACTAAACATAACAATATGAATGGACACTTGTTTTTTCTACATTATCAGTATTTTGAGGATATAATATCGTCGTACAAAAATGTATCTTTCATAGACATTTTCTCTTTTTTATTTAATTTTTGTTTCATATTTGAAAATCCCATATAACACCTTAAACTATATATATATGGAGGAACTATATTGATGTAATGAACAGCAACAACTTTTAAATATCAATGTATGTACTTATATTTAAAAGTTGTTGCTGTTCATTCTATCAATATAGTTCCTCCAAAATATCTTACGATTTCACCGATTTATTTTGTTTTAATATAAGACCATTGGTTTCATTCATTGACGATCACTACAAGATATTTTATTATTAAAATCAGTTGAAGAGGAATTCACTGAAAATAACGGAGCACATCACAACACTGTAATGTCACACAGAAGTTACTATTTATATGTACAAACATTCTTGCTGCGCACGCATACGGCTGATATTTCTATCATTTGATACGAATTTTCAGGATTTTTGTTTCGTATCATTATTTTCTTGATAGAGAGATAGATATTTTATTCTCATAAAACCATGCAAGTATAAAGGTTACAGAGACGTTAAAAAATACTATACATAAACAAGGAGTCACAAGCTTACGTTAAAATTATCCCTTCGTAAGGTTTAAGTTTTGTTTCCGTAATGAAGATCATGGAATATCTGTTTTACTGATGATAACATATACAAGTGTGTTTATAATGTCGTATCTATTGTCGCGTCCAAGTTTACCGAATGTACTGAACGAGTTAGCCTTATACAACATACACATGCATATCGTCTGTTTATATGGTTCATAAGTGTTTCTCGTTTTTCATATTTTATAAAGATAAGATCGTTTGTTTTCCCGTTTGAATGGTTTTGCACTTGTAATTTTGGGGCACTTTATAGATTAATGTTCGGCGTGAGCCTAGGCTCCGTGTTGAAGCTCGTACCTTGACCTATAATGTATATATAAATAGGAAGATGTGGTATGATTGCCAATGAGAAAACTTTCCACAAGAGACCAAAATGACAAAGAACTATAGGTAACCGTACGGCCTATAATGTTTTACTTGGGTGGAGAGTTGACTAATTGTCACTTATACAACATCTTTTTATATCCATATATCAATTTCAAGATTACAAGAAAATGTTTTAAGTGATTACCTTAGAATGTCGTTTTTATTATGCCTTGGGAAAAACACATATCCAGTTTTATAATCATAGTCTAAGGAATATATATTACTTTGTAGATTCGATACTAAAGTTGATACTACGTCATTAAGCAAGTCTCTTTCTTTGATTGAACCATTGATTGAAAAGATTATCTTGTTTTGAAGCCCTGAAATTAAATTAAAAAACAACAACGTTTCATTAAAATTCTACTCGGCTTTTTCTTTTTTTACATTTTGTTTCACTAGAAACGCAGTACTAGAAAGTTTTGGCTGTAAAGGCTGTATTTTTGTGTTCTTCTTTTTCTTTGTAGTATTTACGTGCCTCTTGAACAATTTACTTCCAAATGCCGCTAAACGTATATTTGATTAGAGCAAAACAAAGAACACCAACTAACAATGGCACGTTAATTCAGAAAAAAAAACAAAACAATTTATGTAGCAAGACACTTGACGACTGAGGTTGGTAGATGTTATATAAATAGTGCTAAAAGATTTTGTGTCGACCTTAAAAAATGAATAAAACAATTATTGTATAGTCATTAACATCGTCGCTTCATACAATAACTTTGACCAACACGAACATGACGATATCATAGAAAAATATTAGCTTCATTTAAACATTTAGGAAATGTATCACAGATTCGATCGATCAATCTAATATTTCACGCGCATAATTCATCGTGTGGTAAGCATCAACTGTAGCTAGAGTTTGGTTGTTTACTAATTTTATCATCTAGTTTGTGCTGATATTAACACCAAGAGTTGTCGTCACGTTAAATTTGACATGAAATTTTATAAAGTATCAGACGAATCTTACCATATAACAACAATTGTTTGTAGGAAAATACGATCGTATTTAAGGTAAATAGGATCACCTTTCAATTATATACCAATTTTATTTATCATTTGTCGTAAAGAGAATTGGGTTATCGTTTTGTTCCTTCAATTTAAAACTATTACGTGAATGTCTATTTTAAAACACATATGTGCCTTATTTGTTTTTCCCGTTTGAATGGTTTGACACTAGTAATTTTTGGGCCCTGTATAGCTTGCTGTTCGGTGTGAACCAAGGCTCCGTGTTGAAGGCCGTACCTTGACCTATAATGGTTTAATCTTATTAATTGTTACTTGAATGAAGAGTTGTCTCATTGGCACTCATACCACATCTTCTAATACCTACTTACCTCTACTGATGACGCAGAGAAAGATAAGCAGCTCAATAGAAACAAAAACACTATATTTCATCACGATGTTATCTGCAAAATATAAAGAATCTATTGTAATTATTATTCAAAGTAAAAAAAAAAAACCTTAATGCAAATTGTTATAACATGTATAATATATTGAAAATTAAACCTTTTTAAATGGTGATTAATCATATCGTTTATTTTTCATCGGACATTCTCTGTATTTTTTTTTATTTAGGCTGTGATGAGCTACTTTTCTGTTTGATAAACGTCTTAGTATTATTTGCATTTCCTTGAAATAAATAAAAGTAACAGTAGTACACTTTGTAAACCTCTGTTTAATGAAATTATTAAGCGAAAACAAATCCGAGTTCAATATAAAACCGAGTGGAAATTATCAGTTGTAATGGAGAACAACGGAACAACCTTACTGCAAAAAAACAAAATTTCAACGCACATAGAAACGGACTAGTTTGTAGCAATAGCCCTATACCTGACTTGATGCATACATTTGAGAAGATTTGGTATGAGTGCCTATTAGACTCTCAATTCAAGTCACAATTTATACAAAGTCAACCATGATGGGTCAAAATGCGATCTGTAACATGAAGCCTACTCTTACATCGAATAGCAAGCTATAAAGGGCCCCAAAATTGACTACTGGAAAACCCTTAAGACACTTGTGAATCACATCAACAAACGACAACCGCTAAACATCAGTTTGCTGACTTAGAACAGATGCGAAAAAAACCTTCACCGTTACCTGAAACAATAATGTTACATCACAATCTAACAAGGAACACTATAAAACAGTATATTTTACGAAACTATGATGTGTAAGTAACGAGATTACCACTAGTATCACTTACCCTGAGATGTACTATACAATGAATTGCAAAAGTATAATATATTTCCAATCAAGAATCCTATTGACAAGCAAGGTAAATAATGAAATGCAAATATAAATTGCTGTTACTAAATTCTTCCGTATCAAATTCCAGTTTGATGAAAGGATGACCTTTCGGTTAATATTATGCTTCTTTTGTGTAAAAACTAGGTTTGACGTTCCGTATCCTTTGTTATACTTAAATTTTTTTTTAAATATCTCGCTACGAGTGTATTTTGTTTACATTTAACACAAACAATGAATACACACAAAGTGTTCAACGATAGAGACATGGATACTAAGACTTGTAACAAATAAATTATTTTTAACTATGTACCTTTAATACAGATAATTTTCATATCATTGCTTTTAACCATGTCATTTGTACTGTTCAACCTTTGTATTTTGATTCAAGTAAAAGAATGTGATATGCTTACACTATAATTTTGTTGAGTTTGTAAAATAAATGTATAATCAAACATATTTAAAATTATTATACTTCAAGAGTTTTTTTTCCAATATAAAATCAATGAAATAGTTGTGCTATTTCATTCTAAAGACAATTTGCCAGTTAATAGTTTCAAAGACTATTGCCCCGGTTAATAGTTTCATAATCATCTTTCCCGTACTTTTCCATGTTTATTTTTCATTGGACGATAATGATGTCATTGACTACTCTGCTTGGTTACATATGCTTTGCAACGTCAAACTCACTCTTATATTCTAAACGGTGGAATCTGTTTGTTTTGATTGTAATTTCACTTACAAGAAGCAATTATAAAAGAGAATGAAAATCTTCATGGAAATTTTTTAAAAGATCTAAAATATAGTACCTTATTCATAACATGGGTTCGCTCTCCGTATATTAAAAGTGAATTTGCGTTTGGTGTACTTTAACTAGGATTTATAATAAGCACGGAAAGTTTAACACAAGTATTTGTAGTCTTGATTGAAATTAATGAAATATTTATAAATACAAAACGAATTATAAAAAAAGTAAAGTTCATCATGTGCATGTAAAGTTATGTCACATTTTTTCTTTCTTTCAGATAAGGTATATACACTTTTAGAAAATCAGTTATTTGGTATATAAAAACACTTAATGGCTGTGTTGTTCAGTATAATAAAACACCTAATGACTGGTTGTGCGGGTAATAGCAAGTTTGTTGTCCCTTTGCATACCAACTATTGCTTGCCTCGAGCAATAGTTGGTACCTCAGGGACAACAAACTTGCTATTACCCTCACACCCAGTCAATAGGTGTATAATACTTACCAACTATATAAGCTAGTAAGACACGACTGATATCACTCTGTACAGAAACAAGTATTGTCTCATAAAAACTATACTTTATACGGTCGACGCACTTCAGAAACATGATACAACGAAAATATAAACCTTAAGATATGATGTCTTATATGAAAGGATTAGCCAATTTACGTGTCCTCATTAAATAGTTCACGTCTACATAATTAAAAAAATTTGAAGAATGATTGCCAATGAAACAATTATCAGCAATTGCAGGTGTACGGTATGCAAAAAATGAGAAATACATATATGTACATTCAGCTCTAAAAGACCCCGACATTAAAATGTGAAACAATTCGAATGAGACAAATAACACTATAATTTATTTATTGCAACCAACGAAAAAATGATGCCAGCTATGAAGAGAAGACAAATTTGGACATTCACTTAAAGATTAGAATGGGTACAACATTTATGTCAGCGCTCGACCTTTTCCCAGCTGATTTAAAAAAAAATACCATCAAAAAAATTTAAACACTAGTAATAAATTGCTTACCTTAAACCGGTAGAAACACACATGATTTATTGAAGATAAAAACTATATACTAAGCTGAACTATAAGAGTACAAACAATGTACAATTCATGCGTTACCTTTTTTTAATCATACCTTGTTACAATGTAGATACTACTACAAACGTACAGATAGTATATAGTTGACTGGAATTGACCAAAGTTTGTTATTTTTTCAGTGCTAAGAATTCAACATTTACAGCGCTAACGATGTAACAAACTCACTGTTTATTGAGAAATAGATGAACACATGATACAGAAAACCAAAATGTGCAAAACATAGATGTCTTATTCCACAATTAGGTAATTATCAACTCATACACTAGATTTCTAACCTAACTCTGGAGTATGATGGAGTTGTCTATCTCTGTCCTAATCCCAGCACCCAATGCCAAATATTTTCCACCAGTCAATCGAAGAGTTAATTTATCTCTATGGACTCATTAAATATCAGATAAGGATTACATAGAGAATACTACATGGCAAAATCCGTATCATATGTCGTATCATCCCGAGACACCAATATCAGCCCAAGGGCTTTTAGGCTCGAGGGATGATATTGGTCGAGGGTGATACGGCATGTTATACGGGTTTTACCATGTTTTATACGCTTTATCATATATTTCAACAGGAGAGTATCATATTATATGAACTGTTTTCTGATCCATAGCACTGGGTAACCTTCAGTTCTTCTTTTGTCTTGTTTTAAAAGCCTTAAAAGAAATGCTCAATTACTTATCCAAATCACCTGGGTTACCTTACAATTTGCGTGCTGAATTAAAAATATTTTGTTTATTATTGCATTCTTTTGTGTGTTTTGTATTTTATATAGTTGCATTTAGGGTGCCAAAAAATATGAAAACTTGACGTTCGTGACGTCACATGTATTTACCAAACAATGACGTCATTCAATAAATTGCGTTCTATTGGACCTATTTTGAGGAAAAATAGTCCTTAAGCTAAAATTAAAAAAATGACTTTATGTAAAAAAAAAAGAAAAAAGTAGGGATGTGATAAAGGGTATGCGATGAAGGGTATGCGATAAAGGATAGGGGTGCGATGAAGGGTATGCGATAAAGGGTGCGCATCAAAGTTGCGCAATATGGATTGAGCAGCAGGCTATTTATCAAATATTCAAAACGACGGTATTTACTACTAAACATATGATAAATAAAAATATAACCATTATTTTGGTGTAATATAATTACTATTTCTTGTAAAGTTACAACAAACAATTAATAACCTTTCGTGCACCATTGGATGCTTTAAAACGAAAAATCAATTTAGTCTGAACAATCATATAGTTACATATTTAACTAATATGGTTTGTCTATAAGATATTACAAGTTCGTGATCTTACGGTAATGACCATGTAGCGTATTGGTTTTGTACACTTATAACATAAATATGTTTATTTTTAAAGTATAATTGGCTAATATAAATAAGAAGATGTGGTATGAGTGTCAGTGCAACAACACTCCATCTAAGTCCCAATGTATAAAATGTTAATAATTATAGGCTAAAGTGCGGCCTTTGGCACAGAATGACACCAAACAGCAAGTTATAAAGTGCCCGCAAATGGCTAGTATAAATAATTATAACAGACAAACTAAACCATCTATATAAAAAAAAGAAAAACCCTGTATACCTGGAATGTAAATATTGAGAATAACAAGACATTTTATCACTTTTCTAATGTGCTAATGCATCTGCAACTATTTATCAAGATTGAATAAGCGATTTATATTTAAGCAATACGATTGAAACTATTAGTTAATAGTTGATAATTATTCAATATAGGAAATAAAACCGTCTTTTAGCTGGAGATCGTGTTGCTCAGTTTGTTGTTTTAAATGTACTGTTGTGTATAACACTAATAACCAATGAATAACTGTTAACAATTGTATTTTCCTGATATTCCCTTCCAAATAACTATGATGTAAAAAGTAAAATCACACAAATACCGAAACGGATAATCCCTTATACAATTATTACTTCTAGAAAACGTTTTTACTCCGAGAATGCTATTAACCCTTTTTGTCATTAAATCATTGTCAGAATATCGATGCTGTTTTCATGTATTAGTTTTGAAAATTAACTATAGGTACCAGTATTGTATTACAACTCCAGTTTCCGGTGCATTTCAAAACATGGAGGGAAACAAAATAGTCCATTTTTTTCTGAATTTTTTTCTGGACTCAATTTTTTCTGTTTGATTATAGGTTTATGCTGAATTGAAACATGTATATAGATTTAAAAAAAAATCTTGCATCTTTTTGGGGATATCAATCCAGGAAAGTGGAAGGATTTCATGTTTACTGGAAGTGGTGCAGCCTAGTGAAAACAACAAACAGAAAGTAGAAAAAAAATGTTTTGACTTCAGGGTTACGTAACTTTTTATTCTTCGTGGCATGACCCACTTTTTTCGATTAAATCACAATTTTACATTAGTACATACATGATATGAACATGAAATTTTTTTTCTATGTAGCATTTTTTAATTTTTCAATTCAAAGATCAGCTGTTAAGCATGAAAGCCTATGGAGCAGTCAATTACAAGACTGCAACCTATAGATATGATGATTTCTGTTTCAAAATCGAGGAATAACTGACCCAAACTTTTAAGAATAGCCTTTTCGAATATCTGAATTTTATTCCTCGTACAATTTAATTGGTTTTACAACTGACGTTGTTCGTTGATGAGTAAAGGGGGCAAGCGATTTCGTTGTCTTAAATCATTTCATTTTTTTTTTCTAAACGTACATTCCTTACCGTGATTAATAAAACATGAACAGAAAGAAACCACTGCATTCCATTTTGATATAATCTAAAATGTTGACATATATTAATGGTCTTATCAACAATTGACCTAGTTTTCTAATAGGACATACATCATGTTTGTTTTTAATGAAACTGACGTTAAATGCTTAAGATCCTTTGCGCTTGTTTTAACAATGTTTGTTTGTATTATTGTTATGTATAAAGGTGCCTTCATCATCAATGCTTTCCGCATTATAGTGTGTCTAGGGGAGTGCATTGTTCTTATATTGAAAACAAAAAAAAATCATGTACAAGCAAATATTTTTATTGTGTTTGTAAGCATGGTAATAGCAACATAGGCAAGTACATTTGAGTATTACATATCATAATAATAACATATAACAGTGGTACATGGAGAAGCCCACCTAAAACATCAGCAAGCATGATGATTAAGTGAATAGTGCCTGAGTTTAGATTTTCTCTCTTTGTCAATATCATTAATTGATTCATTGACTGACATATTGGCGGTTTATATGCTATATGTTACATCTTTAAGTGACATATACATGATATACAGACGTTAGTATAATAGTAACCGCATCGAAGCGATATTAATGTTACTTACATAATATGCATACACGAAACAGGTCGAAACGAAATGAGTGGTAATCGTGTCAGCATTATTTTTCGATGGCATTTGTGAGGATTACTGGTACAAAAAAAATGTATATAGGACGTAAAAGCTAAAAGCACAATGATATGCACCTACCAAATCGCTTCCTCGAAAGTGTTTAAGTATGTCTGTAACAAATCAGTTTGTTGTTATTTACATGTTATCTTAAATGTTCATATTGGCATTAGGGCCTCAAACTTCTAGTTGTCTAAAATTAAAAAAAATATATGAAAATATCCGCAATTTGACATGTTCGATATATTGTAATTCACATTTTGATATGAGAAAGATTGTCACCCATGCATTTTGCCACAATTCTTTGGTTCTATAAGTCTTAAGACAAAACAATAGCAAATGATCCTACGTCAAAACAGACATATCTACAGATCAAACGAAAACACAGTCGAATATTGAAATGTAACACGTGTTGTATTTCGTATTATCATTAATAAATAGTGCTAGATTTACTTTAAATTTATTGTGAGTTTTTTTTAATTTTTTTGTCGTGTCGTTGCCCTTTCCATTGTATATCTACATGATCTAGTTGATATACAGAGAGTATTAAAGCTTACTTGATTGTTAATTTTTTGGCTAAAAAAGAGGGTCGAAAGATATAAAAGGAACAGTCAAACTCATAAATCGAAAATAAACTGACAACGCCTGACTGAAAATGAAAGTGGACAAACAGACAAACAATAGAGCACATGAAACAACATAGAAAACTAAAGAATAAGCAACACGAACCCTACTTAAACCTAGGGGTGATCTCAGGTGCTCCTGAATGGTTTAGCAGATCCTGCTCCACAAGTGTCAACCGTCTTGTTGCTCATGTTATAACAAATCCTGTTAATAGTCTAATTCGGTAGGTTACATTCATGAAAGGGAAGGGGATTGTAGTTGCGATGTAAGGAACATATCTGATATCATTTGTGAAACGGTTATTCAATACCGATCAAACAACTTGTGATGGCGTCCGTAAATAAACTCATCATAGATACCAGGACTAAATTTTGTACATACGCCAGACGCGTGTTTTGTCTACAAAAGACTCATCAGTGACGCTCGAATCCAAAAAAGTTTAAAAGGCCAAATAAAGTTCGAAGTTGAAGAACATTGAGGACCAAAATTACTAAAAGTTTTGCCAAATTCAGCTAAGGTAAACTAGTGTCGTACTACAGTACATGATATATCCAGTTTTTGTGATTACATGGAGGAATATAAACCCTTTATGTCTGATGGGTTTATTTCTATTGTTGATGATACCACTCTTCAGCCTGTTAAGATTTTACGGGACACTGGAGCTTCTCAGTCTTTATTGTTAGAAGGTGTGTTGCCTTTGTCCGAGAAGACTTTTGTTGGTGCCTCCATTTTGTTACAAGGTGTAGAGTTAGGTTGTATAGATGTTCCGCTCCATCGTATTTATCTGAAGTCAGATTTGATAACTGGACAGTTATTGTAGGTGTTCGTCCTAATCTCCCTGTTGAGGGTGTTACATTATTGCTAGGAAATGATCTAGCTAGGAACAAAGTGGTTGCTAAACCAATTGTTACCAGTGAACCAGTGGTGGATATTAAATCACCTGAAGATGATGCTGAATTGTATCCAGCTTGTGTTGTTACTAGGGCGATGGCTAGAAAACAACAAGATGAGAATTTGCAAGAAGACCAGTTTGATTGCATGGACCTTTCTGACACTTTCCTAGCTGACATTGAAGGTCCTGGTAGTTCAGAAAAGGCCATAATAAGACCACCTAGTGTTAACAAGAATGTTATTATGCCATGGCCAAACGTAAACAGCCATTCATTAGACCGAAATAATTTATTCGAAGAACAACATAAAGACCCTGAGGTTCTTCAGCTCAACAAGCAGGCTCAACCACAGGAGGAAGCAGACAAAGTGGCCGAATGCTATTACCATCAGGACGGCATTTTAATGAGAAAGTGGAGGCCTCCTGATGCTACCCCAGAGGAGGAATGGAGAGTGGTATACCAAGTGGTGGTGCCTAAAGTTTATAGGCAAGAAATTATTGGTCTTGCCCATGACACCCCCTTGGCTGGACACTTAGGTATAAGGAAGACTTGCCTTAAGATCTTGCAGCATTTCTACTGGCCCAGACTTCGAAATGATGTCGCAGAATACTGCAAATCATGCCATATATGCCAGGTTGTTGGTAAGCTTAACCAGAAAATACCACCAGCACCACTTCTGCCTATTCCAGCCTTTGACGAACCTTTCAGCAGAGTTCTAATTGACTGCGTTGGACCTTCACCAAAGACCAAAACTGGAAATGCGTATTTATTGACAATCATGTGTACATCCACACGTTTTCCTGAGGCTATTCCAAGACACCTACTATTGTCAAAGCTCTTATCAAATTTTTCACGTAATTAGGACTTCCTAAGTCTATACAGTCCGACCAGGGATCAAATTTCATGTCAAGTTTATTTCAGCAAGTAGTGTACCAGTTAGGGATTGCTCAGTATAGATCAAGTGCGTACCATCCAGAATCTCAAGGTGCCTTAGAACGTTTTCATCAAACATTGAAGAACATGATTAGAACTTTTTGTCTTCAATTTGACAGAGACTGGGATGATGGAGTTCACTTTCTACTTTTTGCAGTTCGAGAGGCTGTTCAAGAATCCCTTGGATTTAGTCCCTTTGAGTTGGTATTTGGCCATACTGTAAGGGGACCGTTAAAATTGGTTAAGGAAAAGTGGCTAACTGAACATACTGACTTAAATCTTTTAGACTATGTGTCTAGATTTAAAGAAAAATTGTATACTGCTTGTCAAATTGCTCAGAAAAACTTAAAAAATGTACAGAACAAGATGAAAATATGGTATAATAAAGATGCCAGGGACAGAGTTTTTGAGCCTGGTGATAGGGTACTTGTATTTTTGCCAGTCCCTGGACATCCTTTACAGGCTAAATATTGTGGTCCTTATACAATAGAGAGTAAAATCAATGATTTGAATTATATTGTAAAAACTCCAGGTCGGCGTAAACAAAACAGAGTGTGTCATATTAATATGTTAAAACCATATTTTGAGCGTACTAATGAATGTGAGAGTAAACCAGTTGCCACTTTAGGCATGGTTAAATTTGAGAACAATCATGATAAACCAGATGTAATTGAACCACCTTTTAGTTCTAAAACTTTGGAAGAGACAGTTAGATTGAAAAATTCAGAAATTTTGTCAAATTTAGACTCAAAACTTGCACATCTGTCTTTTGATCGTAGAGAAGAAATAAAAACTTTGGTATTTTCTTTTAAAAATCTTTTTCCAGATGTGCCAAACAAAACCACTGCTGTTTGTCATGATGTTGATGTGGGAGATGCTTCTCCCATTTAGCAACATCCTTACCGGCTCAATCCACTCAAACTTGAAGTTATAAGAAAAGAAATTAAATATATGCTTGACAATGATATTATTGAGCCGAGTTACAGTGAATGGAGATCTCCTTGTCTCCTTGTGCCAAAACCAGATAAAACCTTTCGTTTCGTGACTGATTTCAGAAAAGTAAATTCAGTCTCAAAATCTGATTCCTATCCGATTCCAAGGATAGACGATTGTATTGACAACATTGGTCAAGCAAAATTTGTGAGTAAATTTGATTTGTTGAAAGGTTATTGGCAAGTTCCACTGACACAGAGAGCTCGTGAAATATCAGCTTTTGTTACACCAGATGGCTTATTTCAATATACTGTAATGCCGTTTGGCATGAAAAGTGCACCAGTTACATTTCAAAGAATGATCAATAATGTTATAAAAGATTTAAACTGTTGTTATGCTTATATTGATGATCTAATTGTATGTAGTGATAGCTTGGCACAGCATTTAACACATTTGTATGATACTTTTGATAGATTGTCACAATCAAATTTGACTGTTAATCTTGGTAAAAGTGAATTTTGTCAGGCCACTGTTGATTATTTAGGGCATACAGTTGGCCAAGGTAAAGTGAAACCTATTATGGCTAAAGTGGAAGCTATTTCCAAATTTCCTCCTCCTACAAATAGAAAACAACTTATGAGATATTTAGGCATGATTGGATTTTACAGAAAATTTTGTTCAAATTTTGCTACTGTGGTTCAACCATTGACTCATCTTTTACGAAAAGATTCTAAATTTATCTGGAGTGAAAATTGTCAAAACGCTTTTGAAAATAGCAAATCACTTTTAATTAATAGTCCAGTTCTGATTACTCCAGACTTTGAAAAACAATTTATATCAAGAGACAGATGATAATGTTGAGAAACCTATATCATATTTTTCAAAGAAATTAGATAAACATCAGAAAAATTATTCAACTATCGAAAAAGAGTGTTTTGCAATGTTGTCAGCACTTCGACATTTTGATGTATATTTGAATCCTACTGTATATCCTATTCTTGTTTGTACTGATCATAATCCTCTCACCTTCATACATAAAATGAGAAACAAGAATCAGAGGTTGACTAGATGGAGTTTATTGTTACAGGAATATGATGTAATTGTAAAACATATTAAGGGTAAAGATAATGTAATAGCAGATGCTTTATCTAGAGCTTATTAAAACACTTTGTATATACTATGTATTTTTGTTCATTTTTTTCATGATAAGTTTTTGTTACACTAAAACTTCTTTTAAGGGGGGAGGTGTTATGATATTGTAATTATTGTATTTATTTATGTTGGCCTGATTTGTATTGTGTGGCCTGATAGTTGTTTACAGAATAATTTTAGAATTGTGCAGTTTAGAAATCTCTGGAACAATTACAGAATGATTGGAACTTTCCAGAATGATCCTAATAAAAGATGCATTATATAAACTTCTACATTTTACTAGAAACTTCTGTTGTAACTTTCTAGGATGTTCCATTATAGACTGTTCTAGAATCTTCCATGAGAAATATATATATATACAGACACTAAAGTTAAACTCACTCTTGGATTTCGACTTAGACATCGATAGACATTAATATTCATAGCATTTGGATTGACACTTTAATTCTACAAACAACATCATACTGGATTGTGACCGTAATATTCAGATTGGATTCCGAAAGATATCCGGATACAGATAAAGATAAAAGATTGGACTCATATTTTGACAGTTAAGTTGACAATTATATTGTGTAATACTTCTTGTAAACTTTTGTATAATAAATATTGTTAAATTTTCTTATTGATTTGTGTCTTTTGTTGGCTACAATTTAAAGGCGATTTTTGGCCGTAACAATGTTAAGATAATTAAACGAGCCAAATTAATGTTAGTGAGTGAAGGTGTTGGGTACCACCTTAAAACGAATATCACCTACCGATTTCTTCAATAGTTTCCTATATAATTAATTTAACTGAATAATCACTTCGTTTGAACACAACAAAACCACGAATCTTCCTTCTGCCTTTATATAAACTGATATTATTGAAAATATTGATGCGCTTCAGTAACTTGGAATGGATTTTCATTTAAATTTGGCGAAATATGATATGTGGGATATTTATATGATAAAGTAAGACGTATATTATGTCATGCACATTTATTTGTACCTAATTACTGAAACACGTGTGTACTGATAACGCTTTCTCTAAATAGTTCACGTTCAAAGATGGCATAACAAAATGTTTGTCTCATGGAAAGGCTGAACAATAGTTGTTACTAAAGGGAAGACCTTTGATTCTAAAGGGGGTTGCAAATTCAATGAGGTCAGAATAATGATTTTTTTTTAAATCCACCTTTATAATCAACTTATTACACCTAAAGTGATTAAAGTTTTGTAAAACAGATCACTCTTTTGTAGAAGACACTATATTAAGCTGCAAACAAAGAGAGCAGCCAAAATGAATTTCAGAATATCATATATTGTAATGAAAATATATATTAGCATTACAATCACGGATGGATCAAGTGCACACAGATAGAAGGGTGTTCATATCCAAAATGCTAGATCTCATTTGTCAAGCGTAGAGAGTTTTTTTTGTAGGGGGGGGGGGGGGGTCCAAAAATAAAAAATATAAAACCAAAGGTAGGTGAACGTACGTACACTATGTTCTTAAAAAAAAAATACCGACAATACTTCTGTAAAACTTCAATTTAATGAATATCATTATGATTATGCTTTGACAATATATGAAAACAAAGAACGATTTATGATGGCTTATGATTAAACTGTCCACCAAAGGAAAAGGAAGTTGATGTCAGCAATTTTAGGGAACTGCACGGTCTTTAACAATGAGAAAATCCTAAACCGTATAGTCGAAAATAACCATGAAATTTCTAAGTTTGGTTTTAATCTACTGATATCAATATCTATAATTATACAAATAAAATAAACTTTGAGAATGATTAAATTTGTTTATTGAGGAGGTAACCTAAACCGTTTATTAGTTTCAAGGTTTGGACACAACATCATCGTAAATATAAGATAGGTTTCTGCATGTACAGTTAAACTTGCAAATCAATCTTTGTATAAATGGAAGAATTTAGTAAATGATGTAAGAAATGGTAAAGAAATATCTAACTCAAAATTTTATCAGTAGTTCATATATAAAGGCACTGATTTATTATACAAATTCACTGTAACATAAACATCTATACACACTACTATTTCTTAAATGATAATAACACAAACAAACAACACATCAGAACTAAATAACTTTATATTTAACTTATAATTGAGCATTTGTATTATTCACGTAATGCGATACGTACACGGATCGACGTATTCGTATCGGGTAGATTTGTGTAAAGTAATGATTTAACCCCGACCTCAATTAAAATTTGAATTGTGAAGAAGAGTATGGAACATCTGTTTTTTTGGGCTGTTTTTTGTGTTTTTTTGTTGTTGATTAAAAGATCAAGAAAGTCAAACTGAGAGAACTTTTGCATCTAAATGTATAGAAAAATAGACAGAACTAAGGATTGACAAATAGAACAAATTCTTAGTGGAAGCTGGCATTTGGTGTGATATTCTCATAGCAGTGTAAAAAAGGAAAGGGAAACCCTAAAAAAACATAAGGACAATTATTCACAAACAGTCTGAAAAGCGATATCGCCTGGCCACAACACATCGTGTCTTTCTAGAACCAGTTTGAGTTGCTAATCCCTTTTTTTGGGGTACCTTCAGATATTTTTACTGAACACATTATTTCTCCTAGGCGTGTCGTCAAATCTGATTCGATATGTGAAGGAAAAGCTTTTTTAAGTGTGAATATTGTGGTAAAAACAGATGTGAAGCATATTATTTCAATATATTTTGTTAAAATTTTAATATAATGTGTCTAACATTCTAAACTAGATGCTCTTAGGAGCCTGTGTCGCTCTCCTTGGTCTATGTGCACATTAAAAACAATGGACACAGATGGATTCATGAAAAAAATGTGTTTTGGTGATGGTGATGTGTTTGTAGATCATACTTTACTGAACAGTCTGGCTACTTACAATTATCTCTATCTATAGTGAACTTGGGTCATTAGTTACAGAGGAAAATATTTGGTTAAACTTACAAAAATTTACAAAATTTATGAAAATTGTTAAAATTGACTATAAAGGGCAATAACTCCTTAAGGGGTTAACTGACCATTTTATTCATGTTGACTTACAGATGTATTTGTACATCTGACTTTGCTGAACACTATTGCTGTTTACAGTTTATCTCTATCAATAATACTATTCAAGATAATAACCGAAATCGGCAAACTTTCCTTAAAAATTACCAATACAGATGCAGCAACCAAACAACCAGTTTTCCGAATTATATGAAAATTTTTAGGGCAGATGGATTTTGACTTGATAAACAATTTTGCCCTGTCAGATTTGCACTTTGTGGTTTGGTTTCAGAGTTATAAGCCAAAAAATACATTTTACCCTTAAGTTCAATTTTTAGCCATAGTGGCCATCTCGGTTGATGGGCCGGGTCACCGCACCCATTTTCAAACTAGATACCCCAATGATGATTGTGGCCAGGTTTGGTTAAATTTGGCCGAGTAGTTTCAGAGGAGAAGATTTTTGTAAAGGTTAACGACGTCGAATGACGACAGACGCCGGATGCCAAGTGATGATAAAAGCTCACTGGGCCTTCGGGCCAGGTGAGCTAAAAAAGGGTTATCCTTTTGATATATTGTGCTGAACATTTTACAAAAATGTTTATAATGATGTGTTAATATGATTTTATTTAATTAACTATTTGACTTTTATTCAGTTTCTTTCTATATAAAACTATTTTTTTCATTTTAGTTATTT
Organism: Mytilus galloprovincialis; assembly: GCF_965363235.1. Lineage (NCBI taxonomy): Eukaryota > Metazoa > Mollusca > Bivalvia > Mytilida > Mytilidae > Mytilus > Mytilus galloprovincialis. The sequence goes on along the minus strand of NC_134851.1, from coordinate 64,740,443 downwards.
TGTATAATCCCTAACATTTTTTCTAGTGATAATACATAATCCCTGAATATTTAAGTGATTATATATAAGCCCTAAAATAGCCAGTGATTACACAAAATCACTCTAACATATATAAATGATATGTTGACATCACTTTCAAAAAATCAAAATACTAAGGATTTGTTACCCTGTGAATAGTTTACCTAGGTTATATTTGCCAAAAATTTTGGAATTTTTGCCACTAATGCTCCTTTACTTCGCATGTTTTTTTATTTGAGTATTATTGGCGAGTATTGTGTAGGCAAAACTCGCGTGAAGTATACATAATTATAAACAAGTTATATTGGCATGACACGGGTTATGTTCTTCTTGTATATGTTATGATGGTATGATACTAAACCCTTAACGGGAAGGATTGTGCCTGATATTCATATGATGAAATCATAATCTTTCAATCAGTTTAATTGAAGTCCAGAGCTGGCATGTCAGTTAACAACTAGTAGTCTGTTGTTATTTATGTATTATTGTCATTTTGTTTATTTTCTTTGGTTACATCTTCTGACATCAGATTCGGACTTCTCTTGAAATGAATTTTAAATGTGCGTATTGTTTTACGTTTACTTTTCTACATTGGCTAGAGGTATAGGGGGAGGGTTGGGATCTTATAAACATGTTTAACCACGCCGCATTTTTGCGCCTGTCCCAAGTCAGGAGCCTCTGGCCTTTGTTAGTCTTGTATTATTTTAATTTTAGTTTCAATTTGGAAATTAGTATGGCGTTCATTATCACTGAACTAGTATATATATCTTAAGGGGCCAGCTGAGGGAGGCCTCAGGGTGCGGGAATTTCTCGCTACATTGAAGACCTGTTGTTGACCTTCTGCTGTTGTTTTTTCTATGGTCGGGTTGTTGTCTCTTTAACACATTCCCCATTTACATTCTCAATGTTATATGTCATCAGTTTTTTTTTCAGACTTTTTGGTCTCTGCGTTTATATAGTATAGATTAATAATATACATGATATGGGTTTGTAATATTTAAACTGAACTACATGTGTTCAACATTGAAGTATGAAGTGCGTATAAACCATTGTGTGAATGCAAGAAATCAAATAAAAAAAGAGAAATGACCTCCATATCAGTGACAATCCTGTTTTTGTAATTTTTTTGTATTTTTGTTTCCAGTTGTGACCTTTTGCATCAGTATGACTGGCAAGGAATACTTGATGATAGTAAGTAGATAATTATGTGTGCCACATCACCTTCAAATGTATAATAGATTCAAAAGTATTCCAAATTCGTTTTTGCAAACAATAAACTTTTTCAAAACGGTATTCAATTAGTTGAATACAAGTTATATATTTTCAGGATATTTTTGAAATTTTAACCGATAGCTTATTTATTTCATTTTTATTTAAAAAAAAACGGTGGTACGCGACTTCTTGAAACAATAAGAAATATTCAATAGATAGATATTTTAGTAGCCCTATAATAACAATTGACATCATATCAAAGTATGGTATTGGTAATAAGCATTTCCATTCCAGAGATTTGTACGTTTTTGATTGGATTACATTATTTGTCTTTATAGGTCATATTAAGAAAACATGATCTTTGTCTACCATTCAATGATATTTGTTTATATTTTGCTTTCTTTCTTTTTATTACAATACGTTAAGTTCAATTATGATAATATGGCGGGCATATCAATTAAGGAAACAATGTTGAATAGTAAATACCAACCGTAAATACTATAGCGTGTACAGGTACTTTAATTCATTCAAAGTAAACATGTGTGAATTTTTAAAACACAAATGCAATGTGTGTTTTAAACTAAAAGTTTCCGCGTCAAGTTACTTAAAATCAGAGATTGACCTCATTTCTTTCATACATGTCTTTTGTAGAAAATATGTTTATTGTTCTGCATCCTATGTTATACACAATAGGTTGATTTTTTTTAACTGACACGGACTCTTTTGTGTTCGTATTTAAACTTAACCGTGCACTTACTAAATTCATGAATACATTAATGACATGAAGATCACAATTACAATGAGACGATAAAAATGTAAAAATTCTATATCATTGGACACAACTAGAAACATATTTTATCTCGAAAGGCCGGATTTAAAAAAAAAAGAATAAAATAAAATACTATGTAAATAGTATACTACATTAATTGTGCAACCAAATAACTCTCCGGTCAAAGAATGGCGGTTACAATTGTTGTACTCTAAGATCTATAGTGAAGTTATGCATTGCTATATTAAATAAACATAATCCAGTACACAACATAAGAAAACGACAGCTATATGTATCAGCAAAACAGGTGAATGATTAAATTAAGCTTCCACAGATACTCACAATTAGTTCACTAAAATCTTGTTTAACTAAAAAAAATTCCAGGTGATAATATCGAAAAGCTTCAGAGGATTTCATTAAGTGTCGATCGGTATGTTAAAGCTTAAACATAGGACTCAATTCTATGGCATTTTTGTTTAATAGTGGTATTGTTATAGTGCTGCTCAAATACAATTCATATAAAAATGAAACAACTACCAACATGATCATCTAAAGTTAAAAGCTATCATTCGTAAATATGCTCAACATGCAGATTTCTTATACGTTCAGGTATTTCACATCCATTTTTTATGGAAGTATTCTTTAAAATTTAAACTTTTAATTATGTATGTAACTTATCGTTCCATAGTTTGGTATAATTCTAATTTCTAAATCTATTCAAAACTGCTTAAAACTATTTGCTTAAAGTAATAATACCTTTCAAGTATTAATTTGCAATACTTTCATCTTGAAGTGTATCGATTTTGATATCAGTGTTTACTTCATCGTAGATAAAAAAAAAATAAACTAAGAAGTATTGTCATACATTAAATAATTAAAGCAAGCAAAACAGAACAACGAACAATCATCGGTTATATAATATAAAATAAGGCATGTTATGACCTAAACCGATCTTTTATGCCATGTTTGGTTTCATTCCCTTTTATTCATACATACAAATGATTCTTCCTGTAAAAGAAACATGTGTATGTATTTCCCCTATGGTCTTATGTTAACCTAAGTCCCCAGTTGGCGACCATCTTGGATGATGGTTTGGTTGCAAAGTAACACTTGGTCAGCAACTCATTTGGAACATTCATGCCATGTTGGTTTTATTCCTATCAGTGTTTTTTAGGAGAAAAAAATGTATGTATTTCCTATTAAGTCCAATGTCTAAATTACTTTCACTCTTGGCAGACATATTGAATGACAAACCAGCTACAATGTAACAACACTTGGTCAAAACATATATAGAAACATTCATGCCTTGTTTGGCTTCATTAAGTGGTGCTCTAAAATTGACATTTGTATGTGTTGTACATACGGTCCTATTTTAAACAAAGTACCCCACCGAAAGCCATGTTGGATGATAGATCAGCTTCAAAGTAACAACACTTGGTCTGCGCTTAATAAGGAATATTAATGCACTGTTTGGTTTCAATTAATTCAGACAACGACAACGGACGACAGATGACAAGTAATGCGACCAGCGAAGCTTTAAATCCAGAAAAAAAATATGGGCATAATCAAACTGTATGGTAACATTGAGGACGCAGAAATATATGCATTGTTGTTAGAATATGTTATTGCAAACTAAATAAACGTTACACCCTCGTAGTATACATGTAGTTTACGAATGCACTGAAAAGTTATTGCCAATGTAGATACAAGTGTCTGTCTTAGGAATTGTTATTTCCTTCTATGTAGAGAATTTTTTCAATTCAAACAAAAACATTCTCTGAAACTAAGATGCTTAACTTCTTGATTGACAACATATGTATTACGTTTGGAGGAAGTTTCTTTCAACAAACTAAAATCATTCGCATGGGAATCAATTGAGCACCTCTTAATGTCAACATCTTCCTTTATTATTTTGTAGCTGACTTCATACAGGAACTTCTGAGGAAGAAAGATAAGAAGTTAACAATATCCATTAACTTTACATTACACTATATAAAGATATCTTTGACTAAATAATTCAAAATAAAGTGACTATTTTGAACGCATTTATCCCTTCGAACTAGAGATATATGATAAAATAAATACAGTTAATTTTGCCTTATATCTTTATTTAAATCTAGAAATTGACAATGAGGGTTTGTTGAAAATAAAACTTTATGACATTACAGATGATTTAAGTTTTCAAATTGTGAATGGTCCATTTCTATAAAGCAATATTCGAGCAGCACCTGAATATGGAGTATGTATCGACCAATTGATACAATATACCCGAGCTTATATTAACTATCATTATATCCTTGATACACGGTTGCTGCTTAAAGGGACGTTTATAAACCAAGAGTTTCAAAAGGTGAAGTAGAAATTATCCCTTTGCAAATTTTACGGACGCCATTTAGATTTGGTTGGCCGTTATTGAATATCCGTTTCACCGATGATACCGGATATGTTCCTTATATCGTTCCTATAATCACGTTCCCTGTTCACGAAATGAGACTATCTACTGGGTTTGAAATAAAATTAGAAACACGACAGGTGTCACATAAAAAGCAGGATCTACGTACCCTTCCGGAATACCTATTATTTGTCAGTTTGTTTTTTTCTTTTTTTAACCTTGAGATTGTCAGTTTATTTTCGATCTATGAATTTGACCTGTCCCTCTTGTATCTTTCGCCCCTCCTTTGTAGCCAATATGTACAAAATGTATGTAGGCTTTTTTTGTCTGCGTTGATACAATTATCATATAGCAGGCAATCGCAAAATAAAAGTAAAACTGAGAACAAAACTCCAATACGTGTACATGAAGTAAAACAAATTGAATTAAAAAACAGGCTGCAATACGTTGGTATCAATTGTTTTATTATTAACGAGAAAGTGATTACAAAATAAGAAACGAGTGATTATGACAATGAAAACAATAAAAAAAAAAGTAGATAAATCATAGTGCGTATAGTAACAGATGATCAAATAACATAATTAAAAAAACGAACTTCATAATCATGATAAGGAATGCAAACAATATTGATCATTAAGTAAGCAACATATACCACTTGCTAACAATAACCTACTTAAACTGAATGTCTTACCTAGAGACAAAAAATATGTAAACGGTTTGATTTCAACGTCGGACATTTTTGGAACTGCACGGCCCAAAGTGGAAATATCTAAACCAATAAAATATATCGAAGTTTTGATTATGCTCCTTTAGAATGATCATTGCATTTGTATATATGAAATTAATGTCACTTCTTACTGTTTTTGACACATATTTTTTATATTATATACAATTTTAAAGAAAAACAGAGATTTCCCTGTTCACACAACATACATTGTATTAGTTAATGAAGACCAATTAGAAAATAATAACGCATCTAACATGCTTTTTATTCCCCGTTGTTTTTTCTGTGTTCTGGATCCAATTTGAAAAAAAAAAACAGTAAAAAAAACATGAAAGAATTACGGAGACAAATTAAACAAAAACGGTTAAACCCAATTGACACTTATACATTATCTGATTTGTTGCTCATTATGTTAACATTAATTTTAGATATACCATCATTAAACGTACTAATAGCAGCTTTATATTTTGCATTACGAAAATAAAACTAAAACTAATTGATATACATGTATGCACCAACATGCTTATTATACAGTGAATGTAGTATTGTTATAAAGCTTTCAATGAATTTACAAACTAAGATGAAAAACAAACTTTTGTAAAACTGAATCTATTTTCATATCATATCTTAGTTGGCAAGGAATATTCTTTTTATCTCAGTGTCCTTGTTTTCGAAGAATATATGAAATCAAAACATTTTCCTTAAATAGGATGTAAAAAAACCTCAATTGTGACTATATTTTACTGGAGTACCTTTTTCTATTAAATTCAGATTACCAAACTAAATACTAAAACCATTATAGTATAATATATAATGAAGGTTAACAAAATCAAATTCGAAGTGATTTAAAACAGATACATATTTATAAGTTGAGAATATACAGAATCTATGAAAAACATGTGTACTTAAACTCATCAATGCACTTTTATACGACATACAAGCATTTCGTCAACAAAAGACTCTTCAATGGTGCTAGAATATAAATAAAGTTAAAGACGCCAAATAGAATCGGATGCTTACAGTGGAATCATTGTGAGATTCTTCTACATCTTATAAAACAAGGACAAAAGATCAATCCATTTAATAACTTTTAATCTCACAAATACAAAGAAAGTGGTTGCATTATATGACAAAAGTATGGAATTTTTTAAACACTAAACCCTATGAAAAGGAAAATTTCAAAAATATATTACTGACGCATCGGTGTAGGTGTGATTTGTCGTTTGCATGTTATCTACAAGCAGAACCCACATATTTAAGTTCAACATTGATAACTGGAACTGACTAGACGTATCTTTATCGTAATTAACATTTGCCAGACAAAGTTGTGCGAAAGATTTTAGTACTTCCAAAAGACCTCAGTGAATTAATAAACCAAACTTGTTTCTAATAAATATGGAAAAATAGAAAGGGAAAGAAAAAAAAAGATTCTAATAAAATTTTAGTAATGATTTCAAAGTTTTAAGTGTTGCCTTATGCCATTTCACACTGGTTGCCTTAGACCATTTCACACCAACAAATAAAAAAATAAACAAGAATTAGATTCTGAATATGACCCATAACGTTTACTAATTATTCATTGTTATTAGTCGGTTGTATCCAATTTCTTTGAACTAAAACTTGGATGCCGAGGAGATCGTCTCTAAGAATCTTTGTTCGGACTGTAAGGAGCTGATAAATCCATGTCTGAAAAATCCATTTATCTTCGAGGAGTACGTGTCTTAGAATCCTTGGGTGGAGTGTTAGGAGCTGATAACTCTGTGTCTGAAAAATCTAGTTCACTTCGGGGAGATCGCCTTTTATGAAATTGTTCTTGTAAATCAATAGAACTGCTAGGCCCTGCTACATCCATGTCTGATATTTTCCTTTTCTGTCCATTTGTTGGCATATTTTTCATCATTCTCCACAGGAATTCAGCAAATCTCGTAAACTCAGTAGACTCTAGGATAATGGTTTTAGCAAGCTCGAAAATATCATGGTCAGATTTCGTTATCAGACTTTTTTTCCAAGCACCATAATTCTTTCTTGAATTCATCGGTATCTCTAACCGGGTTTTAGTTTCTTGGTCGAACTTATTTGCCACTGTGTCAATAACTGATTCAATTGCACCTACGATCCAGATAAATTTTCTTTCTTTTATGCAAGCAGAGTCAAAGGCAGAAACCATATTGTCATCTGACAGAAAGTCGTTTTTTTGGGGAAATGTTTTTTCAAAATCTCCAATTGCTATCTGTAAAGGTGAATTGGAGACCCTAACGACATCAAAATCTTCAACAACAAAGTAATCTCGTCTAAGTTCGTCACAAAACTTCATCTTCTTTGGGCCATTATCTTTTCCTTCCAATTCAACTATCTGTATACTTGAAATGTATTGCCTAAATTCTTCATCAAGCACAACAGCTTCTTTACCACGATGTACATATTTCAGATCTTCATAATTAAATAGTACATCAAACATTGATTCTAAAATAATTTTATCCGTAAAACCCTCAACAAACAGTATTCGCTGAGAAAATAAAATGTTTTTCATTTCTTCAACTCTGCCATATTTTCGATAGATATGTTCGTCTGTAATCGGTCTTGGAAATTTAATCACATTATGAAAAACATGTCCACCATCTATACGTTCAGAGCAAATATGTGTTCGATCCACTACCGAATGGTCTAACATTGAGGGGTTGTGGGTTATAATCAATAAAGATTTACTTTTAACTTTTTTAAAGATCCAATTTCTCATTTTCGCAATCATTTGAGGGTGCATTCCTCTATCAGGCTCCTCTATTGTGATTGTGAATATATCCCTCTGAGATAACAACAGTATTAATTGCTCTGCTTCAAGTATTCCTTCTGGAGTCTTTAACAGTGGCAGTCTGTCACCTTTCGTTTCAGAATTATAAACTTCTATCAAATCTTTATCCTTAGAATTTATTTCGAATGCATAAGGATGAACAAGTGCGCGGTTATACATATGTTTCAATTTTTGATCTGTGTAATTACTGTTTAAAAGTGAAGTTATGATCTCTGCCCTGTGGCAAGCCTTTCTGTAATTATTGTCACGTTGGTCATGACAGTTAGATTTATTTCTTGTCCATTGGAGAGGACCTATACATCTCATTGGAAGTACTCCAACATATGCAGAACCTAGAAACTTATGCAATTGTACCGTAGTTTCATGACAACTAGAACTTTTCTTAGAATTGTTTTTAATGTTTTCAAAAAAGTCTCGTAGATGAGTATCAAAATCTCCTGCACGATTTATCAAAATCTTTTTCATAAAACTACTGTTTTGGATGAAATGTCTGTAAACTGGTTTGACTGGCTTTGGATTAAAGTATCCATTTTGAAATTGTTTCACGTAGCAATCATAGCTATTGCCGTTTTTAGGTGTACACAGTACTTTATAATAGTCATGGTTTGTCTGGTCTTTCTTAGACTCTACAAAAAGACATGCTGCAATATCAGAAACTTGTTGTTTCAAATTGGCTTCATCCGGGATAACAAAATGGCAAACGCTGTAAGATAAACTTCCAATGTTCGGGATCGTCGAAAAGGTTGTATTGATATCGTTAGACAAACTTCTACGAATCAATTCAAATATTGCTGTCTTGCCGCATGAATTCCCACCAATAATATAGTTAGCGCCCTCCTCAAATTCTAGTCGTTGAGGTTCTCGGAAATGTATAAAGTTATTCATTGAAATAGACCGCAACATTATCCTGAAAAAAATATAATGCAATAATAACAATATAATTTGTTTTTATTTGAGGAATAGCCTGATAGGTTTCATTGCTTAACTGTTTGGTTTGATACATTTTATTTAAACGTGTTCACCATGAAAATGTCTTTACTCCATTAAAACTATATAAACATTCCTTAACATCCCTGTAGACAAACACCATTCCGATGGTATTAACTTTGCACATTTTTCTTTGTAGTTGTTTTTGTGAACATTCAGAGTTGAACGATATCAAATAAAAACATTTTCTTCGTTATGTGTACTGTTGTAAGCAACCAATCGGCATTTTACAAGAAGATTTGAAAAAAGATAATATTCCCCTTTAACTGTTCTATCCGCTAGAAAAATAATATCATTTTAACAGTATTAATGGAGAAAAAAATAATATTTTGGCGCTAGTTTTTAATTTAGATATCAAGTCGAAATTGTAAAAATGAAACTATTTATAATGACGTTTTTCGTGTATTTGTGTTTATCCAGATAGAACCTAAATAGTGCTTCTCGAATAAAAATATCATGCAAAAATGGCGAAACCCAACATTTACACTTTCAAATTATTCCAAAATTGAATTTGGCCTACCGAATATACTATTTACCCGTTTTGCTATTATGAACTTCACAATCGTGGCATGTACGGAGCAGGATCTGCTTACATTTCCAGAGGACCCTAGATAACCCCTAGTTGTTGGTGGTGTTCGTATTGCTAAGTATTTAATTATCAATGTTATATTTTGTGGGCTAAGGTTTGTCTGTCTTGTTTAATTTTTTAGTCGATTAATGAGTATGACTGTCCTTCTTGTATTTTGCCACTCTCTTTTCTACAATTATTGTTATATTATAAAAATAGCCGAAAATTACTTATCGAAATTCATTGAAAATCTGGTAGGTAGTATTATTGGCGTACAGAATAGTATATATAACACAGATTTAGAAAAAAAGTATATACGGTTTTTGACAGATAGCTAACCAAAAAACTTCATGTGCACAAAGTCACTAGCATTATTTTATAAAGCAATGGTTATCAATATATGATTTACATTTCAAATTATGCGTTTTGATAAGGAGGGATTCGTATTTTCACCTCATTAATTATTGCTTAATCAAATGTGGTCGTGACCTTACTTTAAATAAAGCTAATACTAACAATGACCACTGCCCTTTCCTCGATCTTGATATCTATATCATTAACGGAAAGCTTAAAACTTAAATTGATGATAAAATAGATGATTTCTCATTTCCTACCATTTTTAGATGGTGACGTTTCCTTGTCACCATCTTACGGTGTTTGTATATCTCAACTTGTACGATCCGCTCGTGTATGTAACAGTGTTTTAGATTTTAACGAGAGAGATTTATGTATTACTGAATAATTATTACACCAGGGTTTTTGATATCACAAACTAATCAAAACATTTACTAAATGTTATCATCGGTATAAGAACATCATTCGTCAATATAGCTCAACATGCAAACTTCTTATACGTATTTAACATCGCAAATTTTATGTAAATATTTGTTATAAAAGCACAACAATCTCAGTATTCACCTCAGAAGCTTACCAAACCTTTAAATAGACTTATTAAGAAGGAATATAGCTACGATACTGTTGTCAGTTCATTAAAGATTGCATATTTTGACGTTACTATTTATTCACTTATAGGGTCTTTGCATCGAAATTAAACACATTTATTTAACAAGTTGTCGGCATGACACGGGTTATGTTCTTCTCATATATGTTATGATGGTATAATACTAAACCTCTCACGGGAAGGATTGTGCCTGATATTCATATAAAGAAGGCATAATCTTTCAATCAGTTTAATTGAAGTGTGGAGCTGACATGTCATTTAACTGCTAGTAGTCTGATGTTATTTATGTATTATTGTCATTTTGTTTATTCTTCCCTTGGACTGAATTTTAATGTGCATATTGTTATACGTTTACTTTTCTGCATTGGCTATAGGTATAAGGGAAGGTTAGGATCTCAAAAACATGTTCAACCCCGCCGCATTTTTACGCCTGTCCCAAATCAGGAGCCTCTGGCCTATGTTAGTCTTGCATTAGTTTTAATTTTAGTTTTTTGTGTACTATTTGAAGTTTAGTATGGCGTTCATTATCACTGAACTAGTATATATATATTTGTTAAGGGGCCAGCTGAAGGACACTTCCGGGTGCGGGAATTCTTGCTGCATTGAAGACCTGTTGGTGACCTTCTGTTGTTGTCTTCTCTATGGTCGGGTTGTTGTCTTTTTGACACTTTCCCCATTTCCATTTTCACTTATATATATTTAATATTAAGCTGGAATATTGCTGCCAAGGTTAGAAATGTATAATTTCAAAATTAATATATTCTGGTACTGAGACAGCATATGTTGAATTCGAGGTATAAGTATAAAGAATGATGTAGAGGTATTATTTCAGTTCTTTTATTTCTAGTTCTGGAAGATAATGAAACCCAATTACAAAAGTTTGAATTGTAATGGATAGAACATTATCAATATATCTGAATGTTAAACTAAGGTGGTACCTAACACTACAGGGATATAACTCTGTACAATCAGCTAAACGTTTTAATTACGTTGTGCTGTTAAGGAAATATTAATCTTCTCAATGATCAAAATTAGTGTTTGTCAAACTGCTACATAACCAGTGTAACTGATAATTTGGTTTGTTCAAATATTTTAATTTTTTCATATTTTTGTCAAGGGTCAAAGTAAATACTTTATCAAAATTTTATGAAAATTTAAACGAGCCAAATTAATCTTAGTGAAGATGTTGGGTACCACCTTAACTGGATTATTTGTTATATACTTGTTTTTGAAAAGTGTCTGGAGGAACTCCGACTTATTGAAAAATTAGCCATTTTTATTAGTTTAAAGTTTAATAACTCAATTCGATTACTCGATATAAAAAACTAAGTAGTATAGAGACTGCAACAAATTTCACATGTAAAAAAGGAAATCAAATGTATGCATCCAATTCACATCACTCATTAATATAAGGTAAGAATAGGATTACTTTTAACGCGATTTTTGTATGGATGTAAAAATGAAAATCTCATATCTGAGATAATAGTGACTGGATTAATCTCCAACATATTCGCAGCAGGATATACCTGAACATTTAGTCATTGTGACTAGTTTGCTGTTTGATATTTTCCTGATTATTTATTTCTTACACTTTTCGCGCAAAATTATCGAGGAGGTATTCTTATACCTTTTAGATTGGAAACATGAAAGTGTTTGTGGCTACTTTTTAAAACTTCTTATTAAAATTTAGTAGAAATTAATTTATGTTTGTAAATGTTCATATATTAATTTTATCAACTATCGTGGATTTAATAAATTTGTCGAAAATCAACCTTACATATTATGCCCGTTGTTGTTCTTTTTCTGTACAACATATGAGGTGGAAAATATATTCAAAATATTTTGTTTTTTTTATTATTTTATTTACCTGGTGTTTTTCCCGTCCTTATCTTTATAGTCCGTTGGTGCTGCGGGTTACTTGGTAATTTATAGTTTTAATAGCCGGTCAAACGCACAGTGTTATTTTCATTATCTGACACTATTTTGATCGACATAACATCAAGTCAATAAAAAATGTAATTTTCTTCTTATTAAGATAGCGTTATGTTGTTTACAAAATGGTTTGTGTATGCCAATGGTGCACAATAATGCCTATATTGCTAATGACAATACCGTTATTAAGAAATTCTATATAGACACAATCTCATTCAGTAAAAATAACATGGCAAACTATATTGCAATTCTCAATACAAATTAGTCATGCTATTATGAATGTTGTGTTTTATTATTGATCTTGATATACAGATAAGCGGACAAAACGGACAATAGATGTCAACTTTACAAAAACTTTAAATCAACGGATGATTTGAACGCTTTATACTTAAAATTAAAACCCGTTTATGTCATTGTTGTTAAAGGACACAATGATATGTAGAAATTTAGCAATTTATATTATTTTTTATGCCTGCTGGTTGTTTATTGATTGTTATTTATTTAATTCTTGTTTGTAACTCATATTTCTACAGGAGGACATAATAGTACCAGCCAGATTTAAAACGAATAATGTGAAAATTTACTATATTTCATTTTAACAAATAGTTCATATATTTGACAAAGAAAGAAATAGGAAAGATGACGCTTTCAATTAAATATAAAGCCTATATTGATACTATGTTACAAAACGATATGTCACTCGCATCGATATCTACAGGTCAGCTGGATCATTTGTATACGTTAACTCCCATAGTATTTGTACATCCAATAACAAATACACACTCATATCACCAAAAAGGAAAGGATAAACTAAATAATAAAATAATTAAAGGGAGTAATATTTTTTGTGATCTATACTTTAAGAATGATTTAAAGCTGTCCGTGTGTTCTAATTGAGTTCTGTATATGTTTGCTGTACACTATCATTCTTCCATGCACTGATTATGACGCTGTTGTATTGAATAGTGCTTAAAGAAAGACAATCGATATTTGGAATGGTATTATTTGATCATAATTATTTATTGTAGATCGTCAGATATTCTTATAATCGTCTGACTTGTATATTGACCTGGTGTGTGCACATTCTATAATGTGACATATGCAGGCTATTTTTGTTCTTAAAAGACATAATTATTGGTGATCAAAGTTATATGGTCATTGTAACAAACTTACAAATTGCAAAAATATTAATTATTCGAATAATTTTTTTCATCCCAGGCATAGATAACCTAAGTCGTATTTGGCACAACTTTTTTGGGGGAAAGTTTGGTCCTAAATGCTCTGGAATTTTGTTTCGGCTTGTTTAACTAGTTTGATCTGCGCGTCACTGATGAGTCTTATTCAGACGAAACGTGTGTCTGGCATATTAAATCATAAGCCTGGTTCCTTGATAAACAAATTGTTAAAAACAATTTGTCTGTATGTCAACAAGAAACTTTGAATACATCAATGATGGTTAAATATCGTGCTGATGTTTCATCGGTTTACAATTACCTGTGCATAATATATTACAAAATTTAGAAATATTTTAGATATTTCACCTCTTAGCATAGATTTCGCTAATTGTATATTCTAATTTAACAGTTTTTAAACACTTTGATAACACACCGATGGTAAAAATAGAATATATTTATTTGTCAGCTAATAGGTAACGTTTTGATTTCTTTGGGCTGTTCTACGACGTAAGCTCTTTATAAATGATCAACTTCACAGTAGACGACGAATGTGAAGTACGGATTTTACACTTTAATACACGGATGGGAACTTCAACGTCAAAATATGAAAATAAAATAACAGAATTTGTATATCATCTTAAGAAAATCAATCAAAATCGTTAGCATCTGTCTTAGAACGTTATTGTAAATCGTATAAGAATGCCACTTATTTAATATTGCGCCAGTGAATCTTAGTATCTAAAAAAAAGTTTTTCGGTAAAGTCGATCATTCTGAAACCTTTTCACTTATACCAATACAAAACATCAAATGTACCACTTTTACAACGTATATTTTCAAAATCTTCTGGCTACTATTATATGATATTAAGTTCCTTTGTAGGTTTTTCAAAAAAAAACCTCTAGATAGTAAGAAGTGTTAGTGTCGTCCGACATAATTGGTTGCTGTGTAGAACGGAACGACAACCAAAATACTACTTTACTGTAGTAATGGTCGATGATAAGTGCGAAAACATGCATAACTTAAAACAATACTGGTTCAAATCTAAAAAATAAAACTTAAAAATCAATCAATCAATGCAAAATGATTGGAAATTATGTTTTGTTTTGATTTGTATAATTCTCATGACTTTTGATGAAACATTTGCAAAAATGTATTGACAAAATAACAAAACAAAAATCAGATAAAAAAAGGTGGTCCAAACTGTGATCAACATAAGTCCTTTCACTGTAAAATGTCTGGAGTTCTAGTTGAAATACAATTTGTAATTCTTTTTATAACCCTCCAGTCTACGACACTTGAGGTTTCGACACGTTTGTTGTATACACCGTTCCATCAAGTTACATATTGTTAAGGATTTAATTCATTTAAAACAAAAAATTATATATATATATATATATATTCGCGCTTATTGTTCCTAACTAAGAATGATTATAATCAGAGTCGTGTTTACAGGTACTCCTCTTTTCGCCTCTTTTATATCTTTGATATCTTAATAAAAAATGTAGAAATCAAACTGTTTAAAGTGAAATAATCAAAATTGCACGTTAGGTTTAGTATTTTCAAAGATTGATCAAATATCTAAACTTACAAATTTAAAAACGATATTTCGAATTCTAATATTTTAATTATTTTAATTATTTGGTTAAAATTCGAAAAATTCAAAACAAAATTTGGATTTTTTTTTTAAATTTCAAACATATTTTATTAATTATCACCTGTTACATCAACCCTAAGTTGCCCAGGGAGGCAACTAAGGGGCCTTCTATTTTTACAGAATCATTTGTCGGGGTCAACTCTCATTTCAAATAATTATGCAACATCTATCTTTAAAAATATCATCTATCATGTACACATGCAACATGCAATATAATCGATGATCAGTGTATCTATGCCTCATGCCAAATATAATCATTTGAATATAGTATTCATTCGATTGGGGTCTTTTTATCTCTCAAAGGAGCTTCCTGTATTTATTTATACATGTTATAAGCAGTTTATATTTCAATAGCCCTTCAAACCATTCTTTTGTTATGTTAGTTTACGATCGAGTGATCTATTCCCACGTGCTTTTCGTTTAAGAAAAACTGAAAGGAAGTGTGTAGTTTTTTCATAAAAATTGGATTGGAAAATAAGAATGTGTTTCCCAAAAAGGATTATTTGTATTTCTGTATATGGTGAGTAAATATTTGCTTATACTGACCTCTTGATACTGCATGTCTGAATAAATGTCCTTGTTACATGCATTTAAATATACCAAATTTACATACACTATAGAAAATACATAATACATAATACATAAAGGGAGATGACAGCAATGTATAAGAGAGTTTATTTAGTATTAAAGTAATCATTACACATGTTACACTGGCTTGACCATTCAAAATATATGTATATATCCAAAATGTCGCACATAGTAGATAAGGCTTCATTGTTCATATGTAGTTTAGAGGATTTGCATTTCATGTTTTATCATATGGAATATCTAAAATTTGCGAGTAAGAAGTATTTGCATTTATGACACCCCGAATGGTACTCGTTTCCGATTTTTGTAATTTTTCGATTCCCATTTTTGAACAAAATTCTCATATTTTCTAAAATAAACAAATCCCGTCAAACGTCTTCCGCCAGTTTACAGTAAACACAAAGAT
The DNA here is from genome assembly GCF_965363235.1 of Mytilus galloprovincialis. Lineage (NCBI taxonomy): Eukaryota > Metazoa > Mollusca > Bivalvia > Mytilida > Mytilidae > Mytilus > Mytilus galloprovincialis. The sequence continues at coordinate 64,724,247 of NC_134851.1, read as the reverse complement.
AAAACAGTGATTTTTTTTTCATTTCAAAATTTACACTTTCCGTTGACCGATTAATTTTTTGCAATTTTTCTTCCGTGTAGATTATATTATAGTAGAGTATAAACTTCCATTGAAGTTGTTAAGTTTGCCTATTTGCAAAGTAATCTAAATATCTACCCATTGTAGTTCTTTCCAAAATTGTAAATTCCATTTAAACTGACTATTTGGAGTTATATTATTCTCATAAAAGTATCTAATATCTTTAAGGCACAATTTTTTATTATTTTCATAGGTCTATCAGAACGACTTTGCATAATGGGGTCTGCTTTAAAAGGTCAGTTTATTGAGACGTTAATGAAGCTTGAATGCGGCTATATTGTGCTATCCAGTTCCTTTGATCTTTTAGGTTGTTAAGAATTTCAAACAAAGTTTTAAATGATTCATTGTTTAAGTCCTTTTATATCTTTTATTTCTTCTATTTCACTGGAGGCACAAGTTGCATAATATAAGGCACGACCCTTGAACTTGAATTGCCGAATATATTTTCATCTAAAAGGTATTCTGTAGGGTTTTCTGTAGATCAATACAGTCAACATTACGCAATACACATCACACGTGTAGTTCAACGGATAAATCTGGGTCAACATCAATAAACAGTAAATTGGCTCTTCTGGTGAAATCGGAACTTTAGTATGCATGGCGATACAGTTATCACCGATACAAATTGAATGATGTCAAATAAAAATATTATATATAAATAAACAGGATCCAATGTTATAGAAATAAAATAATGTATGATGCAACGAGATAAATCTCGCGTGCTTTCTGGTTGCGAACGGAATACATGTAGACATTCATTAATAATTCACAAAGACAGTACGTATTCGAGACGAGACATGGTCTGTTTTTCTTTCCAAAAATCAATTTAAATTTTGGTACAATAGTAATAAATATTATAATAAACGTTCAGCTGTAAATTTATAAAGCTAATTAAAAGTGTTCAGCGTTAGCATCATGGCGGCATAAATCCGGATCCAGCAGGAACAATCGGTCAACTTCGAATGTAAAAATATCAAAAATCCACAGAAAATAAAACTCCAAAAAATGTATACTTCTTTATCCACCGATCGTTTAGGGTCCCAACCATATTACAGACTAGGGGAATAGCTCTGGTAGCATGAATGGAGGCGATTACATACGGACATATAAAAACACATCAGCTTCTATTTTCTACATTTTAATCAGACAAAGATTGACGCCACAAACATCAATACAAGATACTGGCAAAAGGGGAACAACTCTCTCTTACAAACAGAAACATAATCTGGCCATACATATTGATATATAACAAAAGTATCTATCTTTTTCGCCGATAAAAAAATTATTACTATTTATATAAGAACACGGATTTGTAAACTATTCAATCTGGGAACAGTATACCTTACAATATATATATATTCCTCGAGAAAATAAGTTTGATTTATTCACTTTAATCAATAATTGATCAACTTAAACTTTGAAAAAGTTACCTTAATATATCTTTCTGCATTCTTTAGTTTAAGGTAATTAAATCCAAAAAACTAAATAAAATTCATTCATATTCTTTATTTCTTATAAAACCAAGTAACCGGTACAAAGAAAGATATTTTTACATATAACAAGTTCAGTGAGTTTAAAGTCATTATAAAAAACATGTATTATATTGATAATGTAATAAATAAAAAGTGTAAACATCCAATTGGATCCTCTGAAGTAAAGCAAAAGTTTAATAACATAATCAAATAATAATACTAAAAATGACACTTATGAACCAGGAAAGAGTAGAATTAGAAAAAATAATAAAAGTCATTCCGAAAAAAAGCATTATAGTTAAAGATGAACATTTGTACTAAATTGAAAAGAACAGAGTGACTGATCAACAATAAAAGACATAAAGGAAACAAAAGAAATACTCTTTTGAAACTGTGCCATGACCTTATCTAAGTACATGTATGATGAGAACACCAATGACAGATCAATAGGAAACAAGGAGGTCGAATATCACATATATGATAAAACATAGATACAAATTATGATACATTATCATTGCTTTTTATTCCTTATTTTCATTCTACAGTCATGCTTTCAATTGCAAATGTACCCCCTGCAAGCACAGTACAACATCCAGCTTGCATTATGATATTTCAGTGTAACAATAAAATATTTTGCTGTGCAATTTCTTAAAGGTAATTATTTTCCTATGAAATAGGTTCAAGCAGAACATATTCATTGATTTTTATGAAATATCTTCGTTTAAAAATTATATCACAGGAACTTATTCCACTTTTTTTTTTAATTTTTATTTTGGAACAAAACTCATGGACATGATGGAGCTATGATTTTTGTTCCGGAACTTATTTCACATTTTGTTAAGAAAAAAGTTCTGGAGCAAATGTTATAGTGCTGGATCATTTTCTGGGATATAAGTTCCGGTGGAACATATTTCCTATGAAATTTGTTCCGGCGAAACAAATGTCACGCCGGAACAAATATTTTGTTACACATGACCGATTTCAGGAATTTCATGTTCAGAATAGACATTTTTTCTCCCATTATCTCATGGTAGAACTATTTTTTTATTTTAAAAGTACACTTTGTTTTTATTTCAATATCAACTAGAGAAAATTCTGATTCCAGTGATATTATCAGATTATTACATGTTATTTTTCATATTGCATCTATTATCAGCCCTAGGTTCAATATCAGCCCAAGAGCTGCATAGCTCGAGGGCTGATATCGACCGAGGGCTAATAATACATGCGCCTAAACAGAGAAGAAACTCATTTTAATATGGACGAATCGACAAAAATATACATAATGAATAAAACTGAGGATGGAAATGGGGAATGCGTCAAAGAGACAACAACCCGACCATAGAAAATACAACAGCAGAAGGTCACCAACGGTTCTTCAATGTAGCGAGAAATTCCCGCACCTGGAGGCGTCCTTCAGCTGACCCCTAAACAAATATATACTAGTTCAGTGATAATGAACGCCATACTAAATTTCCAAATTGTACACATGAAACTAAAATTAAAATAATACAAGACTAGCAAAGGCCAGAGACGCTGTTTGAAAAAGTCAACTTTTTTAAAGTAACTTTCTAAATTATGTTTGAAACATTTAAAATGCATTTATTTAATAATTTGTTTGTTGTTTTTTGTTGTTGTTTTTTTTGTTTTTTTTTCTTTCCAGTATCCAAATAATTGTTTTATACACTACTTTGTAATGTTTTTCATAGAAAACGTAGCATTGAGGTGTATTTTACGGAAATTGCCGAGTATCACCGGAATGCCATGCGATAACGTTACGGAGAGGCATGTGATAACAATCGAAGCATGTGATAGTTTTTTTCATATCAGCCCGCTAAGCACCAATTCGACAAATATGGAATTTACGTTGATTTAATGCTATTATCATACAGTAAAAATCATATGTTATTTAGTCTAAGTATATGATAACTAGTTTTATACAAGTATCTTCATCAACAATTCCACCACTTAGGGTCACTTATACATGGTCCCTTAGCATATGAAGTCATAGAAAACTGTTGATTGCACCCTTTGAGCACGAAATGCGAGTCTGGCGTACAAACATATAAGCCTTGTATATTTGATGAGGGTTTTTTTTTAAACACCCAAAAAATTTACTCTTTATATATTGGACCTTAAATGACGTTTTAATCCACATTTGGAGTATGGTGAATCACTGTTGAAAAACAGACACTTTTAAAAATAGAAAGAGACACAAGATAGAGGATAGAGAAACTATAAGGTTTGTAAACAATTATATGGGACGATCAGAAAGAACATTAAAATAAAGTACTACATGTTTTATAATAGATAGATTGATTGATTGTGGGTTGCTTAACGTCATTATAATAGATAGAGGAAGGAAGGGTATATATATGAGCAAGGGGGTATTCATCCTTAAGTAGCGCGCATAAGAATAAAAAATACTTAACATAAACGGAAAAATCGATATTGTTTGCTCTTTTGCATTTTCTCGCTGTGTCATTCAATTGACTCGATGAATCACTACATTTTAAAAGTAGTTAGTGTTGACATGTCATTGATATAGAAGGCAAAGGAAAACTTTAGGAAAACATACGCAGTTGATGAAGTTAATGTACTACATATAAATTAAAGCATTATAATAAAATGAAAAGCAAGTAAATCAATAGTTTACTGTACCGACATTTTTAAAAATGATACAAGTAAGCTCATGCACAAATTCATTAAACAGAAATACATTATAACAATTTATCTTTATAAATAAATCTCTTTTTGCATAAAAAAAACAATTAAAACACAGCATACCTTTCAAGATTAACACAGAGATAAATTGTGTACAAAGGCAATATTTCATGCAATACAATAAAAAGCTAGCAATTCATTATTTCTATCATGTATTGTTTTTTATCGAATTTTGTACTTGTATCTTCCTCCTTTAAAATGTTCCTTATTAATACAATAAATTTGTGTTTTGTATAATCTTCTTTTATATCTTGTTATGTACTATGTGGCCGCAGCATTTTCTTCTGTCGTTGCGATACCGTTAACGTGTAAACAACAATGAGGAAAATAAAATGAGACTCTTTAATTAAGAGAGGTTCTTATTTTTCTGATAGTTTTAATTTATTATATTAAATAATAAAAAGACAGATAGACAGATCCCTGCTGAATTTTAAATCAAACAGAACACTGAACTTTGATTGGATTCCAAAATATGTCCGCTTGAAAGGAATGATAATCCATGTCTCCACTATTATGCACTAGACGTAGATGATAACAGAATTCCAAAAATGTTACTTCAGGCAAAATGTAGATGTTCCGAATGTAGTCTTAATGCTGGCGTGAATAAAGTTGAAAGCAGCTTTGAATGTTCAGAGGTATTCTATTAACCACTGGTAATGCGAGCCACTAAATGTTCCACCGAAACTGATTTTCGAATGTAGTTTGAAGAAGTTTTAGAATCTGTGTCAGTAGGATGCGCATGTAAAAGGAAGCGTTTGAAATCTAAAATGTCAAGTGGATCAATTAAAAACAGGGGATGAGAAAGCTGTGTTCAAAGTTGAAACAGAGTTTGAATATATGTGTTCTATACTTATATTCAAAACATATATTACATAATTCTTGGTATATATGGTTCAACTTTTCTTTTCCAAAAAAAGAACCCCTAACCTAAAGATTATGACTGCTTAGAGACATATAAGTTACATATCCCCCTTGTAATCATGAACATAATCATAATGATGTCCTAGAGATGAAACCGCGATATGAATCATTATATGTTTGGCGGCTAGTGCTCCATATCAGCCCTTATCATGGTTTCGATTCATTGACGATATTGATTTCAAATGGACAGATTCACAAGAACATCTAAATGAATTTCTAGAACACTGTAACTCTTTCCACCATTCAATAAAATTTACATATGAATCGTCTATTGAGAAAATAAACTTCCTCGATACTACGAGTTACATCAAGAACGGAACCATTATAACGGACCTTCATAGCAAACAAACGGACATACATCAATTCCTTTCTCCTAAAAGTTGCCATCCTAAACAGTGCTCTCGTGGTATCCCATTCAGCTAGGCATTGCGAATCAAGAGAATATGCTCTACTGAAAATACGAAAAATGCTAGACTTGGACAACTTCGTAAACATCTAGTTGTTCGAGGATACAATAACAACATCATTGATAGCGCTTTCGAAAGAGCAAACAGAACTAGTCGCCAAGAACTTCTTGAGTACAAAGATAAGAATAAAGCAGCTAAAAGAACACCCCTTGTACTCACTTACCATCCTGATTTTAAAAAAGTGTCATCCATTGTTTAGAAGCATTGGAAAATTATAGAAAATGATTTAAATCTAAAAATGACCTTCAGAACACCTAAAAACATCCGTGACAAATTAGTGACATCTGTATTATCAAAGCAGCCTACTCCATCGCCCGGTTGCTACAAACAATGTGGTCGAAGGAATTGTTTGTGTTGTAAAGCTGCCAATACAACAGTTCTTTCATCAGCTCCGATACTAAACAAAATTATACCATCTAATCTAATTCCAACTGTAAAACAGAGAACTCAATTTATATATTAACATGTGACACTTGTGGCATTCAGTATGTGGGAGAAACAATGGACAAATTTAATATTCGGCTCAATAACCATCGTTCATTGTAAAAAACCAACAAAAACTGTCCTCTCACAAGACATCTTCGTTCAACGAAACATCCTTTTGATAATGTCACTTTCCAAATTATAGAAGTCAACACCGAGTGGAACACCACGGCGAGAAGGAGAAGAGAAAACTGTTGGATCCACCAACTCCACACTTTAGAACATGATGGTCTTAACGAAAATACGAGAAAAGATACAGGAAAGATAAAGAATAATTTAAAACAAAGCATCTTCCTTTTTATTCCGTAATTTTGACCAATGGACGTTGCTAACTTCAACTAACAATTACGTATTTTCAAGGCAGCTAAATCCAAGTGCAACATATACATTGAGCTGCAAAATTTTCGTATTTTCAAGGCAGCTAAATCAAGTGCAACATAAACATTGAGCTGCAAAATTTTCTTATTTTCAAGGCAGTTAAGTGCAACATATACATTGAGCTGCAAAAGTGTCTTATCATCTACATCCGATTTCACCTGGATAGATGCACGCTTGATAAAGCTAGTTGGTCAGGCGAAGATTGGGTTTATTTTCATAATTTTGTAAATATTTTAAACATTCTTATATTTACATACTAAATAGTGTGTTAAAATTACATTGTTAGGCAATCTATTATTGTATTTGTGTAATTGAATTGATCTCCGTACTGATTAATCCACACTCCCATAGATTTGTATGTCATGTGCTGCTATTTATAGGCACTTATATGTATATATATATATATAGAGAGAGACACACACACAGAGAGAGAGAGAGACAGAGAGAGAGACAGATAGAGAGAGTCTATAAGAATCTACCAACCAGTAAACTTAATAGTAGTCCAGTCGATTTGTGCAGATTTTTTACAAAATTGCTCAGATTGTGGTAAAAGCATGAAATTTGGAATAATGGTAGTATATGTCATGGACAACATTTTAAGCTATGGACCCACTCTGAAAGTCGAAATTTGCGGAAGAGGCGGCCATTTTAAAATGGCGACCGTTTGATCTCTATAGATTAATAAAAACAATTATGAAAATAATATGAGAGAAGATATTGACATGAAACCTGGGTAATAGTATAACAGTGCTGATTCCAATTGTCTTGTTGAACAAAGTTTTTTGAAATATTACCCATATTGAATGGCGGCCATTTTGAAAATCTTTGTTTTTTTTAAGCCAAAAAAGGTAGTCATTATTCGATGAAAATTAAAAAAAAAAAACCAATGTCGAAGATATACAAATGTATTTGTTTGAGCTATATGAACAGGCCGAAAAGCGAACCTATGAACCCCCCCCCCCCCCCCGAGTTATTCTTCTGTTTCGTTGAGGGTGCAAATTACTTTATATTTTCCGACAATGTACATGTCTCTAATGTTCAAAAGTAATCGACATAGTTAAAACGCGACCACGAAGACGATCATAAAATGAACTGTTACTCTGAAAGCAATATTCGTGCCACCGCTTGTTCAACATAGAATAACAGGAGAATTTTATTTTACAAATATAAATAAAGAAAGAAAATATTTTTATACCTGTCCCTTATAATAGTTGGCTGATTACAGGATAATTCGCTTTGTTGATATTGTTCATTTGAAACAACTTTCAAAAACCTTGATTGCAGACATAATGAATTTCATATCATACAAGTACTTAATGTTATAGGAACATTAACTGCTCCAATGTTCTCAATTGACGTTAACAATATCTAACAAAAATGAAATGTACATGATTTGTCAAACCTCACTCTGTCTATCATGTTCTATCACATTGTCCTCCACATTTACATAGAGTAGTACAACTTAATACTGCCTTTACACATTTGCATTTCCTTAGTAACCGTGTTCACTTTGACTCATCAGTTAAGCGCTTGCTGCAGGAAGTTATTATAAAGTCATATGGTATATTCATCACAGATGACAAGGACTGTCATCTGAGGACTTCATATGTATTGATTTTTTGGTAGCCATTTTGAATGATGGCCATTTTGAAAACACGAATTTCCAATATAACATTATTCGCTAGTCTTATTTATTCACACTGTTTGCATTCACACTTTTTTTACTAATATGCATTGGATATTTATAAAATGGTCAGATAAGGCATGTACATGTTTACAAAATAAAGATATCAGTATAAGAATTTCTAACTGTTACTTACACGTTTTTATAACAGAAATTACATATACATAATTTATGACCGAACGTTGTTGTTGGAAAAGATCAAAATTGTAGATTTCTAAAACACTGGAGCTAGATATCAGAAGAACATAATGGGCGTTTAGACTAGAAGGAATGTGTGAAACGGCAAGAGAGGACATGTGAGGGTTTGCATGCAATGCCAAGCAGATCCAAACAGAACAGACATAGACATTTGAGCTGGCAATCACTCTTTTTGATGCCGGCATACAGCGATGTTGGGTCTTGAATTGGTTTTCCTTTCGCTCAATTTGAAACAGTTGAATGAGGGTTATGAAACTGTAGAAGCACTCCAGACCGCACAAATCCTGTCAAACAAATTTTCAGACCTCAAAATATTTCATCAGTAAAAGGGAAAACATACTTCTGATGTTGAAGATAAATTGCCAGTTGAAAGAAAACAAGAAGTAACTAGACACTGTTAAGTAATACGGAATCAACACAAACAATGACTGCAATGTATTTTTTTCTGTGGTGATGTATCTGAAGATCTCCATGATACTTCGAAATTTAAAAATTGACAAAAATGGGACATGACTGTGCGCCTGTACTACAAGACATATTTCCTTAGCCAAAGTAAGAGTAAATTACCAGTATCCTGCTTGATAATTGATAAAACTTGACAACATAGCAAATAGGCAGAATAAAAGACACAGAAAGAAAGCCAAGAATTTTTTATCCTTGGAGTTGTGCTTGCCAAAATAATAAAATAGATTGACGGCACACGGTCTGGCAGAGGTATTGTACCAATCTCCAAGCTTGCAGATCACGCTAAATTGTACAATAAACGCCTGAAACAACTTGTAGTTATCATGAAAGGAAGGACTGATACAACGCATCTAACAAAATAGGAATGTAGCTAACAAAGGATATCTGCAAGCATACAATCAAGATAAATTAGTTCTCTTGATTTTCAACAAAGGTATTCTTGAAGCTCTGAAACAGACCTGATAATTAAAGGGTATCACCATAGCCATAGCAGGCAAACTATATATGCTTGATACTTAGAAAAGCTTTACAGGGACACTCAACAACAGCTATTAACACGAATCAGTTCACCAGACATAAGTTTCCTTAGTATGAATGATACAGGATGGCCAAACATCGAGACACAATCGAGTAATATCGATGAGTGTAAGACAACACTCACCATTTCTCAGCTATAATAGTTCAATTGTGCAACTCGGTATCGACAGGATACAACTGCAACTTTTCAGTCCTCTGATAGAGAGTAAGATGTCTCAAAGATTGTGGAACGGATTCATTTTGAAAGCCTACAATTAATGTCCCTGTAAACCTTTCTATAGTAGCAAGCATAACTCTTCAAACTATTCTAGTGACTTTGACTATGAAGAGGCCTTCCCCATCACGACGTTAACAATTTGTAAAAGACATGGCCTGTTTCAAAACTTCCCTAACATAGTCATTGAGAATCCAGAGAAAGACGCAACCTTTCACAATGTTTCATGTGTGCTTGCATATCATCTATGATAGCTATTATTTAATTTTTCATAAATGTTGTATTAATCATTCCTTCCATGACAACTCATATTCACTAAGGACGTTTACTGTACCATTTTTCCATATCATCAATTTCAAATATTAAAACAATATTTGTTCCAGACTGTGAGCAAATTATTTAGGCAAGCCCCATTGCAATGGATAACAGATTCTTGACTTTCTTTCTGTTTCTCGAATTCTGTCTAATTGCCTTGTCGTGCAGTTTTAACAAACATTTAGCATGATATCGGCTCCTGAAATATTGTAGATCTTGTAATCTTCAGCACTGAGTCTGGCTAAAAGAACAATGGTTAGTAGTTCAAGTGACAGTCACATACTCGATTGTCGATCACAATTGTTGATGCTTCATGATGATAGTCAGATACCTCATCACAAAGAAAGAAAAAAATATCTGCAATCATTGTTCTTGTTGATTCATCACAACTGTGGCTGGTTATTCTACTGGTTTTTTTTTCAATCCGTAACTCATTTTGTTTTTCCTGACTATATATATCAAGATTTGCTTTGACAGGATTAGTACCTTTTGTCTTGTGATTCTCCCATTGTATGGCCTTCATCAACGTGGAACAGTTGTATGCTTACAAAAAATGACTGATTAACAGCTCAAATGTTTGTATTTGCTTGGCATTGTAAATCATCACGTGTCCCCTCTTCCCGTTACGGAATTCTTTCCAGTCTATCTATTTATTAGATTTTTTCAGCTCTAGTGATTTTGATACCTACGTATTTTTCCTGTTCAACATACAGTGCTCATATTGTATATACGCATTTTTTTATGGTAAAAAAAGTACCTAAACCCTACATGCTAAACTGCAATTAAAAGAATTTACGTATTTCTTTAAATACATTTATTTGTTAACATATGCATACCTTATTTGAGCAATATGAAAAGCAACAGTCATAAATAAATGATTAGCAAAACTAGTTGTAAATGCATATAAAACTTAGTATTAATTCAAAAAAATAATTTAGGATAGCGAATGATAATATATTGCAAATTTACGTTTCCAAAATGGCCACCATTCAAGATGGCCACTTAATACTTCAATGGTTCTCAGTTTATATTCTTTGTCATAAAAAATACGTAAGTTTATCAAAATTAGTTTAGTAACACATTTTTCATATTTTTTCTAAAACAAATTATTGATTTTTTGGACATGATTTCAAAATGGCCGCCCAGAACCGCCATTTTGATTTTCTGAATTGGGTCCATAGCTATAAATGTTAGTTATGACCTCAACTAACACTCTGCAAAGTTTGATGCTTTTACCACAATCTGAGCAATTGTTTCACATTTCGACTGGACTATAGGTATTGGATCATCAAAATTACTACAAAAAAATACTACACAAACAGGACACATATATATATATATATTATAGATACAACTCGTCTAAACATCAACCCAACAATGTAAGATCTGTAAATTTGCTTTCGCAAATTGTTTTGTTTTTCCCTCGCCGGGATTCGAACCAATGCTACTGAGATATCGTGACACCAAATCGCCTGCACTGTAGCCATCCCGCTAGACCACACGACCATCTGGGCTTCAAACATAAAGCTTTCGGTGGCCGTGTGATATCTTTCCTCGTCAGTTTTAATCTATCGTCGTACTACAGTACATGATATATAAGGCATGGAGATGTTATTGTTACAGATCAGCTCAATTATCTATAGTAAAGGATCCTACCAATTAATGTTAGATACAGTCACAGAAAATAATTGAATTTATAAGTACGTCTGAGTCAGTGACAACTCTACAACAAATTTATCCATCGGATCACCAGCAATGATGGTGATACATGGTTGTGTACACTATGTTTATACAACTCGTCTAAACATCAACCCAACAATATTAGATCTGTAAATCTGCATTCGCAAATTTTTTTGTTCTTCCCTCGCCGGGATTCGAACCCATGCTACTGAGATATCGTGACACTTAATCGCCTGCTCTGTAGCCGTCCCGCTAGACCACACGACCACCTGGGCTTCAAAAATAAAGCTTTCAGTGGCCATGCGTTACCTGTCCTCGTCAGTTTTAATCTAGCGTCGTATTACAGTACATGATATATAAGGCAAGGAGATGTTATTGTTACAGATCAGCTCAAATATCTATAGTAAAGGATCCTACAAATTAATGTAAGATACAGTCACGGAAAATAATTATATCTATAAGTACGTCTGAGTCAGTGACAACTCTACAACAGATTTATCCATCGGATCACCAGCAATGATGGTGATACATGGCTGTGTACATTATGTATATACAACTCGTCTAAACAACAACCCAACAATGTTCGATATATATATATATATGACGTGACATGGTAAAGATGCTAAAGACGATGCAACAATTTTGCGGACGTGTTCATTTGTGTCATTTTAAGGCACAATATTCATCAAATAGAATTTATTTTAAACATGTTGTATTATATAAGGATAACTGCATTATATCTTAAGCTTTCGCAGCGCTAGGTAAACTTAATTTGCGATAGTAAAATCTACATTTTACGAAGGTAAAGCTTAAACATAAAATACAATATATTTATAAAATATCATCCATTTCCATGGAGCATGTGTAAGACGTTGCTGTTAAAGAAAAGAGAGAATGTAGAAATTGAAATATTCAAAAGTAAGTATTCAATATTGTTTACCGTTGAAAAGAAATATGTGAACCTTAACTAAAATATAAATGCTTTTTTTTAATGGTTTATATATTAACAAATAACAGAACAAATATATAACAAATACAGTCTGTTGCATATTGGTAGTGCCATGGTGCAATTAAGTCAATTTTTATGTCATTAAAACCACGAAAAGAAGTGATTTATCACGTACCTATCGTGGTATCAATTACAAAGAAAATGGCACGTTTAGTTTAATTACCTGTCTTTGTATTCGCAAGTACTTATTTTTTATATTTTTGTATATCGCAAACAAAAAGACTTTATATATTCATATATGATCAACAGTATTATCGACGAACAAATTTCGAAATTATCTACTGGGTACTACTCTAATTATATAATTTAAACAGATACGAAATCGTGATGATGCTTTTATTTCGCCGTTTGGTTAATTATATGTAATTGTTGAAAAAATTGTTAAAAGTGTCTTTTAATTACAATAAATAGTCTGTCGTTATATTATTGTAAACAAATTATCAAAGGCTACACTTAATAGTTACCGACAATTCGTCTTTTGAAATTAGGAGTACCGTAATTATAACGAAATAAAAGAATGCTCACCTTCTTAAATAAAGGCAATAATAGTATACCGCTGTTCGAAGTTCATAAATCGATTGAGAAAAAAAAATCTGGGCTACAAACTAAAACTCTTAAACACATCAAAGAAGGATGAACAAATATACAAGTATAGAAATATTGAGAAATAATACTTTGATTCGGAAATATTGCAAAACCTGTCAGAAACACTTTACCCGTGATTAGGAATGAATTTCAGGAATGAAAGCATGATTATTTCTTCAATGAGCAATTCAACAACGGTTGTCAATTTATAATGTTTAGCATATTTTTTTAAATTTCAAGAATGGTTTGTGTTATTTTCTCTTTTTATTTCGTTTTTCTTTAAAACTTTTGCTTAATACGTAAGACACTATTGGTTGAACGCCGTCGGTTTCACATATACTGGCAACTAATTAAAACAAAAACAGGTTGATTAGGCAAGGTGTTTAAACCTACACGAATGGTTATAAATGTGGGTATATACAGTATGTTGGCGATGATCATGTTTTTGCAAATCAAAGCAAAAGAAAAGATGGCAGCATTTGAGTAGTCGTATTGCCCTATGTATGATCAAAAAACGAATTCTTATATGATGTACGTATTTCGCTTTGTAAACAACACTGTGATAAAATTCTCGATATATCGATACTTAGAGCAGACTCAGAGATATACATAAAAGTGGATGTTACAGTATACCTCCCACGTAAGTCCACATGTATTGAAACATATTTGTAAACGCTTTCTCATTTTTTTTTTAGTTTTAAAAATTGCAATTGAAAAAAAGACAAAAGAAAATCTATTCTTATTCGAATACACAACAAAAAGAATTGATGCACAAAAGCTCGGAGAAATCAACAAAATCAAAATAAAATAAAATTCCGCGAAAGTCTATTAATGTTTATGGCGCATTGAAGTCATTTCAAAACATGACGTCATACAAATGAAAACGCTAGATCTAGAGTTGAGGGTTTTCCGTAACGTTAACCATCATAATTCATATAAAATATATCATTAAATTGGATGTATGGGGTAGGTTTTGTCTTATTTGTTATTCTAATGCATTACATGCATATTCATTGATTTCAGCAAGACAACATGGCGGCTCCTTAGTTACGTTATGTCGATTTTGGATATGACGGTGGCTTACGACAAAAACATGTAAATTAACTGGCAAATATTGGGTTTCAGAATAAAACAACATATTTTTTTCTAACGGTTATTCACGAAATAATCAATGCAAGCTGCAGAATTTTTAGAATGTTTGAGCTTTATCTAACAGGGAGTAAAAAAGAACAGCCACACACACGCCATTCCAACCCTCGCTTCAGTTTTTTAATGACCGTATTTGTCCTATTAGAATGGAAATAATTCATGGAAGCCATAGATTTGTTGGAAATTTACACATGACCAGGACCGTGATATTCGAATTTTATCCTGAGCGTTATTTCTTAAATATGAATTATAATCTGTACGCCAACTGTATTGATATTTTAACGAGTAATCCGGATTTTGAACTTCATTGATTATTTTTGTTTGGATATGGTAGAAAATGCTAGAGGAGTTTAAGGCAAAATAAAATTTTAAAAGTTATACGTATGGAAGCTCACGAGTAACATGACACACCGAGATGCATCGAATAACGGGAAAGAGAAAATACTTCAACGCAATGGAAAAATGATAAAGATACATGTATGCAAATACTAAAATAAAAAATTCAAGGATAACATCTTGGACCAAAGCCATCAATAATTTTGTTATATAGATAATTCATCTTTCATTAAAGAGTTAAACTTTATGCTACAATAACTTACCGATGTCGACTATAAATGTCTTCTCTTCAGAAATGAATTCCCCTGGATATTGTTTTAAAATAAAAATCTAAATGAGAACTCTTTCAAATATACAGTAATTATGATGTCACTAACATTATTAGTAAAAAGGTTTAAATACTTAAGGAATGACTGTATTATTTTTTCTGTCTATGAAGAAATAACATAAAAAAATTGGTGCCCACTGAATAACGCGCGTAGCGGGTTATTTAACAGTGTGCACCACATTTGTTATGTTATTTCGAATAGACAGAAAAAATATTACAGTCATTTCTTATAATTTAATTCTAAATTCCATTTTAAACCGTAGAAAACCACGACAAAACGTTGATGACGTCACGGTCACATGACTAAATAATGTCTATGGGCTCATAACAAATTAACGTCAGCTAATCGGAAGACGCGTTACATCCAAAATTAAATTATATCAGAATATTATGATGATTTTCAAAAAGGATTTGCATAAACACGTATTATGTGAATATGATTGGACAACAAGGCTGCCACTAGTAGCTTTTGAGATTATTTAGTTTCGAATAGACGACATTAATAACACTACGTTTGTAACCAATGTAAACAATTTTGGCGAATGAAATAACCGAAGTCAGCTCGACGTTAACAAATATTTATTTCCACGTGAGATTCATCTGTTAACTTATTAATGAACGGAACACGTTAATTTTAATGATATTTAATAGAAAAGAACAAAAATACTTCAAGCAGATTTCACAACGGAAGTCCATGTTAAAATTGGTAAATCAAAAGAACCAACTCATCTAACGATTCAAAAACAACTGTCATATCCCTGAAACAGTACAGAAATGAATGTAGAAAATGGTTGATTAGACTCGGTTTTATATGAACTATTTGTTTCACAGATATCATTTTGTTAGAAATTTACCTGTAACGCTACTTTTTATGGCGTTGATCAATTCATGTTACAGACACAAAGTTCGTTATTCCAATAAGTTGTGTTTGTGTACACAATGACGCAACTGCATATTAAGTACAGAGTCACGTCAACTGAAAATATCAAAAAATGAACTTATTAGTATTAGTAATGATTTATTTAGAATTAAAGAACGCTGTAAAACGTAATTAAGATGTGAATCAAAAACAATGGTGGATTATTTGTGAAGTTGGTATGGAACATATGTCAACAAGGTAATGTTACCTTCCAAGTAACTTTTGTAGAAAAAGGAAAACTTTTTTTGACATAATCCTAGTTCATCAACTTTCTGTACAAACACTGGTGGTGTTTTACAACGACTGAGAAGCAGCTGCAAGCGCATGAGTACATGATAAGTTGAAAATTTTCATATGTAGGTAGATCTCATCAACATGTTTAACCACGCAGCAATTTTGCGCCTGTCCCAAGTCAGGAGCCTTTGGCCTTTGTTAGTCTTGTATTATTTTAATTTTAGTTTCTTGTTTACAATTTGGAGTTTAGTATGGCGTTCATTATCACTGAACTAGTATAAATATTTGTTTAGGGGCCAGCTGAAGGACGCATACGGGTGCGGGAATTTCTCGCTGCATTGAAGACCTGTTGGTAACCTTCTGCTGTTGTCTGCTCTATGGTTGGGTTATTGTTTCTTTGACACATTCCCCATTTCCATTTTCAGTTTTAGGAGTTAATGAATGTATTACTACAAAGGTTGAGAATCTTGATAATTTCAAAGTTTAAATAGTATTGTTTTGTCATAAATTCTCGTACTGCCGCTTATGTCAAACTAGAGGCGTAGCATTTATTTGTGTAGAAAAACTCCAATTGGTAGTACACTGGCTACGATAAAATGCTCTCCAATGTAGTTTTAAATTTATTTCATATCTGAACTAGGGCTACACATGTAGTTAACTTGACCTAGAACCACCTTTTATAATGTTTTAAATAAAATCATTAAAGGTTGGTTAATCCAAAACTAAGAGATATACATTGTAAGACTAATAATTTACTAAAATGCGGAATGAAAAAAACATTGCAACACGTGTTTAATTTTATTAAGCCATTTAGGCCTTCTCTGTCGGAGTATTTGTTCTTTTGATTTTGTTTTTCGCGGAATTTTATGCTTATGCGCAAATACGATGTACGGGAATTTGCATCTATCAAAATCAAATGTTTTGTGCAAATTTGTTTATATTTTAAAAGTTAACAAATATATCGAAGCTCAATTCAATAATTTAAGTAAAAACACGTACATAAACTGCATTAAATCCTAAATTAGACACATTCATTAAACATTTAAAACACACTGAAACAGATGTAAACATTCAAATTTAATGACGTCGCCTTTTTTACTTTCTCTACCATATAGTTCCATTTCTTTAGTCTAATTCTAACTTGGTTTCAACCTGCAGCAAGACGGATTATACACTGCTACCGCGCTTCATACAAAATGTACTTCGGTCAACGCTTTTTACACCCCAATGAATTTACAAAAAGAAGCACTCATTTCTTAATTAGATCATGGTAAATCTGGTCATGGTAGTCTGCTCCCTTTGTCCTGGTCTCACTACCACCGGTGGAGCTTGAATAATGCCACCATTGATGTATGATTCGGGGTAAATCAAAGGGTATTTGGTCCAGTTTTCTACTTCCACTATACAGACAACACTATAACCGGATCCACCTAAAAGGCGATTAAGTACACTTGCACCAGAAGTTACAGCACTGGCAGCCGATCCAGCCGCCGCTATAGCAGCTGCCCAGTCTATTAAACCAGTTACTCTGGCAAATAGCCCTAAAAGTTAGAAACATCTAATTTTGTTCATGGTAATATATATCTGTTTTTTCAAAACATTTTGAAAATAGAACTTTGTGAACGGATTTAAATTTGATAAATCGCGAGTATGTTTATGTCAAAACATGTTCTTGACTTCTAAAATAACAAGTTAATGCATAACAACCTTAATGTGAAGAATCTAGCTATCACAAATTCCTTACTATCATCGGTAAACCTCGGCAAATTTCGCTATCTTTCATCTTAGATCTGCCAAATGAAAAGCCTAATGGTTCTTAAGAGTTTTCTTCCTTGTCAATGCTGCAACAAACTCCCTAATGATAGAGAAAATAACTGAAGATTTCGTTAATTGTTGGTTGGCCCTCAATGCTCTTCATCTTCGTAATTTATTTGGCCTATTCAACTTCTTTCTTATTCGAGCGTCACTGATGAGTCCATTGTAGACGACACGCGCGTCTAGCGCAAATACAAAATTTCAATTCTGGTATCTTTGACGAGCTTATTCATCAATTCAATCCGTCTGAATAGATTTCTGAATTGACCGGTGACTTCATCCACGGAAAATTTGACAAAAAGTATTTTCAAATTTTGCTGTTGTATTTGGCTCTAGGTCATACAAAAAGATTTTTTACAAATTTAAAAGCAAGTTCCACAAAGGAAATGATTTCTAAAAATATTCCCTTAACAACAGACTGATCCTAAACATGTTAAAATGTTGATGCCATAGACGCCGCCGATGACGTACATTCAAGTATCCCATCTTTAACATGCTGCCAGGCCCAGTTCCAAAATTTGTTTTACAATTAGAATGACAAAATGACGAGAAGACATACGATTAGTATACACTTCTACTTCTTTAGGGACTATACAAATCTGTAATTAAAAGAAGACTGCCGCAACATCACAATGCAAATATTCACCCAAAAAATGTGTGCACGTACATACCAGTAAGAACAGCATCCATTTGTATTTGATTATTTCCAAATGATCAAATTCTGGTTCTGGTAAGTTAAAAAAGAGACATTTTCTAACTAGTCACTACAGGAACTTTGATATTCAAAGACACATTGCATATTGCTGTTATCAAACAGTTCACTGTACTCCTCAGATCTATTGCACAAACAAAATTATCAGTTTAGCATGTTCAACACTTCTGATAAGCTGCATTTTTTTTTAATTTTGTTAAGACCCCTTGATTTATGAATTAAATTAAACTATCGAAGCTTTATCATAAAAGACTTATGAATCTTATTAGAATTCTTTACAGAATTACACTGGTATTGGATGCTATAGTCGATCAGAATTTTGTTAAGAATTACATTCAATTTGGTATTTGATGCGACCGCCTTGTTCGAACTACATTGGTTTTGGATGTTGTAGTCTTATCAGAATTCTGTTAAAATTACATTCAATTTCGTATTTGATGCGACCGTCTTATCAGAATTCTGTTAAGATTTGCATTGCATGGAACTGGATGCAATAGTCTTGTCAGATTTCTGATTAGAATTGAATTGTTATAAGATGCTATAGTCTTATCAGAATTCTGTTAAGAATTACATTAGTATTAGATGCTATATAGTCTTATCGGAATTCTGTTAAGAATTACATGGGTATTAGATGATATAGTCTTATCAGAATTCTGTTAAGAATTACATTAGTATTAGATGATATAGTCTTATCAGAATTCTGTTAAGAATTACATTAGTATTAGATGATATAGTCTTATCAGAATTCTGTTAAGAATTACATTGGTATTAGATGATATATATACATATAGTCTTATCAGAATTCTGTTAAGAATTACATTAGTATTAGATGCTATAGTCTTATCAGAATTTTGTTAAGAATTACATTGGTATTAGATCATAAAGTCTTATCAGAATTCTGTTAAGAATTAAATATAGTATTTGATGCGACCGTCTTATCAGAATTATGTTAAGAATTACATTGGTATAAGAGTCTTATCAGAATTCTGTTAAGAATTACATTGGTATTAGAGTCTTATCAGAATTCGGTTAAGAATTACTTTAGTATTAGATGCTATAGTCTTATCAGAATTCTGTTAAAAATTACATGGGTATTAGATGATATAGTCTTATCAGAATTCGGTTAAGAATTACATTAGTATTAGATGCTATATAGTCTTATCAGAATTCTGTTAAGGATTACATTGGTATTAGATGCTATAGTCTTATCATAATTCTGTTAGGAATTATATTGGTATTAGATGCTATAGTCTTATCAGAATTCTGTTAAGAATTACATTAGTATACTATTAGATGCTATAAAGTCTTATCAGAATTTTGTTAAAAATTACATTGTTATTAGATGCTATATATACTGATGAGAATTCTGTAAAGCTATATCATGACTAAAATGCTATTAGATGCGACAGACTTATCAGAATTCTGTTAAAAGTACCTTTTGTTTGAAAGGCACATTTCATCATTGCGAATAGCATCTTTCAAAAATTAAAAGGCGTTAGCACATATATAGCTCAGTGTGCCCTGAAATACATTTACCGTGCATGCTAAATAAATCTGATATATTTTATTCCTCTTAAAACGTTGCATTACCATAGCATTAAGGTAATTCGTTTAAATAAAAGGCAATGCTTTATTATATACTTCAAAATATTCATAACATCACAGTTTTTATTG
The DNA here is from genome assembly GCF_965363235.1 of Mytilus galloprovincialis. Classification (NCBI taxonomy): domain Eukaryota; kingdom Metazoa; phylum Mollusca; class Bivalvia; order Mytilida; family Mytilidae; genus Mytilus; species Mytilus galloprovincialis. The sequence continues at coordinate 64,703,870 of NC_134851.1, read as the reverse complement.
TATTTTTCTTATATAAATATAGTAGTATATGGTTAACTAGATCAAACACTAAGTAAAAAGAAGAATATTAAAAAAGCATAATCATATCATAGCATGTCATGTAAAAAAATGCTTGCCTCGTATACTTGAAAAATTAGAAGCCTCGTACCAAAAATAAAATCATTTCAGTGAATAAAAGACGTATAAATGAATGATTACACATTATATATTCAACGGGAATAAATAATTAAGAACATTATCAAAGAAAAACAACTGCCTTGCCGATCTGAAAACCGCTCTAGACATTACATCAACTCATTCATTTATAAAGTAAGCCGAGTAATATGTAACATAAGTAACAAATGCTATGGACATATCCCAGGACAAGTTTGTTGCAGTGAACTCCTCTGTGCAATTTTTTCAATGTTTAATCATATTTATTTGCATGTTGTATAATCCAGCGTTATATACCCGCTCAGGTTTAACAACTTTTCAAATCTTTTTTTTGTTTTGACACGCTAACTATAGAATTGTCTTTCAAATGGTGTATCGCCTTCTGATCTTGTGGATTCCAACTTATAGTTGCTCCTTTCTATACCGGGTATTTATAAACCTTCAAATAAAATACAATATTTGATATAATTTCCCATCTTTAATCATTTTACTAAATTTTTTTTAATCACATGCATGTCCATGTCAATTACAATTACGAATGTACATTGCTTATCATTTGTAAACTTTGAAGAATATTTCATAAGTTTAACATGTTTATGCTAGATTTCAGATGCCGTTTAATTGACTTGAATCTGTTTGTTGCCACCACATTATCAGTGATCCATATCCAGTATTATATATATCCGTTTTAATAAGACAAGAGATTCAAAAACACAAAGTAACCAAACTCAAGATTTCATTATACCTAACTCTTGGGAGAAATATTGCAATCTCCTTGTCATTCAAACAAATATTTCCGTAATCTTATTCTCAGAAACTTGATAAAAGAATGACGAAATATTTGTAGCATGTGCACAGTTTTCGGATCTGTGGGAGTTTCTCGCTGCATTGAAGACCCATTGGCAGCCTTCAGCTGTTGTCTGCTATTTGGTCGGGTTGTTGTCTCTTTAAAAAATTCCCCATTTCTATTCTCAGTTTTAGTGTTTTGTCAATAATTGAATACGGTGAAAATATCTGCTCTTCCGCAGAAAGTAAGTATCGATACTAATATAAAAACAAGAAGACGCGGTATGAATGCCAATGAGACAACTCTCCAACAAATATCTCAACAACCACGACAAGATCGATGTCAACCATTTTAATGTAACATATGTAAGTCATTCAATAATGAGAAAACCCATACCATATAGTTAGCTTTAAAAGAGCAAAAGATCAACCTCTTTTTTATTTTATATTTTTGAATATTCTAATTTCTGTGTCGTTTGGTCTCTTTTGTAGAGTTGTCCCATTGTCAATCATACCACATCTTCTTTATTATAAATAAAATAAATCGCTATTGTTCATCTGTTTTTTTTTTTTACTTTTTCTTGCTATAATTAAAAGTCAAACTCTGGAGGCATTTGTGTGTGCCTCGTCTCTACTCAAAGAGGATTGTTTGATAGCATCAGAAATAAATCATTGCAACAGGGCATTTACGGACACCTATGAGAGTTGTCGCGATGTTTTTTTTTTAAAGACGACGACATTGTGGTGCTTTCTGTACCCGAGGTCATCGAATACTTCCCGAACAAACATACGTACATATGTAGACCACTGCGCTTGAATCGTCGCCTCTCAAACGATGAACTGGAGCCATTCTCTGTCTTCTGTGATACCATCAGGAGTCTAAAAAAATATGCAAATATGCTTCTATATATACTAATGAATGTGAAGACGTGTTTTATGGTGTCCCTTTTCCGATTACAAGATAAACTGAGTCAGTAAGACAACTTTGGAGCCTACATCCAAAGTCATGACAGTGAAGTGTTTAATTATTAGAAAAAGAAAAATAATTTCCATATGACTTTCATAAATATCATATTGAATGAGCGTTTCATGTGTATACTAAACATAAATGAATGAAGAATTTTAATTTAATTTGTAGTGCTGGTTTAAATTAAATAATTGTTTTACTTCAACGTGTTGAACTAAGTTTTATTTGATATAAAATTTAAGAACAATTTTTTTGGGGGTAAATTAGTGAACAACCCCGGCTTATATTAGGATTCATACTTATTTCATATACCTTCTCACTCCTCAATTTAATTGCAAGCCCTGGCTAATACTCTAGAATTTATTTTATTTTATTATTTTTACCCATATAAAATTATTTTTGATTATTTATTTTTTCACGTATAGAAATACAAGATGATCGCCTGGTTATAAAGCAGTAATACACGATCTTTATAAAATTCAGGCTAAATTATCGAAGGTATTAAATGTATTTAATAAATTAAGTCAGGAAGATTTCAAGAAGGGGAGCGGGGTTACATGGAATAATAAATGTTTATATGCACTTTAACTCCAGCTGCTTTTACTGACCGCAGAGAAATATTTGTGAGTTAACATCCTTCTGATTAATCAGGTCAACGTGGTCACTGTGATCCCTACAACACCATATGTTACTCTTCATGCTCTTAAAACTTTGGACAAGGTCGAGTCATAATAAATTTATCTTTTACATTTATTAGATATTTTCTTTTTAGCTAATATGGATCCTTAAAGGTCTAGCAAACATTAAACGTTTGCGATAACTTGGTGTCCGTCGGCATCCGTCGTACGTACATGTAAAGTGTTTACAATTCCATATACCATTGTAAAACCCAATATCTATTTTGCCAATATTGCAAACTGGATTTGTGTATGCATGCAAGTCCTACACAGAATGGAGTTTTACATAAACGTTTTACTAGAGCGGGATACGAGAATCTGACAAAAGAATAAGCGGGATCCGGGATCAGAACCCCCAAATGAGACCCCCTTTACAGGAATTTCGAGACGTACGATGTAAAAACTCACTAGAGGATGTGTCGCTCACCTGATATATTTGTTTACAATCGATGCATAAAATAATGCAACTATTATTCTCTGGCTTTAGTTTCAGAGATATGAGCAAAAATCTGCATTAACCCCTATGTTCTATTTTTAGCCATGTTCGCAATGTAGGTTTTCAGGCGGGTTCATCGGACACTTTTTTTAAACTAAATACCCTAATGATGATTGTGAAAAGTTTGGTTAAATATGTCTCAATTGTTTCATAGGAAAAGATTTTTGTAAATAATTACATTTAAAAAATGTTAAAAATTGACTTTAAAAGGCAATAACTCCTTAAAATTGACAATTTTGACTTATTTATAGGTCTTACTTTGCTGAACATAATACAGTTTATCTCCATCTATAATAATATTTAAGATAATAAGCAAAAACTCAAATTACTTTAAGATTACTAATTCAAAATCAGAAACCCAACAAAATTTTGGCTGATTTTTCTGAAAATTTCAGGCCAGATTGACTTGACTACATAAACAATTTAACCCAATGTCAGCTTTGCTCGAAATGCAAATGGATTCGGAGATATAGGCCAAAATCTACAATTCAATATTATGTTCTATTTTTAGCCATAGCAGCCATCTTTGTTGGCGGGTCAGGATGTCGGACACATATCTTAAACTAGATACCCTTATGATGATTGTGGTCAAGTTTTATTAAATTTTACACAGGAGTTTTTGAGGAGAAGATTATTGTGAAAGTTAATGAACGACAACGACGGACGACGTTTGACGGACGCCAAGTGATAAGATAAACTCACAAAAGTCCTTTTAGGCCAGGTGAGCTAAAAAGGGGAAGGAGACAACTCCACAAAATTATTTTGCTAAACACAGACTCGTCAGTGCAATTATAGAGTCAATGTGAAATTTAAAGAAATGGATATGGAGTTTTTATGTAATACTGATTTTTCTATTGATCAAAATACAATTAAACAAATTGAAAAGGAAAATTTTTGTAGATATAAAGAGAAGTGGTACTCTGACTTAATGTACAATGAAAGAAGTAAATTGCGAACGTATAGAATGTTTAAGCAATGTTTTAATAAAGAAAAATATTTATGTATTAATATGCCTGGAAAATATGAGAGTGCATATGCTAAATTTAGATGTGGTGTTGCACCTCTGAGAATAGAAACTGGCCGATATGAAGGCATTATGGTTGACAATAGATTATGTTTTAATGAGCAATGTAAGAAAAATAACATTATTGAAGATGAGAAACATGTCTTAATTACCTGCCCAGTATATGCAGATTTACGAGCTATTTTATTTAGACATGCTAGCTCTTTTAATTGTGATTTTGTTAATTTGTCTGATGATGATAAATTCAAATTGTTATTCACTGATGAAAATGTGTGTTACTTTTTAGCCAAAATCTGCTATGATGTATTATTAAAAAGAAAAGGTATTTTATATAATTGTAGATAATAATGTGTTTTGTAGAAATTTTATAGTCTCTCATAACTCTTTTTAGAGTGGCTCATGTTGTTTTAAATATTACTGTAATTTTATAAATGTATAAATGTATGTCAATTTTGAGGTGAGACTCTAATAAAGTATTTGTCTGTCTTGTCTTGTCTTGTCTTGTCAGTGCAAGACAAATCTCTCTTAGAATTGAGCTCATTCACCTTCCTCTTTTTTATTCTTTAATTTCATTGACTAACAAAGGAAAATGCCATTTCAAATACATTGCCCCCCCCCCCCCCTTTCCAAAAAAACCAAACAAAAACAAACAAACAAAACCAAATCAAATCAAACATTATCTTTCAAAATTGTAAACTTTGAAACCTCATAAAAATCCTAAAATTGAATAATAACACCCAAATTACGGTGTAATTTTAAATGTAAATGAATACAACAGAATTCACAATTATTTGATCTGTCACTAGAGCTCGGCGGCGGATTTAGGAGTGTGGTGTCCCCGATCGGTTTCTTTACTCAGACAAATTCATTGTCAATAAAAATAATAAAATATTGTATACATTTTGTCATTAAATTACTATTATGATACTACAAGAATTTTGATAAAATGTGAATGGTCTATTGTCAATGATTGTTTAATGGTTTAGAGTCTATGTTTTATCCGATAAAACGGTCTTCTATTCTGAATTGAATGTATCTTTTAAAATGTTAGCGTATGGCGAGTAAAACAGGCATTTAGATATTGAGACTAATCATAACTGTGAATCATCACCATCTGATATATAAATATATATATAGGTCTTATGTTTTACTCCCATGTTAGGGGTACAGTTTTCATGGTTGTAGCTGTTAATTTCTGTGTCATTTGGTCTCTTGTTGAGACTTGTCTCATTGGCAATCATACCACATCTTCTTTTTTATATACTAAAAGTAAACCATCACTGTATATCATCACCATCAGATATGGGTACTCTTGGCCTGGTTCCCTGTTCTTTGTCCAAGAAAAACAACATTACTGTAGTCTGTACATATACCTACGGCCAAGGGTGCATATATAACCCTACCAGACAGTATACACCTTAAAATCATGTTGTACATCAAATATATTAAATCTATTGCATATAGCATTTATATATTGTATACATATATATAAAAAATGACTGCGAAAACCTAACCTTGGTCACTGATCTAGATCCGACTTACCAAATATAGTTTCCCTATTTCTCATATTTATATGACAAAATTGTATGCAGGGTTGAAGCAGTCGTTAAAACATAACAGAAGGGCAACTCTCATGTTTGTGGACGTTAGGATTAAGTCTAAGTGGAATAAGTTGATAACCTTTTGCTCCTGTTCTTACTATTTTGATAACCTATTTGATTTATCCTGCTAGAGTACAGCCAAAGGTTATACGGTTAACGTGTGCAGGTGACATATGCATGAATTTAAATATTATTATCAAATGAAAAGTATGGAATGTACAAACGGAAACATCAAGAATAAAAATATTTGTACCGATAAAAGAGTATGTCCAGGTCAGGACTGTTGTCGATGTGTGCTTCTTCGTTACATTTGTTGTTTTATAGTGATTAATATAATAACACAATGTTGACTGCTGTACCCCTATTTTTGACATTTTTAACTATTGTTTTGTTCAAGCATCGGTGACAATATAATGGAATGTGATACGACATCATATAAGTGAGAGGTTTAGCTAGATATAAAACCAGGTTCAATCCACCATTTTCTACATTTGAAAATGCCTGTACCAAGTCTGGAATATGACAGTTCTTGTCCATCCGTGTTTGAGATGAAGTTCGAGTAAGAGTGATAGTTGAATTTCGAATTAGAGTTATGCTTTGAGTAAGTCTAGAATCAAGTAAAAGTTTTAGCCTATATATATTGCTGTATTTGGCAAAACGTTTAGATATTTTGGTCCTCAATGCTCTTAGACTTCGTTTTTTTTTTGCCTTAAAGTTTTTAATTGTTTTGGATTCTCGAGTCACTGATGAGTCTGAGGTCGACGAAACGCGTGACTGGCGTGAATACAAAATTTAGTCCTGGTATCCATGATGAGTATATTTATTAAATATCCATGGACATGAGATCCAGGTCAGATAAACCAAGCCAGACATACATGTACACCTTCTAACCATTTCATAAACAACAACTTGAAGTGTTTAACCTTGACTGGCTATACAGCTCTCGTGCAGTCGGCTCGGTGCCCGATGGCGATTGGTGAGCATTTAAATATTTTCTGCCGTAGGTCAGGAACAGGTGGTAGAGGGCGCCATTTTGGTTTCATACACTATAAATGACCTGTAACGCATGGTATAAAAGAAACAAACCAAACCGACAAAATTTAATATTGATTAATGAACCATGACTTTGGTGTCAAGGTCAAAGGAACCCTGTCAGATAGACTGAGATATGTACACCTAATAATCATTTCACCGACCAAATATAGTTGACCTATTTGTTATAGTATCTTAGAAGATGGCATAACTACAGGCATGCAACACTGATCAATACAAAAAGTGAAAATATTAAATTGGACCTCCATTTTGGATCAGTCAACATTTTTACAGTTTGATAAAAGTACCCAGGCTGAAATGGCTCGCATGCTTTGTTAAACAAGATATATTTAATGTTGACAGTTGTAAAGGTCAAGTTTTACCAATTGTATCACATAAACTTGATGTTGGCAATGAACCCATTAAATTGAGGCGAAGGTCAGGGAGAAACTAATATAATCCAGACAGAGGCTCATCTTGGTCTATGTGCATATTACACAATGGACACAGATAAATTCATGTTGTGTGATTTGGTGATGGTGATGTGTTTGTAGATCTTACTTTACTGAACATTCTAGTTGCTACAATTATCTCTATCTATAATGAACTTGGCCCAGTAATTACAGTGGACAATAATTTACACAAAAATTTATGAAAATTTATGAAAACTTATGAAAATGGATAAAAAATTACTATAAAGGGCAATAACTCCTTAAATGGTCAATTGACAGTTTTGATCATGTTGACCTATTTGTAGATCTTACTTTGCTGAACATTATTGCTGTTTACAGTTTATCTCTATCAATAATATTATTCAAGATAATAACCAAAATCTGCAAAATTTCCTTAAAATTACTAATTCGGGGATAAGCACCCAACAACAGGTTGTCCAATTTGTCTGAAAATTTCAGGGCAGATAGATCTTGACCTGATAAACAATTTTGCCCCACGTTAGATTTGTTCTAAATGATTTGGTTTTAGAGATATAAGCCAAAATCTACATTTATCCCCTATGTACTATGTTTAGCCATGGCGGCCACCTTGGTCGGTTAGCTGGGTCATCGGACAAATTTTAAAAAACTAGATACCCCAATAATGATTGTGGCCAACTAAAATTTTAGAAAAATGGTTAAAAATTTACTATAAAGGGCAATAACTCTTTAAGAGGTCATTTGACAATTTTGGTCATGTTTGTCTTATTTGTAGATCTTACTTTGTTGAACATTATTGCTGTTTACACATTATCTCTATCTATAATAATATTCAAGATAATAGCCAAAAAACTGTTTAATTTCCTTAAAATTGCTAATTCAGGGGCAGCAACCCAACAACCAGTTGTCCGATTCGTCTAAAAATTTCAGGGCAGATAGATCTTTACCTGATAAACAATTTTACTCCATGTCAGATTTGCTCTAAATGCTTTGGTTTCAGAGTTATAAGCCAAAATCTACATTTTACCCCTATGTTCTATTTTTAGCCATGGCAGCCATCTTGGTTGGTTGGCCGGGTCACGCCACACATTTTTTAAACTAGATACCCCAATGATGATTGTGGGTAAGTTTGGTTTAATTTGGCCCAGTAGTTGCAGAAGAGACGACGACGACGGACGCAAAGTAATGAGAAAAGCTCACTTGGACCTTTGGGCCAGGTGAGCTAAAAATGAGGTCAGATAAACCAAACTGGAATTACATATACACCTTACAATCAAATATACTTTAAATATAGTTGATTTATTGCACATCGAAGAAAAAAACCTAACCAGAAAAGCGTAACATTGATCAATGAACCATGAACATAAGACGAAGGTCAGATGAACCCTGCCAGACTGACATGTACATCTTACAATCATAATATGCTACAAATAAATATAGTTAACCTTTTGCATATTGTGTCTATTAACAAACTGGATCAGGAAAACTCTAGGTTGACCAATGAACCATGAAATTGAGATAATAGTCAGATGATAATTTCCTGACAGACAAATACACCTTACAATCATAACACACACCAAAATATAGTTGACCTGTTGCTAATAGTATTAGAAAAACAGAATAAAAAACACAAATTTAACATAAGTAATTAACCATAAAAATGAGGTCAAGGTCAAAAAAATATGTCAGACTTACATGTATATTGTAAAATATGTTCATACATGAAATATAGTTAACCTATTGCATACAGTATAAAAAAAAAGACCAAAACACAAAAACTTAACTTTAACCACTGAACCATGAAAATGAGGTCAAGGTCAAGGTCAGATTACACCTGCCAAATGGACATGTACACCTAACAATCATTCCATACACAAAATATGGTAGACCCATTCCTCATAGTATATGAGATATGGACATAACCAAGAAAACTTAACCTCTCTGATCCATGAAATAAGGTGAAGGTCAAGTGAAAGGCATGAAGACCTTGCGAGGTATGCTAATACCAGGAATAGGTTAGCAAATGCCACTGAATCACTATCCCTATGTTAAGCTTTCAGCTATACAAGTCAGGCTCAACAAAAACAACAACTAACATAAAGACATAAAATGAACATTTGTTTTGATGATCATAAAAAATTACAAATTATAAATTTCATTTATATTTTATGAAAATGAACTTTTATAATTCTGTATAATGTCTTCTACAACATCAAACGCTTCTTCAAAATCCTCCTGAAAAAGATAAAAAAAAAATTCTTAAAAAATCTACACTGTTCTAATAAATTATATTTTCCTTTGAATACTCATTTTCAAAACACTTTTTTTTTTTTTAAATAAAATGCATTTAAGTGTGTTCAGGTTTGCTGTTTCAAATGATTTAAGACCAGGATTTCAAAAGCAACTACTTCATTATTCTTTGTTTTTCCTGTAACATGCAATGATTAGCTGAATATTTGTTACCATTGATTAATTATTTAGACATTAGATTTGAAATTTTTTGGGGGCGTTTTAACACCAGTTTTTAGCAACACATTTTGGCTATTTCGTGACTGACAGTTTTTAATGGTGGAGGAAGCCATATTGCCTAGAGAAAACCACTGACCTTTGATAGGGAAGCTGACTATCCTAGTCAATTAAAAGATTCCAACTCACAACCTAAGTGTTGACTGTCTAGTGATTACAGTAGTACCTTCTTATACCACTCAGCCACTGAGTTGAGGCCCCTTTTAGACATTAAACTATTGTTACTTTTTGTCCTATAGCTCAATAGTGTTTCCATAACACATATATATAGGTTTCAAATATTTGACTATGAGCATTCTTGATGAAAGTGAAATCATAAAAAGACTTTCTCACTATGTTAAAGACCGATTGGTGGCATTGTGCTGTTATCTGCCATTTGGTTCGGTTGTTGTCTGATTTACATATTCCCCATTTCCATTTTCAGTTTTACTTTGAAGAGATACAATTAATACCTAGTATTATAGAGTAACTAATTGAAAATTCAAATAGAGAAAAATATTCGAAGAGTGACCAAACAACACATAAATTCACTCGCATAAGTTAATTATCAAATTTGTTCTGTCACAATTTGAATATGTTTCTATATTTTAATTCTTTGATTAGTTATTCTTTTCATTGATCTCAAAACAATGTTTGGTTATTTTTATATACTGCAACCCTACAACTGTTCCAAATAAACTGAAACGTTTAAGATAAACACCATTATTTTTCATTATGTCATAAATATATAAAACTCTACCGAAATGCAGTGTCAAGGTCATAAAGAAGTTGATATAAGGTGAGTGATTGTCTATGACAAATGATTAAATGGACAATGCAATTTGACAAAAAATATAGTACAGCTGCAGTGATTTTAAGGAATGACTGCAATATTTTTTCTGTCTATGAAGAAATTTTATCAAAAATGTGGTGCACACCGAATAACCAGCGTAGTTACAGACGTTCCTTCTAATTTAATTCTAAATTCCATTTCAAACTGGAGCAAATCATGAAAAAACATCACGGTAACATGACAAAATTGTGTCTATGAGCTGATAGTCAAAACACTGTTAGCGAATCATAAGACGTGTAACATCCAAAATTAAATTATGAATATCTAAGCACTATCCTACTTACATTGGTTACTCCATATTTGTTGTACCAATGGAGATATGCTTTGGCAGCGAATTTAACCCTTGACCTTTCATAGACAGTCTCAAGGTATTCTATTATTGACTCCGAATTAGATGCTACTGTTATTGAAGCTGTGTCTTTTGGACTTTTGGTCCAATACTGTTGGTTTTGGCTGAAACAATAAATTATTAAAGATATATGATAAAACTTCTACTGATACATAATGTACATAGTTTAAACATATTTTATTGTTCAAAATGACAAATGGATTAGACACAAGTTTTACAATTTAGTAACGTCTTCTCCAATGTACATGATGTATGTACTTCTGTCATTCTTAAAAATACTTTTAAATGTGTTTGTAGATAGATGTTTTTGAGTTCTGTTAATTTGTTCCTTTTAAAATTGTTATACGATGATTACTGATGTACCCATATTTTGACTATTATAGTTATTGTGTCTGTTTAGTTTACGCATCAATGTAAATATAACGGAATTTGATGAGACTGTCATCAAAGTGAGAGGGTTAGCGCTATAAAACCAGGTTTAATCCACCATTTTCTATATTTGAAAATGCCAGTACCAAGTCAGGAATATGACAGTTCTTGTCCATTCGTTTTTGATGCGTTTTGTTATTTGTATAAGCTGTCTGAATATCTGTGAAACTAAAGGTTATTACTGATACGTACATTCTACAATCTCATAGGTCAAGATATAACCTAAATGAAACTCCTACTTTTAAATTATGTGATACAGATATCAAAGATCGTTCTCATTTTTTGCTTACATGTAAATGCTTCAATGCATTAGAGAAAGATATATCTTAACCAAATTGATGAAATTATCTCTGATTTCTTGGACATACCAACTGATGACCAACTACAAATTATTTTGGACTGCACCGTGTTGCTTTTTCGGTATACAAGTGATAATAGATTGATTCAGAGGATAGAAAATTCATCAAGACAGTTGATTTATGCTCTTCACGTTGCTAGGTATAGAACGTTGGACATTAAGAAGAGATAATTGTGAGTCTTTAACAGGAAATAAGTATATTGTTAGTGTGTCTGGAACATTTAGTGCTAATTTTACTGTGATTGATATTGTGCATATATATATTATGGTGGATATATATATATATATATATCTATAGCAGTGATCTCGCTAGCCCAAAATAGAAGGGCGCCTTCATCCGCGCCCTTCTGCCCTGGCGTCTTTTTCCAAAATTATCTTGTGCCGTTTTGGTAAAATTTTGTTTCATCGATTTCTGATCTCCAAGTTAATTACATATATGACACCTGTGTGATTATCCCCCAGGTTAATCATGTCATTACACTCAATTACCATGATAAAGACTTCAAAGGTGTTAATAACTAGGTAATTTAATTAGGACAATGTATCTTTTTGTCATACTTTTGATGAATGTGTCAGCGAGTGTGTTTAGCTTGGGTCGCATTTTCGATCTCCAAGTCACAATGGAAGAGCGTAAATAAGTGAAGACTTTTCATGACTTTAGAATTGAATTTTAATCATCAAAATAAAACTATGCCTTTACAGAAATGCCTTTCATCTCAACTTGTTAGCGGCAAGCACAGTTTCTAATTAACCCAAACGTGGTGGAAATTGAGTTTGGAGTTACTTCCCCTGTTTTAGATTATTACAAATTTGTGCTCTTAAAATATTATTTAGTATAAAAAAAAGGAATAAATTACCAATTGAAAATATAATAACATAATAATGTTACCTTAAAGATATTAACTGTCTTCATGGTCTTTGAACATATTAAAAAATATATATTGCAATTTCTACTTGATAATTATACTTTTAGCAATCCATGTTCTAAACATTGGTAAATTAGTAATGCTCTCAGTTTCAGATCATATGATGCATTAAAAGTTATACAGCTGTAATTCCTATATATATAAAAAAAAAACACATATTCTTTAATAATGGGTACGTAGAGTGAAGTTAAACTGTAAAAACATAATACGTTGATGAAGATGTACTATATCATTCATAACTACACAAACAATGAAATAAAGACTTTAGTTGAAAAGCATCTTTATTTAAAAAAACAACATATACAGTAAAAAAAAAGAGAGATTGGTTAACTCGTGATACACACAGAAACGTAGACAAAAAAATGAGCAGTGCCTTTTCTTATCATAAAAAGTACCCTGCCCTCCACTGGCACCCTGCCCCTTTTGATTTCTAGCTAGAGCACTGTATAGTGAATAGAAATGTGGTGATGGATGTTATTGACATTATTGTGGTGACGGATTACTGTTGTCTGTAGATATTGAAGAAATAAATTCTACTCAATTGAGGTTGTCCCCACGTGGACGGAAAAAGAATATCAGAAGAAGAAGGTGGTTATTCCTGACATGTTGACACCTTTGAAAAATTAAATGGAGAAAAAAAATATAAGTTTAAAGGTCATCACTAGTTTACTTGCAAAACATAATAAGCTGTTTATACTCGGAGACGAAATAACTGTTGCCGAAATGACTGTACTGGGTGCAAATTTGACTATTTTTTATAGGTGCCGAAGTGACTAGATTTTTATTTTTTTATACCCTTCATGAACAGCTTTGTCTTGTGATGTTTTCTTCCAGAAAGCCTTTCCTATTTGGTTTCCGCATTGCCCGACATGTAGAAATACTGCTGACATCTTCAGTTAAAAACTTCATTGTTCATAACAATGCCGTTGTCTTGCAAATCAATGTATAATTGCATTGAAAACAGACCGAAATCTGAATTTCAAACGGATGTTATGAATAAAATAAAAAAAAAAAAAAACTTCGGTAAGACTTTTCCGTGTTTAATATCTTCAATATGAAAATAGAGGCCCCTTGTGGGGGTGTCCCAAGTATTCTTCTTCAGTTCTTCTTCTTCTAATCTTCCTCGGAATTCCACCCTATTTGAAGGGTCACCGCATTCAAAATATCATAGTTTTAGATTTTTAAAAAAAATGCGTATTCACATAATCGTAAAATGTTTCTCTCAATATTATCACACAATCATTATTTTTTTTAAAAACAAAATAACTCAAATAATAGATATCAAACAATCAAATCATCATAAAACATTTGGTCTGGTAAAAATCAAATAATCACTATAGAACTAATCGCACATGATCAAACATCCCTTTGGGGGGGGGGGGGGGGAGATAAGACGTGATATTATTGCGAAGTAAGACAATTAGCTACAGAGTACAACTGAAGTAATGATAGGTCATCGTATGGCCCTCAAGAATGAGAGTAAAACCCGTATATGTATAGTTGCACGGTAAAAAACTTTCAAATGAATAATGTGAAAAAAATCAAACTGTGACGTTTTGGAAACTAATATGACTACATGTAACGGCATGATTTATAACATTACTCATTGTTCATTTGTACACTAACAGAAGGTAAAAACATGTATAATTTACCAATATGCGGACAAATTGTTGATTCGACACAGAAATTGGCATACACTTTGCATATATATTTATGGGGCATGTATAGTCCTATTGTAATGATATGGCTGTCGACATGATAAGTCAATATGGCCGCTCTACACCATTAGCAAAGTATCCCAAACGACTAAGTTTTGTCATTTGACAATTCCCGAACGAAAATATGACAAACATGATCCAACAACCATGTATTATGCGCGTAACATACAGTGGTGTAACAGCAAATATAACAAAAGAAAAACATGTAAGATTTCTGTACAGTTGGCTCAACTTGAACGATGGCGTGAGCTGTTCTCTGCTAGTGTTGACTGGAGTAACAATGTTTTTATGGATTGGCATAAAATTCCACTTGGTTATGGTATATGGGAAAATATACATATGTATGTTCTTCGGTTGAAATGTGTATATAAAAGTAAAATTATGATTTTAGCTGGTTCCACTGTCTGCTGGTATGAGAAAATATATGGGATTGCTACGATTTCATGAACTATTTTGTATTAATCTTGCACGCAGTCTTTCCTGTAGTGTAGCCCAGTTTCATGAGTTTATCATGTCTGTCGGACTACTAGTGTTACGGTACCTGTTGCAGACATATCTGGCAGCTCGTCTTTGGACCATCTCGATTTTGAAGGTTTATTTGACTGTGTGATGGTTTCATACTGTACATGCTATGCGGTATGGGCTTTGCTCATTGTTGAAGGCCGAACGGTGACCTATAGTTGTTAATGTCTGTGTCATTTTGGTGTCTTGTGGACAGTTGTCTCATTGACAATCATACCACATCTTCCTTTTTATATGAATATTCCCGATTTAGTCGAACAAGCGCAAGATATACCTGTATTTTCTTTTTAGGAAGCCCACGATATCGATGGGTTGCCATAAGCTATGATGTTGTTTGTATGTTTTGACAATTTTAAGTTTGCTTATGTTCTAGTTCAGATTACAACTTTTTGTTTTTCTGTCAATTATTAAAAAAAATATATCTTGTATACTGCATATCTATCTTAAACTAAAAAAAACTTAAAATCACCTACTTCTAGTAGGTTTGTGTTGTAAAATGTTCTTAACAAGCTCTCTGGTTACGTTTGTCGTTTGTTGCTGTCTGTGTGAAACATTTAAATTCATAACCTTTAATGTTGTTATAATTGCCACACAAAACAGTTGTACTAGTTACCTATGTAACAAATATACATCTTCTTGTTGACAATACCATTGCTTTTCAAATATGACAGTATTTATAAGTAAGAATCAATGCTATTTCACAAATTAAAATCTTACAAGATGTACAAAACTAACACATTATTCAGTGTCATTTGATAAACATCATTATCAAGGGACATAACTCAGTTATACGGAA
Source organism: Mytilus galloprovincialis (assembly GCF_965363235.1). Lineage (NCBI taxonomy): Eukaryota > Metazoa > Mollusca > Bivalvia > Mytilida > Mytilidae > Mytilus > Mytilus galloprovincialis. The sequence goes on along the minus strand of NC_134851.1, from coordinate 64,688,247 downwards.
TAGAGATGCATGATAGTCAACTCCTCAGTCACTCTCACTAAAAAATATCTTGATGTGATACATTGAATAACTACGTTTAATTGTAATTTTGTGAGACGCTGAATACCGCAAAACTTATAATTGTTTTTTTTTTATAAGTTAGACCGTAAGGGAGCAACCATTAAACTTCAAAAGACGGATGGGTATTGTTTTTTTTTTTTGTTCGAGTCAGAGTTTTTTAAGTTTGTCTATCAAATCATTTTTTTTCGTCAAAACTTGACCACATTAAGTATGGGGAAATCTGAATTCAGAATATTTTTATTTTTGTCATCTGCTTGACTACAATATATATTTTTCCATCAAATTTGGTGTCAGAATATTATTTTAGGGGGAAAATATACACCCCCTGCCCTTTTTGAAGTTAAAGGGTCGTTCCCTTAGTTTTCTCAATTGAAATGTTTCCTTTTTTTATGTCTTGGCCTTTTATAAAATAATAATCCATTTAACACCGTAGTTAGATCTTTGAATGCTGTTCTTGTTAAATGATTAAAACATAACTTATATGTATTGCTATGCAAATATAAAGAAACTTATGGTATTTCATCTTGTCTACACTATTTACCTAAAAGAGGGACGAAAGATACAAGAGGGACAGTCAAACTGATAAATCGAAAATAAACTGACAAAGCCATGGCTAAACATGAAAAACACAAACAGCCAAAACAATAGTACACATGAGACAACATATAAAACTAAAGAATAAGCAACCCGAACCCCACCAAAAACTGGGAGTGGTCTCAGGTGCTCCGGAAGGGTAAGTAGATCCTGCTCCACATGTGGCACCCGTCGTGTTGCTCATGTTATAACAAATCCGATAAATAGTCCAATTCAGTAGGTCACATATGTTGGCATAGAAAATGGTTGTGCTTTTCTCTGATTATTTTTAACGTCTTTACAATAAATCTGTTTTATTTGACTGACTGATATTCAGATACTTACATGCTCAGTTTTTTCAGAATTTACAATAAGGCTGAAATTCGTTCTTTCTATAAATATGGGCATGTAATTAGCAACTGCACTTAGTAATTCAGTTTGCTTTTCTTAAGATTGTTAAAAAAAAATGTAAGCTTATTTTCTAGTTTTAATTACAATTTCTGTTCATCTTTCAAATAATAACAAGTGTGGACACAGATGAGTGTGGTTAATATGTTTGGATGTTTGGCAGTGTTTTCTGACAGTAGAGAATTGTCTGTTTTTACAATGGTGTTCTATATTTAATTGTGTTGCACCATAACAGCCTGAACCAAACACCAAACACTAAGATTGTTGTTTATTTAATATTAAGCTTTAATGTCCAAGACTGTCATGCTACCACTATAATTCCATTGACTACCAAATGATAATGATAAAATGCATGTTCGACATCTTTGATTTTTGAATGTGAGGAGAGGAACACAATATCATGATTATGTGCATTACTGCATGATACGATTTTTATAGGGGAGATGGGTATCTAACACATTATTCAGTGCAATTTGATAAACATAATTTTCAAGGGACATAATTTAGTCCTACGGAATTGAGATGCACGACAGTCAACACCCTAGCCACTCTCACTTACACAGTCTGAGATTACTATGACGTCAGACGGATATTTTGTCAGACAATAAATGCACAAGTCAATCATATAGCTAAGATGTACGTCAGTACAGGTATGAGAACAGGTCTATCGTATGGTTAAGATGTTAGTTTGTAGATATAGGAATATGTTGTATGAGTGCCAATTAGACAACTATCTATCCAAGTAACAATTTAAACAAGAGGCTCTAAAGAGCCTGTGTCGCTCACCTTGGTCTATGTGCATATTAAACAAAGGACACAAATGGATTCATGACAAAATTGTATTTTGGTGATGGTGATGTGTTTGAAGTTCTTACTTTACTGAACGTTCTTGCTTCTTACAATTATATCTATAATGAACTTTGCCCATTAGTAACAGAGAACAATATTTTGTAAAAATTTACATAAATTTACCAAATTAATGAAAATTGTTAAAAATTGACTATAAAGGGCAATAACTCCTTAAGAGATCAATTGACCATTTCGGTCATGTTGACTTATTTGTAGATCTTACTTTGATGAACATTATTGCTGTTTACAGTTTATCGCTATCTATAATAGTATTCAAGATTATAACCAAAAACAGCAAAATTTCTTTAAAAATTACCAATTGGAGGGCAGCAACCCAACAACCGGTTGTCCAATTCATTTGAATATTTCAGGGCAGATATATATTGACTTGATTAAAAAGTTAACTCCTTGTCAGATTTCCTCTAAAGGATTTGGTTTCAGAGTTATATGCAAAAAACTACATTTTACCCCTGTTCTATTTTTAGCCGTGGTGGCCATCTTTGTTGGATGGCCAGGTCATCGGAAACATTTTTCAAACAAGGTACCTCAAAGATGATTGTGGCCAAGTTTGAATTAATTTGGCCCAGTAGTTTCAGAGGAGAAGATTTTTGTAAAAGATAACTAAGATTTACGAAAAATGGTTAAAAATTGACTATAAAGGACAATAACTCCTAAGGGGGTCAACTGACCATTTCGGTCATGTTGACTTATTTGTAAATCTTACTTTGATGAATATTATTGCTGTTTACAGTTTATCTCTATCTATAATAATATTCAAGATAATAACCAAAAACAGCAAAATTTCCTAAAAATTACCAATTCAGGGGCAGCAACCCAACAACGGGTTGACCGATTCATCTGAAAATTTCAGGGCAGAGAGAGCTTGACCTGATAAACAATTTTATCCCTGCCAGATTTGCTCTAAATGCTTTGGTTTCAGAGATATGAGCCAAAATCTACATTTTACCCCTATGTTCTATTTTTAGCCGTGGCGGCCATCTTGGTTGGTTGGCCGGGTCACGCCACACATTTTTTAAACTAGATACCCCAATGATGATTTAGGTCAAGTTTGGTTAAATTTGGTCCAGTAGTTTTAGAGGAGGAGATTTTTGTAAAAGTTAACGACGACGGACGACGACGGACGATGACGACGACGACGGACGCCAGACGCAAAGTGATGAGAAAAGCTCACTTGGCCCTTTGGGCCAGGTGAGCTAAAAAGTAAACCACTGCAGGTCAAAGTAAGGACATGTACTGTATAGGTCCACCATATGACTAAAAGGTAAGTTTGTATATGTGTGTTATTAGGTAAGTCTGTAAATGCATTTAAACATGTCCACCATATGGCTAAAAGGTAAGTCTGTATTTGTATGGGTACATGTCCACTATTTGGCTAAAAGGTAAGTCTGTACTTGTATGGGTACATGTCCACTATATGGCTAAAAGGTAAGTCTATACCTGTATGTTTACATATCTATCATATGGCTAAAAAGTAAGTCTGTACATGTATGTGTACATGTCCATCATATGTGTGTAAGGTAAGTCTGTACAGGTTTGAGTACAGGTTCACTGTATGGTTAAGATGTAAGTTTATACATGTATTTGTACAGAAAATCTACCAAAGGAAAATTAATAAATATCTCAATTGACTTACATTCCGCGTTCTTTAATTCAAAGGAGGGGTATTTTTACCTCATTTTTTTTTCAAAAGAAAGATGTCATGAGCAGAGTATGTGTCCTGTTAAATGAAAGCCATTACGGAAACAGGTGTTATATTATACCTGGCAAAGGACTTTTGAAGAACACTGGTCATGGTCATAAAAATAAAAAGATGGCACAGCTATATATATTCTTATGACATATATATTTTTGTTTTTGAATCCGAGTCAAATTGACTTTTAAACTGCGTTAGAATATCTCGTCGTCTCATACAAAACTAAATTTTGTCTTGTTAAAGATCTCATGTTCAGTGCGTTTTTGATTTTACAAAAACGACAAACTATGACATATCGAATACTGCCAATGTTAAGAAGGAAAAAACCAAACCTTTTGAATAAGATAAATTGCAAATTTTAAAAATTACAACGCATATATGTCCGTATAACAATAAAACCTTGTTTTGCAATAATATAAGACCCAAAATAACATATCATTACACTTCCATGTGTTATTTTAATAGTGCACTAAACAAATATAATACATTTCAATCAACAATCTTGACAATGATTTTCTTTTAAAAATACATTTTGAAACGTTTATTGAAATCCTATTTACAAATGCAAATCCTTGGTCGATAATTTCTTTTGAATTTTTACTATACAGAATTCATGTCTAATTGACTTTTTGATTTTAAGTTTAACTTATGTTGTTAAAGTTCTACCATAATCAACGGCATGCTTAGTAAGCATTTTATAAAGGTTTGCGTGTAGGAGACTTTTTTTTTTACTGACGATCAAGTAAGACATTTAAGAAAAATAGACTATATTTCAGCATGTTAACCAGTTAAATACATTAATCAGGTTTCTGCGTATCTATTCCGAATCTTGCTATTATTATAGTGATTTTTGACACAATGTGATTTTAAGAAAATCTCATAATATATATATCGTATGTAATAATAAGTAAACAGTAAGTGACAAAAAAGCATTGCAAATAGTATCAACATGTCAAATTAACAAGAAAGTACGATTTGAGAGTACTAGGAGTTACTGACAGCTAGTTAAGAGCCAAACACATTTGAAATACAAAACAAATCATGAAGACAATTAGAAAAATGGAAGCAATTTAAGAAGGTTTATTACATTAGTATATGTATGTCATGTAGCTAAAAGGTAAGTTAGTACATGTATATGTACAGGTCCATCATATAGCTAAGAAGTAAGTCAGTAAATGTATGTGTACAGGCCAATCAAAAAGCTTAGAAGTGCTTCAACTTAAAGGATGGGCATGCTTTCCAAAATGTTATATTACTGAAAAATTTCAAATGCAGAGTTACAAAAAAAAGTTGGGCCAATAGGCGGTAGTAATATCAAGTGCTAGTAGAGCTATAATATCGGAGGACACTTTGTATTTGGTGCAGGCTCTACCAATCCGCAATAATGTCCGGTTGTGACAAATTGTCCAGCTCAGAAGACAAGTTGTTACTGGCCGCACTTTCTGGTGATGACAGACTGTCCACTCGGAGGAGAAGTTGTACCAGCCCACACTGTTTGACATTTTCCCTACCGGAAACACGTGTTATTACTGATGAAATACGTTCAGGGAAGAGGTGTTCTCCAACATAACTTTTAAAGCTATTCCAGAAACATGAGTCATCTTATTTAAATACATAGAATAAAATCTAGCTGATCAGGAACACGTGGTATCTTAGATAAAAACCATTACGTAAACAGATGCTACATTGTAACTGACGAAGGCCTTTTGAAGAACCCTGGCAGTGGTCATAATATAAAACAAAAAGATAGGATATCTATATATCCAAAGTAGGCCCAATGCCACAGAAATTTTAAGTTTAACTGATCTTGTTATAGTTCTATTATGCAGTGAAACGTTAATATAGTAACCTTGTGTACTACATTTTATTTAAAAATTGAATAACATAAGATATGATTCTTTTCATTTAATTGTCAACAAGCTGGACAATGATCTTGTAGAATGAGATATACAAAGTTATTCAACGCATATCCTGAGAATACTTTTAATCGTTATACTATTGAAGAAAAAAAAATCAGATATAGCATCTTAAATTGAAATATTTAGATTCAGTTTTTGAAAATATGTAATTCAACAAAACTAACTTAAGTTAGATCATGAATCCTCATTTTTTAGATACTACAATAAGAATAATTAACTGCATGCAAAGTGAGCATTTTATGAAGTTTGGCGTCTAGGAGATTTCCTTTATTTTCTTTATTGAAGATAAAGTAAGACATGTAAGAGAAACTGGCCGGCCTGCTATATATTTTATCATATAGGGTGTCTGCATATTTATTTCGCATCATGTTATAGTGATTTCTGACACAAACTGACTACGAACAAACCAATTGTATTATTTGTTAACTTCGTGTGAATTTATTCATTCATAGCTAAGCCTTAAGACGGTGTTTATAAAATAAGTACGAATTAAGTCTAAGACGGTCAGGATTCTACTTCGTCAAAATTATCTCCCCATTACGCCAGTTCATTTTCACAATCGTAGAAATGGAAGCCATTGTAGGGATGACGCCATGCCAATTTTGCCCTTAAAAACCGATAAATCAAAAATGTACATGTATCTACTAGCTAATGGGCATGATCTTCTCTGCATTAATTCAACTTAAAACTATTGTCTGATCGGTTATCAGGTGGAATTTTTGAAAATTCTTAAACATTTAAAAAAATTCTCTGGTGGAATTTTCGAAAATTTTAAAACATTTAAAAAAATTGTAATAAATATTTCGTGGAAGGGCAGACTAAAAATGTTTAGTGGTTGAAGATTATAAAACCTAGTTTACACACACTAAAAAATTATATTTTTTCGAAGATATTCATTTTCATCGTCCAACTTAAAAAAACTGTCGTCAAGTACTTTTAGTAAAAAACAGCTATTCGAACACACCTACTCTGTTTTAGTGATTCATTTCACTTGATCCATATATTTCATCTTTTCGTACTGTGATTTTTTTATGTTATAAAGTCAACCTGTAGCTTTGATATATAGAAAAATGATAGAATCTGAAGCGAGATGATATATCAAATACTCTTGCTTTGTACGTTTTAAAGACAAAATATACACCTCTAACACGCCCTAGCATAAAAAGGTGAACTCGATTTTATCTTTTCGATACAATTGTTACCCATTTTTTGGATTTTTTTCTTGGGTCACATAATGGAAGGGCAGGCACGAAAATTACTGAACTAATAGATTGATATGTTTTCCGTCCGTGGTAATTTTTTTTAAATCGGAGGTTATGCATTTTCTACATCCAACTTGATAGATACCCATGTTGTCAACTTGATATCTAATTGTTCTGCATTACTATGTAATAGATACATTGAAAACTTATGCAAATGTTGTTTTTAAAATAAAACACTTCGTAATTGAGAAGAAAATTGTCGTTTTATTTGTTACTATTAACTTTTAAATGTTTTGTTACTATAGTAAACATTACAGTAAGCATTTGTCGCCTTCTCTAACAAAGACCTTCTATTCTTTTGTTCTATTTCAACTGGGTTTCTGCCTGTAAGAGTGATATGCATAACTGATATAAACAGTGCGTTTATTTGGTGGTTATATCCACAGTTCGTTTGGCAATTGTGACATCCTTTGAAAGGTCGCATGTCCACCTTTTGCATTAGTGCATTGTGATTTCGTCAATAATACATGTATACATTTTCATCAAAACATCTTCTATCGTTAAGCACAAAACTTGTTTTTTAATACAATCCCAGATAAATATCATGGGACGCAAGGGAATCATGTCATCAACATCAAACGGTGTTCAATTCAAAGGACAAACATGACAAAGTAATCTACGATTAGAAATTGATGAAGATACGACACTGAAACAGTCTAGAGTAGACCAAACAGTTGGTTGATAACTTCGATAAAATGAAGTCATTGTTATCTTTTTTTCCTTTAAAGGAATGACTGTTATATTTGTTTTGTCTATGAAGAATTAATTTACAAAATGTGATGCACACTGATTTACTAGTGTAGAGGGTTATTTTGAAGTGTGCACCAGATTTTTTTATGTTATTTGGAATAGACAGAAAAAATAGTACAGTCATTTATTATAATTTAATTCTAAATTCCATTTTAAAACAGAGAAAACCATGAAAAAACGTTGATGACGTCACGGTCACATGACAAAATTAAGTCTATGAGCTGATAAACAAAGCAACGTCAGTCAATCAGAAAACGTGTTACATCCAAAAATAAATTATTAATAATTCTAATGGGATTTAGCATTGGTTTTTCGATAACATTTCCAGCATGCTGGATCTTTCAATGGTTTTATAAATGACATGTGAGTAATACTACACATATTGACGTATTGGCATACTTTGTTTTAACATAACATAATCCAAAAAAAAAACCATGAAAAAACGTTGATGACGTCACGGTCACATGACAAATTAAGTCTATGAGCTGATAAACAAAGCAACGTCAGTCAATCAGAAAACGTGTTACATCCAAAAATATATTATTAAATTTAATAATTCTAATGGGATTTAACATTGGTTTTTCGATAACATTTCCAACATGCTGGATCTTTTAATGGTTTTATAAAGACATGTGAGTAATACTACACATATTGACGTATTGGCATACTTTGCTTTAACATAACATAATCCAAAAAAAAAAACATTTTGGCAGCTCTCACAATACATTGTTTTAACAGAGAAGTTGTGTCCAAGTTGAAAGAGCTCATTATTTCTGAAGAAATAAAAAAGGAACGTAAGAATAATTACGATTGGTGTAAATTTAAAATGATGGTTGGCGGTTCGAACAAGACATAAAAACTTCTCTATGGAAAGAAAACCTATATCTATGTCGAATAAATGTCCTTGCATTTACCATCAACCGATATATGTTAATGTATTTTGTTATATTGTGTTGGTTGTAGAATTCAGTGTAACATTAATATAACATGGTTTCATCTGTCGAATTCATCCCAACGCAGAGAATAAATAAATAAAATAAAAGCTTTTAAAGGTTTTAAAAATTACAAACATTTAGATTTGCAATTAAAACATGAAACACGTTTAAAACATTATAACACCAACACAATTTTAACCCGAAATATGCACCACAACCATTCCATGTATTATTCAATTTTGCTTTAAAAAGGGGGAAAAATCGTTTGACAACAACATGTACAATGCATATCCTTGGTCAGTTTTTCAAACTTTTAACTATTAATAATGCGTGTCAAATTGACATTTTAATTTTTAAAGAACATTTTTATATGATGTTTAACTTTTACTGTTAAAGGTCTGTTTCACAGTGCAAAGTTATTACAACAAACACGCCTATTATATATTATTTCACAAATGCTGATTTTTAAAGAAATAAAATATGATAAACATATTATTATTAAAGTTGTAAATAATGATTAGCCTTGTCCTCTTTCTTCAGATATTTAATTTTCGAAAAATGTTTTATTCGCTGAGAATGGTTGCAAGTTAATCATGAAATCTTTGAATCATTAAATTTAAATACCACAACAAATTCATGCTCAGTAAGCACTATTAGTAATGCTTTGGGTCTAGGATATTTCATATTTTTACTATATATCTGGTAAGAGAAACTACTTTATATTTAAAAGAAAAAAATCCATAAAATATCAATTTTAATAATTTTAGTTAGGACGAAAAAGAGTTGACAATCTTTAGGGAGCGGAACCTGCTTAGGTTTAATCGATAGAAATGTCAACTTGTGTAGTTGAATAGTTGAGTTGATCGTTCATAAATTGTTATCAGAAGTACAAAATATCATTTTTTTTGCATATTTATACATAATGATGGTGTGCCAAATTTTGCACATCATGTTTGCAGTATACAATTGTAATCATAATATGATAAGTTCAGACTCAACTTTACATAAAAAAGCAAAATGTTATCAACATGAACATACATTATATTAATCTGGTAATCCTTGATTTTTTAGTCTTAACAATTTGAAGGATACCTAATTTCTTAAGTAATTACACATTCTTGTAGATATGCAAGAGTTCAACTAATTTTCTAAAGAGCTGCCTTAAATTTATTTTTAATCAGAATATGTGATTTTCGCACATGCATGTTACATAAATGACCCTAAATATTAGTGTTGTCATGTTAAGCAGTTCAGAAGAACCGGTTTCTCGGATAATCTTTCGACCGATTTTTATTTTGTTAAACGGATCTTCAATTGTTTAAATATGTCAAAATAAAAGAAATGTTAATATTGTTTTGTAACAATTCTAATTATCTAGATTATGTCATTGAACTGTAGTATACCACAGACACTCTTGCTTATTTTAGCAGGTAAAATATTATATTGATATGTGAGATGAAGTTTTAACGATAATTTGTTCTTTCCGGGCACTAGGTTGCTCTTTTGTATAACATACTTAGGCAAATGTATATACACTTGCTGATTGGACAAACAATACATCATTTACTGAATTAGTGTTTATTGTGGTGAGAGAGGAATCAGGTGCAAAACTGTTTTTCTACATCCAATTGAACATTAATTTTGTTATGTTTCCCCTATTAACTGCTTGATGAATTGCCATAAATCCTAGTAACATTAGGATTTTAAGATATAAGAAATCGAAGACTGTGGTCATGCCTAAACGCATATATTTTTGAATGTTAAAATAAGAATATTTTAGTTAACAGTGGCTGTTTACTCCGGGTCAGTGTTAGAAATTTAAAGTGGTGAAACTTCTCAAACAGATCTCATTATCCTTATTATCCTTTCGACATTGACTATAATTGTTTTTTTCTCAAAAGTGTTTAATAAATAGTAATCAAAGGTAACAGGATTATACTTCGACGCGAATTCGGCTACATAAGATTTCATCTACATAAGACTCATTAGTGACGCTCAGTAACACCAAACAAGTACAAAGTTGAAAGGCATTAATGAGCCAAAATTCAAAAAAGTTTTACATAATGCGAGGTACACAATATTCTCTATTTCTTCAATAACTTTTATAATGCAAGGTATAAACTATTCTCTATTTCTTCAAAAACTTTCATAATGCGAGGTATAAACTATTCTCTATTTCTTCAATAATTTTTATAATGCGAGGTATAAACTATTATATATTTCTTCATTAAACATAATCGTTTAATCACGTAGATGTTGGAGCTTAGAATATGCATGTCCAGGTTGTCACGTAATACTATACTGATTCTTCTTTCAGTATGTGGCAATGTTGAATCCACACTGTCTATCCAATGGGGTAAGTTTTCGACACATTATAGTAATCAAAGGTACCAGTGTATAATTTAATACGGCAGACGCGCGTTTCGTCTACATAAGACTCATCAGTGACACTCAGGTCAATATAGTTATAAAATCAAACAAGTACAAAGTTGAAGAGTATTGAGGACCAAAAATTCTAAAACGTTGTGTCAAATACGGCTAAGCTAATCTATTACTGTGATAAGAAAATTCTTAGTATTTCGAAAAAATCATACTTCTGTAAACAGGACATTTATTACAATTGATATTCATGTCAACATCGAAATGCTGACTATTGGTCTGATTAAACTGTTGCTTACAAATTGAGATTCAATTTGAGAACTTTACAAACGTTGTGGTCATTTTTTGCAAACATAGACAAAATTTAAGTGTTGATGGAGGTTAAATGTCAAATCCAGTCATGAATATTCAACCATATTCAGAAATGAAATAATTAATAGTTAACACAAAAGATTATACTAAAAACATATACAGAAAACAATAAAAAAAAAACCAATTGTTATGAGAACCAACAGAAAGTCTTTTCAGCTGTAAAGATCTATTTTGATATGAAAATAGTAAAATTTAGTTTAAAATATCATTCCCAGCGTTAAATACTCGCTTCTTGCAAAAAAAAAATGTTTCTATACATTTTTTTTAAATAAGGGAGACAATTTATACTTCCGGTTTGAAAAAAAAAATGTTACTTTCGGTATTAACCAACAAATTAACTGACACTGATACCAAAATATCTGGTTAAATACACTTTTACTTCCGGTTTACAAAAGATCACTTCCGGTTGGCTTTTATAAGGTTAAATGACTTGAAAAAATTCCATTGCATTATCATGAAGACATATGAGGTAAAAGCAAAGGTCAAGGTCATCAACCACGGATCTCAAATCAAAAGACCCTAGGTCTAAATTATATTTGCGTCATGAGTTATATCACCATATGCATATTTTCAACTAAAAGAGGGGAGAAAACTCTAATATGATGTAAGCGTACTTTTTAAACCAATATGTATGTATTACAACATGTTGAAATAAACAATTAGGTAAAACTATGTTGTCGATTTCTTAAATCGTGTTTGAAAAGAGGTGAAAATTAGTCAAAATCAAAATTTATAAACGACCTTGACCTTTGACCTTGACCATATTGTTTTTGGGACCAAGGACCTCAAATCAAAAGACACAAGGATTCTATCACTTATGGTTTACAAGCTACAACAACAAAAAATCTTTAAAATACAAAAGGGGAAATAACTCCCATATGTAGTCTCCGGACCGCTTTGGTGAAATTTATTTTAAAGAACCTAAGGATATAACGAGCAATCTTTTAGTTGATTGACAAAATATCATTGCCAACAACAGATATAGATTAGGACCATCAGCCTTGAATAACATGTTTTGTTTTTCACTTAAAATGAGAGTGGCAAATGAACAAAAAATAAATTTTGGGAATGTCTATTGGTATTGAGATCAGCAAGTAAAATTTCAAGGTCACTGCTACTGTGTATCTATCATTTTATTTTGGTATCACCTTAGTTGAAAAAGGTATACAGATGTTTTTTATTAATTAACATTACATTGCGATGTATACTAAAATGTGGTATTTAAAAATGATTTCCTTGTAATTTTAATCAAAATAAAAAACTGTTCTGGTACGAGAGAAATTGATAACAATATAAACAAGTAAAAGAAGAATTTGTCATCGTTTATATTTATCAAAAAACCAACAATGACAATACGTCTTATCTTGCCCCGCTGTTGTTCAAATATTCCATCTCAAATGTATGTATATTGATTGATGCTGATCGAATTCAAAAAAAAAGTTGGGCAAAGAAGTTGAATACTATTGATTTATATTAGACTTTGATACCTCCGCTGATCAATATACAAATGATATATAATATATAATGTAAACTATAATCATCATTTATATTTTAATTTGCAATTAGGTTTTCCCTCGGTGCGTATTGAACCAGGACCATACAGTGTTGAATACGGTCAAGATATCACTTTGGTTTGTAATATCACATCCAACCCACGTCATTTCAACGTATATTGGTCACGGGAACTAAATGGTCACGAACTACGCACTATGGAATAAACATTACGCTTTCGACTGAAATAGATATATTTTAATGATGGATAATAACTTGATATACATAAGAGTTGCAATTAATCCTGTCCTAAGTCAGGAATTTGATGTACAGTAGTTGTCGTTTGTTTAATATGTAGTTCATACATGTTTCTCATTTCTCGTTTGTTTATATAGATAAGACCGTTGGTTTTCCGTTTGAATGGTTTTCCACTTGTAACTTTTGACCCTTTATAGCTTGTTGTTAGGTGTGAGCCAAGGATCCGTGTTGAAGACCGTACCTTGACCTGTAATGGTTTACTTTTATAAATTGTTATTGGGATGGAGAGTTGTCTCATTGGCACTCATACCACATCTTCCTATACCTATTTATCACTCGCATGCTAACCTTTTACAAAATGTAAAACAAACAACATGAGTAATGATAAAATGGTGACTGAAGTATAAAGTTACAAGTCCTCACAAATGACAAAACTAGCCGACCTGCGTGCTTTTACACATTATTTCAGTGTAACAACCATACCTCACGATAAGAAAATGCATCACTCGACTTAAGAAAGTAATGTTGTATAAAACCGATGTTTTCAGATGATTTTTGTCTCAACATGTTGAATGTTGCCAAGTATAGATCTTTCGGTAAATAATCAAATATCATTCAGACATTAAATCATGTTACCTGTACATTCATATAAATATTTTTGAAACCCATTGAATTTCCTTGTCTTATTCCATTCATATATAAAACAATAAAAGGCATGTGAATATAAGACAATATAACAACAGCCCAGTGATGAAAATGGACAAAACACAATGTCAGACAATAGACAGGAAAAAGAAATATGGTCAATTGTTGAAAAGTATTATTATTTAATATTTCTTCTTTATCGTTTTTTAATAACTTCTTGAATTTACAAATTCTATCTTCCATTTGCATCCAAAAAATGCCTGAATCCAAACACAAATATGAAGTGTTTTCGTTTCACAAAATGGTCATCTATTAGAAGGGCTGCGATAATAAAACCAAACCATTGAAAGTTTACTTGAAATCAATTATTATCTAATCACTGCATTTTACAGGTGTTCCAAATGTTACAATTCCAAATTTGGAATATATCAAAGGAAGTGGTTGGGGTGTACGACTAGAATGCTTGATAGATTCTTCTCCAAACCATACCGATGTGTACTGGCAAAAACTATCTAATGGTTCAGCAACAAATATAACAGTGACAGATTCTGATATGTATGGCTCAACTGTCAGTCTCCCGTCATTGACTTTCCTTCGACTTACAACAAATGATGCAGGACAGTATACATGCTTTGCTGTTAATATCGTAGGAACTGGTAGCAGTCAACCAACCACTCTGACAGTATTAGGGGGTATGATTCTATAATATTTCAACTAACGAGGCAACCTCAATCATTTGTTTTTATCTATAATATGTTGTAGGTTCAGTACAGTGATAAGAACAAGATTCACGTACCCACAAGAGGTTGATAGGATCATCTCTTTTTTTAAGATAAACCAGAATGAGTTGTTATGTATCTGCTATGGAAAACTTATAAAAGAGGGACGAAAGATACCAAAGTGATCGTCAAACTCATAAATCGAAAATAAACTGACAGCGCCTGGCTAAAAATGAAAGAAGAAAAACAGACAAACAATAAAACACATGACACACATAGAAAACTGAAAAATAAGCAACACGAACCCCTCCAAAACGATGGGTGGTCTCAGGTGCTACGGAAGGATAAGCAGATCCTGCCCCACATATTGCACCCGTCGTGTTGCTTCTGTTATAACAAATCTGGTAAATAGTCTAATTCGGTAGGTCAAATTCATGAAAGGGAAGGGGATTGTAGGTCAACGTAAGGAACATATTCGATATCATTTGTGAAACGGTTATTCCATAACGGTCAACCAACTCGTGATGGCGTCCGTAAAATTTACGAAGGGATGATTTCAACTTCACCATTTGGAACTCTTGGTTTAATAGCTTCATTGTGAGCAACAACCCTCGATCAAGAAAATCATGATAGAAAATGCAAGAACGGGAATATCGTATCAATTGGGAGAAATACACCTCGTATGTAGCTCTAAGTGGATAGGTGATCAACACCTTTCCAAACCTTTGACCTACAATGCTCGTCTTTTCTCATTTAACTATATTGCTTCTAGCGTCACTGTTAAATGATGTGTTTAAAAAAAAAAAGCTTTGTTTAAAAGTCATACCCCAATAATTAATTATTTGCTATTGGTCTTTTTTTACATGGCGTTGTCAGTTTTTATTCGACGTTTGAGTTTGAATGACCTTCTGATATTTTTCAGTTATCATCTTTTCTTGATGCAACTGTCATACAAGAGAGAGATTTAGATATCTTTAAAACGAGGGTTACTCCACCATTTTTTTAATTGTATAAAGTATAAAAGCTTTGTTGATAATTTGGAACGTAAAACAATGACAATAAACTAGGCAAGTTGCACATATAGTCTGCTGTCCACGTTATTATCGGTGACCTCAACATTGTTAATATCAATTAATGTGTTATGTGTTATCTAAAGGTCCGAAATATCGTGAGCCTAAATCCATTTATTGGGAATACAACTTTAAAATTTTGATGGATTCAGTCGAGGATTATGCCAGGCAATGGGCTAAGCGCGAGAAGGAAGACGTAGACACTCTTTCCGAATAGATTAAGGCAGTGAGGTCGTTGATACAAATTAGAATTAAGAAACTTAATGGGTCTATCAATGCCCAGGCTACGTCTGTGAAAGACAAATTGAAAAAGTTGGTATTGCTTTGCTTCATAAAAAAGAATGGCCAACGTAGATACAAGTATCTTGTCTTAGGGAGAGATAAATACTACTTTGTAAAGGATCACTCTAATTAAAAAAAAAAAAAAAAATTCTCTGAAACTGATTATCAAGATGCTTGATATCTTGATTGACAACATATTTGTTACGTTCGGAAGACATGTTTTTCAACAGACTGTCGGCATTACAACGGGAACAAACTGTGCCCCTCTACTTGCCGACTTGTTTCTTTATTATTATGAGGCTGACTTCATGCAAGAACTTCTTAGGAAGAAAGACAAGAAGTTAGCAATATCCGTAACTCTACTTTCCGCTATATAGATGATGTTCTTTCACCAAATAATTCAAAATTTGGTGACTATGTGGAACGCATCTATCCCATCGAACTAGAGATAAAGGATACTACATATACAGTTAAGTCAGCCTCATATCTTGACTTATATCTAGAAATTGACAATGAGGGTCAGTTGAAAACAAAACTTTACGACAAAAGAGATGATTTCAGCTTTCCAATTGTGAACTTTCCATTTCTAAGTAGCAACATTCCAGAAGCACCTGCATACGGGGTATATATCTTCCAATTGATACGATATTCACGTGCTTGCATTTCCTATCAGGATTTTCTTGATAGAGGGTTGCTGCTCCCAAGGAAGCTATTAAACCAAGAGTTTCAAATGGTGAAGTTGAAATTATCACTTCGTAAATTTTACGGACGCCATCACGAGTTGAATGACCGTTATGGAATAACCGTTTCACAAATGATATCGAATATGTTCCTTACGTCGTAACTACAATCCCCTACCCTTTCATGAATGTGACCTACCGAATAAGACTATTTACCGGATTTGTTGTCACATAAGCAACACGACGGGTGCCACATGTGGAGCAGGACCTGCTTATTATCCGGAGCACCTGAGATCACCCCTAGTTTTTGGTGGGGTTCGTGTTGTTTCTTCTTTAGTTTTGTATGTTGTGTCATGTGTACTATTGTTTGTCTGTTTGTCTTTTTCATTTTTAGCCATGGCGTTTTCAGTTGATTTTAGATTTCTGAGTTTGACTGTCCCTTGGTATCTTTCGTCCCTCCTTTATAGTCCACATAGGACTTAAAATTGAAAGACAAAACCTGTAGTATTTTCAAGTGGTCGACAAAGAAATGTTGGTTGTGCTGTATTTACATCCTTCAAACAAGAAATTTGTTTTGCATGTTAATAAATAGAAATAGCGATTTTTATCCAAACCAATCGTAGATTTAAACGTTGTTTATATACTAGTATATATATTATAAGTACGTACGTCTGAACCATATAAAACTGTACGAGAGGATCGAGTTTGAATCACGGTCAGAAAATAACCAAAATTTGCTTCCGAAAATATATAGATCTTACATTGTTTAGACGAATTATATATATATATCTATAAATATATGCGGCATATGTGTTGCTCATTTTAACTTATCATTAAGTAATAAATATTGACACACTCTATTAATTTAGAATTTATATAACAAAAAATGGATAAGATGTAGGAATTATGGTTCCGAGATATAGAAATGATAATGTCTGCTTTATTTCTAATGTTTATATGCTATTCAAATGGTTGGATAATTTTTAACTACTTACAATCATACATAAGTAACCCAATGGAATTAACTACTGAATATCAGTTTTCACATCGAAAATTGAACTGGATACATGTATATGTGGGCGTTTTCAATTGTGCACCCTTTCTCGTCTTATTGTTAATATGTTCACATGAAACAGAATTCTGACAGTTCTTTCCAAAGACGAAATACACCTAACAAAGGAATCCACGTTTTCCCAAAAATACATTATTGATGGCCTTCGTCCAAGGAACCATATTACAGTGATTGCACGCATCTAATATAAATAAAACAGACATTTTAAAATTAAGAATACACTCTACACTAGAAAATCTTTTTAACATTCCAGTAGTTTACCTCAAAATTAACACGAATGGACTCCTTCAAAATACTTATATGTACCCATGCATCCGCTATCTCTCTTATTATTCAGACAATTCTTTATTTATCTATTTAATTTCTAGTTTCAGACCTTCCTTTTATATTTTAATATCTATCTACTTCTGCTACGTCTAAATTCATGGCTTAATGATGGTCACTTCTTTTGTAAAAACAACAGCAGTGTTCAGTATACACTTTAGATTAAAGTTGAGAGGGAAGAAAAGCATCAATTGATTCTTCATTAAGGTAGATAGGGTGTCTTCCTCCATCTTGGAGGGGACCTCGGTGGCTGGGTTGTCTAAATAGTTACCACTGTAATCACTAGCCAGTCACTGAGGTTATAAGATAGAACCCCGCTCTTTTGGTTGCACTTGGCTTTAATCCTAATTGAGGCCAAATACAATAATATTTGTATTTAGTTAGGTAGGGAATTCTTGTTATTGTACATTTTGTTTACATTGAATCTATGGGAGGGAAATTCTGACTTTATCAGTGCTTATTGAAAAATTACAAAACAAACTTTCAGGTAGGCTATTTTTAAGCTTAAAACACCAGGTACGAAGGGACATAGGAAACACGCATATGTTTTTATTTGGCCTGACTAGCATTGAATTTTTTTTCGAAGGTCGGTCCAGGCACTCCGGTTTCCTCAACCTAACAAATGGCTAGAAATAGTCTAAATGCGGTGCCTAAAAGTGGCGTTAAAACACCAAAAATCTAACATACAAATTAAATCCATCTTGGACTGTGAAATATCAGAAAACAATCGATCTAGATTTTTAATGAAGTGTGCAAATTTTGAGAGTAGCAGATAATTCACGTGTAAGAAATTTCATTTAGATATAGAAAATGATATGTTTCATAATATTTATTGTTGTTTTTTTTGGTTTTTTTTTTACAAAAAACAGAAAACATTTGTTTAATTTAATTTTGCCAACTTCGCCACATACGGGAAACACCTCAAATGTAAAGCAGATAATTCATATAAAGTAAATTTTACAAAAGAATGTGTTAGGAATTACCTATTTGATTTGAAGCAGAAACAAAATCAAGTCCAGTCACTAATTTTTTTCTTTTTATTATCTGAAAGCATAATATGACTGCTTTTTTCTAATATTTTATCTCAAAATCCTATGGTGTATGTTTAGTTTTATTTAGATTATGTTCAACTTCTAAAAGAAAAAAAAACCAAGTTAAATCTACATTGACGCAGAATGTATAGTGTCCTGCTAGGATCCTGGTTTTTCGGATGAATCGGTCCTCTTTTTTCGAGTGATAACACATCCGATAAGGTCAAGTAACAGGTCTTTCGTAATTATGATAGTTTTATGCATTACTCCCAATCTTATTTTGAATACTTTACACGTTTTGTATAAACAAAGAAGCATAATTTCCTTGTATTTAACCAACAATTCTAGCTTTTAAAATTGTCCAGGTTTTTTCGAGATAAACATTGAAACTGGTCGGGTTTTTCAACAAATGGTCCGGGTTTAAAAAAGATGAATAAGAAATAGATATCTTGACTTTTAAAAAAATGACGTATTCTAGTTTATAACATTAATTAAGTGAAGGACTATTTCATATATTCCCATTAAATCACCAAAACATACAACTGCGTTGATCAAAATGCATACCATGTATATAAATTGTCGAAAAATTTATAATTTTATTTTTACGAGCTATCGAGACGTTGCGGATTGAGAGGCTAGTCTAGCTTTTCACTTGTTTCGTAGTGAGTACAAATACAATTTATATTTCCGACAATTTACATAATTTTTATATTGTTTTTATCCTGCTATATACATCCGTCACAAGAAACGTTAGTTGTTAAAATCCAGATCATTGCCTCTTATTTCGAATATCATTTTTTTATGCATGGATGCAACGATGTTATCACCATTGTCAAACATATTTTTTCAATACCTCTGAGTAGGAATAATGGTATATTATGTAATTAATATCGACACACGTTTCCTGTCACATTCTAAGCGTATTAATCAATTTTGAAGCCATTTATTTCGACAACAAGGTTGAGGATGGGGACATATAAGTTTCTATATGTATGTATGGGTTCAGTATGCAATCCTGGATATTATGTTCTTTTACTTTGTTTTCTCCGTATATAAAAGCATAACCAACCATTGGAAAACTGAAAAAATAAGCCGAAGAAAGGGAGGTATTCTTTTCGGTATTGTGGTACCTTAATGCAAAATTTCTGTTCGGAAAACTTATTATCACAACATTCCAGTGTTAAACATGTTAAATTAAAAATTACTGTATCCTTTATAAATTAGTCTTTCGAACGTAGTGCAGAAGCATAAAACGGACTCATACTCTTTTCAACTTCAAGTCATGCTACTTTTGATTTTACAGTTAATCATAATTCTTGTGGTGAACTCCGGAGTTTATAAAAAGGTAGTAAGAAACCTACTGGACATCATCGAAGAATCAGAAAGATGCCGTGTAATGAAAACTATTCTTTCAATAGAGGCCTGCTCCCACTCAAAAAAGGGAAGAACAAAACTTTATTAAAAAACCACACACACACACACACCCACACACATAACCCGACCTATATTTAGTGCCTTTGACAATAACATTTGAATTAAATTTCATTTATCTTATAATTAGCAATGAAGTAAAAAGCTAAAACACACTGTATGTCTCAATCCAAATTCATGGTCTTTGCTTACATCAGATTGTTGACATCAAAAATATATTCTGTACATACCGGTGTGTATGTGCAATTTAATAGATGTGACAGTTAACAATTTATACAAATGACCAATACTTTATGAAATGTAAGCATTATTATACCATTATCAAACTAATACATGAATTGGTGTCGTGTCTTGAAAAGTACTTCTTAGTAATTGGAAGACTTCTTTTGCTTTAAAACGTTAATACACTGACACATAACTTATTAAGCTATAGGAAATTAGTATAATCACTCGATAAACCAAGGACGCAATGACAAAAGCCCAGACTGCTCTTGAAAAAAATAAATCTAGTCTCAAAATGTCGTATCCAATGCAACGACAAAAAAAAAACGTGTGTACAGTGTTTGAGTATCTTTGGATATATAGATTTAATGTATGCATTTCCTTCGACATTTACATTGATATGCATATAAAAATAATTTTTATTCTGTATTTTCGAATATGAGCATTGTAAGGCTAAATTCATCTTTTTTTTTTATAAAAAATAATGTCAGAATGATAGTATATTTTTATCTGAAAAACTAGCATACCTTGTATAAACTTGTCTTGTCTTGTAAGAAAGGAAATCTGTTCGTTTACATTATTAATCATATTCACCCGGAAAAAAAAGTGGTCCAACTAAAAAAAAACCCGATCAAATCACTAAAAAAAACACGATCCTAGTCGGACACTATACACACAGTAATACATGCATGTTTAAAGAAGAACTTCTGTTCGGACAAGAATTTATTGAGGGTCGGCAAAAATTTATAGTCTCAGAATTATTCATACTTGTAGACAGATTATATTATCACCTTACAATGACTTAAATGATATAAAAAATCAAAGTTTCAGTATGATTGCCATGGAGACCATTCATGCTTTTTTTCGTCCATGTTACATGAAAAAACCTATTTTGCCATTCACTGTAATTCAATTCTTAGTATGCATTAACTGATAGGACAGTAACACAGAAAACATGAACTACATGACATTGAATCATGACATAAAAAACAATGATAAATCTAAAAATCTAATATTTCCTTATGATAAAAAAAATATAGAAGGTCACCCCACTTTTTTAAACTTTGAAATGTCAAATTTTGAATGTTTTTCTAAGGCCTATATATAGAAATGCACCAAATCAGTGATAAAGTTATTAATCTTTTTAAGAAAACTATTATAATGCTGTCTGCAATCTTATTTCAAGATAAGGATTGAGAAAAAGTGATACATTTAACTCAGAATGATATAGAAAAAAATATTTAATGCACGTCACTGAATGATATGAAATGTCAGGTATAATGGATTACTATATTTATAATATAATATATCTTTTTAATGGGTCATTTGACTGAACTGACTACATATTCAAATCGTGTTTTTTTGTAGGAGATATTGTGGTTAACTCAAGTATAACTAATTACACAGAGGTATATGGTTCACAAGTTACGATGCAGTGCAGCATTACATACGAGACAAAGTTTGGGTCTGTATATTTGTCCTGGCTTAAATTTAGAAGAACAGATAACATAACAACACGCGGATCTGTTGTTTATCCTCCGTACTACGGAGAGGACCTTGATATTACCTCATATAATTATTCTCTTGCAATTCCTGGAAAAGATGGATTCATCATAGAACATCATTATCTTACAATATCACCTCTATCTTTCGAGGATAAAGGTCCATACCAATGTATAGCTTCCAATCAGTTTGCAATGGATAAGAGTCCATACCTTGATCTGATCATAATCGGAGGTTGGTATTGATAAACTACATGTAAACGCCTGTACAATAGTAATAAACAAATAGCAGTGCTACATATAAACACGCATATTTATTCGAAGACACACCTGGTATAACTCCTCAGTTTCTCAAACACTTATACAGCATCGACTTTAAACTGATTTGGTTTGATTTGTTCTCATTGCGGTGGTTGATTGTTTGATATTGTACAATGGAATATCACGCTAAAGTGCGATGAAAAATATGGAAATGTTTTTTGGCTGAAAACGTTCAAGTTTATTGATGTTTTCAAGGGCTAGTATGCTAAAGCCCCAGTCACACTAGACCACGATCGCACCACGCTCACTGCGATCTAAAATAAATTCAGATAGTGGTGAGGTCGCAACATGAAAATGTAAATGTTCGTTGATGTTACGATGCTAAGTCGACCTCATTACATTTCCACAACGATCCCGCAACGATTATACCACGTTCTCACCACGCTTATTCTGCCACTTTACTATGTTTATCAAGATCGTTCTACGCTCTTCACGTTCTTACTACGACCATTCCACGAGTTATCCGATTGCAGCACGATCTTACCACGTTTCTATATACTGCGATTATACCACGTTTTTACCACGATTATACTACGCTCACACCGCGATCTTACTACGTTGCCAGCAATAACGTTAATATTGTGTTCCTTATCAATACAGTATAATCTATAGAAAAACGAGAAGCAAGGTTGAGCCGTTAGAGAAAATGGATAATTACATACAGAATAACAAAATCGAAGGACCTTCTTTATAATTTTTTTTGTGAAAAAGACAATGAGAATGATGGTCGTAGTATGAACGCAGTCACGTCGTAAGAAAAGCGTAACGCTAGATTAGTACTATGGTCGTAAACAGAGTGGTAGTTGACGCGTAGTTGGGTCGTGGTGAGAATGTGATGGTTATAGTGAGGTCGTAATAACGTCGGTGGGAGATCTTCGCGTAGTCTCTCTGAATAGAATCATGCTTTCACTACGATCTCGCTACGATGGTACGGCGACCTTTGCGATATTACTTCGATCTTAGTATGCTCTCGCTACGCTTCTACTACGACCTGATTTCGCCACGACTGCACCACGATTGTTTTGAACATGTTCAAAGTTGGCTACGCTAATCTCAATTTTGAAGACCTCACCACGACCTTACTGCAATCTTCAAAATTTGCATTTTTTACAGATCGTAGTGGTATCGTGGCTATATTTCATGTACATGATTTGTTAACAATTAGGGCGTATTAGATATTTGTTAATTCTTACAATTAATTAGTTTAAATGCATATATTATCTTTTCTACTATATACGAACTATGTTTTTATCCCATAATTGATGATTTACGCTTTAAAACATTCATCTACAACTTTTTAACGGGAACCGCAACGAAAACAATAGTTAGAATGCACCTGCTCATTTAAAAAAAAATCATGATACATAATACCTATGCCTCCCTATTTCGTATCTATATATTAAAATGTTACGACATAACTTCCTCTTCCAGCATCATCAAAATAAACCACAATGGCCTCGACATATACAGTCCGCCAAAAGTTTAGCACCACCTATTTTTATTGCATCGATTTTTTTTTCAAATTTAAAAAATCAAATATTCAAAGAAAAAAAGATAAATTTTTCTAATGTATACCATTAACAAACCACAAATATAATTTTGGTCACTTATGAAGGTTCTATGCATGCATGTTTTTCGTTCATTTATTTTTTTACAACAATTGATCACCCAACATCATTAAAATTGTCTACACACAATCTGTAGTATGTTCAGCAAATTTAATGTCAAAATGTGAGTTAATAGCATCTGTAACAACCTCTCTTCCGATACAGTTTCATATCATTCTCGGTACAAGCCTTCAAATCTTTAGTTGAGGGAATCGGTTGCATTAAACAACAAATACCACCTAGAGAAACAGTATATTTGTACATGCGTAGATGACCTTTGATAAGAGGTTGCTTGACTGCTTTATCGGAGTTTAATCTTTTTGGTCGTAATGCAACTGAAGTTCCTAATTAAATGGAGAAATCAAACGATAAAACACATTAAACGAATTGACTATAACTGTCATATTCCTGACTTGGTACTGGAATGTTACAAACGTAGAAAAAGGTGCAATGAACCTCGTTTTATAGCATTAAACCTCTCTTGTATGACAGTATCAACAAATTTAAGTATATTTATGACGATGCCTGGACAAAATGTCACAAATAGGGTAAAACATGAACACAAACCCTACAAGAACTGGCGGTGACTTCAGGTGCTGCTTCACATGTGACACCGGTCGTGTTGCTCATGTTATAACAAAGCCGGTAAGTTATCGGAAGGGGAGCGGGATTGTAGTGAGGACATAAGGAACATATCCGATATTATCTGCATAACGCCTTTTCGGATATTCAAATACATCACAACTTTACGAGAAAAGAAATTTTTTAATAATTTGATCCCTAAAAACTTAGAAGAACGTGAAGCCATACCCTCCTCATTTAACTACAATAATGTGTATATTCTGTTTCACTTCTTATACAGTTTATCTCAAAATTAATGTATGTCCTATAGTTGTCAGATATTTCAATGTTAAAAATACAACAATAGATTATATGCCGCATACAGATTGTTTTAACAGTAACAATCCTGGATAAAACCAACGAAAAAATGTTGTATAATGTCTTTATTTTCAGTCGACTCCATTGTATCGGACCTTTTGCATATATTATATTAAAGTTAATTACATATTTATGTATTCAATGATGATTAAAAAGCACGGCATTCACGATCACCGATTTAACCTTCGAATTGTTAATATAGAATTGTTAGTAGATATAGGAAGATGTGGCATGAGTGCCAATGAAAAAATTCTCCATTCAAGTTACAATTTATCAAAAAAAATAAACATTATAGGTCAAAGTACGATCTTCAACACGGAGTTTAGTCTCACATCGAACAATAAGCAATGACGGGCTCCAAAAATTACTAGTGTAAAACAGATTGTCAATGAGACGCTTCTAAGGTTTGTTTTGCTTTACTCTCCATCATTTGTGTTTATGTAAACGTCATCCATATTTCCCTTTTCTTTTAAAAAGCTGACATAATTTGTAGTGCACTTTCACAGTGTTATTGTGTGAGCTTGATCATATTTAATGTTCTTTTAAATTTGATTCAGATATTAAAGCATAGATTACAATTTAATCGATTGTTGAATTATTGTTGACGTAAAAGTGAATTGGTTGTATCAATATGACAACATAATATTTTCGGTTAAATGCATTTTATAGGTGTTCCAAATGTGTCAATTCCAAATTCAAACTATAGCAGAGGGCATGGTTATTATTTGGAACTAGAATGTAATATAGAATCTACTCCAAACCATACCAGTGTATACTGGCAAAAACTATCAAATGGTACAATAACAAATATAACATCAACTAGTCCTGGCTTTTATGGATCAAGAATCAGTTTACCGTCATTGACCATAAATCCAGTATCGCAAGATGATGCTGGACAGTACACATGCTTTGCTGTTAACCTTGTAGGAATTGGTAAAAGTCAACCAACTACTCTGACAGTATTAGGAGGTATGCTTTTAAGAACGTTTAAGTAACGAAACCAAATCAGTTAATCATTTGAGGTTTGTACTATTATAACATATACTAATTACAGTGCAGTAGCATACATGAGTTGCTTCCTTTATTTTGCATTTTTATCATTTGTCCTGAAAATTCTTAATTTCAAAATTAAATTAGTAGATATGGGTAACTTAATCCTTATAATTGAAGTAAAGTAATATCAATTCATAGTGAACAAATGTTGTTAACATGAAATAATCTCAAAGTAAAAATTGTTTGCTTACTACCCTTTGTGAATAATGTAAAATAACTCCTCTGGTTAATTTCCAAAAAATTCATTGTTATGGGGAGACAATTTCCATATACTTAGTACAGTCTTATTTATAAAGTTTCAAATGCTTATCATTATTTTCTATAAAGAATATGATATAAGTTTGAAGTTTTCTAAATAAATTGGTTGTTATGGTGTTCTGTTTTTTGAGATTTTGCGTGTCTGTATCTTGTGTATGTTTTTGTGAGGAAATTCCCAGCATGCATGTATGTGTCTTTAATGAATCCGGTTATTCAAATATATATATGTAAATTATTGGGTTCATTTGAATTCTGACAGGATAAAATATACACCATATAAAACAATAAATAGTTTTACAAGTAGCCGGATCAATGATGTTGAAGTTAAGGGCATCCAATACAGTTTCTCGATATAATGTCATTTTCATAATTTTGATATATGTTGTAGGCCTTGACGAGTTAAAAAATAAAACACGAAATAAAAGATAGGTCACATTGCTTGTTTTCGAGAAAATTGAGGCTGAAATTTGGGGATTTGTGCTATTTTGTAAAAAAGTTAGGCATTGTTATAAAATTTTTGGAGCAAATATTCTTCGTCGTGAATTATTAAGATCGGGTTCAATCTGAAGCTGTGGTAAGTGACAATAAGGAAAACATTAAATCCCAACACGAATGACTATACAATTGTTCAAGCCTTGCTTGATATTGCGGACCAGATGCTCAAAGTGGTATTTTTTAAACCTAAAAACAAGGAAATAAACTGTTTCTTAAAATGTCATTTTTATAATTTTTTTGCAAAACTGCATTTTGTCATGCTTTCTCCAAATCTCAAGTAAAAAATATATGTCACCGTGCTGGATTCTATGATAAACGCGATTTATCCTAAAAATTGCTTCCCCCTTTTGTAACCTCAACGTTAGCGCTAAAGTGCACGACGTCGCTGGCAGAAAATTTCGACGTTATCTCTGCAAATTACAGGCGACATTTTTGAGATGTATAAATATTGCTTGTAAAAAGCTACGTAAAAATTTGTAATATTGTTTTCGGAAATAAAATCATGTTAATCTTACATACATCTCTTTGTTTGTGGTCTAAGTGAGAAACATCACAAGAAAAATGTTATTACGGACTGTTAATAATATTTACGGCTTTTAAAATTGAAGACTCGGCAATTTAGAACTTGACATACAGGTACATGTACTGTATACACTTGTGTTTAAATTTATAAATACCATATGTTGACCTCTAGATGTTATTTTTTGTTTTGTTTTGTTTGGTGGGGTGCTGTTTCTTTACAATACCCCATTAAAATTCCTTTTCTTCACATTAAGATCACTTTTTAGAATTTCACATTTATTCATAGAATTAAACTTTTATCCGGGTCAATGATTACAATTGAATAAAATTGGGAGGCTCCTTAACAGTTTTAAGGTTTGCAGTTTTTATATCTGACTATGCTGTATGGGCTTTGCTCATGGTTGTAGACCGTGCCTTGACCTATAGTTGTAAATTTCTGTGTCATGTTTGTCTCTTGTGGAGAGTTGTCTCATTAGCAATTATACCACATCCTTTTTATGTTGTCAGAAAACAAAAACAAAACCTTATAAAGGAAAATCTTCAATATGCTAAAGAATGCTTTTGTCCAGACAGAGAAACCATACCATAATTTTGATTTTTTGATTTGGCAAAAACGATTGAATCAATAGCGAGAGGACTAGACATATTACCTATTACCCCCCTACCCCCCCCCCCCCCCCCCCCAGCTTTAGGTTTGTTTTCTTCTCCCAACTTTCCACACTATACCTACCAAAATTACGATTTCAAAGCAAGTCATTTTTATAATATTGTACTTTTATATACTATATCCTCATTTTTTAATGCTGTTTTGGGGGGTGGGGGTGGGGGGGGGGGGGAGGGGAGAGTTGGCAAGTTAAAATCCAAATACTTCTGTCATTGCGTAATTTTATTGGTAAATGACTATATGATATTTTTCACCACAACGAGACGCATTGCGGGGTACATAAAATATCGCACGTACATTCCTCTGTCTGTCCTTCGGTCCTTCTGGTTAATTAGATTTTTCACGTGTACAATTCTTGCCAAATTTCTAAAAAACTGATATCGTATGGACATGTTCGAAAATCAGTGCATATCAACATTATGCCATTTGGAAATTTTGATTATATTGGGAATTGCATTGTATTGCTGTCATTCCGTCATTTGTAAAAAAAAAGAAAGAAGAAGAACAAAATAAACAGCTGCGCTACGAGCGCATGACACGCCCGTCGTCTTATGAAAAAAACCATAATACATGTTTTAAAACAACATAGGGGTTGTACAGGAAGTCATGCTAAGTATATCCTGACTCATTCCTTATTCTTGCTCAACAGGAAGTTTATATATCACAACACGTTTTCTATGATACCAAATTGAAGCTCAATGAAAATTCAAGAACTCAAAAATGAATTAAAGAATCATCACGAAAAGGGTAAAGATCTATAGAATAATTTAACTAACAATTATGTGAAATTTTATGCTAATTATAAATAGTTTCTGAGATACGGCGCGACATGTGAAAACCCCCTCTTTTTCATAAACTCGATAACTCTTAACTAAAATTGGAATCATCCTCAAAAAGTATACAGATCTTCAGATTAATATAACTAAGCAGTTTGTAAAGTTTTAAGCTATTATCAAAAATCGTTTTTGAGATACAGCGCGACCTGTGAAAAAAAAACATACCCCTGTTTTAGTTACAAAGTCCTATAACTCAAAACGTTCACCAAAAAGTATACAGATCGTTTAATTCATCAAGAAAAAACAACCATGTTAAGTTTAATAAAATAAGGATATCAAAGAACCTTAGTGAGCGTGCTCACATAACAACGTCCCCACTTTGTCACTGGAGAAATGAAATAACTGTAATAAACAAAATTGTATAGGAAAAAAAAGGAATCATAATTTCCTGTCAGTATGCACATCTGCATAGTATGTCCTTTTTATCTAAAATGGTTTCATGAAATTCGGTTGTGTGGTTTCAGAGGAGTTGCGACGTCAAAATGCTGCAGAAGTATATTGAAGCAAATATGGTCAAAGGGGCGTAACTCTTAGAAAAAAAATTGAATTGTAATTGCACAACTACGTAAGATTGTCCTTATTATCCAACAAGGTTTCATGAAATTCTGATGTGTGGTTTGAGAGGAGTTGCGATGACAAGAAACAGGATTGACTGACAGACAGACGGACGGGTCAACACATTATACCCTCTGCAACGTGCTGTATAGATATGCTGTACCATCTTTACGACTGACTGACGGACACCGGACATTTGTAAACCATAATACGTCCCGTCAATTTTTACGGGCGTATAAAAATATTGTTGGCTATTGCCTTTTTTTAGATAAAATACGTGCTACGTAGAGGAAATAGGAACTTTGTTCTTTAATTAAAATTGTATCATTGTTAATATTAGCGGCATACCATTATTTACCTAACTTAAATAAATTGAATAAATTGTTCAGTTAGGAAGTTTACTTCTTTGTGTGCCTATTTTTTTTTGTATTATTTTAAAAATATCATGTTTTCTGTGCTGTAATCAAATGACAGAAAATCGGATCCGGACCAAATTATGGATGATAAATGATAATAAAATGATAATTGACATGCATTATATTAGTAACACCGAAAGGGTCAGTCGTCTTGAGATTGCTCACTATACGATATTTTGTTGAAGATCTCTCAGAAACAGTAATGTGTTTTATTTCTTATGACTGTTATCCTGTTAGAATCAAATGCACTAATGTTAATGGTGTAGAAATTAGTATGCGGGAGAAACAGAAATCGGAGCATCGAAAAATCCACATTACGTTTCTTATTACGGGAAATTACACGCATTACGTCCCGCAAAAAGTGACGTTTTGCGGGAATTCAAACGCATAACGTCGCGCCAAAAGTTACCTCCCTTGAAACTGTATCGGATGCCCTTAAGAGGATATGAACACAATTTGAAACAGTGTATCACTGACAGCATACTGCATTGCTATAGGCGTGTTCTTCATCTCATATCATATATACATAATAAACTGTATCTGTATGTTACACTTTGTAAATGCAGCTGTTTCGCAAAACACGCCTCTTTTGGGGAGATCTTGAATATTCATAGAAAATTAATTTTGTTTACATACTGGTTCCCAGTTATGATCTCTGTGTTCCATTTCTTGGGAATGTTACCAGAAAATAAACATGTGCATATTGTTTACAATGAACTATGTGGTAACCTATCATTCGAGGTAGGAGTAGTTAAGAACATTAGTGTTAGTTTAAACTCTGAGAAGGTCAGGGCATATAAACGTTGCAAATATGCCGCACAGACCTATATTTTGAGCTTTGAAAAAAATTGTGGTGCAAATGAACTTTCAAATCTAGGATTAGATTTTTTTTCAAAGCTTCATAGTATAAGTGGAACAGTTTAAGCCGTAAAAGGAGTGTCAATGGGAAATTGCAATGTCAATATTTACAGAAATGCAACCTGTAAGTTTCCTCAATAAACAAGGTATATTTTGGGTGAGGGGTTTAATGACGACTTTAATTTGTCATGCAAGTACTGCATGACCAGTGTCTAATTTTCTTTAAAAAGTCTGAAATGGCCTATATCTGTACTCGACTGTACTGATTTTTACTCGACCAGTCTGAATTGATCTGAAATATACTTGAAAATACTCGACTGTAGTCTGGACCATACCTAACAGTCTGAATGTGTACTTAATCACTAACTTATCATGTTATATGAGTCTGAACCGTACTCGACCTAGTCTGAACCATACTTGACCTAGTCTGAACCGTACTCGACCTAGTCTGAACCGTACTTGACCTAGTCTGAACCATACTCGACCTAGACTGAACCATACTCGAACAGGTCTTAACCAACTTATACATATTTTGTATCTATCAAATGATTTCATCAATTTAGGAAATATTTTTTAATAAAAATGAAATTTGAACAACAACTTGAAATTAAAAATATATTCAATATAGTATTGAAATTAAAATTTCAAAATAATCAATCATGATATAACTTCAACACAATATTAATCAACACTTACATTATAATATATATATCAACTTTTAAAATATAAATAAGACAAGCTAATCAAATAATCTAAAAAATGAATTGTGATTAATATTTTCAATATTATTCAAAATTTTATGAATATTTCGGAAGTATTTTACGGAAACTGGACTATTTGTCAAATAAAGACATGAACTGTTGTTAACCGTGCCCGGAAATTTAGAAATGATCCATGTAAACTTGTCGCTCCTTTAAAAAAACTTATTCTAAAAGGTTACCTATTCAACACCGTAATAAGATCATTGAATATTGTTTTTATTGGAATAAATATTGATTTTGTTATCAGTAGATTAAAAGCTAACTAAATTTTACTAGTATGTTATATATATACATATTCATGGATCTACAATTTGTCGATACCTGTAACTTGGCATTGCACAAGGTCATGTTTTTCTCTGGCTGTTTATGATGTCTTTACACTAAATCCATTGGATGTTGCATGTGTACGAATTGATAGTTTAGTTTAAGATGCATGATTTTTTTTATTAGTTGTTAGTGGCTTTGAACTAGCTGTCAGATAACTGCGAGTACTTTCAGATCTGTTCATTGTGTCTTTTTGTGTCGGGATGTATAAGTACGCGGCCACGTCCACTTATATTTTTGTCCATCTGATGAGTTAAGCCTTTTTCAACTGATTTTTATAGTTCGTTCTTATGTTGTACTGTTATACAACTGTCCCAGGTTAGGGGGAGGGTTGGGATCCCACTAACATGTTTAATCCCGCCACATTATTTATGTATGTGCCTGTCCCAAGTCAGGAGCCTGTATATTCAGTGGTTGTCGTTTGTTTATGTGTTACATATTTGTTTTTCGTTCATTTTTTTACATAAATAAGGCCGTTAGTTTTCTCGTTTGAATTGTTTTACATTGTCTTATCGGGGCCTTTTATAGCTGACTATGCGGTATGGGCTTTGCTCATTGTTGAAGGCCGTACGGTGACCTATAGTTGTTAATATCTGTGTCATTTTGGTCTTTTGTGGATAGTTGTCTCATTGGCAATCATACCACATCTTCTTTTTATATGGCATACATACAGCACTTTAATATGGTCTAATTACCTCAGTGCATGTGTGTTTTACAGGTAGAAAGAAAGCCCTATTTTCTTAAATTCGTGTATTACTTATCTAGTACATAGTACATGTATATTCGAAAGGCCTTGTTATTTAATTCAAACAGGATGTTGCAATTTTGAATCAATGTTATTTAGAATTTGATACCTCTGACCAGTAGTGATCTTATTTATGAGTTTTCCCTCCAAGCAGAAGTTATTCTTTATAGTTCACCACTAATCAGAAAAACAGTTTTATTTATGTCTTTAACTTTATCATTTTTTAATATAAATTATATATATAATATATTTTTTTTCCCTAAATATAATCATAAATATATATTTCTAATATAAGGTTAAGCAATTTAAAAAAAATGTTGGCTATTGTTATATATGTCAATTAAAAAGACATTTATTTTAACAGTTAACAAAGTAGAGTTTTTTTGGTCTAGTA
This sequence comes from Mytilus galloprovincialis, assembly GCF_965363235.1. Classification (NCBI taxonomy): domain Eukaryota; kingdom Metazoa; phylum Mollusca; class Bivalvia; order Mytilida; family Mytilidae; genus Mytilus; species Mytilus galloprovincialis. The sequence continues at coordinate 64,655,551 of NC_134851.1, read as the reverse complement.
TGGTTCAGACTGGTCAAGTATTGTTCAGACCTTTGGTTAAGTATGGTTCATACTGAAAAATAGGTCGAGTACAGGTCGAGAATGGGTTAAGACTGTTTCAGACTGGTCGAGTAATAGTTGAGACTATTTTCAACGGCAATGATAAGGGTCAAGTACGATTCAGTACAGTCAAGTATGGCTCAGACAGGGGTCGAGTAATGTCAAGTTAAAGTCAGACCAATTCAGACTGTTCGAGTAAACATCAGTACAGTTGAGTACAGATATAGGCCATTTCAGACTTTAATGGTTTTTAGTGATATGACACATGAATAGAATTGATTTAACACCATATCCGTGCTTCGTCCTAATTAGGATTCGAAATTATCAATATACTCAAAAGCTGTTGATTTATAGAACAGCGACGACTGAATGAATGACCCACAGTAAACATGGTAAAGAATATTTGTTTGAAAAGAGGGACGAAAGATACCAAAGGGATAGTCAAACTCATAAATCTAAAAGAAACTGACAACGCCGTGGCTAAAAATGAAAAAGACAAACAAACAACAGCACACACGACACAACATAGGAAACTAAAGAATAAACAACACAAACCCCACCAAAAAACTAGGGGTGATCTCTGGTGCTCCGGAAGGGTAAGCAGATCCTGCTCCACATGCGGCACCCGTCGTGTTGCTTATGTGATAACAAATCCGGGAAATAGTCTAATTCGGTAGGTCACATTCAGGAAAGGGAAGGGGATTGTAGTTACGACGTAAGGAACATATCCGATATCATTTGTGATACGGTTATTTCATAACGGTCAACCATCTCGTGATGGCGTCCGTAAAATTTTACGAAGGGATGATTTCAACTTCACCATTTGGAACTCTTGGTTTAATAGCTTCCTTTGAAATGTTTAAAAACTTACTCAGAAATCTGTTCGATCTACTTGACTTGCATTGCTCATAAGTAACGCGTTAACGCATAAATATATACATACACAGTGATATAATACATGTACAGCAGTTCAAGATAATTTGTCTAGCATAGAATGAGACGCAATACAGATCGTATACTTGCACCAACGTACCCAAATACAGAGTTAATTAAATAAAGGCAACAGTAGTATACCGATGTTTAAAGCTCATAAATCGATAGAAATACAAATCTGCTTTAAAGCCTGCATATTTTGACACTGTTTCTTATGTTGATCGGTGTCGGTTTTATAATATTATCATGAGTTCCTGTTGCGGTCCGACTTAATAACCATTTTCCGATAGCGTCCGGCAGTAAATACGTATATCCGTTTCTTTCTTTACCCGTCCAAATATTTGTGTGTAATGTGACTAATTATTTTTCTATAAATACATTTTTTTATTAATGTCTGTTAGTGCTATCATATGTGTTCCCATCATGCATTTGCTTCAATAAATATTGAATTGTGCTAACAAAATGATTTAGTTATTTATGTCAATTGTATTGGTTTTCGTTATTAAAACTAAATACTAAAATTGAGAAGTGAACTGGGGAATGTGTCAAAGAGACAACAACCCGACCGTAGAAAAAAACAACAGCAGAAGGTCACCAACAGGTCTTCAATGTAGAGAGAAATTCCCGCACCCGGAGGCGTCCTTCAGCTGGCCCCTAAACAAATATATACTAGTTCAGTGATAATGAACTAATATATATTCAAAGCTTATTCTATTTCTTTATTTTCAAATATTAAGAAGGTATTTTATAAGAGCTGTAGCAAAATAAATCCGTTCAATTGTTTCGACTATATCACAAGCGAAATTGCAAACCACACTTTTTTGTATCTTTTACTTTTATTTGAGGGAAAATTTGCTGTTAGTTTATATGTATTCTATGTATATATAGTAGTCTGTATTGAAACCACTTCTTTTTGGAGTTTTTGATAATATGAAATGGCAATGCATGGAAATCTTTCCAATTGTACTTTGTTATGAACATTATTGTTAAAGTTTTAACTTTTTACTAATCTAAATATTAAACTTATCTTTCAGTTTTTATTTTTTTTTATTTTCCCAACTGCACAGATGTTTCAGTTTACACATTTCGACAACAATAGCCTCATGCGTGAACCTAAAACTAAAAGATCAATAGAAAAAAGAATATGTTAAAGGAGCAATAACAATAATCCCAGTGAATGTCTCATGTATGAGCATTTCAACAATTCATAAACTTTGTAAATGTATTTAGTCCACCACACCCCTACAAAAATACATACAGATAACAAGAGATTTATTATTCCTCTATGATTAGGACATATTTTTGACAAACGATTTGCGCTCTTTTTATACCCCTATCATTTTGTACCCACAATAAACATTCCGTATCTAACATTTACCATTTCGTACCCACGATAAAATCAATTTTGTACCCTATGAGCCAAATGCAGCTACTATTTCGCACCTCATAAACTATATAAAATAAAATTGAGAATAGAAATGGGGAATGTGTCAAAGAGATAACAACCCGACCATAGAAAAAACAAAAGAAGAAGGTCACAACAAGGTCGTCAATGTAACGAGAAATTCCCGCACCTGGAGTCGTTCTGCTGCTGGCCCCCACACAAATATATACTAGTTCAGTGATAATGAACGCCATACTCATTTCCAAATTGTTTACAAGAAACTAAAATTAAAATAATACAAGACTAACAATGGCCAGAAGCTCCTGATTTGGGACAGGCGCAATAAGCAGCGGGGTTAAACATGTTAATGACATCTCAACCCTCCTGGTATAGCTCTAGCCAATGTAGAAAAGTAAACGCATAACACTACGCACATTAAAATTCAGTTCAAAAGGAGTCCGAGTCTGATGTCAGAAGATGTAACCAAAGAAAATAAACAAAATGCCAATAATACATAAATAACAACAGACTACTAGCAGTTCACTGACATGCCAGCTCCAGACTTCAATAAACCTGATTGAAAGATTATGATTTCATCATATGAATATCAGGCACAATCCTTCCCGTTAGGGATTTAGTATCATACCATCATAACATATATGAGAAGAACATAACCCATGTTTTGCCAACAACTGGTTTTTGAATAAATGTGTTTAGTTCCGATGCAAAGACCCTATAAGTGAATCAATATCAACGCCAAAATATGCAATCTTTAATGACCTGATAGCAGTTTCGTAACTATACCCCTTCTTAATAAGTCTATTTAAAGGTTTTATTAGTTTCTGAAGTGAATACTGACATTTTTGTGCTTTATATAGAATATTTACATAAAAAATTGGATGTGAAATACCTGAACGTATAAGAAGTCTGCATATTGAGCTATATTTACGAATGATGTCCTTATACCGATGATAAAATTTAGTAAATGTTTTGACTAGTTTGTGATATCGAAAACCCTGGTGTAATAATTTTTCAGTAATACATAATATACCTGTTTTCCATTGCGTATCGTATATTTGTAGAAGTTTAATTAGTAATTTTTTTTTAAAATGTAAAACATTATGAGATAAAATAAATTAAGATACAATTAATAAATTGAACCAAACCGTCTTTTTATAAAAAAAAGGCCCATGATTGGTTCGATAAGGCATATAGTTGGTTTTTGTAATCACACTTTGTTTGTAAACTGGATTGATTCTGACATAAACACATATTTTTTTTCTAAAAATATGAGGTTAATTAAGCAATAAAGGAATAATACTCTTCAACTGTTTTTTTTTTTTTGAATAGTTATTAACAGCTGTTTTTGACAGGAGATTTGGTGAAAAGAGCTCAAGCGGAAATTATTTGCCACTGTTTTTATAATAGTTGTTGGTTGTTTTTGTCAGGAAATACAATGAAAAGGTACTCAATCTGAAATTCACACAAGGAGGTCATGGATAAAAGATGCACCTTATGTAACCAATCTTAAAACTTGATACACCTTTTTTAGTTCAAGAATTAAAAAACAATGTGATTTATAGATGTAGGTTCAACTACGAAAATCCGAAAATTTAGGCACACGTCGCAATTTCATATGGCAGGTGTATTCTTTAGAATGCTACTTTTTCAAAACAATACGTCGGTTTCGCGACGCAAGTACGGCGGTTGTCTTGAGTTACATATTTAGAAAATAACAAAATAAATGTTATCATCAGAAATGTAAACCGGCTCTAAAGCGCCAGCTAAAAAATGTTATACTGGAAATAAAATCATCAATAAAACAGTTTTACAGATTTCAAAAACAAATGTTGATTGACTTTACTCCTTTAGAATATCTCATATGTGGTTTTATTGATAATGTTATGCATTGCTCGTGACATCTATCGCCTTACAATTAACTAATGTTCCAAATTTTATTTTAAAGGTTGAATATGAAATTCTTCATGATGAAATAACTGTCTTTTTAAGATTATGATGGGCAACTCTATGTATAATTATTGTTTCGAAATATTTGATTTTTGATTTAAGACATCACTTTAATATTTCGATTAAATGTTTTTAAAATATTATTGAAGGGTATGTATTGGTCAACTCAAGCGAACGCTTCTATGCAGAAGAATATGGTTCTCAAGTTACATTGCGGTGTAGCGTCACATTCGAAACAGAGTTTGGACCTTTAAGAGTGTCCTGGGATAAATACAATAACAGTGTTGTTCGTTATCCTGAACATCCTGCATGGTATGAAAATGACCACGTGACCTTTAAAAATAATTCAGTGGAAATTCCGGAAAAAAATGGTTTTACAATGAACCACTATTTTCTTACAATAACAACACTTTCATTCAATGATGGTGGTATGTACTACTGTACAGCTAAAGATCAGTACTCAGTGGGATATATTGCCATTTTTCTCACAATAATTGGAGGTAAATAATTAACATATGACAAATAAAACTGCTTTATATTACGCGAGACGGTCTTCGTGATTTCATCGTTCCCAATGAAGATACATTGGCAAACATGTTTATTGTGTCACGTATCTTTATATAAATTAACTCACAGTTGGGTAATATATTGCGTAGGTATCAATTTTCATAGATTGAGAAAATTTGCATTTTCCTGGATAATTAAATTTTCGGGTCTGCCAAACTCTGCATACGAAGTCTATAGACAGTTGACAATTCTTTGACATTTAAATTCGTGTTTCACCTGTTGTCACATAACCGACAAAAATTGGTAACTAACGAATACTAATGAATCCATAGCAATATAAATATAAGGATATGTGGCATGATTGGCTTATAGACAATTATCCAACAAAGATCATACTTAAGGTATGTTTGTAGGTATCACGTATTGATCATGTTGATATTAAGTTCAATATTATCTGCATTTGATAACATATTTGTCTCTGCATGATAAAATACATTTTGTTTAACAGTCAAAAGAACATAGAACGAACACTGTTATATAAAATAGTGACTGTAGACATTTATTTATTTCAACAGTCTTTATGTAAAATTTTAATCTAACCGGACACTATACTTGCGGGGCAAACCAGCACTTGATTGCACACCATTTAAATCGATAATTTGATTCAACTATTTGTGCTTCGTTTCATTCACGATAATCCTTAGTTGTGACCAATTACCAGATAATAAAAATTTTCGACTTTGTTAGTATGTCAACAGCATAAGGGACCTTCGATATAAAATACATTAGTAAATTATAATGTCTGATTTGTAGGAACAAAAATAAACATTGAATTTATAAATAAATTCCTATTATTCTGATAAACATTATTATATATTAGATATAAAATAATCCATGTTGTATGGCTGTAAATTGGAAATGTATCCAGCAGAGTATAGATTACGTACATAAAAACAAATTTGTGTCTAAGAAAGGCCATCAACAATAACAAAAAATAATACCGTTTAGTCATCTTTCAAAGAACTGAGACAAAACACAAGAGTAAAATATTTCAAACGAAAAAAAACCCGATAAAACAAAATAGCTGCGACCTGACTTATGACAAAACACTAAACGAACCAAACACATAAAAGCCATCAAACAACATCAAATATGAAAAGTAATCAGATAGTGGTTCGCAATTATATGGGGTTATAGAATAACCAATCGATGAATTCCAATAGAGAACAAATATTTAACGAGTGACAGAATAACACATTTATTCACGAAAGCGCGTATATCAGTGTTGTTCGGTCACCATTTGAATATTGTTCTATATTTAAATTCTTTGATTAGTTATTCATTTTATGACATTGGCAAGTGCTTTTTATTCTCCAATTAAAGGTAATGATAATGCATATTGTTGTATGACGTCAAAGGGGTGAAATAACCACGTTTATTTTACATGTGAAATTTTCGGTTCTCATTTCACATGGAAGTTAACGTTATTTATTTCATATATCTAAAAATTACAAGAAATAACATTTCCCAATATTTCATCATTGAAACCTATCAAGATATTCAATCGTATTGGTCATATACGTTTGACTTGTACAAACATAACAGTTAAAACAATTGACATACTATATTGATTTGATTAACGATAAGCCGCGTGTCAAGTGTTATACTTATCATTCAATGGTTACTGATACACTATATTGTTTTTATCAAATAGTAACATTATCATGATTATCTGGATTATCCTTTTATGCTGTTTGACATATAAATTACCAGAAGGAGTGATTGACATATTGCAGATAGAGTAGTCGCATATAACCTCTTCATTTTACTACCATAATGCTTATGCTGTGTCATTTCTTATCCGGATGTCCTGTGTAGAATGTCTGTCGTAGAGTAATCAGATATTTAGATATTCAAAATTTTAAAGACAAATCAAAAACATTAAAGTTGCTGACTAGAAACTTTTAGATTATTATCAAGTCAGCCAAAGGTTTTTCGCGATGGCACTTTATTTTGAGTGTTATTGCACATTATGTAAGAATCCTGGGTTTTGATTGGTTTAAAGTCAGTGTATTTTTCACCAATTCACTGTTATCAAATGCATATCGTTCATCTCTGCAGTGGTATTTGGCAAAAAATACTCCATCCATCTGGACGCTTGTAACGTCACGATCATTTATGCGTTTTTGAAAATTAACCTTTGGTGTAATTAAACAGATATAGCATGTTCTTCAGGGGTATTTGCGAAAAAATACCAGTCTTGGGAATGAATTTCCCTCGCCATACGGCTCGCGAAATTTAACATTCTCTACACTGATGTTTTTCGCAAATACCCCTCCTTAACATGATATATCTGTTTATAAATATCCAGCATAAAATCAACGAGAAAATGTACCTACCATATCATGTATATGTTGTTAAGTGTTTTGTTTAGAAGACTCAATGGTGTCGAAACATTTTCAAAATTTATACTCTAAGTTATTTATTAAACACAAATAATCCCAAAACACAGCATTCATAGTATCATATTGAACATGTTAAGATTATTAGATTTGTTTTGCTTTACTATTCATCCATTTTGGTTTATTATAGAGTCATTCGCATTTCAATTTTCTTAAACAAGGCTGCCATATTCATAGTGCACTTCCATTGTGCAGCATTGTAAGATATTTTGTTTATATTAATAGTAAAACACCAATTATTATTATTGAATTAGTAGTGACGTTAAAAGATATGATTGTTTCAACATGGAATAATAAAAATTATCTGTTAATACATATTACAGGTATTCCAAATGTAACAATTCCAAATTTGAACTATAGCACAGGGAGTGGTAAGCATTTTGTACTAGAATGTATGATCACTTCTACACCAGACCATCACGCTGTATACTGGCAAAAACTATCTAATGGTACAGTGGCAAACATAACATCTTCTAGTCCTGGTTTTGACGGCACAACGGATACTTTTCCATCATTGAACATCACCCATGTATCGACAGATGATGCAGGACAGTATACATGCTTTGCTGTTAACATCGTAGGAACTGGTAGCAGCCAAGTAACCACTTTGACAGTATTAGGGGGTATGGTAACTGTTAGTAGAAGACGTTGTTTGAAAGTTGCATCCGTATATAAAATAATGTTTGCTTCAAAAAAACCCGCGCGTAATACATTGTAATACGGACAAAAGTATAAATCAAATTTACAATATAATAAAGTTTCAAAAAAATAAGGATCGGAAGAGATGAACTGTGTATTTGGCAAAATAATCCGAATTTAAGATCCTCGATCCTCTTCAATGCGTGTCTGACGTTCAAAACTGCTTTCCTATTATTTATGATAAGTTTATTATCAAATAAATTGTCAACCTCTCCCCCCTCCCCCCATCAAGCAGTTATTGATGTAAACAAACACAGTCGATGACTTATTGATTGACACCACTGACGTCGCCCGGTTCAGAAAGCGTCACCTTAACTACATAGCATATCCACCGACTAAATTTTTAAATACCTATATCTTGAAAACAATTTAATTTTCATAGGTTAGATATGTTTAAAGCTCTTAACGAATGCTTTCGAAAAGCAAACACTTTGATTTGATAAAGAAAAACAATACTTTGAACAAACGTTATTGACAGTTTTGAATGAATAAGGCATATATGTTTAGACATGCGTTTTGTTGTTAAATTATACAGGATGCAAATCACACATAAATGTATATATTCATTAGTTCCCCGGTGTAATTCGCATTACAATAACCGTTGCAAATTCATTAATCCCTTAGCCAAAGTTTTGATATGGATTAGAATATAGTTTACCTTGTTTGATACTGTTAATCATATTACTGTTAATCATATGCAGTATTTGTTTATTGTTTTGTTCAGTTCTTGTATCGTTCTGTTGCACCCCTGTCCCCGAATAAGAGGGAGGATTAATCGCCAACTAGCATGTTTGTCCGGACGCATTCTGTATAATATCGTGTTGTTCTTGTTAAATCTTAACTGTTTTTTCTTCTTCTAAATAATGATAAATGTAACTTGTCTCCAATTTGATGTCAAGGTTTAAATATAAGACAACTGATCAAATGTTTAAACACGCAATGACTGAAGAATTTAGCAATATAGAATTCAAAACTTTTTCAGGAGATATAGTGGTCAACTGTAGCAAAACTAACTACACAAAAGTATATGGTTCACAGGTAACACTTCACTGCAGCGTCGCATACGAAACAAAGTTTGGACCTGTAAACGTAACCTGGTTTAAATTTAATGAGAGCGGTATTAGCGTTCCTGTACAGCCTTCATATTATGGATATGGCCACGTCACATTAAGCAATCATTCTGTAACAATTCCAGGAAAGGATGGTTTTAAAATGGACCACTTTTTTCTTGAAATAAGATCGCTTACCTTCAAAGATGATGGTTCCTACATTTGTTCAGCTACAAATCAGTTTTCACTTGGATCGAGTCCGTACATTGATTTGAAAATAATCGGGGGTTAGTAATTAATAAATCTACTAGAAAAACCTTTTGACATAGTAGTCAAATATCTATAATACTAAAATTACGAGGTCCAATTTGTCAGCCGTCATCGGGTAAAAACGACAAATCAAAGAATTCAACTCTATATAGAACTAATATAGGACAATGGTGTAGATTAAAAATTACACCCCTCCAGAACCTTTTGTTTTCCACATAATTAATATTGCCAATAATTAACAAGTTCTGGGTCGAATCCGATAACGATACCAATAGTATATTCACCTGTTAGCTATTGCCTTATCTATACGTTCCGCATTTGACAGGCGCACCACCCAACGGTGTATTTAGGATTTTGCTATATACACGGGTCATAATCAAAGGGCTGAAAATACTCCATTCCTGGATAGCCAGGACCTTTTGTTTTCCAAATAATTAATATTACCAATAATTGATAAGTTCCAGTTCGACGGGTTCAAACAGAAAGATTTGAAAGCAAAAAAAAACTGTGTATCTCATAATCGACATGACTTTATCAGATGACAATACCAATTACTTAAATAAGGCTTAGGCATAGTTATATACTTTAAGTCAGTCACGGACCCGCGATATCACGGGTGTGTACTTGTACATATATATATTTCAGTATTTTTATTATTTTACTTTGTACATGGAAAAATTAACATTGTAATAGTAAAAAGAAACCAAAGGGATATAAAAAGTCAGGGAAACTACAACACCAGTGCACAAATGAGTAATGACAAATAATGAAAGTTAACAAGGACCCTAGAAAATAAAACAAATACAAAATGTATTGATCACAAGTAGATGTTGCTCATTTAAATACAAAGCCCGGTGATAAGTCTTATTTTACATGTCACATTCACTTAAAAGAGAAAATAACTGCAGTTACGGCAATTGTAACATATCCTTCGTCATATGTGAAAGAAATATTCCTTACTATTCAGACACCTCTTGTATCGACCATTAACATTTTCGAGGGGATTATTCTATTTTGAACCTTAGTTGAATTACTTCCGTGTAAGCGTAATTATTGATCAACGGAATCATGTATATATCAACGCATAATATCCAAGGATGCGTCTATCTAAAACCTGATGAAGTCATTTATGTATGCACTTGAATAAAATATGGAATGAACGCGCCTGATTAAGAAATATTTACGTAATCATTTGGGACACGTCAATCATCAATCATCACACAATCGCGCACATATAACAGATACCTTTTCTTTATAACATATCAAAAACACAAATTAAAATATTAAAATTAGGGTATGCAAATATGATTCTTTTTTAGTCAATTATATCTGCATTCAATAACAAAACCCTCCTTGTGTATTCTTCTTTCATTCTGATCACATACAAGTCTTCTGCAATTTTGTTTTTGCCTTTTAGATATTCCCTATATTCATCTTGAACCAGGACCATTCAATGCTAGCCATGGTAGTAACATTACACTTAAATGTAACATTACATCTGTTCCGACACATTTCAATGTATATTGGGAAAGCGTATCGAATGGTGTTACTACAACTTGGCATCAAGGAGAAACATACGGACAGTCTGTGGCATTACTGGACCTTGATAATGCATCATCCAGTGACTCAGGACAGTACATCTGTTTTGCAGAAAATGTACTCGGTACTGGTAAAAGCAAACCTGTTAATGTCACAATATATGGAGGTAAGATTTCATTTTTGAGGTATACATAACATAGCTGTAATTATCATGTGTATCATCTGTTGAATTACTTTACATTGTTTAAGCTAAATACATGATAATATGAGAAGTAAAAAAAGATAAACAATATGAGGAGTTTGATTTAACCACATTATCGTGTTTTTGGATTTTGTGTTTATCAAGTTGAAAAGAGAAGCAGTACACTCATGCTATAAACAAATGAGAAACATATGTTGATTAAATCGTCTTCGGACAGTTGATGTTCGAATCAGTGCAGGTAAGATTTTCATGCTTTAAAGGAATAATACCTCATCATATTTATATTACATGTATAATGGATTGATGAAATGTAATGCTGGCATTTTTAATTATCGCTTTGTTAGACTTTAACTTACTAGTATAATGATTTCCAAGCAAAACCTTATCTTGACAACTTACAATCATTTATGTTTGACAAAGGATTATCTTACACACAGTAAAACAGTGACAATATTTCATTGTAGACCAGGATCATCCTAAAGTAAACATTCAATCAAACCAATATGTTGTGAAATATGGCAGTCCTCTCACAATTGCAAGTTCAGTTCAAACAACTGAATTTAATCCTGTTTCTGATGTATATTGGCAGTTCAATAATAACGGTGTAATAACAAAGATTTCAGAAGAAACAGACGGGATAAACGGAAGCACCATAAAAATTCCATCACTCACCATTTTGAATGTGACATCCTCAGAATCTGGAACCTACACCTTTTACGCTAAAAATGATATCGAAACAGGACATAGTAGGCCAATACATGTTTTTATTATTGGAGGTAATACTCGTATATTCAGGTTTGATATGTGTTTCTTTATTTTACATTGGCTAGAGGTATAGGAAGAGGGTTGGATCTCACGAAACATATTAAACCAAGCCGCAATTTTTCGTATGTCTCAATTAAGTGCCTCTGGCCTTTGTTAGAATGGTATGTTTTTTTTTAACTTTAGTTCATTTAATATATGTTTCGGGGTTTTGTGTGACTTCAATTTTTACTGAACTAGTACACAACTTTATCTAGGGGCCAACTGAACACCATCTCCTGGTGCGGTTTTTTTCTTTCTGCGTTTCAGACCCATTGGTGGCACAGATTAGACTGTTGATTTTCCTGTTTGAATGGTTTTACACTGGTAATTTTGGGGCCCTTTATAGCTTGTTGTTCGTTGTGAGCCAGTGCTCCGTGTTGAAGGCCATACATTGAACTATAATGGTTTACTTTTATAAATTGTTTTTTGGATGGAAAATTGTCTCATTGGCACTCACACCACATTTCCTATATCTATATATTATGTTGTTGGTTTTACTGTTCTTTTGATAACGTCTATTATAGTCCGTGTTTTATTGACTTTTCATTTATTTTATTTATGTTCGGTATTTCTGTTTTCCTTTTTCTTATTTTGCTTTTTTCAATTTTGTCTTCCCTTTAGTTTTTCAATACGTTCAATAGTTATCAAAGGTACCAGGATTATAATTTAGTACGCCAGACGCGCGTTTCGTCTATACAAGACTAACCAGTGACGCTCATATTTAAATGTCATTTGTTGCAAATGTTGCAGGAATTTCCAATATTAAAAAAGGAAAATTAAGATGACTGTGATCATTGTGAGAAATTATGAAAACAAGCGGCAGTAGTTTATCGGTGTTCAAAAGTCATACATTGATGGAGAGAAATCAAATCCGGGTTGCCAACCTAAAACAGGTGGAAACAAATCATCTAGAAGAAGACCACACAGGAACAACACGAACACTGTTGTGCAACAAAAACAAACGCATCATACATAGAAACAAACTACCACTTTTCTGATTCGGTATTGGACATTTTAAGAAAACGCTGAACTTTGTTTAATAGCTAGCCAAAACCTCCCGCTTTATAACAATGCTAAATATCAGAATGACTATTCACAAATGATAAAGACCACGTTAGTCACATTCACCGTATGAAATGTATCAACGTCAATGTGTTAGAATAAATGTTTGCTCTTTGTGACCCACATTAAATCTAACAGGAGACAAGTTTTATTTGTAAGACACGCGTATCAATCAAAAATAAAAATAAATAACCTGTTTAGCTTTGTATTAAGCGTATTCATTCTTTGCATATTTCTTCTTTTTGTGACATTTATTTGTTTGCAGCGAATATGGTAATAATACTGTACAATTATAATTGTATCCCTCAAAGTCATCTTATGCCAGAATTGTCCAATGAAAAGTAATTATCCGTATTTTGTTTTCAGGTGTGCCGAAGGTCTCTGTTAGCAAATCAAATTATACAGCAGGGTATGGAAAAAGTGTTACAATGTTCTGTAATATAACTTCTGATCCCATTGTCACAAATGTTTACTGGGAGAAAGAATTCAATGACACGACTATAGTAATCAATAACGTGACAACAGGAATACAAGGAATTTCTGTTGATGTTCCATCGATGACTATAGTGACAACCACTACATCAGATATAGGAAATTATAGATGTATAGCCACAAATGATGTCGGAACTGGTTGTAGTGAAACCACAAGGTTGGAGGTCATTGGTGGTGAGAGTATTTTAAAGATTCTTTGTTTTTGTTCTCATATCTGCTTTTCAAATATACTATTCTTTGTCAATTCTAAGTCATTTAAGGTTCTATTTATAATTTGCTGATACAAATGTTTCAAAAACTAGAAAAGTAATAAAGAAATTAAGTGAATAAATTTGTAAACCATCAACTATAAGCCCCCAAATTTAATCTTAGTTATGTTTTAGAGCTACCATCTGTCAGTATCACAACGAGTTTGCCACCAGTTAACTATGGCGAAAAAGTACACATATTATGTGTTGTGACCGGCAAACCCCCTCCTATACAAGTTTACTGGGAGAAAGAATTCAATGACATTAAAAATGTGATTCATAACGGCACCATTAATACGGAAGGAATAACAGTTGAAAATCCATCGCTTATATTGCTCCATGCGACAGATTCGGATAACGGACTTTACAAATGCTTTGCCGTCAATGAATTTGGAAGGGATTCTAGTTCATCAATCGAACTTAATGTCGTTGGAGGTAATATATATTTCAAACAATTAGACTTATGCATACAACTACAAAGAAGATATAAGAAAGCTTATTATAATCACACGGTAAACAAAAATCGCAAGACGATTAATCTGTTTTAAATGAACTGTGTAAGAAAAATCAAAGAATTAGACACTATGTCTTTACTCTTTCGTCAATCCAATTACTAGTAATAATTTACCAAGTTAGTCAGTGAACTTACATATAGACGGTTTATGACATTTTTAGGAAAACTTATGATGTATTATACTTTTTAATTGTTTTCGAAATGTTTTGCATCAATCTTAAACTATGCCTGTTTGTAGGAAATTACTATGTGTGTAGCATTATTGGTATACACAATAATGTAATAAGGTCCAATTTAACTTTAATGTATAAGATAAACGGGATTAAACATGGTGATACGCTTTATTGTTGCAGGTCGTCCTGAAGTTGAGGTTCCATCTATAACACACATAACAGGCATTGGTTATACTGTAACACTTACTTGTTCCATACGAAATGCTTTCCCAGCTGTTTCGAAGGTGTACTGGGAAAGATCTATACGTGGCGCTATAACAAGACTTTCATCTGTTTCAATTGGTATCATGGGAGTAACAGTTGACAATCCAACCCTTATTATTCCATCGGCAATGGAATCTATGACTGGCGAATATACATGCTTTGCTGTAAATTCTGTCGGAACTGGTAGTAGCTTTCCAGCTACATTGACTGGTATTAACGTTTTCTAAAAACAACCTTTCTTTAAAATTCCACTGTACTATTCTTATGTAGTCTTTGTCTAGAGAAATAAAAGATTGGACTGTAATCAGATTTACTATCTAGTTTTTGATTAGTATAATTGCGTATTGATGGTACATTATGTTTTTAACGGATAAGAATGAACACTATATTTGGTGTGTATCTGGGTGTCTAGTATACACTCATTTATAGCTGCGCCTCATTATCAGATGCATTTGATTATTACGTGATCGACTAAAAGAACGGTTTATGAAACAATACAATAGTCTCATCTGAATAAAATAATAGGATACATTTTACATTTTGATTATACTGTTTAAATGAGAAAACCAATGCAATTGAGGTTGAACCTATAACGTTTGATATGTAAGTGTCGCTTACTAATATTGACATACGTGACTATGTTTTCGCTATATCTTTTTATTCTTTATCACATATTTCATAAAGATGTTGTATTCTTAATAGCAAGTATTATTGTAGTAGGAGAAGGGGCGAAAGATACTAGTGGGACAGTTAAACACATAGATCGAAAATAAACTGACAATACCATGGGTAAAAGAGAAAAAGACAAACAGACAAATAATAGTACAGAAGACACAACAAAGAAAACTAGCGACTAAACAACACGAACTCAACCAAAACCTAGTGGTGTTTTCTCAGATACTAAGGGTGATCAAATCCACATCTGGCATCCGTCGTGTTGCTCATATTAGTACAAACTCGGTAAATAGTCAACTTCGGTATGTCACGGAATACGGGATTGTAGTAACGACATAAGGAACATATCCGATATCACATGTTAACAGGATATTCCATAGTAGTCAACCAACTCATAATGAGGTCCGTTAAATTTACATCACATATGTGTTTCATTCGGATCCATAAGTTTGATTAGCACGCAACAATCGCAAAGCCTTACACAATAGTTGGCCCTAAATGAAGTATTTGCTTTTACGAATTCATAGAATAAAGAGAAATGTAAACAGGTCAGAATCATAGAATTATCTATAAATCAAACAGCGAAAAAATCAAGGTCACCATATTTTATCGAGTATAAATCTTGAAATAAAGAAAATACAGAAGGAACAACCAAGGTTGCGAACAAAAAAAATCAGACGGACTACAAAAGAAGAAAGGAAGGGCGCCCAAACTATTTAAGCGGCTCTCACTTTGCATGCTTGCAATGCAACTGTTTAAAAATAATGTTGCTAGTAGCATTACATTTCTAATCAATTAAAACAGCTCATATTGTTTGTGTGTTAATATTTAATTGATTTGTGAAATTTTACTGTACAAGTTACATGATTTATTACCGTTTTAGTTAAGGCAGAAGTTACATCAGAAGACGACTCTGACGACCAGGATGATGAGGACGACAATAGTATGTATTGCTATCTTTAAAGCTACCTGATACGATTTTTGTTAGTTTACATTATTTAAAAATAAAAAATGCTGCAACTTTCATAGATGTGAGAGGGTTAGATAGCTATAAAATCAGGTTAAATCCAATAGTTTTGACATAATAAATGTCTGTTCCAAGTTAGGATTATGACAGTTGTTACCAATTCGTTTGATATGTTTTAGGTTTTGATTTTGCCATTTGATTAGGAACTTTCCTTTATATAATTTTCTCGGAGTTCAGTATTTTGTGATTTTACGTTTTAGTTGCACTGTTAACACACTTGTCTTTTGTTGTTTCTAGTTTACACCAATCTTATATTATACACAATTGATAACTACATATACACATTTTGATCAATTTCTCGGTCAAACGTATGTGAGAACGGCTACAAATGTATAGTATTGTTGGGGATTATATTTATAGTTTATAGTTGTTCCCTTGTCTAATACTTCTTAATATGTTCATGGGATAGAGACAATCATTTGTTTTCTTTTGTAAATTGATATGTGAATGTTTTTAAAGGACGATGTCAATTTAAATATGCAAAATTTCATTAAAGGTTAACAATTATATAGTTAAAAACTAACATTATTTATAACTTTCTCAGCTGACACATTAGTAAATGGAATAATAGGTGCGGTAAGCGCATTGGCAGGCATTGGATCAGTAGTTGTCGGTTACTGGGCATACACGCACTCCAAGAAGCCTGGTAAGTGTATTAGTAATTAAAATTGAGACATACCAAGAGTGTCTTTGTTAATTAGTCTTGATATAAACAAAATTAATGCATTAATACCATGACTAGCATACATTGTCTTACAAATTGCAATATTCCAATCATTTGTAACCCTATTGTTGTCACAGTAGATGAAACCAAACACATTGTCTTATAGGAAAGATATTGCCTTTGGATCTAAACATAAAGTACGACTTACCCAACTAAAGACGAAAAACGACTAATAGTTGAGTAATCCTACATCTAGATCTTTTGATTATAATAATCTCGCTTTTAAAATGTGGTAGTTAACTGTTTTACCTTTGTATGTCAGTCCATCAATCCGTCCATCTGGCATTCAGTAAATTAATTCGTCCGTTCGTCCGTCGATTCAATATTTTTTGTCGTATCTTTCTAACTACATTACAATGTAGCTAAAGTCAGGTTTCAGGGTGTAGATCAGTAAGTTTTACGAAATTATACATTTTCGATGCATACATGTCGGTCTTTTAAAGCTAATGTCACAATAATTTTCTTTCTACGTGTTGTAGACAAATGTAAACATCAAAGTCCTTTAATCTCTGAGGGAAACTTGTCACATTTCCAATCGTACTTTATTTTCTCATTTCAATAAATAACGGGACAACGTTCCAAAGGTGTTTTTTGATATACATGTACCCCCATGATAATTTTAACAACATTCAAACCTGATGCTTCTATCGGATAAATATATTTAAATATATATATATATATATGCTAAATACTTAAGGTAAACACGTAAACCAGTATCTAATATATGAACTACCATTATAGTGCAAGTGGTTACAACACAAGACGTATCTGTAATACGCGCAATCACTTACTATTCTCTGTTATAAAACGCTATAAAGCGATAACATATTAAACCCCTAAGCATTATTTATCTATGTGCCTGTCCCAAGCCAGGAGCCTGTAATTCAGTGCTTTTCGATTGTTTATATGTTACATATTTGTTTTTCGTTCATGTAATGTATATAAATGAGGCCGTAATTTTTTCCGTTTGATTTGTTTTACATTGTCATAACGGGGCCTTTATAGCTGACTATGCGGTATGGGCTTTGCTCATTGTTGAAGGCCGTACGGTGACCTATTGTTGTTAATGTATGTGTCATTTTGGTCTCTTGTGGACAGTTGTCTCATTGGCAATCATACCACATCTTCATTTTTATATCCACTTAGTTTAAACATATCTATTTATAGTGGATTGGGAAACAAGTTTTGAATGTAAATGTTTTTCTATAGTACCAGACAAGATATAACTTTACTTATGCCAAATATTCCTTTAATTGAAAGTAGGATACATTTTGCACATTTTTGAAAAGTGAAAATTTAACAAAGACTAATAGGGGGAAAACCTTGCGAGATGAACTTGAAGATTCCATGTCACTGAATCTGTTTTGATGACTGCATTGGATGTTTCTTTTGTTTTCCACTGCATTTCAAATAACATAATCAGCTATACAGTGTATAACTTGATTGACAATTATAGGCAGTTAACAGTCACACTGTACGCCAAAAGAGACCGATTTCAATTCAATCATTGCAGTATTTTATTTCATTTTTTTGTTGAAATGTTCTAACAACATCTGCATCTAATATAAATTTTCATTTTGATGTTATTCGCTAAAGTGTATTAACTGTCGTCCTGTAAAGGGATTCTGATTTTTAAAAGTCTGACACCAAGAGTTGAAGATGACTCACAACCGAATTCAATCGATTTTTTGGTAAATTAGTTTAACAACATGGATATCAGTATCACAACTGACAATTCACTTGGTTCAATCATTCATGCAGTGTTTCAGGTGGTATCAAACACTATAAGGCGATGACTCTATAAAATCAACTAAATAATCATATTGTATTGGAAATATTATGCTTTTCAATGATCAAAATTAGTTTTTGTCAAACTACTATATAACCTGATGAAATGGTTGGTACACCTTTTTCAAATTTTATATTTTTGTCAAAGGGTCAAAATAAATTGTTTGTAAAAGAATTATAAAAATTAAACAAACCAAACTTATTTTAGTGAAATGTTGGGTACCACCTTAGGATCAATTGATGGCTTTGAGCTATTGTCTGCTCTTTGGTCGAGTTGATAACTCTGTGACATATTCCCCGTTTCGATCTTCAATATAAGCTGAATTCCTGCCTTCTTTTCCCTGTCTTCATTATGCTTGTAAGAATCAATCAATGGTTATTACTAATAACTTCCTTGTACTAGTTAGTATGTCGTAAAGAGTATCACCCTCGGAGAGTAATCAACTTTAAACCGTTTGTGTCTTAAATATAATAAGGACGAACATGTAGTTACGTGTGGTAGCTCACCACCACTAACACTCATATTGTTGTATTTGTTTAAGCCAAGTTTGCTTTTTTGCAGATAAAAGTGAAAACAAAGATGAAAAAACCACTGGAAAGAAGTATGTAAATTAAACAAGTCATCGTTATGATCATTTTAAACCAAAATATATATAAAAGAAGATGTGGTATGATATTCAATGAGATAACTCCCAACAAGAGACCAAATTACACAGAAATTAACATCCATAGGTTACAGTACGGCCTTTAACAATGAGCAAAGCCCATTTCGCATAGCTTGCTGTAAAAAGCTCCGAAATGACAAATGTAAAACAATTTAAACATAAACGATTGACATTGAAAAACATATAAATGAAAATGTCCCATTGTTAGTTATCGTTGATTAAATATTATAATACACAAATGAATCATCAAAGGTAAACGATCAAAATTAGGTACAGGTTTACATAGATTTCTTTTGGCAAAGAAAAAAAATCAAGTAACTCTAAATTATGAATTTGTAATACCTTTATACAAGATGTAATGAATATATACAAGATAATTAGAAGATATGGTATGCGTGCTAATGAGACAAATCTCCATCCAAGACTGGTTAAAAGTTTAAGCTAGAAATTTTATTTGCAATCGAATCAATATTGGTATAGGGTTGTTTGGTAGAGGAAAAACAACCAAAACCTTATGAATACTCCAAAAAGAGACTGCTGTACCGTTTGAACGTAGCATACATAATTAGGAACGAAGAATCACTTGAAATTTTATAGATATTATAAAGGCAAGTTGAAGCAACATGTTTACTTGCAACTGACTTTAAACTCGTAACCTTGGAAATTGTATATATTGCCTGATATATGAGTTTTATGTAAAAAGTTGAAAACATGAATTTGCAAGTAAATCTCATATACTTGTCTGTTTCTTATATAAAAATAATAAAAACTACTAGAAACATGCAGGTCAGAATCATTATTTAAACGTTTAACGCTATGCAGGGATTGTATTGTTTAAACTATTTTTTTAATCCATTGATGTCTTGATTTAAAATGTCCTCTGACATGATATTTAAAATGCATATTAAATGAAACTTGAAAACCGGAAAAAAGGATATCAGCTTATATTTGTTATATACTTTCAAATCAAAAGTGAAACAATAATGTTTTATGCAGATGAGTTAAGTATTCCCCAATAATCATTCCAGATATTTTGTTCCTATAATGCTAAACGTGTTAAGCTGACATGTGCAATGCAATAATCAGGAAAATACTTGAGGTATTAATTTGTGTAGGAAACATTGCATGCGTATGCACTTACCTCCTTTCAAGTCCCCAATATGTTGTTTGTATTACATAAACATTCAAAACATTATCTTTATTTTTCAATACTTTTGATCTTAATTAGTATTCGTATTTTCAAATAGCTAGCGTTCAAAAGCTCTGTAAATAAACAAATGATATGCACACTTGTAAAGGATTGTATAAAATATATGCAAAGAGACAAATTGCATTCATTGACAATAACTATATATTAACTATGATATACAATGATACAATTGTTTACTATAAGATACATTTCTTAGTTCCAGTAACAAAGTCGAAGACGTAACCACCGCATCTAATTCCACAGTAAATGGTATGGAACTCATGTATATGTTTGCTTTTAAAAGAGGATATTATCTTAAATAGTGTTGAAAAGGGAGAAAACATATATATTTAAAAATACAGAAAACCGGATAAATATTTCAAATAATTATGACTTGGAACATCAATTGTTCACATGATCAAAAAGTTAATGTAACGAATCCCTTACTAACTTATTACTGCTAATTTTTAGTTTTTATTGATATGCAAGACGGGGCAAATATTTTAAATGCAACTGACAGTTTTCTTGTTCAAACAAAAAAAACGTACGCTATTTGAACTGACGCGTTCATTATTTAAGCTGACAATTAGAGACAAAAATTTCCGATTAATAAAAACCGTGCTCAAAATCTTAAATTATAATACTTAATTAGCTTTCCCGAGAACATTTGTTTTAACTTTCTTTTTGTACTGAAAGTCAACATGCATAAATTATCTTTTAAAGCACGGATGATATATCAATCGCATTGTTATCTTATAAATGCTGCTGTTTTTAATCCGGCCCTGTTGATTTTGTCCACTATATAAAGTATTTAGTTGATCAGCAATGATCAGTACATATATACCTTCGTATCCATTTTTTTAAATCGTTAACCCGAAATGTGTTTAGAATAGAGACAAGTACTGCACGCTTATAATGCATTCAAAAGGAAGATAATGCTAATTCATAATTAGTTTTTAAACAGACCAGTTATGTTTCGTATACGTGAAAATTAAATAAAGGGAAAAATCGTTCCGAACTTTGCAATTTGAATGTAAAATGGATGTATGCATTACCTCGTAAAATCGCGTACTAATTAATCACGTATTTATGTTCATTGAAAATATTAATAACACATCACGTTTTCTCATCACGACTTTCCTCATTTTTCGTTACCAAGAACACTCAAACCGAAAATGCATCAACCAAATTGTGAAATTTTATTTTGTCACGGATAATTCCAAATGTAAGCAAGAAATGTATTAAATAATCACCTACTGCAATGAGAAATGTACATAATAAAATATCATTTACTGTTAATAACTGTCTTACTGATTAAATCATTATAATCATTTTTCAGAATAAAAACATTTAGTAACTTCTGGTGCATTAGACGTGTGAGACAATGTTTATATATTTGTGATGGTGACACATTCACAATTTAAAACCATGAGCGGGGTCCTTATACAAAGACGCCGCTGTGAAACATCTTAAATGTCTATACGAATTATGTCATCCCTGTCATCTCCATATGTAAAAGTCTAATTTTCTGCTTCATCAAATATAACTAAGTCATCTGTGTCAAAGGGTTCTTTATTCATCAATTGTACATCACATGCATTCATCTTACAATTACATACACTAACCATGTAATAACAAATAAACAATGATAAAGGTAATAAACTAAACGATATAATTCAATAGCTTAAAATAGTAGTTAAACATCCTATTTTTTTATCTTTATATTTATTAAACCTCAATTCTATTATTTACAACAAATTTTACATATTATCACAGAAAAAATAGAGTCCCTATACTACCATTCTACAGCATTCTTTCTTCTTACAACCAAAAACAATCACACAAATCCTAAACTTACTTCATTATATTGATAACACCGTATATAGATACCTTGTATTCAACAATTATTTTTAACTGTCTATTCTAAAATTCAACAATGTTCATTTGTAGCGTTTGCGGATGGATTCCATTCCTGAAAACGCATTCAACGAAGTCAAAGTTTTTCATAAACAAACACAAAAAAAACAACTTTGCAACTAAGTATATACCGCAAAATAATATAACTGAATTGAATCACTCACAGAATTATACATAACTTCACGCAAACCTATCACACAAAAGACTTATAGATGACTTCATTATAATGTCGACAATTTATTACATTTCACATAGTTAATCATCAATTGAATTGCTTCCCTCGCTTTTTCCGAATAAAAATCCGTCTCTGTTATATCATCAAACTGCTGAAAAAGTAATCGCAAATAATGTTCATATCTTGCATCTCGGTTATCAACCGCTTCAACAGATTTTCTATTTACATTACATGTAACTATAAGGTTCTTATTAATGATCTTTCCGATCAAAACATCACCACTTGTAAGACTTCTTTTACAAACAATTTTCCCGAATTCTTTATGTTTCGATTCAATAATATCTATATTACAAACATCACTACTTTGTTCTTTAATTTCAATTTCTTTACTATGTTTACGTTTCACTATTTGTTTACGTTTTTCTTTACACTCTATTGTCTCTCCTACAGGTAAATTCCTATCGCTATTAATAACCTGTGTTACGGGTATATCAACAGTAACTGGTTCTTTAAATGTACATCGTTCCATATTTTTATCCACGTGTTAAAATTGGAATACTATGTGTGAATGAAGAGGCTCCCATAAGGGGAATGCCTGTAATCATTGTACTTTCCTCGCATTCATCCACGGTACAAGCTTCAATGTTAATATTATCAATTACAATACTTTCATTATCATCAACGTTCAAAACGTCTGTGTCACTTTGAATGAAATTAAATTCTTTCAAACGTTTATTGTCTCTCTTTCTTGCCGATTCTGATTTACGTTTTACCTGCTTATTTGTATCAGTATTCGAGAACATAATCGAAATTCTTGTTTTTTCACTATCACCATTAAAACTATATGTTATTATTCCATACTCCTCACATGCACATTCTATTGCCTTTATAAGAAACTTGGGTAATCTATCCATAACGCACAGTCAATGTTTTCATATATGAAACAAAATAAACCAACGGAGCCTCTGATCAGGTCCGATACACAATTCAGCCGTCAAAATAGATATTTTAAACAGTTATTCTCTTTAAAATAGAAGAAATTACTTACTGCAACAAGGTCCGAAAATTATACACATTTCACTGCTTGGAATTCCGAGCATAACCTTGAAAACAGAATCAAATATATCCTACTTTCAAAAGACGTGTATACACTTCAGAACACTAACCGGAAATCTAAACATCCTATATTTTAACCTTGCAACTCATAACCGTTCCTGTCAATTGATCCGACTGAATACATACAAACGTCATAAATTCTATACAAACGGTATGCGGTTTGAAAATATCAAAATGTAAATTTACAAACAAAAAACAATAACTTCATGCAAATTATCATTACAGATAATTTGAGCTTCGTATGTAATGTCTTAATAATATAACATAAATGAATTATCCTTTATCATCAATACAAATATAATATTTAACTTCATATGAATCTAGCTCGAATGTTCATAATCACGGAAGATAATCCCAGTGTAATATTTCCAAAGTGCCAATGAGATATCTGTAATAGTCAAGTTATACAGGTAATCATAAATAAAATACAAATGCAATCGATTTACACAGTTAAGTAAACTCACGAATTTGTGGAACTGAGTTTGTCTAAGTTATTTCGTTATTGAATGGTCCTGTGAAATAACTTTCTCATTTATTAATCCTATAACTTATATACACGCTGCAGTGAAGTTGAAAGCCAAAAAATGGTATGACCACTTACTGACAATGCTGACCAATATATATCTGCTTGTTTTGACGTTGCAAAAGGAGTTCATACATAAAAGCCACTAATTAGTTTCTAAGCTCACTGATGCAATATCAGTGATAATTACTTACTTCCGTGACATTGTTTGAATACACTGATCCATAATGTAACATGCATTTTTACATTCGACATCTACTGTTTCAGGTTCCAAAACGGATACAAATTCTAGTTGTTAGCAGAATGTTTGAAACGTTAGTGTAATACGAGAACGAACACTTGCAAATACTTTTAATGACTAAATTGTGTTTGCTTTTTAATATTATTATATAAGATTTCAATTTTTTAGAACGTTATATGTAAAAATGCTAAATTGTTTATTTGAAGAAAAAAGTACAAATCTCTCATGTCTTTTCTATTAAAGTTTTATTCAATATTTAAAAACCCTCTCAAACAGTTATTGATATAGCGCATCTTAATATGAAGTTAATTAATATGTCAAAGCAATTTTTATTAAAAGATAACTTTTGTTTGTATATGTGTATATGTATAGTACAACACATTTTATTGTTTTTTTTAAAGTAAATTGTATTTATTTTAGATAATATGGTTTTGCATTAAATACTCCATCATCTTTATATATATTGTGTACATTTATTGAGATAAACAAATAACCAAACAATATATAAAATATGTATCTTGTAAAAGATATTTCGCTAGTAATCTATGTCTTTGATAACTATTTACACAAAAATGTATATTGATTCGTTCCAATTAAGCTAAATGTGTCCGGGACGTTACTGTAAACTACCGGAAAACATATGTTTTTAATTTAGAGTATTACCTAAATACCTGATAAAAACTGTTAATTAACAAGCAAAGAACAAAAAAAAAAAAAAAAACCCACAAACATCAACAAAAAAGAACCACAAACACCAACATTAACAGTATAGATACATTATCTCATCTTTAACATTATAAATTAAAACTATTCAAACGAGATATCTCTTCTAGGATAATCGTGAAAAAGTAAATGACAAAAATACTGATATCCTAGGAAGATTCAAAAAGGAAAATCAAATTGAAAAATTAAAAGCTCAAACAAACCATACGCATGGATAATAACTGTCAAAAAGATGACTTGGTACATGCATTTTCTTATGTAGAAAATAATAATTGGTTAAACCTACGCAATTGTTTTCATTATGAATGATGCACGTGCACGTTCATGACATTTCGATATGTACAATCACAATATGCAGAATGTGCAACTTTTCAAAGAAACAGAAAAGTATTCGTTAGATAGACGGAGATATAAAAGAAGAACTGTTCAATCATATTATGATTTTGGAAAACGTTCTTTAATGGCTTGTTTTCTGATTAAAAGTTCGAACTGAGATTACACTTAAGCTTTATTTAATATGACACTGAATGTTTAAACGTAGAACGATAATAATGTATTTTTTGTAATGTTTTCAGAATGTATAAATGAATTTTAAATATTATTTTATTGATCCTTATTTTCAGTATATTGTAGCACACGAAAATTCTTTAAGTTTTGAATGATCATTAAACATTATAGCATACATGTATGTTTCTATTTAAAAAAGACGAAAAGTGTCATTTATGTCGTAAAGGTCTTTATATTTCTGTGGATATTTAATTAAGTTGTTTTAGGCCTGATGTGTTTGTCTATTTTTTTTCCTATTGATATCATATTGATAGTTTCGATTCTAAATACCACAAGCTTTAACTCCTTTATTCTCCTTTCCCAATAGTTTGACATTTCCTGGAAACTTACATGTTTTTGATCAAAGCCACCAAGGCATTGTCAAGCGAATTCTTCAACTTTTCTTATTTAAGTAGCAGTCTGGCTAAGAATCATGCAAAATGATGAAACACTGTATCACATAAATCCACAATACTTTTTGTGTTGAAACATATTGTGAAGTAAGAGCTAAATTTGTAATATTAAACCATTAAACACAGTATATTTTTCTTAGTGCTTTATTGAATATTGGACAGTATAAGAATTTCACTATTTTCTCCTAAGACCGGATGTTTTAAGGAAAATGTTTATATGCAACCTAAAGAGAATAACATTCTTTGAAAAATATCAAAAAATAAAATATGTAGCCTAGTCCTGATTTTGAGTAAATTTGATTTCTTTTTTATTCAAAATGGTCTAAGGGAGAAATAACTCCTTTCAAGAAACATTACTTTCTCTTACATAACAACAGATGCCATGTGTCTGAAAAACATCCAAAGTCGTTGCTGTACCATTTTCTATCTTTTTATGAAAATACAGAGTGGTTCATATTTAATTAAAAGGAATAAATAGTATAAAGACTATATTTTCTTAATTCACCCCTGAACTGCAATGTTTACAGTTACTCATTTCCT
This sequence comes from Mytilus galloprovincialis, assembly GCF_965363235.1. Lineage (NCBI taxonomy): Eukaryota > Metazoa > Mollusca > Bivalvia > Mytilida > Mytilidae > Mytilus > Mytilus galloprovincialis. The sequence continues at coordinate 64,628,680 of NC_134851.1, read as the reverse complement.
GTTTGCAAAGGTTTTGCATCTGCTGTGTTTCATTAGATATTACACAGTTTTATTCCGTTTTTACTGTAACGGGAATCCATATTTCCTTTAAGAAGATACTGTGCATGATGTGGAAATATTTTAGAACATTTTTAGACAAAGGCAAGTCCTTTCACAACTTTTCCAGTGCCAGTGGCATGTCATGATGCCTTTTTGATGCGTCTACCATGCTACCGAGTCCGATGCCAGTAAAGAAGCTTGAGAATTCCTGTTGTTGTAGTTTGTCCACTGTGCAAAGGGAGAGCAATTAACAGGAGTATCCAGGTATGACCAAAACAGAAAGATCCCTAGACCATGGAGTAATAGTAAGTAATAGTAATGCTCACTTAATTTAATTTAAATATTTTTTTTTAAAGAGGATAGATTTATATCTGTATATTGAGATAATAAATTCAAATGAAAAAATATTTAAATAAAGTGAGGTGTTTATTCTGTAACAGTGTTACAGGTCTGATAATATCTAATAATGTACATCAGTTGTGCATGGATATGCAATTCAGAACCTGTCATTCAATTATTAGAAATAAACTGCTACCCATCTAACATATCAACAAAATTGATGCTATTTTTAAGAGTTGTGGAAAAGAAAAAAATCTGGCTAATTTAAATGACCTTTCTTTGTTGCGAGAGATTTACAACTGTTTGATTGAAATTTTATTAAATTTGTACCATGACCACTCAAATGACACTTTTCTAATGACTTAATACTAAAAACCACCTCCCCATATGTCATGTATGTTATAAATTCTATTAATTGTTATGTAATAAATGTTATAATTACAAATTATTGTATTTACTGATTGAAGATCATCCTGATCTTTTAACATGGTTTAACAAAATGAAAACATGTATCTTCTATGTTATATACATGTACTGATCATGATGTACATGTAAATTATGTTCAACATTTTATATCTTATTTTTAGGTATTTTTTACCAGTGTTACCCACAGTCTACCAAGAAAACTAGTACTGAATGAAGTAAGTGATATTTTTTTAATAAATAAATAATAAATGGATTATAAAACTGATGGTCAATTTTTCAGCAATTCATGTGTACATGTACCTACAATGTCATGAATGTATACAGTGAAATTGTTTCATTAAAGCATATACATTTATCTTGATATTTAAAAAAATAACTGGTTTATACATTGTTCATGTTTGCAATGAACTTAAAAGCATCTTAGGAATTTTGTAATGTAAAAAATTGTACATCCACCCTTGGATTTCAAGCACCACTTGATTTTCTCAACATAAACATTTAATTTGGAGATTGCATGTATATACATGTATGTATGAGATTGAGGGCAGTTAATACATTTCTTCAGTTTTCATTAGGTAACATCTTACCTAACCAAGGTTTCTGATCTACTACTCTTTACATTTGATCAAGCTATATTTGTTTTCCCATTCATGATTACTTTCATATATCTTAAAGGGGAGTTACATAAATACATTATGCACTGACTTTATTCTTTTGTATTAGGAAATTCTGTCTTTTATTTCAGGTTTCACACACATACAATGATGGTTCATGTGAGAGGAAGAAGTGATTTGTTGGAGAAAGTTCTTGCTTGTCTTTATCTACAAATGATGTACATTTTACAGTACACAGAACATTGAGAAATTGATTGAACGAAGCTTAAGAACACAGAACAAGAATTAAAAGAATAAATATAAAAATATAATGTTAAACGTTTAAAGATTTTTGCTCACATTGTTTTGAAAATATATCAAAATATTTACTTTATAAATGAATAATAAATCTTTTGAGAAGACATATTTTCATTTCCTCTTGTTTTGAATGATCTTTAATACATGTCCAAAGGTGCTGTTGTCACCATTTGGTATTTGCTGTTATTTCAAGTCTATATGAAAGAAAGGAGATGTGGGTTGTAATGTATAAGTCAATGAAACAGAAAACAAACAACACAAGCACATCTTGTATGAAACAACAAAGCCAATTGAGAAAGGCAATGGTTTGAATAGATAAGTGGTACATGTATTTGGTTGAATACAAAAAAATATGGCAATTAACAATTTTATTCCCAACAACCTTAATAATGATAACTCATCAGTTTTACAAGGTATCAAGAACATGAAGAAGGTATGTAGAAAAGAAAAAGAGATAATCCTAACAACTGAAGTATTCACTAGGGAGACAGCAACTCAACAACACTAATATGTCACAATTATTTTAAATACCATACAATTATCATACTGCTAATGTCAAAGCAAGAAAACTGAAATATCTATATTTTAGTCAGAATATTTCACTCAATTTGATCAATGGCACTTTCAAATTTTAGGAACAGAATGAAACCAAACAAAACCAAACAAAACCAAACAAATAATGATATGGTCATATAAATCTTAAGTCGAAAAATTGATTTTTCAAATATCATGTCATTTCTGAAAGACAAAGCATGTCTTTTGAATACCAACAAATCTGCCTACTCATCACCAACAAAATAGAAATATGTTTGGTACTGAAAGTCAAAGGTCAAAGTCTGGGACTCACTGGTACAGTGTGTACAGTTTTTAAAAGATATAAATATGTCTATTGTCAATCAGTATTTAAAATACAGATCTGAGAATACTCACATTTGCTAAGAGCTATATTACAGCCAATAACAATAAGTACAAATATATGTATGAAAGACTAAAATATCAGTCAGTACACTTACAGTCCACATCCAACATCCAATGAATGTAGTATACAGACGTCTTAAACAGTCCGGGAAAAACACAAGCTTGTGCAATGCTAAAATATAGGTATTGACATTGTTTTGAAGTTGTAGATCTAACAATAAGTAATGGTTTTTCAGCTTTCTGTGTCAAATATTTAGCTACATTGTTATCTGACCCAAACAGCATGAATAAACGTCTGTCTAAACATCAAAATTCACCTCATCTTTTGTGCATTTTTCAAAAACCATACCCTTGGCAAGGTGCTCTAAACGTTGTCCATACGTTTGTAAATCTGTCTTCTGTTAGTCTTCCTTATGACCATGATTACTCTAATAATAAGTTCGTCGCTACTTAACAAAATTGTATATTTGGTCAGCATCTTAAGTGTTATGAGTTGAAATATATGTTATGAAAAAAAAGAAGATGTGGTATGAGACACCTCACCTCTAGAGACTAAAGGTATTAGAAGGTGTATAATTTTGAGATTTGTCAGGTACTTACTTACCTTCATCTCCAGCTTGGACAAGACAGAATATTTGAAAATTTTAGAGTAGAAGCAAATACTAGTACTAAATAATGATTGCTAGGAGTCAGAAAAACACTTTGGTCTAGGTACTGTTCTTCTTGTGGAGTCTTTCAACTTGTCAGCTTGCACATATTGCAGTTTAAAAAAAGACTAAGTGTCGTTCTTTTATCATGCACATTTCATTAAAATTAATCGTCAGAAACACGCATGAAATATTTGCCACTGGATGTTCTAAAAACAATCAATCATAAACAGATAATCGTCCTGTGTTAGATGGGTAGATGGCGTATACCATAGAAAATAAATAAGTGTATGTCCCGCAACTGAATGTTCGCGGGGGGGGGGGGGGGGTATTGTTATACCCATGTTCGTCCCTTTATGGGTACATAGTTATTCAGCTTAACTCTTCCTAAAGTTTGAAATGTAGGAAGTTTTCGTTTTGCTATCTGTTTGTACATATATTGAAGGTGTGCATGTCGTCAGGGTTTTGATTTTTATTCAGTCTTTTGGGAGATACCGGGGTGGTTTAACTTTTGTCATTTTTTCGGGTATAAACGGTTAAATGTTTAAGTTATTTTAGAATAACACTTTTGCATCTGTGGGGGCATCAATTACGTCTCTCAGACACAATGATATCTCAAAGAAAGTCATAAATTGACTTTGCTATAATATAGTTACTTCAGAGTGCAGTTCTGGGGCGTCACTTTGTATAGTTTTTCATTAGATCATTTTTTTAAAAATGTGTAGTTTTGCTCCGCTTACCGGTATACAACATATATTCCGCTTTCTGAATTAGACCCCCCTTTTTTTTTTTTTTTTTGGGGGGGGGGGGGGAATTTAGGATCTGCCCCATTTTTTTTTACATGAAACAGATGTCATTCAAAGAGAATGTTGGGTCAAACCTAGCTATATAGCAAGCTTAAGTTAACCTGCCACTTGTATGACAATTGGTTATCTTTCCATTTGTATTAAAAACAATGATGCTTCTGACACGTCCAAGTACTGATGAATTTAAGTTATTTCCGGGATGTCCACCCCCCCACTCCCCAGGCAATTGATTCTTAAGTTGTACAGTTTTAAAGACATGCTCTTTTTTCAAATCATCTATCAAGAAACGGTTGTTTTAAGTAATTGTAGCCACATAAATTTGTACTATTCTACTCAGTTAAGTGTTTTCATAAACCTCAAAATCAACTTCTCAAAAAACCGGATCGTATTTACCTTAAACAGTCCATATTCACAAAAATAATATATGCTTTTGCTTCAGAATTAAACAGACTATCTTTTTAAATGGTTTAAAAACATTATTCACATTAAACTAGCAATAAAAAGTAAATAAGGTTATCTACAGCAAGCTTATTTATATAATTTTGAGAAAAAAGTGCATAAATATTGTAAAAAACGTGACGACATGATCAACAATTTTATGAAAATTCTATACTAGGCTACATATTTTTATTTTTGATATGTTTTAGACAAGGGTCAACTGAAATAGTATGATCAAACAAATCAATTCTATCATCAGGGTCTAAGGAGATAATAGAGTTGTTTGAAAATTTCCAATTTTTGACAAATTTCCAACTTGAAATCATTTATTAATTTGGTTGTCATGGTAACCAAGTTTCCCTTCTTGCATCCATCTTTTCAAATGTTTCCTATTTAAGTTGAACATTATAGATTGAAAATTCTGGTATATACTTTTTAAACAGTTCATCAGTATTGCACTTTTTCCAATTAGAAAAAATATACAAATTTTGGGAATTTAAGGCCTTTAACACCTTGTTGCTAGGAACAGCCGTTTCCATAGCAACAGCTTGATTTTTTGTGTGCATATTGCCATTTAATTATTTTTGCCTCAAGTTGAATCAATTAAACTATAGCAGATGGATACCTTCACTATGGATGTATCACCCTTTGCATGATTCTTAGCTGGACTGCTACTTAACATACGATTTGATTTATCTCAATCGATTTATGACCGAAAAGCGTTATACTACAATGTACTTTTTTTTTGTTAGCGGAACCAGAAAACCCTGAGGCAGAGAAATTGACAGTTTTCGACATAGTGTCAATGGTTGATTAACAGAAATCTATGGAAAGGGGAAGTTCTTATTCTAACAGTTAAACCACTGCTGCCATATTCCTTGATTATCTGCTTATCATTTTAATAACCAGAAATCACCCTCGTTGGTTTTTGGGTTCGTGTTGCTCCTTTCTGTGGTTCCTATGTTGTGATTTGTAAGATATTGTTTGTCCTTTGATTGTTTTCGTTTGTTAGAATGGTACTAACTGTGAGTTTAATTTTGACTGATGAGTTTTGATTGATAATCATATTTCCTTGTACAAAAGTACTAAAAACCACTCTACTGAAACCGTTCAGAGCCTCCATATGAGAGTTAGTTCCCCTTATGAACTTTAAATACATTTTAGACCTTGTGATTAACGGCAGTCTTTTTTTTTGTACTTATAGCATGTTAGAATGTATCGTATAAGATATTTTTGAATTTAGTTCATATTACCTATTTAAAATTACTGGAAATGCTATTTTTACGACCGGAAGTTGCAATTTATCTCCCTTATTAAAATTGTATAATTACCAGTTTTAATCAGCAAACAGTGAGCTATCGCTAATTATTTCGAATTGAAATGTATTATAGGGTGGACAGACCTTCACTTGGTCTCTAAATAATTTGTTTTAATTATAATTATCTTTTTCTTCTTCCGCCACATTTTTTTCTCACGTTTCTTTGTAGTTTCTCAAGATGACGCTTAAATAATTTTGCATATGATATCGAATAGTTATTGCGATTTTGAAACTGACCCTGTTTGTTAACAGAACACTTCTTATTGTAAAAGTCATCTCTCTAAACATTTGTGTCTTGTGTGCGCTTCTCCTTCGCAACCGTTGAAGAGTTCGAAAAATGTATTTCCCCAATTTGCTTTTTATATACTCAAGATCTTAAAAATAATTTGACTGAAGCAATCCAGAGCCTCCGTACGAGAGTTATTTCCTCTTTTGTGTGTTTGATGAAAAAAAATGTTTAACTTGTAAACCATAAGAGAGAGAGAGAGATAGAGGGTATCTGTTGATCTGACGTCTTTTTTAATAAATACAGAAAATGATGTCACCATCAAAGATCAAGGTCATTTTTTCCACATTCAGTTCATTAGGCTTCTTTTCAGAAAGAGTTATGAAAAAACAATTTAACCAAACTGTTTGTCGCGTCATGATCTTAATGGACTTTTTTTTCTCAAATTGGTCATCTTTATTTTATTCAAGGGGCTGTGCCTCTGTTATGGTGAAATCAAAAAATTAATTAACAAAACTTTGCAGCAATACTGTCCACTTTTGAAAGAAAGAAAAAGAAAAACATATTTCGGTTTATGGAATCCATTTATATTTTAAATATGGATAAAACACATGTCAAATTTCACAAATATAACCCCCAAGGGATTCTCCACTGTCACATCCTTGATCATGGAACTTGTATCTGCGGCTTGCGTAAAAGAACATGCAGTCCTTTTCACTGTCAGGTTTTCCTCCGGGTCCCTGATTAAAGGCAAAGGTATTATACATCATCTTTGTTGCTTTACCATGTTTGATCCATCTCCAATCGCCATGTTGTAGGATTCTATTGACGTTACGTCCACCAACGTAGTAGTGTACACCTGTATAAAAAATCATCTTTATCATCATCATCATGAATTTGCAATGCCTTATGTAATTTGTTACAATCTTACCATCGTTGCTTGGTCAACCAATCGAAGCGTTTGAAAGAGGTCGATGTAGCAAAATTACACTTTAACGATATTGTATAAAATACATCTACTAAAATGAGGTATAATTTATTTAGAATATCATAACTCTTGGTGATTTCATCAGTTATCTCCCTTTATGATTACCCATCAAAAAGCCGCTGTAAACAACAAAAAATCTGTTGACTGTTTGCAAAACTATATTTGTAACCTGACTTTTAAGTCTATTGTATTAGGTAAACTTGTATATACATTTTGAAATTAAGTTACACTAAACAATAAAAAGAAAACCAAAATTAACCAGGCTTTTACATGCAGGTATGTTTTAGTGTGGATGAGCTAAAACGTAATGTTTGCTAAGTTTCTACGTCTGTTGGAAAACTGAGGTGACAATTCGGACACTTATTATTTTGTCAAAAGATTTCGAAAATCATTGTAATTTCACAATTATATCTTTATCATCATAGTTCTGAATTCTTCTGCGGTTTTAGTTATTACGTTTGATAGCTCCTCAATGTTTGCACACATGTTTAGTTAGGGTCTGCAAATAATTTTGATCCTTTATGAAGAAAACTATAAAGACGGTATAGTCTACATTTGATAATTATTGGTTTCTATATAAACAAACATTTCAGCAAATATTTCAAAACCGTTACCTGAATTCTTCTTCTGAAGGAACAATTTCATGATCATGGCTTCTTCAAGCCTTTCAAAATTAGCAAGGTATGCGCCGGGGTCTGTACAACTCGCCTGTGATATAAGCAAAAAACATATAATAGAAAAAAAAAACTCCAAAACAAAACGGAAATTTATTTATTTAAGAACAATATCAATAGCTCAAGCACAGGAAACGAAAGGTAAACAAATGTTATATACCCGATTTTGTACATGCATTTCCTTCTGTAAAAAACAATTTCCAAGTTTGCTAAAACTCTCACTTGTATGACAGTCTGTTGTATATCTGTTATATTTACTACAAAGGAAAACAAGTATAAGTAATTAAGTAACAGTAGTATACCGATGTTCGAAATTTATAAATCGATTGAGAAATATTCCTGACTTGGTACAGGACATTTTAAGATAAAAAAAATGGTGGTTGAACCTGGTTTTTAGGGCATGCCAGACCTCCTACTTTTATGGCAATGTTTAATATAACATTAAAATGACAACACTACATGACAAGATCACAATACAAATAAATGGGAAAACCTTAAGGTCAGATAAGCACACGAATAATAGCTAACAAAAGGTACCACATTTAAATTTTAATACAACAGACGCGCGCGTTTCGTCCACACAAAACCAGTGACGCTCAGATGAAAAGATGAAAGCCAAAACAAAAGAAATAGTAAACCATTTCATAGTTAACCTTAGCAAAATCAAAGATTTAAAAATTGACATACTTTATGGTAAAATGGAACTATTAGCAAAACACCAGTAAGGATTAAATTTGATTATTTTCGGCGTGCCTATTGTCTTCAAAAAGGCGCATTAAATGACGCTCGAATCTACCAAAGTGAGAAAAAAAATCGAAGTTGAAGAGCATTGAGGACAAACAGTTACTATTTCTAAAAGTTTTGCCAAATACAGCTAAGGAAATCTATCCATTTGTCATTTTAGCGCTTTTAAAGCTGCATATGCGGTATGGACTTTGCGCACGGTTGAAGGCCGTATGGTTTCCTACAGCTGATAATTTATGTGTAATCTGATCTCTTGTGGACAGTTGTCTAAATGCCAATTATACCACATATTATTTTCCTATATAGCCTTGTTTCCCGTAAAAATATCAAAGTTTTTGATCTAATCAATACATACAAATGCTGCATCACCAGATACTTTGTCATCGTGAATTGAATAACAGCCTTTTCCTATCTTCTCGTATGGTTCTTTGCAGCTCACTGTTTAACATACATAAACAGATTCGAAAGATAAATCAATTCATACCATGTATGTAAATTCATAATTAATGAATGCTATTACAATATAGGCGTTTACATATACATAAACTCGTCATAGATACCAGGATTGAAATTTGATATTTACGCCAGACGCGCGTTTTGACTACAAAAGACTCATCACTGACGCTCGAATATTTTTTTTTTCAAAAGGTCAAATAAGTACGAAGATGAAGAGCAGTGAGGACCAAAAATTCCTAAAAGTTTTGCTAAATACAGCTAAGGTAAACCCAAAACAAAGAGGTGAAAATACATTTACTTAGGCCTAACAATTGAAATTAGTAATCTGGCAATTGATAGAAACAGATTTTAGACGAATTATTTTGCATAAGAAAAGAGAAATAAGTTTGGCAAACATAGTTCATCATTGTTATCAAATTAAAACCACATATTTTGTTATTCTTCACATTACACTAGTATTGGTCATTACTAATGCTTTTGCCATTACGGCAGAAAACGAGGTTTTCAAATATTGTTTTTATAGGTAGATTTAATAATTAGAGAAATAGAACAAAAAATAAACAAATTTTACATGCCTGTTGTTATTTGCAAACAGGAAAATATTTGATCTTTTTAATAACTACATTTCTAAAAAGTAATGTTTAACTGACCATATATCTTTGGTGGCTTAAACATGTTAAACGTTTTTCAAAATTTAATTTGCTTCAAAATATCTTGCGTATTCAAAGTTTCATATTTTAAATCAAAATTTGCTGCTTATTGTGTTTATACATGTTATAGTCATATTCCTGTGTATTTATATATGGCTGAGGTCCTATTCATTTTCAAAGCTTACCGCTATTTATGTTATCGAGCAGTGTTTTGCTAATAATCACGGTTATCGAACTTCTTATCAGTCCGGATCCATAACGCGTTTATAATTTATAAAGTATTATTTGCATAATCCCACATCGACGTACTGTTTTCTTACACCCATATATACACTATGATATACTCAACAAGTAACATTCGATTTTTTCACTTGCATCGATTGACATGCATGCTTACACTTGCATCTACAAAGTTCGTCAAACTATACACCTTGTTAAAACTTACCTCTGATCGACGTATTAAGCTTTTTGGATTTCGTTTTAAACTAATTGTACCTAACATTTATCGACAATTTTGTATGGTCTTATATTTTAACTGAACAGTTGGCTTTTTAACCTGGTTCCTTCGTTCATTTCTAATAGAGAAAAGTAAAAAAGGACATGCGCACACACTAAAATGAAATCCGTTTTTGTTTTCATCGTTCGATATACTATGAATTCATTTATTTTCGTGGATACCAATTTTCGTGGTTTAAAGAAAACTTGCCTATTCGTGAATATTCATTATTATCATTATTAATGTTTTTATTATTACACAGTATGAATTACAGCGCATTATATTATATTAAAAATACCCTAAGCGCGTTACAATATATATACCCATTTGCATATATAAATATTAACAATAAAATGTATACGCCCATGTTAAAAACTTCTAAACCAAACAGATTTTAATAATATAGCATTGATAAACAAAAAGATCTATATCAAAAGGGGCATGATCAAATCAAAACCAATAGTAATGAGACAAAAAAAAATTATTAAGCAATTTGTTCAACTAGTTTTATTATTTCATTTTATTTTTAAATTTTTTGTCATAATCACAATTATTAAATTTGACAAACACATACATGTATATTTTACCTGAGACACCTGACCTGTAAGTTATATAATTTTAACACTTCAATGCATACAAGATTTTCCTTTATCCTTGACTAGTTTTTGATTAATAACTTGTGTATTAAAAAAGCAACAGGAGGTATGATGATGGACATAAAGGGCCACCATGGTGAACATATTTTTTATCTTTATGAAGACTAAGTGTTATTTTAAGACACAATTGCTCTAATAATCCGATATAAAAAATAACCTTGCACAATATAATGGTCCGTAACCAGGAATTTCAAGGGGGCGGGCATTTTGACTCATGAACTCGACTTTAACAGTCACAATTTGATTTGATTTGGTTTCAAGGGGGGGGGGGTCGTCCGAACCCCCGAACCCCCTGGCTACGGGTATGCTATATGTGATAAGACGTTTAGCTTTGACACCAGATTTAATTAACCGTTTTCGACATTAATCAGGAACATGACAGTTGTAATTATTACGATTGATGTGTTTGAGTATTAACGTTTGGCATTTGATTAGGTACTTTTAGTTTTGAATTTTCCTCGGAGTTGAGTATTTTAGCGATTTTACTTTTTAGCTGCAGTTTGTCGAGTTTTTGTGATTATCCAATTTAGGACCATCATCTTTTGAAGTTAGTTCATTAACATAAGTATCATTTCTAATTCAACACATAGTGTATCATCATGCCATCTTTTTATATAATCCAGAAATCGTACAATTGCTTACATTAATTGTCTTATTCTATCATTTTTTTTTTTAAACACGTTGAACGACAAAATTAAAATTTTACTCGTGTGGTATTTACCATATGTGGATTCTAAAAAAATATAATGAACTTCTGGACAATTTTAAATCACGTTTTTTTTAAGTGCGTTCATAACTTTTGAATAAACAACCTTTTATACCCCCATCCCCCATGTGAAATTTTATTTTTGAAAATACTTTGAACGACAAAATTATTTTATATTTTTTCCTGTATGAGATCTGCATTCTAATGTAAAATACCCGACGCTAAACGAGTTGATATGAATGGAATCTTCTAATATTTCAATCCATTATTGGCTGATTACAAAACACAAATAAGTTAGGAAGAATATGGTTGTTAAATTTGATAGATGCTTTATGTGTTACTTTTTGTTTTGTTTTGTTCTCTTTGAGATAGTAACACAGTGATGACTGTTATACACCTATTTTGGCAATTATCATACAAGTGAGAAGTAAGCACTATATAAAGAGAATCAATCCATCATTTTCTATGATTAAATAATTTCGGATATGTTCCTTACGTCGTAACTACAATCCCATTCCCTTTCATGAATGTGACCTACCGAATAAGACTATTTACCGGATTTGTAATCACATAAGCAACACGACGTGTGCCAAATGTGGAGCAGGATCTGCTTACCCTTCCGGAGCACCTGAGATCACCCCTAGTTTTTGGTGGGGTTCGTGTTGTTTATTCTTTAGTGTTCTATGTTGTGTCATGTGTACTATTGTTTTTCTGTTTGTCTTTTTTTCATTGTTAGCCATGGCGTTGTCAGTTTGTTTTAGATTTATGTCCCTTTGGTATCTTTCATCCTTCTTTCTACATTTGAAAATGCCTTTCATGAATATAACAGTTGTTGTCCATTCGTTTTAGTTGTTTTTTTATCATTTGATTTTGCCATTTATTAGGAACTTTCGGTTTTGAATTTTCCTCGGAGTTCAGTATTTTTTGTGATTTTCCTTTTGAATTAAAATGGTTTTTTTAGAACTTAATCAAGTAATTGCCGAGTCCTGCATTGTCGTGGATATTTGATTTGCATGGTTTTGTCAAAGTCTGTATACAACTCAATATCAAATGCGTGATTCGATAAACATTTACAATCGTGGTTCACCTGTTCCAACGCAAACCACTTAATTGGTTTCCCACAAATGATAATGAATCCACAGTAATTTGGTTTGATACATGTTATCTTGTGACTTACTTTATTGAACTTTGGAAGATATGCATTATACAAATATTAATTTCGGAACTTAAGTATTTGTTTTCCATTTGTCTAGATGTTCAATGAAGTATTGGGATAATGTGTTGAGATAATACAAACTACTGAACAGTATGAACATATCTCAATTTACTGCAAGCGAACTATCTGAACAAACCGCAATGGTTAAGTCTGAATAGTTATCAAAGGTACCAGGATTATAATTAGTACGCCAGACGCGCGTTTCGTCTACATAAGACTCATCAGTGACGCTCATATCAAAATATTTATAAAGCCAAACAAGGAACACGACTGACAGAATGAAAAAAATCTTAATTTGTCATTGTTCAAACTTTTTAGATGATGTGTAGATCTAAATGACAGTTAACGACAATAATTAAATACTTGTGTTTGTTTCATACACGCTTACTGGATTTTTCTTTTAAACAAAACCCTCACACACAGAATATCAGTTCGGGTTATTCATTCATATTTGAAAAAAATTGTTATAAAACAAATGTAATCCTAAGGTACTTGCACATCATTGAACTTATATCTATATCTAACAACAAAGCTAACGCAGTCTTATTTTATTATAGATGTTCCATGAGGTTTTTCATAAGCAAACTCAAAACGGCATCTAATCATAGTTACTTGAATGACGACTAATGTTTTATTATGTAGCGTATTTATCGTTGCTTGTTAATACCTTTTTAGAATATAGTTATTTAATTTGAAATAATTTTAACCCTTTGATTGAAAGTTTATTGACTCATAAATAAATGTAACAGTAGTATACTGCGGTTTGAAAGTCATAAATCGATTGAGAGAAAACAAATCCGGGCTACAAACTATAACAGAGGGAAACACATCAACTATAAAAGGAAAACAATGAAGCATCAGAAACACTAAAATGCAACTAAAAACAAAACGACAGTTCTTAGTATTTTGAATAATTCATACTTTTGCCAACAGTAAATTTATAAAAAATGACCAAATAATCAATATACATGTCTATATCGAAGTGTAGACTAACCACAGAAAAAAAAACGACCACGTAAAATAATCTAGGTCTGCAATATGAATTATAATAGCTACCGTAAAAACTTTTTGACGATTTTGATTTCTTTATGTTATTTTTGGAATTACGGTCTATGATTGAACGGATAATCGAATGTAATTCCTTATATACATTCAGAAAAGATAAATGTATATGTACGTTGCACACTCTGTAGTAGGATTACTCAATGTCAAATAATATAATTTTACGGACGCCACCACAAGTTGGTTGACATTATGGAATAACCGTTTCACATATGATATCGGGTATGTTTTTTTTACGTAGTAGTTACAACCCCCTTCCCTTTTCATGAATGTATTCTACCGAATTAGATTATTTACCGGTTTCGTAATAACATGAGCAACACGACGGGTGCCATATGTGAAGCACGATCTGCTTACCCTTCCGGAGATGCAAACAATACACACTGTAAAATGTATACACGTTCTACAGTTGAAATCGACAAGCCAAGACACTCGGTGATTGAACGAAATAGATTTGGAATGCAGAACACATGGAACAGTTGCTCATAAATAATTAGTCAGTGGTGTGCTCAATATGATATTCTAAAATTGTTACCATCTATAGATATAGGAAGATGTGGTGTGTGTGCCAATGAGACAACTCTCCATCCAATAACAATTTTAAAAAAAGTAAACCATTATAGGTCAATGTACGGCCTTCAACACGGAGCCTTGGTATACATATTATTATATTAAATATAAACAAATTCATCAAAATATACAATGTTTTTTTTTTACTTTCTGAAATTGCTTTCCGTGTCTTATACGTTTTCGCAAATCTTAAGTCAACGAACTGTTCGCAAAATCCAAATGAAAGAAAGAAGAACAGATAGAAAATAATACAGAAGTTAGGCCTATAAGGATCCTGTATTGTTTTGTAAGTGCATTATAATTATTTTGCTAAAGTAAACGACATTTACACTTTTAATTGAGGCACACTACTACTGTACGTGTCAAACTGATCATCCCCTTGTTAATGTTTTTTTTTTTTTTGATTGAGTTAAGTCTGCCAATTGATATTTTATCGTACGTTTTTCTTTGTTGTGATGTTATGCTATTGTTTCAGAAAAAGGGAGAAGGTTTGGATCCATTAAAACGTTTAATCCCGCTGCAAATGTTTGCACCTGTCCTAAGTCAGGAATCTGATGTACAGTAGTTGTCGTTCTTTTATGTAATATATACGTGTTTCTCGTTTCTCGTTTTGTTTATATAGATTAGACCGTTGGTTTTCCCGTTTGAATGGTTTTACACTAGTAATTTTGTGGCCCTTTATAGCTTGTTGTTTGGTGTGAGCCAAGGCTCCGTGTTGAAGGCCGTACTTTAACCTATAATGGTTTACTTTTTAAATTGTTATTTGTATGGAGAGTTGTCTCATTGGCACTCACACCACATCTTCCTATATCTATAAACACAGATATCCGATGTCCCGACAGGACTATTCCTGATTAAAATACGTCAAAAGCCTGATCAAAATCCTGTGAATCGTAGATGGAAATTCAAACTTTAATACGAAGGAGTAGGTCCGGTTAGGGGCCGATTTTGGCCTCAAATTTCAGGTTCATCTAACGAAAGATTTTGGACACTTTTAAAACACTTAAGTGTCTATTTCATTTGATTCAATTAGTTCATGTGAAAGATTTTAACTGATCGAGTCATTCAAAACGCTCCGATTTAAGCTTAAATATGAAAAATCTATCAAATATGCCATAAAACGTCACTTTTCAAATGGTTTTTGTCAAAAATGAAAGTGGCCGCATCCGTGTTCATCCTCAACCTTAATATATGTTATGTACTATCATCAACTACAACTTACATTTCAATATTATGAATGAACACGAATGCGGCCACTTTCATTTGAGAAGGAAACCATCTAAAATTTAACTAAAATGCTAAAAATATAAAGATTTCAGCAATTAAGTATGACTTAATGATGCTAGTACAGACCGTGTGTATTTACGCCAAACATTTTTTATTTTAGGCTGAAAAAATAGATTTTGCAAAATACTCTACAAATTTTAAAGTTAATTGGTTTGATAAATGTAACAAAAATCTGAAAAATCTGTTGAAGTCACTTCTGAAAAATCGTAGGACCCGATATATGTGCATTGTATTTGTCAAAAACAGCCCATAATTATGTAGCAGGAGCATTATTCTTTCCAGGAAACAGCTGAAAGATTACATTTTCACCATTTTGTAAAACTGCTATATTTTGGGGCCAAAAAGGGGTCTTACTGGACCTACTCCTTTGTAAAACAATTATTTAATCTCGACAACAACCAGATGTTGTTCAGGAAGCGTCGATATTCAACTGATCCAAGCAAATTTGAACCGGTTACCTCGTTGTCAAACCGATATTAAACCGATTTGTATTTTTCGCATGGTAAACTACGACCGAATTTGTCCCGACAGCGTCCGGATTCTACCAAATGTAGTCCGACAGAGATCAGACTGTGACCAGACAGTGAACCGACTCTGACGGAAGATATCCGTTAGAAAACTGTTCGGGATGGTCAGGTACTGGCGGAACGTAACCCTTTCACATTTAACTGTACCGTATTGAAAACGGTATTGTATGAACTCGTATTGTGATCTCTAATTGTTGAGACTCTAAAGTAGTTATCATTGCCGAATTTCGTATTGATACCGGGACTGTTTAGGCGAAAACAGTTCGCATTCGACAAAATATGGATGCAATTCGAATTCAATCGGCAGAAAAAACAGCAATGACAAATTTCTCCAGATTATTCTAGTTCAATAGGACAACGTCCTTAACACACTGAACATTGTCACGATTTTAATCCTATATAACAGAATATGTGACGACATATATAGTCACGATTGTAATCCGACTAGACAAAATCCGCTGAGTCTTCACTCATGTGAGGGACGCTCTGAACTGTCAGGGTGCTTGGTTGACCCCTCCGCACCATTTCCGATCCGTAGGAATCTGTTGAGAACGATTACTCTGTTTAGACAATAATAGGACATTCCAGATTATTGCGACTAATTATCTGACTTTTCCGCTTTTCGTGTCTTACTGCTGTCTGATCTTAGACGGGAGCCAGAATCGGCACTGTGTGAACGTCGCATTAATGTACATGGTTTAAATACATTTTGAATACTATGTAAAACTTTTACTTTGAATGAATTGCTTAATTGGCAATCATACTAATCTTCTTATTTTTATTTTTATATTAAGAATTATTATCAAGTTATGGAAAGAACGTAAAAAGACAATCTATGTATTACATATTTGTTTTTCGTTAATTTTTTTTATATAAATAAGGCCGTTAGTTTTCTCGTTTGAATTGTTTTACATTGTCATTTTGGGGCCTTTTATAGCTGACTATGCGGTATTGGCTTTGTGAATTGTGGAAGGCCGTACGGTTACCTATAGTTGTTAATTTCTGTGTTAGTTTGGTCTATTCTGGACAGTCGTTTCATTGGTAATCATACCACATCTTCTTTTTTTATAATAACTAATAATGATTGAAGTCATTTTCGATACATCTCCCACCCGGAGTAAAAGTGATAACACGAACTGTTTTACTTGTCTCACATGATGTCGGCACTTATCCTTTTGACACTGTTATTTTCTGTCTTTGCACAATTATATTATCAATCTACGGTATATCTTATAGGATCAAATGATATGATTAAGATAATTTGTGTTTTGTCTAGATCTGTATTTTAACTACAATAAAACAGGACTGTCTTGCTTGTTTTCCGAGTTGTGAATTTCGAATTTTTATTTTTGAATTCTGAATTCTGAATGATCGTTCTCCATGTTCTCGGCTTTCGTAAAAAACAGACTAATACTAGTACACAAGGCACAACATAGAACAGTAGGGACACTAACAAAATGGGGTTGGTCACAGGTGCATAGGAAGGGTAAGCAGATCCAGCGCTACATATCGTGTTGCTTATCTTATTTCAAACCCGGTAAATATTATAATGCGGTAAGTTACATTCATGAAAAGGGAAGTAGATTGTAGATACGACATAAAGAACATTTTCGATATCATCTGTGAAATTGTTTATAGCCCATAACGGTCAACCAACTCGTTGTGGCGTTCGTAAAATGTACGAAGGGATGATTTTAACTTCACCATCTGGAACTCTTGGTTCAAAAGATTCCTTGTGAGCAGCAACCCTCTATCAAGGAAATCATTACAGGAAATGCAAGCGCGGGAATATCGTATCATGCGGTTAAAAGTTTGAACTATGACGTAAGATTCGATGATTTTAAGACAGACAATTATTCTTCCTTTAACTTTACCATCAACTATATAAGGTTCTTTCACTAAACAATCCAAATTTTGTGATTATGTTGAACATCGAACTGGAGATTAAGTTTATAACATACAAAGCTACGTATGCCTCATATCTTAGCTCTCATCTAGAAATTGACAATAAGATCCGACAAAGATCAGACAATTACCAGACAGTGAACCGGCGTTGTCCGGAGATATCCGTTAGAAACATAAGCCATATCTTGATGATCAGGTACTGTCGAAACACAATGATATCATAGTCTTCTGTACCGCATTGCAAACAGCTTGTCTGGACTTCGTCTTTTTGTCTGTAATTGTCGAGACTCTGACGTGAGTACCAGTGTCAAATGTCGTATTAACAACGGGCCTGTTCCCAAAAAGTTTCGGCAAGAGGGTTTGCATTCGGCATTCAAAACCTGGTTGCAATCTGGACTCTATCAGGGGAAAACCAGTAATGAAAAATGTATCAAGGTTATGCGCATTCCACTAGACACCGCTCAGAAAACACTGATCATTGTTACGATTTTGATCCAATACAGCAGAATATGTCACGACTGAGTCATGATTGCAAGTCTTCACGAATTTTACGACGTTCTTTACTGTCAGTGTTTTTGGTCGACCTCTCCGCACCATTTTCGATCTGTATGAATCTGTTCCGAACGTATACTACTGTTTAAGACAATGATAGGGCATTCCAGATCATTGAGAATAGTAATCAGACTTTACCGCTTTTCGTGTCTTATCGCTGACGGATCTCAAAGAGTAGTCATAATCGGCACTGTAAATACGTCGCATGATAGTGAATGTTTTATAATTGACAATTTGAATACTGTATAAAACTTTAATATTGATTGATTTGCTATATATGGGCTCTGCGTAGAAGCTGGTGATGGACCAATCCTTATAGAGTACTGTGAAAAAATAAAGGATTGGGCTTTGACGTAAAACATTTATCACGAATTGGTTGACCGTTATGGAATAAACGTTTCACAAATGATATCGGATATGTTCCTTACGTCGTTACTACAATCCCCGTCCCTTTCATAAATGTGACCTACTACCGAATTAGACTATTTAACGGATTTCTTATCTCATAAGCAACACGACGGTAGCCACATGTGGAGCAGGATCTGCTTACCCTTCCAGAGCACCTGAGATCACACCTAGTTTCTAGTTTTCTATGTTGTGTCATGTGTACTATTGTTTGTTTGTTTGTCCTTTTCATTTTTAGCCATGGCGTTTATGTCAGTTTAATTTCGATTTATGAGTTTGACTGTCCCTCTGGTATTTTTCGTCCCCCTTTTATCAGAGACAGAATCGTGTTAAGTCTTTTATAGCGTAGACCAGAACGCATAAATATATAGCTGATAGTATGTGTTATCTTGGAATAACCAGGGGTTAATATGTTAAAAATTCATTGTTAAATTTTTACACCCATGACAACATAAAAAAAACGACTTTCCTTTAATAATTTCGTACTTCCACTGCACAGTTCAACACTGGAGTGACTGATCGTTGTCAAATATATCTGTCGTGTGTTTTTGTTATCAAGGCAGCTAGAGGCAGGGGTGAGGAAAATTAAGAATGATTGTCAAGTTATGAAAAGAACGCACAAAAACAATCTACTAAGGATTGAAGTGACTCTTGATATATATATATATCTCTCCCGGAGTAAACATAATAACAAGAACTATTTCATTTGTCTAAAATGATGTTGGCTGTCTGTGCACAATCATATAATCAATCTTCGATATATTTTATTGAATCATTTGCAAGCGATAAGATGTAGATTATATGTGTTGTGTTTATGTTTAAACTGTAATAAAGCATGATTGTCTTTCTTGTTTTGCGAGTTCAGAATTTTTAAATTTGAATTTTTAATTATCCTTCTTGACTTTCGTATGACCGTTCTCGGCTTTTATCTGGTCCTTCTCAGGCGTCGTAACAAACATACCAATGATAGTACACAAGACACAACATAGAAAACTAAACACACCGCAAAACGGGGTTGACCTCAGGTGCATAGGGAGGGGAAGCAGAACCATCTCTACATATAGTGTTGCTCAGGGTATTACAAACCCAGTGTACAATCTAATATGGTAAGTTAAATTCATGAAAAGATAAGGGGATTGCAGACACGACACAAGGAACATATTCGATATCATCTGTGAAATGGTTAGTCCATAAAAGAGGGACGAAAGATACCAAAGGGACAGTCAAACTCATAAATCTAGAACAAACTGACAACGCCATGGCTAAAAATGAAAAAGACAAACAGAAAAACTATACTACACATGACACAACCATAAAGGTCAACCAACTATTGCATTCTATTGGTGGCATCCGTAAAATTTACGTACAAACAACTTCCTTTTTCATTACGAATGTGACCTACTGAATTAGACTATGTACCGGGTTTATATTAACATGAGCGACACGACGGGTGCAACATGTAGAGCAGGATTTGTTTGACCTTCCGGAGCACATGAGAACACCCAAGCCTGGTTATGGTGGGGTTCGTGTTGTTTATTCTTTAGTTTTCTATGTTGTGTCTTGTATACTTTTATTTCTGTGTTTGTAATTTTTTTTAAGCCATGGCGTTGTCAGTTTCGATCTATGAGTTTGACTGTCCCTCTGGTATCTGTCACCCGTCTTTCAGATAGTGTGGTATATTTTGTGACGCCTAATCCCACTTTTCTTTCAAGACACATTTTTACGCGTACCGTGTAAATGCGAAATAAGACGGTTTTTGATTCATGCCTAGAACAACGTCATAGAGCTTAAATGTCATAACCAAAATGCCTGATTTAATGCCCATCTACAATAATACATTGTGTTGTCAAAGCTGACTATATGGTATGTTTTTTTGTTGTTGAATGGCGAATAGTTGCAAATAATTGTTTACATCAACATACTAGTAACTGTATGCTATATTTGCTTTTAAACATTCTTATAATTTAATTTTGGATGTAACGCGTCTTCTGATTTGCGTTGTTTTGTTTATCAGCTCATAGACATAATTTTGTCATGTGACCATGAAGTCGTCAACGTTTGTTCATGATTTACTCCAGTTTAAAATGGAAGAATAATTAAATTAAAAGAAATGACTGCAATTTTTTTTTAATGTCTATTTGAAATAAAATAAAAAATGTGGTGCACACTTTAAAATAACCAGCTACGAAGGTTATTCAATGTATACCTCATTTTGTACGTTATTTGTTCATAGACAGAAAAAAATAATGCAGTTATTCCGTAAGTAAATCTGACCGTTCCTTTTCCCGCTTGAATTGATTTACATTTTGTCAGGTCGGGTCGGAGTTTAAAAAAACAGTAATACAAAAACAGAACTCCAACAGAAATCCATAAAGGGGCAAGTCCACAAACAATGGGAAAATCATACAACTAACTTTATCAACCAACTGTAAAAATGGATAACAAATGTCATTTTATTGATTCGGTACAGGAATCGTCCGTAGAAAGCTGAATCTAAGTCTATAGATAGGGATAGCTCAAACTTGTATGATGTTTGTATATAGTCTATAGTATATTGACCAAATTGGATGAGCATCACAAACATACATGACAATGATAAGTATCCATTCCCAAAAACTGTGAATACATACATCACAATTAATCATGTTTTCAATTTGCCGTAAAATTTCCCATCTTGTCTTACAACTGACATTCAAATGTTCAACTTGAACTTGCAAAACTGTTTCCACGTGAAACTAGGTGAAAAAAACATATTCGACTTAAGTATGTGTAAGTTTTGAAGTATACTATGATTGTTAAGCTTCATAGATTGATTTCCGACTTGAAAACATCACTTTTTTTTTTTTTTTTTTTTTTATCTTTTTTAACTATCGTAAATTTAGAAATTATTGCGAAAAATACAACAGAGTTGTTAACGCAATACATTAAAATCGCATTTTGAGTAATTTACATGAATTAAACAGGATTTTTCTCGAAATCGTTAAAATCAAAATAGCCTTTCAGTCTAAAATTACAAAATTGCAATAATAAATGAATGCTATAATTTCTGAATTTACAGTATCATCCTTTTTATACTTAGCAGTGATTGTTCTAAACTAAATTTCAAACTATTGATAATAAATTTGGTAAACGAAATATGCTGCAGGTAACAAATTTTATTATCATTTTCCTTCTGATATTATTTCCACTTGTGGATGTTGTGTAAGAGAATCATCTGCAAAAGAGATAGGAATTGAAATGAGAATAATTATAATTCATAAATATCAATGATTAATAAATTGAATTCTTGAAAGCGGTGGATACACCGTTACAAAATAGCATTAACATAAACGTTAAATTATGTTTTAGACGTTTTATAAAAAGGTAATCAAATAGTATAGGCCTCAAATATATAATTTTGTTATTCTATAAAATTTCTACCTAACGTTATCTCATAAAAAAGTTAATCACTGTAAGCTTTTTCAATAATTGCTTGAAATTTAGAATGAAGAATGCTATGTCAGGCACCTGAACATGTTGAAAATAAGAAATTAAAAAGAAGCGAAATTCATACTCATAACTTAAACTCAAATGAGAAGTACTAAATTTAACATATTATAATTACTAATTTATGATGCATGCATTTTCAAGACTGTTAAATGTTTCCACTATTTTTTTTTCATGTAAAGAGTGCCTCGGAATCAAATGTCTATAACGGTCAATCTTCGAACAAAGCAACACGACGGGTTACACGTGTACAGCAGAATCTGCTATCCTCTCCGGAGCACTTGAAATTACCCCCAGGTTTTGGAAGGGTTATAGTTGCTTAGTCTTTAGTTTGATGTGTTGTGTTAAGTGTACTACTATTTGTCTATTGGTCTTTTTCTTTTTCTCCCTTGCGTTATCAGTATATTTCCGACTTATGGGTTTGAATGTCTGTCAAGTATCGTTTGCCTCTCTCTTTCTTTTATATCGATATGGTACTCATTCTACGTTTATATGTATGTCGTCAGTAGAAAACAAAAACATCATTATAACATGCAAGAGACGTGTTGCTCTTGTTGGTTACATTTTCAGTAGAAGCTTTATTTCTAAATGTTATACGATATTCGATTCGTTGGCACATTCTGGACTACTCATTCGATTCCCAATCATGCCTATTGATGTTTCTAGTTTGATAAGCTCAGTATGCTTCTGAGTTACAAAATGTATATATAACTATTTGATTTGAACGTGTATATCATACATTTTATAGGATTAGCTGTCACTTACTGTAATGTTTTATAACTAACATTGAACCCAGCATGGACTATAGACCAATCAGAAAAGAAGCGAATGATCATCGTATTGGAAGTTGAAGTAAATTCTATGCCTTCTTTGGGTCCACCCGTCAATGTTGTAAGTAATTTATCGAGTGAAATCTCACCATCATATACCTAATCAAAATAATTTATTATCAATATCTAATAATGTTTTAGTATCTAATTATATCGACAGTTCACTGGACGATATTGATGTATTACAATTAATATGTTGCATAAACATGAAGTACATATAGTTGACTGTCCTTTGCACTGACTATCGCGACATGTACCACTAAATGAGCAAGAATTGCTTGAATTCCTTTGCAGAGCATCTTTAATCAACCGATAATTTACAATGGTCTTTGTTTCTAATAAGTTACTTTCGGCGCAGGGTTGTGTGACTATTGTATACTGTTTGTATTTCGATGCTGTATTTGTTAGATGATGATCTTAACAGCACTAATTTTCTCGACCTTTTTTTCATTATTGTTCTGTCTCTGTTTTGAAAAACTATATCAGAAAAATCTTCAGCATAAAGGAAAATAAAAATGTTTAGAATCCTCAAAACAAATATAAATACAATTAAAAACTTATTGTTCAGAGAACAATTGAAGGTCTTTCCGCATTAAATTATTCATATTTATCTAAAGAAGGTAGTTCCTGTTTACTCAAAGATAAAATTGGCATTCACTGATAAGTTTATTCATAATGATGCGATAAGTAAGTGCTTTCTATATATTTTAGGGTGCAATAAAGGAGATAATGTGCTACTTTCGGTAAATTAAGTGTCACTTCCGGGCTCATATGATAGCTTCTTTCACTCTGATTCCAAAAATATATAGTTTTATATACTTTTTCCTCAAACCAATAGATAATTGGCCACTTCCGGTTTATTGAAAGTTATTTTTAGTCTTTAGTGATAAGATAATCAATTAAAATTACAAAACTACAAAATGTGTTCATTCTGAGTACTTTTCCATGAAACAAATTGCAAAAATGTTTTTTTCAAGGTCATTTCCGGTTGTCATTTTTCAAGGTAATATGGCACCCAACCTTTTGTAAAAGGTCATATGGCTTTATAATGCACCAAGTTGAAGTAATGATCAAATAACCTTAACATTAAACATTTCAGGTACAGTAACTCCTATAATATGCCATTGGATCGTTTGAGACCAATGTAACATATCTTCATTACAATAAAGCAAACATGTTGCACTTGTTCTTTTTTATGTATCTTCAAAAGTGTTTGAGAAAATGCAAAATAAGCAAAAGTCAAAATTAAGAATTTGACCTTGACCTTTGAACTTTACCTCATCTTTCAATTTAGGACCTAGGGACCTCAAATAAAAAGGTTCCAGGGTTATACGGTTAAAGGTTTAATAACACATACCGACAAATATATTTGGTAAAGGTAGATAACTCATATAAAATTTCATCAAAATCAAAATTCCTGAAGATATAACGAATAATTAAAGAAACGAATTTTGTCCATATTTATTTTTGTTACGTAGGAGATGCACACATTTGATTAATAGTGAATAGGAAGATAACTATGACAAAGAAAATTTTCAGCTTAGAATGGATGAAAATAAAAAGCGCATAAACTGTATGATACTATATAAGAAATATCTTAGCAACATATTGCGAAACAAAATTTTACCTCTAAAAAAATATAATAATTAGAAGTCAATTGTTCAGAGAACAATTGAAGGTCTTTCCACAACTAACAAGAAAATTGGTCCCGTTAATTGTATTACTACCACTGGGTGGATGCCTCTGCTGGTGGCCTATTAGTCCCCGAAAATATCACAATCCCAGTAGCCAGTACTTCGGTACTGGCATGAAAATACGGATTTTTTGTGTCATTAAGATTTGCTCTTACTAAATGATAGAAATTATTATAAATTAAGAACTGTATCTCCCTCATGCAAAGCTCTGACTCCTTTCACGGATTTGGCTATACTTTTTGGACCTTTTGGATTATAGCTCTTCATCTTTTCTATAAGCTCTGGATTTCAAATATTTTGGCCACGAGCATCACTGAAGAGACATGTATTGTCGAAATGCGCATCTGGTGCAAAAAAATGTGTACCGTTCATTTTATAACAATATATTTTAATAGAAAAACATCAAAATTAAGTTTTAAATGTTAGTTTCTGTTGCTTAATGATGTATAAATATGAATATAAAGCAAAGGTCAAAATCTACAACGTCCAATCAACAAATGACCTTGACATCAATTCACGGTCATAAACAAAGGACATCAAATCCACAGACCATTGGTCTTTAATATGTATTGGTAATGAGTTATATCACTTTACGCATAATTCTAAATATAGAATGGGCGAAAACTTCCGTTAATTGTCTACGCACCCTCTCAACCAAAATTAACATTTTACGACATGTCGCAACTAATAATTTTGTTAAAATAATTTATCGATATCTTATAAGATTTTTGAAAATAAGTCAAAATAAGTCTAAATCAAAATTTAGAATATGACCTTTGACTTTGACCTTATTTTCCTTTTTTGGACGAAAGACCTTATATCAAAAGACCCTAAGTCTCTATCACTTATGGTTCATAAGATAGAAATGCATATCCCTTATATCAAATTCATAAGGGGAAATAACTCTCATATGGAGTGTTCATATCGCTTCGGTCAAAATAGGACAAATCATGCAAAGGATATAACGAGCAATTTTATAAAAATAAATACGGAGGAGATATAGTCACAAGGAAAAGAGTGTTCGGGGAGATAATTATTACAAAGAAAATTGTTCGGCTTAGTATAGGTGAAAACAAAATGCGCATAGACTGTAAAAAAAATAAATAAATATCTAAGCGACATATTGCAAAACAGAACTTTTACGCGAGAACAAAATTTGGCAGAAGAAAATAATAATAGTCAGAACAAATAGAATAGGTCTTTCCACAGAAAATTGGAAAGACATAACAACATTACTACATTGTTTTTGTAGCAAGACATACACTACATTTTAAATTAATTGAATATGTGTATACATAAACTAAATCGTCACCATCCTCAATGTCAAAACGTGTGAAGTTCAACATTACTCTTGAACCTTTCTCAACTGTAATGATGTAACTACAATCGTGGTGATTGCAGTAGTTTAATGGATAACGATTTGACGCGAAACTTCCAACTGGTCCATTAAATAATCCACCACAAGTACCTGTCATAGTAAATAATTCAGATGTAAATTAGTAGAATTCTAGTATCGACGTAAATGGCTTTTGTTCAACCATTATGGACTACTTATCATCTTATAAAAGTCTGTTTACCAATGGAGTAATCTTTCCATTTTTATGGAAATCATTTTTTTAAATATCTAACATGTACGATACTATACTAACTGTGAAACAGTTTTCTCTAAATAAAAGATCCAATTTGAAAAATGAAATGAAATGTGCTTGTTTTAAAAAAGTTATCTTCTTAAGAAATACCTGTAATTTTTTTCTGTCCATTAAGAAATAAAATCAAAAATGTGGTGCACACTGATTAACCCGCGTAGCGGGTTATTAAAAGTGCTCACCACATTTTTTTTTGTTATTTCGAATAGGCAGAAAAAATATAACAGTCATTTTTTATAATTCATCTCTTAATTCGATTTAAACCGGAGTAAATAATGAACGTTGATGACGTCACGGTCACAGAACAAAATTATGTTTATGAGCTGATAAACAAAACGACGGCAGCCAATCAGAAGACGCGTTACATCCATAATTAAATTATTATACTAAACAACGGACAATATATGTGTTACATACTATTACATGCACAGCATCTGTTATTATTGCAAAAAGGGCCTATGCCTGTATCTTGTTCATTCACACACACTGGTTTACTCAATCCGTTACTAGCTCTACACTGAGTATACTGATGTGTATCTGAGAATAGATTAGAAAGAAAAAAAAACAATTGACATAAATTGTTTTAGCTACACTAGTTTATAGATTATTGCAAAGAATAATATTATTACAAATATCTTAAAATTAAGTCTTCATGCACTTTTTTTATTGTTAATCTTATTAGTATCGTCAAAAACACATCTAATTCTCCTTTTATTTTATAAATCTGTCAAAAAATCTACGCTATATTATGTGTTACTCCGAGTTAAATTGTATATACAGTAAAAGATATGTTGTCAAACGTGCATGACACCGCATCCAATTGACAAAAAAATTAAAACTTCATAATAGACAAATTTTCATTAAACAAATAAATAGATATAGGAAGATGTGGTATGAGTGCCAATGAGACAATTCTCGATTCCAATAACAATTTATAAAAGTAAAACCGTATAGGTCAATGTACGGCCTTCAACACGGAGCCTTGGCTCACATCGAACAACAAGCCTTGGATTGCCTGAAATTTTCGGAATTGTAAAGAAATGTTCCTCAATAGAGGGTTGCTGCTCACAATAAAGCTATTAAACCAAGAATTCAAAATGGTGAAATTAAAATCATCCCTTCATTAATTTTACGGTTTCCAACACGAGTTGGTTGACCGTTATGGAACAACCATTTCAAAAATGATATCGGATATGTTCCTTATGTCGTTAATATAATCCACTTTCCTTTTCACCACGAATGTGACCTACCGAATTATACTTTTTATATTAATTTCGTTATAACATCAGCAACACGATAGGTGCCATATGTGGAACAGGATCTGCTTACCATTCCGGAGCACTCGAAATCAACCGAGTTTTTGATGTGGTTCGTGACGTTTAGTCTTTAGTTTTCTATGTTTTGTTTTTTTGTGCTATTATTTGGCTGTTTGTCCTTTTATTTTTAGCCATGGCGTTATGAGTTTATTTTCGATGTATGAGTTTGACTGTCCCTCTGGTATCTTTCTCTCCTCTTTTAAAGCCGGTATCAATGTAAAGGTCGTCGTCGTCGTCGAGAAACACCAAATTATCAAAATAACAAATTCATAGTTCCTGTTTATAATAAACTACGAACAAAAGATATTATGAACTGTGGAATTATTCATTATTGACGGTACCCATGTTCGTGAATTAATGTACATGTACGGTGACCTTAAGTTGTTTCTGCTTTTTGGTCAGGTTTTTGTCTCTGATACATTCTCCATTTTCAATTTTGTTTTTAATTTTATATTTTACGTGTGGTTGAATAAGCTTTTTCCGTAGTATTGCCAAACATCTGAATACCACTTATAGAAAACTTGTAATATAGTATATGTTAGAAATTTTAATTCGTTGTTCACACTGTAACACCTACTCTACGAAAATTGGTATTCGTGTTTATCAATAACCTGAAATCAATCAACAGTAAAATGTTTATGCAGTTTACATACCATCACAAGGAGTTAGTTAGCAACATCTATAACTATGGCGGCAACATGGACCTGTGTCTTCTTCATTTACAGAACACGTTTGTTTACATATTCCACCTCCTGCTTTGCATTGACGTGTGTCTAGATATACATATTTAAATTGAGAATATCTGATTTTGAAAGAAAAAAAAAGTGTTCGGACAGAACAATAGTGTCATTGTAGTTTTTAGCACTGAATTGTGAATTTTTTTCAAATTAGGAATATGACAGTTGGTATCCACTCGTTAAGCGTTTTTGGGCTTTAATTTTGTCGTTTCCTGAAGGACTTTCCTTTAGGAAGTTGATCTAGTCAACCTTTATTTTTTCGTATATTCAATGTTCAGTGGTTGTCGATTGTTTATGTGTTACGTATTTGTTTTTCGTTCATTTTTTAATATAATTGAGGCCGTTCGTTTTCTTGTTTGAATTGTTTTACATTGTCATTGTGGGATCTTTTATAGCTGACTATGCGGTATGAACTTTGCTCATTGTTGACGGCCGTATGGTGACCTATAGCTGTTTATTTCTGTGTTATTTCGGTCTTTTGTGGACAGTTGTCTCCAATGTCAATCATACCACATCTTCTTTGTTATAATTATTTTTTAGTTTTGCAGCTTTTGAACAATGGTATCAGACAGAAGTAAATTAAATATTAAGAATATGAAAAGGGAATAAATTAGAAATTTATACTCTTTAACTTACTATTTAGAATTGTAAAAATCAAATAAGTCTGACACTAATTATCATTAGTTGTTAACAAAAAAAGATCAAAGTAAACAATATCGTTTGAAATAAGATATAGAAAAAGCATATACATAAAGTTGTCTTTTATATTGAAAACCAGTCTGTAATCAACTTGAAATCAATAAAGAGTAAATTTTTATTTCATATAGATAAGTGTACTTTGATTCTTAACTAATGTATTAATATATCAAAACCACATTAACAGAATAAAATAAAAATACAATAGAAAATTGCTTGTCCTAATTTTAAAATGACATAATATATTTTCAAATAAATGTGAAAAAGTCTTACTTTTAGCTTGATGAATTGTCACTGCTGCAGCACAAACAATGAAAAAGACAAATAAACATACACATTTCATCTTGATGCAATTATGTTCGACTCAAAACATGTGAATGCTTAGTAATGTTTTACGACAATATATATATAGTGTTGATCGCTGGTTTGTCGTGTTATAAAAGTACATATATATCCACGTAGAAAGCTATATTAAGATTTTGTGTTTCAATCTGTTGCATATGTAGAAAAAAATGTATTCATTTGTATTCAGACATTATTTGTAAAGTTTAATCAACTTTAAAAGTAGCAATACACTCGATGACACATGCACTTGCACTTTTACCAAGGAGTAGGTCCGGTAAGGCCCGATTTATGCCTCAATTTTCAAACTCATCTAACAAAAAAGTTTAGACACTTTTTAAACATTTAAGTGTCTATTTCTATTGATTCGATTAGGTTATGTGAAAGATTTTAACTGATTTAGTCATAAAAAAAATGCTCCGTTTCAAGCCAAAATATGAAAAATTTATCAAATGCCAAAAAACGGTCACTTTTGAGATGTTTTTTTGTCAAAAATGAGAGCGGCCGCAACCGTGTTCATCCTCATCCTGTATATATATACTTTGTATTATCATAAAATACAAATAATATTTCAATATTATGAATGAACATGAATGCGGCCACTTTCATTTAAGTAGGAAACCTTCTAAAATTTAACTAAAATGATAAAATTGTGAAGATTTCAGTAATTAAGCATGACTTCATGATGCGAGTACCCGATATTTGTGCATTGTATTGTAAAAAACAGCCTATATTTTTTTAGCAGCAGCATTCTACTTTTTACTAAACATTGCTAAATAGCTTAAAGATTACATCTTCACAATTTTTTAAAACTGCAATATTTTGAGGCCAAAAAGGGGTCTTACTGAACCTACTCCTTTTCAGATGCTATCAAAAAGCAAGCTCTTTGAATCGACGAGCTGATATTATATAGTAGTTTCGATTAGTTTAAACTGTATTTTCAACATCTAGGATAGACATATTATTCATCAATTTGTTTACGCAAATACATTTTTAACTTTGATGTTAGAAACAATACGACGATTTGTTTGGATGCACAATCAATGTTATTGTTCCTAACTCATTTATAATGTCGTCATCGTCATGTGTTCTACGCCAACATTCATTGTTGTCTTAAGGAAGTTCGCTACTCTTTTAAAAAAAAATGGCTTTCCATAACACTAGTACATATTGATAGGGGATTAATTAAGGAATTAACAAGAATGTGTCCTAAGTATACGGATGCCCAACTCGCAGTATAATTTTCCATGTTCAATGGACCGTGAAATTGGGCAAGAAATCTAATTTGGCATTAAAATTAGAAAGATCATACCATAAAGGGAACATGTATACTAAGTTTCAAGTTGTTTGGTCTTCAACTTCATTAAAAACTACCTTGACCAAAAACTTTAACCTGAAACTCCCATTTTCATTTTCTATGTTCACTGGACCGTGAAATTGGAGTCAAATCTCTAATTTGGCTTTAAAATTAGAAAGATCATATCATAAGCAACAAGTGTACTAACTTAAAGTTTCAAGTTGATTGGACTTCAGCTTCATCAAAAACTACCTTGACCAAAAACTTTAACCTGAAACTCCCACTTTCATTTTCTATGTTCACTGGACCGTGAAATTGGAGTCAAATCTCTAATTTGGCTTTAAAATTAGAAAGATCATATCATAAGCAACAAGTGTACTAACTTAAAGTTTCAAGTTGATTGGACTTCAGCTTCATCAAAAACTACCTTGACCAAAAACTTTAACCTGAAACTCCCACTTTCATTTTCTATGTTCAGTGGACCGTAAAATTGGGACCAAAAGTCTAACTTGGCTTTAAAATTAGAAAGATCATATCATAAGGAACAAGTCAAGAAAAATCAAAAACCTTATTAGAAAAATTAATACTATGTAAAAAAAAAATAAAAAATTATTCAGACAAATTAAGAATGTCGAGTTAAAATTTATGCAAATTCAGCCTAAACCGGGTCTTTTTGTAGTGTAGGTAATAATTTGATTTCGGAAAATGTTACTATCATCGATTAATCACACTGATAAACAATTAGTACGAAATAATTGATCATAATTAAATTTTCTTTTATATCCACCTATTGAACAATAGAAATTATGATCATTGATTTTGTTAACACAGAGCTATATTATATGTATTTCTAATAGTGTTTTGTCATCGTTGCGACACACAACAACGAAAAAGACAAACACTTATATCATATTTGTACATTTATCTTTAACTCTTGGCATGACATTTATCAGTTTTGACATTGATAATGTAATTGAGGGATGTGTCAAAGAGACCATAACCCTACCAAAGAGCAAAAACACTTTAAGACCACCAATGGGTCTTATATACAGCAAGAAAATCCCGAACTCAGCGGTGTACTTCAGATGGCCCTAAATAGAACTGTGTACTAGTTCAATGATACATGACTTCATACTAAACTCCAAAATATATATAAAAGAAACTAAAATTAAAAATCATACAAGACTATCAACAAAAATTGTGACCGAGCTAAACATGTTTTTTGAAAATGATACACAAAAAACAAAGAACTACTAGCAGTAACTGTCATGTCAACTCCAGTTTATTCAATTAAACTGATTGACAGATTGCGTCTTCATCGTAGGAACATCAAGCACAATCTCTCCCGTTAAGGATTTAGTAGCATACCATCATAAGATAAACGACAAGAACATAACCCTTATCATGCCAACAGTAACTATATCCCTTCGAAATAAGTGTGTTAATTTCTTGTGTTAGCTTTTAAAGTGAATGTCGACAATTGCGAATTTCATTATGAATTATTCTATGACAATATATATATATATATATACTGCTGATCGCGGGTTTGTGTGTATTAAAAGTACTTTATGACATATTTATATTTGTCGTTTCAATGTGTTGCTTCGACATGGAAAATATGTATATATTTGTACAAATGTTGTATTCAGACATTGATTATTTGTTTTAACGATTAACCAACCTTAAAAGTCCCAATGCACTATACAATGCTATATTAAACAGCATTTCCCTTTTACAACTTTAACAAACATATCCAATTAGTTGATTATTCAAATATCTTATCATTTTGGTCGTCAATATATGTTATCAAAAATCAAGCTGTATTGTACAATGTTTTATAGTGATAAATCATATAAATAATCAATGCCTTGGATAAAAAAAAAAACTAATAATCTATCAATGCAAGATTTTCTTTAATTGTGGTAAAATAATCCATACATTCCCATAAATATTTTAATTACGACATACAACCAATGGAACAAATAAAATGCATGGTCATGTTTTCTACACTATACATGCATTTACTATATATTCTCCTACGATGCAAAAAAAATACAACATATAGAATAACATTTATTAAAGAACTTTGTATTTCTTATCCTTATCTAAATAGATGTAACAATGAAAATATGTTATATCATGATGGCTAATGTTTTGTGAGAATCTAGAAGTTCTAAAACACCTATGTAATTTAATAATCAGTCTCTGGTCTGAGAGGGATATTTTGTTAAAAAATGTAAATGATGCCAATTTACTGACCCAGTGAATCATTCATAGGTCAAATTTAAATTTTATGGCACTTTTTTTTTTGTTTATTTTCTCTATTCTATATTTTGTCATTATATATCATTAAGAATTAATAATAATCATTGTAATAAATTGTTTGTAATTATACATAGCTCTCATAGGGCGTCCTTGATTGAAAATACAATATTGTATTGTATTGTATAAGAAGAGAAAGGATCTGTGCACCTCTTGATTATTTCTAATATTGCCAGATATTCGAAATACTCTTCAATACATACATATTGGACATGTAATTATATTTTTGTCGTTTTGATACTTTTAAGCACTGCATTTGGTCTATTTCATTGTGAACAGTTTTTTACTGTTGGGGCAAGCCGGAGTGCCCGCAGAAAACCTACGACCTTCGTTAGGAAAAACTGACAATCCTAGTCAATTAAGAATGAAGTCGCGTGCACCCGCACGAGCGAGGTTTGAACTCACCACCTCAGTGTTGACTGGCTAGGAATAGTACAGTAGTAATTACTTAGACCACTCGGCCACTCGGTTTCGGTCTAAACAGTATCGTAACTATATCCCTTCTAAATAAGTTTGTTAATTTCTTGTGTTAGCTTTTAAAGTGAATGTCGACAATTGCGAATTTCATTATGAATTATTCTATGACAATATATATATATACTACTGTACTTTATGCCATATTTATATTTGTCGTTTCAATGTGTTGCTTCGACATGGAAAAAATGTATATATTTGTACAAATGTTGTATTCAGACATTGATTATTTGTTTTAACGATTAAAAGTTCCAATGCACTATACAATGCTATATTAAACAGCATTTTCACTTTTACAACTTTAACATGCAAAACAGCTGATCTTTGAAAATAAAAAAAATAAAAAATGCTACATAAAAAAAATATTTCATGTTCATATCATGTATGTACTAATATGAAATTGTGATTTATTCGAAAAAAGGGGTCTTGCCACGAAGAATAAAAAGTTACGCAATCCTGAAGTCAAAACATTTTTCTCTTCTAATTTCTGTTTGCTATTTTTAATAGGCCGCACCACTTCCAGTAAGCATGATATCCTACCACTTTCCTGGATTGATATCTCCAAAAGATGCAAGATTTTTTTTAAAGTCTATATATATGTTTCAATTCAGCATAAACCTATAATTAAACAGAAAAAAATGAGTTCAGAAAAAAATTCAGAAAAAAAATGCACTATTTTGTTTCCTTCCATGTTTTGACATGCACCGGAAACTAGAGTTGTAATACAAGACTGGTACCATAAGTCGGGTGCAAATACATAGCTCAAGTATTACACATGATTGAACAAAAAATATTGACCAAAACATGCAAAACGAAAAATCCAGTTGTTCACCATTGTAGTATTCCACTGTTTTAAATCATTTAAGTACAACAAGTTAATGCAAATTAGTCATATTTAATATTTTAAAAATGTTACACAAAAAAACGTTATTTCTCACATTTGGTTTTATTCAAAATCAAAATTAACTTTGAAGAAGGGTGTAACACCACATCAAGAGCTTAAATCAATTGTTTTTTCTTAAACAAATAGAATGAATTTCCATAAAAGATATCCACTTAGTAAGTTGATTGACTGCGTTTGCTAAACGAGGCAGATGTTTTATGTATAGTAATACAAACATCAACAAAAGAGTTACGCACAATAGCTTTCTCACAGTTGTCCTTTTGTCTTTACACAGCATACGACCAAGGCAAAGTGTCATTTAAAAATATCCAGGTATGTGTTCTTTGGATGCATTAAACTCCTAAAATAGGTAGCTTTTCAGATTTTGCCGTTGCATTATCGTGTTTTTATAAATGTAACTTCTACATGTTCTTCCAAATATTAGAAACATAAAAATAACAATAGAAATTATTCTTCCAATCCTCACCATGAAATGCTACAACTTCATTTGAAAAAGCGTTTATTCCAAAAGAGTATAAACAATTTATAAATCTGAACCTTCAGTGAGTTTGACAATGCAGCTAAGTAGGTGCCCATTCCGACCTCTTCTTACCTCGAAAACTCTGCCAAAAGCGTAAGGTCATTGTGAATGTCCTCTATGCGCATTATCTGCTTTTGAACGAACTCCCTTTCTTTGGTGACCTAGACCTCTTCCTCGTCTAAGCTGCGAACCTCCTTTTTAAGTTGATGACCTTGACCTTCTTCTGTCCTTAGCTGCGGTCTCGATAGATCTTAATATCCGTTGTTATATATAGATATATTTTTGTTTTACCGGGAATGCAAGGTCTAGAATAATGTAACTGCGAAACATATGATTCATAAACGACACCATTTAATAATGATAATGAATCAGATATCAATATCACAAGAAGTAAAGTTTAGTACGTGTTTGTCGGAGACAACATGTACAATAACACACTACTGCTTTTAAAATGGCAATACACGGGTAGATCAATGCTGTAGTTTCAAAATAATGAGAAAATGATACTCAAATTTGAAAATTTTAATAAAAAAATACTGATTCTTATTTGTATTAGCTCTGTATTTATATGGTATCATATATCTTGTTTATTCGTTCATTGTGTGTTTATTTGAGTCACTTGTTTTTTGGTTTTTTTTATTGAGTTAAGTCATTCCAATTGATATTTCATACTGAAAGATACCAGAGGGACAGTCAAACTCATAATTCGAAAATAAACTGACAACGTCATGGCTAAAAAAGAAAAGGACAAACAGACAAACAATAGTACACATGACACAACATAGAAAACTAAAGAATAAACAACACGAACCCCACTATAAACTAGGGGTGATCTCATGTGCTCCGGAAGGGTAAGTAGATCCTGGTCCACATGTGGCACCCGTCGTGTTGCTAATGAGATAACAAATCCGGTAAATAGTAGTATAATTCGGTAGGTCACATAAATATTATATGAAAGGGAAGGGGATTGTAGAATACCATTTGTGAAACGGTTATTCCATAACGTTCAACCAACTTGTAATGGCGTCCGTAAAATTTACGGAGAGATGATTTCAACTTCACCATTAGAAACCCTTGATTTAATAGCTTCTTTGTGAGCAACAACCCTTTCAAGAAAATCATGATAGGAAATACAAGCACGGGAACATCGTATCAATTGGGAGATGTATATACCGTATGCAGGTGCTGCTGGAATGTTGTTACTTAGAAATGGAAAGTTCACAATTGGAAAGCCGAAATTATCCCTTTTGTCGTAAAGTTTTGTTTTCAATCCACCCTCATTGCCAATTTCAAGATGTAAGTCGAGATATGAGGCCGACTTAACAAAATCTGTATTACCCTGTATCTCTCGTTCAATGGGATAGATTAATACTATAATAAGATGAACGAGAGTTAGATTGTATGTACTCTAAAGGATTTTTGGAATTTTTAAAAATCCGCATCTGATTCACACCACCTCTAGATTAGGCAGTTTCACAATAACTTTGAATCCCGTCTTTAAATGCTGATAAATTAGATGTTAATAATTTAGAAAGAGGTTTCGTCGAGCACTTGGAAGACCAAGCAATGTACCATTGTTTGTAAGGACACTTATGCGGTTTAGGTATCCAATACAATGATAGAAGATCCAGTTCATCATCTTTGGTTGAAATTCCAAAGGAACATAGAACAGACCTATGATTATCCAGGATTTCCTCTTTGGTAAGTGTCGTGAGGTTATATGTTGGGTTTCCAAGTGAATTATCAATACCTAATTTATTTATCAAGCAGTTAATGCAATGAGTTTTACACACAAACACGATATTGTTTGGGGCTTTACCTGCGGGGACAACAACATATTTGTCATGGAGGTAGGATAAGTGTTTTGCAACATAAGGGTCTGTAAAGATTGACGTAGCATGGAGATTAATAGACCAATTCAGTTTTTTAATTCTGATTTGTATCAACAACCTTACTGTTTTAATCCATTCGGAAAGAGTGTCTACGTCTTCCTTCTAACGCGTAGTCCATTACCTGGCATAATCCTCGACTGAATCCATAAAAAATTTAAAGTTGTATTTATAATTGATGGATGATGGCTCACGATATTTTGGACCTTTCGATAACACATTTCGTAGGCAAGTGTTGTTAACAATGTTGAGGTCACTGGTGATAACATGGCCAGCCGGATTATATGTGAATTTGGAACTACCACAAGTTCAATCAGGAGGTTTAGACTTGAAGTCATCAATACTGAGATCCTGCAAAACGTGTTTGTAATTGAAAATGTTAGTTGCAATAGGTTTAGTATAGGTATACAAATGATCGGTACAGACTGGTCTTTGAAATAAGGAGGTACTTTCGATTGACTATTTTTTTATGAAGGATGTTGCCTAAGTTGACGCGATCGAGACCTTTGTTGGCAAAGGAATATTGATTAAGGAAATATGTTTTTCTCTTTTTTCTCTTTTCCAATGCGGACTAGCTTGTAAAGTCTGTGACTTGCAATATCCGAAATTATAGCTGTAAGTTTGTATTGGTTTTAATGAGGGTTTGTAACATTGGTTTCCAAACATGAATTGAACAGTGAACGAAGTTTTGAAAGGGGTAATGAATAAAGTTTCGTGCGAATGTGATGAATACCTAACGGCTTTTTTATAAATAGCAGCAAGTCAGTAAAAGAGACATTATAGAGAGTAGGT
The DNA here is from genome assembly GCF_965363235.1 of Mytilus galloprovincialis. Taxonomy (NCBI): domain Eukaryota; kingdom Metazoa; phylum Mollusca; class Bivalvia; order Mytilida; family Mytilidae; genus Mytilus; species Mytilus galloprovincialis. Next base: position 64,590,773 of record NC_134851.1, on the reverse strand, counting down.
AATGTATAATAACAATGACCATGACTGCGTATACGTCGAGGAGTAGAGTTGAAAATATTCATCACATTTAATGAGGTACACGAAGGACTAGATATACTACTATACCATCAGCTTTGGCATTACAACCATATGGTTTGGTACAATAAACAACTTTTAATCCCACTGCAATTGTTTGAACCTGTCCTATGTCAGAAATCTGATGGTTAGTGATTGTCGTCTGTTTATGAGATTCATAAGTGTTTCTCGTTTTTTTTTTTGTATATACATATGACCGTTTGTTTTCCAGTTTGAACGGTTTTACACTAGTAATTTCTGCGGCTCCTGATAGCTTACTGTTCGGTGTGAGTCTAGGCTCCTTATTGAAGAACCTACCTTGACCTGTAACGGTTTACTTTTATTAATTGTGACTTGGGTGGAGAGATGTCTCATTTGTATTCATACCACATCTTCCTATATCTATTGTTTAACTCATTGTTGGTTTAATTTGCTATATTTTTATAGTTTTGCTAGTATGTTGACAAATAAACTTTCGTTTTTCAAAAATTACATTCTCAAATTATCATCCTGTTATCACATGACACTCAAAATCTATCTATTACCGTGAAAAAAGAAAACTCAAAAGAACTAGCGTTTATACACTGTTGTTCAAGTATTGATATGAGAAAATCATATGTACCAAAGTAATATAAAACTTCTACTTGCCTCTTTGAATATAAAGATTTAGTAAATAAACTGAGATTTTCGACTGAACTGCGTCAAAAATACTGTGACCTTCAGATATTATAACGTCTGGTACTTGAACGGTATAAAAAAATAAAAATCACTACAATAATAGAGAAAACGAACTTCTTTTTCGCGTCGGATCACGGCGAATCACACTTAACGTCACAGGCTGCATTACGTCATTTGAAATTTTGTCACAGTGCAGTAAACATGGCGTTCTCTTGCACAAAGTATAAAGATTTGAAGGAATTATTGCATGTGTTTCATTAATATTCTGCTTTGGACATGACTCTAACGATGGCAAATATAATGGTAGCATACCGGTAAGTCAAATTCCTGTATTTTTCACAAAGCATCAACATAGAGGGGGATAGGATGGTTCCTGATCCCGAAATCCCGGCCCGTTTAAAAACACGAAATCACGCGGTCCCGAATTAAATAAAGTAAATCCCGACATCCTGAAATCACGAGCTTAAATTTTACTTAGTTGATCTTGACATTATTCGCTCAGTGTTCATCATGAAAACGATCACATAGATTTCAAATAATTTTAAGAAAGCACTGAGGAGTAGTCCAAATAATTATGACGTCTTGAAAGTCTATTATATTTTTTCGTCATGATTATTTGGACTATTTGAGGAGACATTTTAGGAGCTGAGTGACTGTTAAAGTTATTTGTAAATTGTCTGAACAAGCTCATTTTTTGTCTACTTCATAATTATTTCAAACATTTTAATAGACGTCACTAAACTTTTAGATTAATATAATTCTTGCTTTTGTCAAAGTCTTGTTCATCTATTTTCAACATGGACCAGAAATATGAAAATTGGAGTTTACAGTCCCTGTGGTTACCTTTAATTTCTTATGTGAATTTAGGGGAATGCGACCCGTGTCAGTCACCTCTTAGCTTATAAAGGCTACAATTCAGGTCAAAACAGACCTTTATACATGTATAGTTTGGTGACCCCGGTAACCCCCCTTTTTAAAAATTTATCCTACATGTAGATCCGCAAATGAATAAATTCACTTTTTTGTTCTTTGTTCTATGAATATATGTCTTTAAATTGACCATTATTTTCTAGCTTCTCTCATGCGATAGCGGTACCTTTTTGGTCACTTTTTATGTGTTGCGTTTAAATATGAATTGTAACACTTTATAGTAACTGAACAGGTAAAACAAATACTTCTCAAGAAACAGAAAAAGAAAACTACTTGGAACAGCACCCGGCTATGTATTGGTATTGTATTCATAAAAACTCGGATTGGAACATCATGGACGATATATTAATGTTAGTCATGTACTTTTACTTATCCTGCAATTTGGTGTCCTACTATACAGATACAGCCCTACAGATATCGCTATGCTGTATCTGTATAGTATACAGATATCGCTTTAAAGCTCCGCCCACTGCCGGCCTGAGTATTGTTTGAACCTGTGTGACCTCAGAATGTGTATTCCAGTTGCATTCCAATGACGATGACAATTGTCGATTTCAAAACTTGAATGTTTATGATTGTGTTACAAAATCAACCATGTCAATTTCAGCATGCATGTTGAGTGAATGTAAAATCTGAAGCGTAGGACAACTCGTACACTTCTGTTTCAAATTTGACAATGTTTTGTTATTTGTTTTTACTGTTGAAATTAGTTGTTATGTTAAAATAGATAATTATTCACCTTGAGCGATGTATTATTGTTGACTATTCGAGATTCTTTTTTGCGAACCCGTCTTCATAGTAATGTGTGATTTTGATATTACTACGCGGGCCTAAAGGGACTACAAATCGAAAATAAGTGCTAAATATGTTAGTTTTTGTGTCTTTCAAAACACAAACAATATACCGAATAAATTGCAGGATAAAGACAATAACTGTTTAGTGTCTTTAAATATCAGCTGTATTTGTACTCGGCTCGAAACAGGTGTAGTAGCTCGCTAAAAGCTCGCATACACCTTGTTTCCTAGCCTCGTACAAATACAGCTGATATTTAAAGACACTAAACAGTTATTGTCTATATATATCAATTATAGATAACGCATTTTTTTTTTAAAAGTCTATCGGCTTTTTCATGCCTTTTTTGTTTACATTTTGACATCAATCGTTCAAAAAGGCTAAACTAACTTTGTGAAAGTTTCAAACCATGTAAAGTGTTTCATTCGCCAAAAATCTCGTGCGTTTCTGCGAAAAAAATCACGCGCAATTTTGTGAATGAAAGGGGAGAGTAGATCCTTACGCGTTGTATTCGCGCATGTCAATTGTGTACTAACCCAATAATTTTTATATCACGGCCAGTCCACTGATACTGACATTATCAGCGAGTACACATCAAAGGAAAAATATACAAATTACCGATAATAGCACATCAGTGCCAAAGTGGTGTTAAACACCAATCAATCAGTCTATTGTCTGACTAGTCTTTGGGTTTTGCTCATTGTTTAAAAACCAAACAGTGCCATACATCATTCGGTCGTTGGTCTCAGTGGCAATCACTCAACATATATATAATGACAGCTTATAATGTTAGCTTATAATGTTCAATTACATGCTTATTACTTTCTTCAATATATTTATCATATTCTAAATAAAAACATATGTTTTAACATGTATACATACAATATATGTACATTGTCGGGAAAAAATAAAATGTATTTGTATGAGCTTTAGAAACAGGACAAAAAGCGAGGCTTGCTGAGTACAAATAAATTTTCTATTTTCGACAATGTACATCATACCTTATTTTTATTCTGAAATTTACTCCAAACAATTGAAGCTTTAGTTATTCAAATCTGTAGCATGATCTCTAATTTTTCGAAGAAATCAACATAGTGTAAACGTAGACCTCAAAGAAGGCACCAAAATGATCTGGTACGGAAATAGAAATATCCATATTACGGCTTGGTCAACATGGATGTGGAGTCAAGGCAGTCTGTTTGTTCAAGTACATAGAAAGCAAAAATGTATTTTTATAAATAAAGGCAACAGTAGCATGAAACTAAATCGATTGAGAAAAAAACAAATCCGAGTTACAATCTAAAACTTAGGAAAACGCATCAAATATAAGAGGAGAACTACGACACAACAGAAACACAACATTAAAGTGTATAATACACAGAAACCAACTATAATATAACGGTGGCCATTTTCTCCACTTGGTACAGGACATTAAAAGAAAAATGGGGGGGGGGGGTGAATCTGGTTTTGTGGCATGCCAAGCCTCCCTGTTATATGGCAATGTTAAATATAACATTAAAATGACAACATTATATGGCAGGACTACATACAAATAAACCGGATAACATCTAGGACAGAGAAACACACAAATAATAGCTAACAAAAGTTACCAGATTTAACATTTTCACACAAATGACACACGACTAACCAAAACAAATACAAAATTGAGGAGCACTGAGGACCAAAAGTTCAAAAAGTTGTGACCATTTCGGCTAGTGTTTTCATCCTGGGATAAGAACGTCCTTATTATGTACAACTATATTGTATACATGTTATTTGTACTATACAAGGCTGCTTGCAGGATAAAAGAAAAGTAGATTGTGATCTCATTACAATTACTTATGATGAACAGTACATGTTGGACTATTAAATCAAGTTATACCAAATAAGATGGTCCCAGAGTTAAGCAAATGATAACGTTAAGTTGTATTCCGAGCAAACCTTAAAAATATGCACACCTACCCTCACACATTTAATGAACAATCTGTGTTACAAAGTTAGTTTTTCAACACATTTTCTTAGTTTTTTTCATGTTTTCATCTTTCAATGAGTTTCAGTTTCAATTCTCTGATTTTTCCCTTCGAATGCTTCTAGTCCTATGTAATTACTCACTGATGTCTACAATTCCTTTATTTGGCAAAACATTTAGGAATGTTTGTCCTCAATGCTCTTCAACTTCGTACTTTATTTGGCGTTTTTAACTGTTTTGGATTCGAGTGTCACTGATGAATTTTTTGTAGACAAAACGCGCGTCTTGCATAAACATATGAAATTTCAATCCTGGTATCTATGATGAGTTTATTTATACCACCTGACCTTAGGTAACTCATTCACGAAATGCAACGCATTTCAGCGTCCCCAGCGAACCGAGTCCTATATAAATAAAATATATAATATAATAACGCGCACCACTTAAAGTTAGGAAGCGTTAACAAAAATATTCTTGATATCCTACCCTTTCAATCATATTGTTGAAATTTAAAATAAGTGGAATAGTATAGGCAAAACCGTGTTCGTTCGATTTGTGGCGTATTTGATATTATTAAGTGAGCTAGGGAAATCAGCCCTTATACGAATAAATCGTCATGTGCAATATTAGGGACGTTCTACTGTCTATATAAATCAAGAGTAAATATTGCTTTTCGAAAAGGGTCAATACGGGAATTCACTTCCGGGTTTAATTTTCGTACGCCTTAATTAACTTTGGACGTTTTGTTATGCCTAAAAAACATTTCAAGTATACTTTTTTTATTTAAAATCTTCGAATTCAAAGTTTTAATGTTGTACATCTTGAAGACCTTGAAACGGAAATATTTCACATCATTTTTTAATACGACTTCTGACCATTGACATTGTTTTATTTCCGTTGATCAATCATAAGAACGCAGACGATCCAAAAGTAACAATAGGTAAACTGGCTGATATATAAGTCCTAGATACTTTATATTTGCGAGATAAAATTAACCGTAGTAGCAAAATATTGAGTAATTGGACGAGAAATAAGATCTGACAATGTTAACAAAACCATGGACGTGGAAAAAGACAGGTGCAAGTTTCTTCAAAATCATTTAATAAAATTGTTATGAACTGGCTGTTTAAAAATTAGCCCTGTTCGGGTTTCGGGTGATCTCGAATATATACAATGTAACAGGGCCAATACAAAAACAGTCAAGTAATTACACGATAGAATATCAATATCGTTGCTGAGAAAGAAAAAATAATAATCATCTTTCGCTGAATGCATATGTTAATTTAATATAATAATTTTATTTTTCACAAATATAACCGCCATAATAGCTTTTTTTATCGCAATGAATATCATAAAACTGGTATCTGTTATTGGCATAGAAAAACATGCAGTCCTGTTCATTTTTAGCTGTTCCTGAAGGTTGTCCTTCCTCAAAGGCAAAGTATGTCATCGGTGTGGCTTTACCATGTTTTATCCACCGCCAATCACCATTTGGGAGATATCTGTTAATGTTTCGTCCTCCAACGTAATAGGAATTACCTAAAAGAAAATTGAAATCATCATCATCATCATAATCGTTTTCGCTGTCCTAGAAAAGAAGTAAAAGTCTCTTTTTCTTATTATTTCAAAATTTAAAATCTTGGTAGCTTTTAAGTAACATTTGTATCAATTATAAATGTGCCAAACCAAGTATTTGGACCGTATTTGTACGGTCCAGACAGTATGCATTTTGCTCATATGGTCCGCCCGTATGCTTAAGGTCGGACCATTTGAGTATTAAAACACAGTATATTAGTAACTAGCTCATATATGCATTTGGATAAAAGGGGTTAATCTTAGACAAGCATTCATCATAATAGTGTACAATTTTTGAGGGGCCAGCTGAAGGACGCCTCTGGGTGAGTGAGTTTCTCGCATTACAATACATTAAAAACCCATTGGTGGCCTTTGGCTGTTTCCGAAAACTTTCCCCGTTTCCTTTCTCAATTTTATCATAGATCTTTTATTGAATTTACAAATAAGTATTAAGACAATTAAATGAAAAAAGTACGCATACGGTCCAGACCGCGTACGTGTACGGTCGAATTACTCGTATGGTCTTGCACATAAAAAACATAAGTTTTCTTGTTGTGGAAATTGGTTCTAGGAAACGGGCAATGATGACAACACCATGACAAAAATGACAAGTTTATATACAACGAGTTTTAAATAGTTTTGGTTAACTTTATACGTCCGTGTAACGCTTATCATATCAACCTTTTACGTTTTAATAGTAGGTGCAACTAAAGTATCTTAGTACAAGATATAACTGTACTTCCAAAGTGAAATCTGTAGTTACTTTTTCCTGTTAACGTTACAAGTAAAATCCCCCCAAAATTTATTTTTTTATGAAAATTCCAACCGGAAAGTCCCTGTCAATTTTCAGATGGTAAACTAAAGCAACTTATTTATATATGAAACGTCAAGTGATTCATCAAACACTGAGAAACTCAGAATTCTTTGAGCTGATAAACAGACAAACGTGTAGTTTAGTTCAGATATTGAAAGATTTCGAAGACTGCAAATGTATTCAAACAAAAACTCCTGATAAAGCTTTAACATGTTTAATAAATGTTTGTAATTACCTGATTTTTTCTTCTGAAGGAATAAGATCATAACCATTGCCTCTTCTATGGTTTCAAAGTTAGCCAGGTACGCCCCAGGGTCTGTACAGCTCGCCTGGTTTATAAGTATAATGAACCATGACTAGTTAGATATTCTGGCGTATTTAATAATAATCCATTTTTATAAATGTCCTATGTACAAAACCTTGAAATTTTTCGAAAAACTTAGCATTGTCTTATCCTAGGAGTAGATTACCTAAGCCGTCTTTGGCACAACTTTTTGTAATTTTGGGTCCTCAATGCTCTTTAACTTTTTACCTGTTTAGTTTTATAACTATTTTAATCTGAGCGTCACTGATGAGTCTTATGTAGACGAAACGCGCGCCTGGCGTATTGAATTATAATCCTGGTAACTTTAATAACTATTGGTACACACGGTCTGAAGCCATACACCGTACCAACAATATACAGGCTTTGTTGTTTGCTTACAAATTACGCATACATGTATCCTCCGAGTGATATAAGAATAAAGAACATTGACTAGTCAAATATTGGAACGATCGATAGCTGTATGATATAAAAAAATACTGTAGATTCATTAATAATCGTTGCATACACATTTTTGTGGGTTTCGTGGTAAGAGCTGAACCACGAATTCAAATGTTCAACGAAAAAGATCTGTTTTATAGGCTTTGTATACAGAGATTGGCCAACCAAAAAATGAAATATCCCAGAAAAAGAAATTTTCAGGAATGCATTAAAATTGATACCCACGAAATAAATAAATCAACAGTATATAAATCTGTAGCTAAAAATAATGAAAATAGACACATCGACAGTTGTACACATCAACATGATTTAAAAGAGATATTGGTGTATTAAGTCCGAAGCAATAGATCGTACTTGGAATATTGCTAAGAAGACATCCTGGCTTCATTTTGTCGCATTGATATATGTCACTGTATTTTGTATAAAGTTCGAAGCACTAATAATCCGGAAAATGCGCCAATCGTCTTGTTTTTTTGGGGGGATTTTTCTTACAAAAAATAAGACCACTTGTTTCTTGAAACATTCCTTGTTACATGAATGTTATCAGTTTAAACTTAATGTATACAAATCAAGCAAAGTTGAAGTGTGTGAGCGACAATATCTATCAGAGGTGAAATGATGGTTTTCGTCCAAAACTGTTGCCTTGTATTAACAACCTTAATCGAATCAACACGAAATGCATATAAGGCACATTTCATTTTAAGAACATACACAAAAAAGAATTTCTGTTTACAATCTAGCTATTGTTATAAAAGAAGAAGAATTAGTAATATGTAATGGTGTAACACCACTTATTCAGGCCCGGCCAGAAAGCACATACCAGCAAGTAGTACATATTTAACACAAAATAGTTCCTACGCATGAGTGTTACTTTCAAAATATGTAGAATATTTAGGTATTTTTGGTATCAAATGAAAGCTAAAGCACTGGTGATTATTGTAGAACACTTTTAGACTTTTAATTTTGAATATTGAAAAAACTGCACCAAATTTTAAACAGAGGGTACATGTTGTCTGTTTGTCAGATCTGAAGTACCTGTTTTGGTACATCTGAAGTTCCGGGAACCAGTTCTTTCTTAAATGCCATTAAAGGTATGTTGATTTTTTCAGTACAAGACACCATAAAGTGTTGTTTTGAAATGCAATGATTGCCACTTTATTTGAACTTAAAATAAAAGAGGTGTGCCTGCTTGAAACGGAGGAATTTAACATAGAAAGCAATGGGACTATGAATTAGTGGTGTACTTCCTAATGCATACGTACAAAGGCTGAATTACCCGAAACTCTATCATCATTGATTAAATAACACCCGCTTCCTATCCTTTGGTATGGCTCTTGGCAGCTAACTGTTTAAAATAATTCATAATCAAATGTCTTAATATTCAAATTTTTTAGATGTTAAAAACAGGTTAATGATTTATTCAAACGTAAAGAGTTTACGTAAATAAAAGATTTTTTTTTTAATAATTCGTAATAATCACATGCTAAGTTTTTTTTATCCGGGTATTTTAAGTCGTCTAATGCCATTCCTGACATTATTCATCACGTGATTGATATATAAATATCTTGATAATAAAGTTGAAAATAGAAATGAGGAATGTGTCAAAGATACAACAACCCGACCATAGAACATACAACAGCAGAAGGTCACCAATAATGAATGTAAAAGCTTCGTATTTCTTCGGAAACTATCGGATTATGATAATAATGGTGTTTATGAATAAAAAAAAATCATATACCTACATGTAGCAAACAATTGATTTGAGCAATGTCCAAAATACAACGTTCTTTTCAATACTGCAATTGTTTTCACATGGTTATGACTGGTAATGACACCGCAAATTATAGTTCACACCGAATTTTTGTGTGGTATTTGAAATCTTAAGAAATAATGAAATGTTTTCAAATTTTTCGATTTCGTGCTCTTCAGTATTCATGTGATTTTATTTGAATGTGTACTTCCTATATACATATATTGTTGGTGTTAAATATCTAATGTTTCATGTTTAATGTTTCACAGTTCTTGTCCATTTGCTTTTGATGTTTTTTTGTCATTTGAATTTGCCATGTGATTACGGACTTTCAGATTTAATTTTCCTCTGAGTTCAGTATTTTTGTGTTTTACTTTTTTGGTATATACTGATATCATTTTTCAGCAACCTCAACCCCTCCCTCCCTCCTTATTACAAAAAAAATCAAGATTACAATCTATTATTAAAATTAAGTAAGTATTTAACAAACCTGGAGCTATGATTTCAACCGTTTTAGTCAGCTGATTTAGTGTATTTGTATAATTTACCACCAAGTCCTGTAGAGTTTTCTCCAATGCATCAATTTTTCGGTCACAATTTCCACTATCTGCAAATCAATAAATAAATTTATAATAGAACTTCGATAGCGTATGGAAAAACAGAAATCGTTTTGCTATATCTTTAATATTCTTTCAAATAGCAATAAGAGTCTGTAACAAATGCCATCAAATATTCATACATTCATAGAAAATAAAGTAACAAGCTTAAACAAGTAATAGTAAACAACTTCCGGTTATCGGTACGTTTCTATTATACTGATCACATCTGGATAAGTCAAATAAATCTTCTGTCTGTTATCCATTTTTTGGCACAACGAAATATTCCTCCTATCAAACTGCATGGAAACCTGGGTTAAATTAATTTTCATGTCAATGACCCTATAACAATCTTACGTCATTTACGTTTGCTATTATTTACGTCATTGATGACTTATAAAGGTTCACACAATATACATTATGGCCATTGCATCGGACATTTATATAATTATTGCATTAATATACAGTTCAAAGCAATCAACCTTTTCACTTGCAAATCTTTTTTTTTTTGTAATCTTTGATTAGATATTCTAAAGCGGATGAACAGTTTCTTACTGTCTAGTGTTAAAATTTGACACCATAACACGAGACATGACGTCATAATAATGATATGTACAAGTACAAGACTCAGTCCTGTAATGTCTGCTCTGACGTCCACTTAATACTGTTCTGTTTTTATGACGTGCAATTAAGGATGTTTGCTTGTCATGTTTGGGATTTTTTTATAAGATTTTCGACTTGCCCATTTTTCTCTTTATAAATCGTTTACATGTATAATTATAAGTCATTTGCAAAAGTCTTCTAAAATTTTATTTATTTTTTAATAGTTTTTAAGAATTTTAACTGGTCAATGATATAGATATGAAAAATCAAGATTGAACATTTCAAGCCAAACTTCCAATGTCTAATATCTCGAAAACAAGCACATTGACCCCTGTATTTTTGTTTTGCTTTGTTTTATTCCTAAATCAATACCCTATCAATATATACTATTGTTATGGAAAATTACTTTAAAACTGAGCAGCGAACTTCCTTAATTCTGTTATGTTTGCCCTGACTTACCCTAAATACTGTTATGTTTGCCCTGACTTACCATTAATCCTGTTCTGTTAGCACAGACTTACTCTTAATCCAGTTATAATTGCACAGACTTACCCTTAATCCTGTTATGTTTGCCCTGACTTACCTCTAATCCTGTTATGTTTGCCCTAACTTACCCTTAATCATGTTATATTTGCACAGACTTACCTGTAATCCTGTTCTGTGTGCCCTGACTTACCTTTAATCCTGTTCTGTGTGCCCTGACTTACCTTTAATCCTGTTATGTTTGCCCTGACTTTCCTTTAATCCTGTTATGTTTGCCCTAACTTACCCTAACTCCTGTTATGTTTGCCCTAACTTACCCCCAATCCTGTTATATTTGCATAGTTTTACCTCTAATCCTATTCGGTTTGCCCTTACTTACCTTTTATCCTGTTATGTTTGCCCTGATTTTCCTTTAATCCTGTTCTGTTTACCCTTACTTACCTTTAATCCTGTTATGTTTGCCCTGACTTACCCTAAATACTGGTATGTTTGCCCTGACTTACCCTTAATCCTGTTCTGTTAGCACAGACTTACCCTTAATCCAGTTATAATTGCACAGACTTACCCTTAATCCAGTGATGTTTGCCCTGACTAACCATTAACCCTGTTCTGTTTGCCCTGACTTACCTCTTATCCTTTTATGTTTGCCCTAACTTACCCTTAATTATATTATATTTGAACATACTTACCCTTAATCCTGTTATGTTTGCCCTGACTAACCATTAACCCTGTTCTGTTTGCCCTGACTTACCTCTTATCTTTTTATGTTTGCCCTAACTTACCCTTAATCAAATCATATTTGCACAAACTTACCTTTCATCCTGTTCTGTTTGCTTTGACTTACTTTTAATCCTGTTATGTTTGCCCTGACTTTCCTTTAATCCTATTATGTTTGCCCTGACTTACCTTTAATCCTGTTCTGTTTGCCCTAATTTACCCTTAATCCTGTTATGTTTTAACAGACTTACCTCTAATTATGTTATGTTTGCCCTGACTTAACTTTAATCCTGTTATGTTTGCCCTAACTTACCCTTAATCTTGTTATGGTTGCCCTGAATAACCCTTAATCCTTTTTTCCCTTGACATACCCTTAATCCTGTTATGTTTGCCTTGACTTACCCTCAACCCTGTTATGTTTGTTATGACTTATCCTTAATCATATTAAATTGCTCTGACTTATCTTTAATCCTGTTATGTTTGCTATGACTTACCCTAAATCCTATTATGTTTGCCCTGACTTCCCTTAATCCTGTTATGTTTGCCCTGACTTACCCTTCATTCTGTTATGTTTGCCCTGACTTACCCTAAATCCTGTTATGTTTGCCCTGACTTATCCGTTATGCTGTTCTGTTTGCCCTAACTAACCCTTAATCCTGTTATGTTTGCCCTGACTTACCCTTAATCCTGTTCTTTTTGCCCTGACTTACCCTTAATCCTGTTCTGTTTGCCCTGACTTACCCTTAATCCTGTTCTGTTTGCCCTGATTTACCCTTAATCCTGTTCTGATTGCCCTGACTTAGTACCCTTAATCCTGTTCAGTTTTCCCTGACTAACCCTTAATCCTGTGATGTTTGCCCTGAATTACCCTAATCATGCTCTGTTTGCCCTGACTTACTTTTAATCCTGTTCTGTTTGCCTATACGTATGTCTTACACGTGAACTTACCATTACTTCTATCTTGTACGCTGCGTTTCATCTCCTGTTGAATAACTCTCTTTATTTGTTGAGTCACGGTTGACAAATTTAAATCAGCAAAAAGTGGTGCCTTAACATTATCCATTAATGGAATTTGTATATTTGTATTTTCGTCCGATTTGCAAACACGAAAAACTGTCAACATGTACAAAACACAGACAATGCACAACGTGGACATCTTTTAAATCTTTCAATAACTTATAACATAACGTTAAATGTTCTTAACAAATTATTATGTATGTTTTAATTAAATAAGTATGAAACAGTATTCTCCTTTCAAAGTGTTAGCATCCGGAAAATAGTAATTACACTTTTCATAATAGAGTAATGGTTGGACGAATGTTAAACTACATTAAACCAAAGGTGAAGGTAGCAGCTTTAACATAGCAATGGATTTTTTTAATCTGTACGAAATATGTAGAATCATAATGTTTCTTCCAATCCTTTGTTTCTTTGTATTAAAAATAGCTAATGATTTCAATGTTTAAATCTTATTTAACTGTTTTTAAATAAATATATTTGTATATTATATCCATACGAATATTTCAGTTACATTTTTCAAATAAACTTACATAAGCTGCATTTTCTTCCGTGTGGGAAGTTTTGACACTTTGTCCGGAGTTAAGTTACTTGTGGTATTTTTTTTTTTGGGGGGGGGGGGGGGGGGTGAGCAGCTTTGATAAATTTAATTCTTTTTTTTTAAATTTTAGTTTAAAAATGGTAGCAGACTATTTTGTCCTGTTCGGAACTAGTTGTGCTCGTGTTCAATAATGATATCTTTAAATTAACTGTACCGAAACGGGATATACGGTAAGGCGTTAGTGCAAGGCACGTGTCTGGTCTTATCCCAGACACATTACATGATATACCTATGGCGAATCTTGTCCTGTGTCAAGATAGCAACATTTTGAAAAGCTTAATTTTAATATATTATTTAATTTGTGTAGTTGATAATTGCCACTGTACGTGTAGTAAAAAAAATGGTGTACAATACACGTATGTTCTTAGTTCAGCAATAAGGCAAACAGAATTGATTTGAATAATGCAAATACAGTGAAACCTGGTTAAACCGAATCCTGCATAAACCGAAAACCTGTCTAAACCAAATAAGTTATTAGGCATCGTCATATCAAATGGTATGCGTTGTGAACCTGATAAAACCGAACATCGGCCAAAACCGAACAAAACCTTAAGTCCCGTAAAGGTTCGGTTTAAACAAGTTTCACTGTATAGTACAACATAACGCATATTATAATTATCTTCCAGTTCACTGTCATACATTTGTGAAAAAAGAGTGTGCTGCGTACAACAATAACGTGTCATGATGTTAACGTTGTTAGCAATATTTTCAGAACCTCGTGCTGTAATTTTGAAATGACCTTTGTTTATGTTCAATATTTGTTTTTCGTTCATTATTTTTTTAATTTAAATAAGGCCGTTTGTTTCTCGTTAGAGTTGTTTTACATTGTCATATCGGGGCCTTTTATAGCTGACTATGCGGTATGGGCTTTGCTTATTGTTGAATGCCGTACGGTGACCTATAGCTGTAATTGTCTGCGTCATTTTGATCTCTTGTGGACAGTTTTCTCACTGGCAATCATCTCTTTTTATATTTATCGTTTAATTTTGTCTGAATTCATTCGATAATTGTATGATGACATTAATCTTGAAATGCAAAAGGTAATAGTTCCAATTTGATATGCATATCTATAAATACTTGAATTGGATTGGTCAATTAGAAGGTTTTTCTTGTTACACTTCTTTGAACCCTGTTTTCGAAATTACTTTCGCAACCTTCACTGTGATTAATTAATGCGCGATACACATGCAAACATAGATCCCGGGAATTCCAGCAAATTAATATTGAAAAGCAAAAACATAACGGTTGTTTCTATTCTGATTCATATATATCAATAAAACAAATCATGCATTAATACTTTGAAATTGTTTAAATTGAAATTTAAATAAAATTCCGCGAATATTTCATGAATGCTTTGAAGACATTTACGAGTTAATATGAGTAGTTAAATGTACACCGTGTGTACAGCCACGCGGTCTAATGTGTAATCTGCAATGCAATTACGAATGTTCAATTGGATTTCCAAACAAGCGTTAGTTCGACTGCTCCTTCGTAAAGTATGTTTGTCTTTTAAAAAACCATGCAAAATGGTCCAAATCCAAAATATTTCAATCAGACTGATATTTGGTATTTTAGATACCTTATATGTAATATTCAGCCATTATTTGTGTATGCCAAACATTCGATAATTGTCTATTTCTGTACTGACAAATGGCCATTTCAAGCCTATTTTAGGGTATTTTGACCTGATTTTGTTTTTGTTTTATAGAAATAATACAGCTTAATGATAACAAATATCTTAACTAACAACTTAACATGAAAGGAAATTATGATAATTCAAAAAGTTCAGACATTTCTCAATACCCCTAACTAACAGGTTGAAATTGCATGGTTTTGAAAAAGTGCCGATTCAGCAAAATGTGTATATTTTTAAAGGCTTGAATCTTGTAAGATCATGTTTTATTTTCAATAAAATGTAATATTTCATGAAGCTTATATATTTATCTACAAAATGCATGAAAATGGGGCTCGGCAAATGATACCTTCTTACGAGAAAATAATAATTAAAGATAGGCGTGATGGCCATTTTGCCGATTTTTTAATTTTTTTATCTATTTCATTAGAAACTTTTTAAAAGTATGTAATAGTCAAAATATAAGAAAATATTGACTGAACTAATGTTTACTGGTTATATTAATTGAATAAACCAAGTTTAACTTAGTTTAAATTATAAAATATACTAAAGGAGTAAACCCGGGAAAACCGCTTTTTTGCATTTTTTGCCCCTAAACTGAGCATTTTAACCATATGTTTAAAATCTTAACTTATTCAAAAGTAAATTACTTTAGTAACTTAAAAATGGGCTGTTTTATTTACAATACTATGCACACTCATCAGGTAATATCATCATGAGTTCTTCACAATTTTAGCATTTTATAATAGTCTAGTTTTTATAGTCCGGCCGATTGGTGCAGATATAGAGCAGAATTGTTCACTTGATGAGGAAAGCATGAAACTTTGCATAGTAGTTTTTGGTTATATACCCTTTGATTTCAGCTATGGACCCACTCTGAAAAATCCAATATGGCTGCCATTTCCAAGATGGCGGAAAAACGGTATAAATATCAAGATTGTCCTAAAGGTATTCTATATAATTTCGGAAATTAAAGTAATGATTCTTTGAAAATGGACTTTATGTTCTTGAATTTGTTATCAATTAATTTTAAAATATAAAAAAATTAATGTGGTTATTTCTATAACACATACATTTGCAAATATGGCTGCATATATATACAAAACAAATAGTGAAATTCAAAGTGTCAATCAATATGTTACATGTTATTGTAATTGTTCTTAAACGCTTTCAGTTTTAATGGTTGGAATGAAATAGGTTTAAACGAGTCGGTTGAACGTGAATATAGATCGGTTAAATGTGGTGGAATATTAGGTAACTCATCTGAACTTTGAGGCAGTGCCGAGTGCACCTTGTCTCGTGTCTCTCTAATGCAGCGTCTTACGTCACTTATCGCGTTTTCATCTACCGTACTCACTACATCGTCAAATTATTCTATGTAATCAATAGGTGTGACTTTCTTCAGGCAGATAAGACGATTGCCATCATTTAAAATAGTTAAGGGGCAACTATTTCCTTTTCCAACTACGTGCGAAACCAATTTGCAACTATTCAGAGAGCATGGTCCTAAAATGCACTCCTGGTCAGCACTTTTATTAGTTTTAATGGTAACAGTCATTTCTGAGTTTGGCGGAACTGTGATGGTTCGTTTTATGCAAACTTGCTGAGTTGAAATCTCGTTTCCACTGTTAACAAATGCCGCATTTATCACTTTATTGTTGATGGTAAGTGTGGGAGTACTCAGGTTTATCACTGCGCTCAATGTGTCCAAAATATCTAGCCTAAGTATAAATCGTCTGTTAATGGCTCTTTGCACACATCCAATTGTATGTTTACTCTATTAATGTCGAGAGTCGTTCTTTATAATCTTCACAATAACAAACTGTCAACCCAAACCACGTAGCGTTACCGTCTCCAAATCTCCATTTTCTGCCGGAAATAATTTCTAATTTATCATTGCAGCAGTGTCCACAATCATGCTCACATTCTTGTCATGTATAGTAAGTCGTACTGCCAAGCTCTTTCAAATGGTTCGTCTTATGACAATATCGGACGAGGCCGTGGGCCTCTGTTCGATTTTGTGATGAGGTGATGTTTCATGGCCAATAGACTTTGGAATCGTGCGTTGGCCTACTGGCCCGACCCTTTGCTGTGAAAAGACTCCATTTCGGGTAGCACTTTGATTTGCTCCGTATCCTGGTGAAGGTGACCGTTGTCTGAAATAACCGGGTATTCTGAAGTTTGTCTTTGGAGATGCTAACCGTTGTCTTAAAGGACTACATTTATATGATCTCTAGCTTAGTGGGGTGTTGCTGATCGATAGGCATAAAGCTTGGGTGTATTTCTATCTGACGATCTACCGTGATTGTATTGCTCAGGAGATCTTCCACGTGTATATTGATCAGGTGATCTTCCATTGAACTGGTGATCTTCCATGATTATTTGATCAGAAGAACCGAGGTTATATTGATCGGCCAATCCACAGGTATGCTGATTAGTTGAAAGCATAACATCAGCTAGTTTTTGTGTGAGGTTATGCACCTCATTATCCAAAGGACTTCTTATATTTCCTTTATCGCTCGGTGATACTGCGCCATCAGCAAAGTAGACTTGTCGATGGTCATAATTGGCACTTTTTGATCCATGTATCGCCATCTGGTTTGCTATTGAGGTTTTCAATTGTTTTAACGCCTTGTTGAATGTTTATGGTTTTCTCTCTATTAGGATTACTGCTGTACCCATATTTTGAATATTTTATTTATTATGTCTGTTTAGTTTACGCATCATTGTAAATATAACGAAATTTGATGAGACTGTCGTACAAAGTGAGAGGTTTAGCGCTATAAACTAGGATTGATCCCCCATTTTCTACATTTGAAAGTGCCTGTACCAAGTCAGGAATATGACAGTTGTTGTCCATTCGTTTTTGATGTGTTTTGTCATTTGATTTTTCCAAGACTAGGGATCGACTTTCCGATTTTGTTTTCCTCTGAGTTCACTATTTTTTGTGATTTTACTTTTTACATGCCATGAAGAATCTTTGTCTGTACATCCTCGGTGGAATGCTTCGGTTTCAATCTGGTTTGATCGTCTTTCTTGCTGAAGCGCTGCTACAATGCTTTTTTTAAGGCCTTGGAATCATCATTTGTGTTTACCTTGCGAGCGTACTCAAAGCCAACATCGCCCTGGCAATCTGGGGCCTACACACATTTTTCCTGTTTCCCATTGTCATCTTCCGGCAGTTCGTTAAAATTGTGAAATGAACGCCTCCCAATTTAAGGATCCTTTTCAATTGAGTTTTTGCATTTTTGGGAGCTGTGGGCTACGGCTCCGGTCCCTTTCACCCAAATTTTCTTGCCATCGGGTATATTTTCTCTCCAATGAGGAGTCTGAAGAAGAGCTGTTGCCACACTCTTTTGGTTTCCTCTGCCCTTTCCTGGATCGGTGGGTGGAGTCAGCTTGCTGTTATGGGAAGCCTGTTAGAGCCCCAGGAGCTGACGAGGTTGTTATAATTGGAGTGATAAATGTGGAAATTGCAATTGACTCGACGGGGATGATACCGTAAGTATGCACTGCATTCAGCATCGGAGAAACTTGATAGAATCCACTTGCAGCCAATTGTTTCTGTAATGGTGTGCTGCTCTGAACCAAATATTATTGACTTAAAGTAGATGGAAAGTGTGCGTAAGAAGACACATAAGCCTTTTGATGGTACCCTTGATTAGTACTAGAGGTTTATAGTATGTTCTTAAATGGAGATTGTTGTTAAATAATTTGAACTGTCTCATGCAGGGCCAAGGGTCCTGACATAGGACTTTTGACTTAAGGTGAAGACACCTTCAACAGAGTTGGCGCGGTTGATGGTTCATGCGAACTACAATTGGGGAAAGACCCAAGTCATGGATTTTGTTGTGTACTTTTGGTAAACTTGCGTTGTACTGGCTAAGGTCACATTTTGGCTTAGATGATGTGTCTATTGCAGGAATTTTAACTTCTTTATTTCGATTGTCCACTAATTCATTTAGAACAGATGCCAGTTTTTGGAAGGTACCCTGTTGTTCAAATGCACTTTTAAATTGAACTGTGTCTCCTTCCTCAGTTGTTGTCAGCTTGTCCATCCGTATCACCATAAAATTGAATATCTTATTGGTCTGACCATCAATTCCGCCAAGCAATTACCACTTGCCTTATGGTCTATCCTGTCTTCAAACTGCTGCAGTTGCTGAGATATTGCCCCCATCTGTTCCTTATTAATTCTCATTGCCTCTGTCTGTTCAGCTTGAATCGTAATGAGACCAACACATATTTTATCAATTCGCGCTTCGCTCTGTTTTATATTGCGGTAAATCTCAGCTGTTTTTGAGCATTAGATTTTCTATCTGCTAAAAATTCTTGGTACAATTGTTTAATAGTCATTTCTGTCCTCTGTTTAAGCGTTTTCAGCTGTTGGTTTCTCAATGTCCCCAAGTGATTCAGTTTCTGCCATTCAATGTTCTTGTCCTTGCTGTCCTCAATTTCTGCCATTTCACTGATATAATATCTCAAATTGCAAAGTATTGCGACCCAAGAAATAAGATAGGCACTGCATGATATCTTAAGGCAGATAAATCCCAAATCACAGCTTTTATGTGTGACCAAAGACAACAAATAGTGCAGCTTTTAATGAAAGCTACTACTGCAGCTTTTTATGAAAGCTACTACTTTGTGTATGAAATGACAAGCAAGGCAAAATCAAAAAGGAGAGAACTGGGACAGATACTAAATGACACTATACATCAATAAAATGGTAGTATTCAGTTCAATTCTCAATATTGAATATTTGCTTATTTTTCAAGGCGGCCATTTTGAAAATAGCCGCCATTTTGTATTTCAAAGATAGATCAAAACAAAATCTTGCTAAATACACCAAGTCATTCAAATATGTTGATTTTTGTGCTTCCAGCATCAAATCCACTGTTGTTTGTGCAATACTGGAAAATATTTTAGAACGTACGGCAGCCATCTTGAAATAAGCCGCCATATTGAATTTTGAGAGTGGGTCCATAGCTAATATTGCTCAGTACACAAATATGTACCATCATGCAAAAAATGGTGCTTTCCTCATTATTTGAGCAATTTTTTCACCGATCAGCCGGACTTTTAGACGCTTTTTGTCTAAATTCAAAGTGGCCACAATTGAGTTCAGTCTTAAATTTTTGAAACATGTTGTATATGATAATGATTCATAAAACATATAAGAGATAAAGACTCAACATGAATGCAACCCCTTGCAATTTAGACAAAAATACTATCATAAAAGTACTAAAAATTCTAAGCACGTCTCCTTCAGATGAAATCGGGGTATTTTCTTTTCCAAAATAGTATGAAAATGTAGACAAAATTGTACAAACTGCGCTGCCTTGTACATCCATGCTATCTATTTCCAGAAAAGAGGAAGGTCTAATAGTTTTGTGACTTTCATAGAATTGTGCCTCTTACCTAGAAAAGTGCTATATTTTGTATACTGTGATAAAGCTTTATGTCAAATATAAAGAGACTACTCCTAGTAGTTCCTGATAAAACTGGAACTGAAATTTTGTGACGCTGACATGAACCAGTCAGTTATCCCTATGTCAATTCTGGGAGAACAGTGGACATAACAGTAACGTTAAGTTTCCTCCTAGAATGTAATCTCTAGCAATTTGAGGCTTGGGAATAAGACATGTAAAATACAGATGGCCTATTACATTTGTACTACCAGCTGAGACAAACATACATATTTCAAATTGCAATAAAATTTATTTCATAACCACATGTAATAACCAGATACTCCGCAGGGTGCAGCTTTATACGACCGCAAAGGTCGAACCCTGAACAGTTGGGGCAAGTATGGACATAACATTTAAGCTTGGTATAGCTCTGAATTTGGATTGTGATTAAATAGTTGACACAACAGAGTGAGTGTGGTCTAAGAACTTAAACTTAAAAACTTAAAAAAAAATCAATTTGACATTTACCTCTTATGGTCCAATATCCAAAATCCAAATACATGGTTAGATTCAGCATATCATAGAACCCCAAGAATTCAATTTTTGATGCAATCAAATAATGTTCAATTTTAGACCCCATTAGACTTCAATGTGGACCAATTTGATAACCGGGCCCAAATATTAAAAATCTAAATACATGGCTAGATTCAGCATATTGAAGAACCCCATTTATGGTGAAATCAAACAAAGTTTAATTTTGGACCCCGATTTGGACCAACTTGAAAACTGGGCCCATAATAAAAAATCTTAGTACATTTTTAGATTCAGCATATCAAAGAACCCTAAGAATTAAATTTTTGTTAAAATCAAAATAAGTTTAATTTGGACCCTTTGGACATTAATGTAAACCAATTTGAAAACAAGACCAACAATTAAGAATCTAAATTCACTGTTAGATTTGGCATATCAAAGAACCCCAATAATTCATTTTTTGATGAAATCAAACAGTTAAATTTTGGACACTTTTTGGCCCCTAATTCCTAAACTGTTGGGACCAAAACTCCCAAAATCAATCCCAACCTTTCTTTTATGGTCATAAACCTTGTGTTTGAATTTCATAGATTTCTATTTACTTATACTAAAGTTATAGTGCGAAAACAAAATATCTTTGGATGACGACGACGATGACAACGGCAACGTCATACCAATATACGACCAAAATGTTTCATTTTTTGCGGTTGTATAAAAACAAATATACACAGATAAATGGTTAAACTGTTGAGCAGACAACCCGGCCACGTCCACTTGTATTTTTGTCCATCTGATGAGTTAAGCCTTTTTCAACTGATTTTTATAATTCGTTCTTATGTTTTACTGTTATACCACTGTCCTAGGTTAGGGGGAGGATTGGGATCCCCCGCTAACATGTTTAACCCCGCTACATTATTTATGTATGTGCCTGTCCCAAGTCAGGAGCCTGTAATTCAGTGGTAGTTGTTTGTTTATGTGTAACATATTTGTTTTTCATTCATTTTTTATATACATAAGGCCTTTAGTTTTCTCATTTGAATTGTTTTACATTGTCTTATCGGGGCCTTTTATAGCTGACTATGCGGTATGGGCTTTGCTCATTGTTTAAGGCCGTACGGTGACCTTTAGTTGTTAATGTCTGTGTCATTTTGGACTCTTGTGGACAGTTGTCTCCTTGGCAATCATACCACATCTTCTTGTTTATATTGTCATTAAAATGGTAAGATTTTACTGTTTATATACATGTAATATTATGGTGGTCTACCGTAAAGAAAAACGTGCAAAATGGTCTAAATACAAGTTTTTAGTCATGAATGAACATGATGAAGGTATTAGCAAAAAAAAGTAAAAGTTTGATAGATCTGAAAAAATTTAACATAATAAAGTCATTAATATCTATTTTAACTAAATATTAAACAATTTTGCAGCATCAGAATTTTTTTTGGATAAAAACAAGCATTCTGTGAGTAATACATGGCAATACATACTCCCCAACCCATTACAAATTCATTGTAATGGAACAAAATTTTAACTTGATCTATAATTTGTCATGGTGTAAACTACATAAAAATATCGAGACAAAATCTTCAAGCAAAACAAAAAAAAACTTGTTGAATTCTGACTATCTAAGTGAATTTCCGATTTCCAAAGACCACAACTCTGCACACAAATATCAGACTGGAACAAAACTGAATCACTAAATACCAAAGAAAAGGAAAAGCATTCAAAATGTCATTTTGTCTTTAAAAAAATCAGTTATCTCCGTTTGAACAGAAATCTTCTAATGAATAAGTATTTCATCAAAAATTTAATTCTAGAGAAAGGGTTTCAACTAACCAAAGAGAAAAGCTTAAAGCGTGAATAATTAATTTGACCTGTAACTTGTCATGATAAATCAATAAACAAAATATCAAATCAAAATCTACAGGCACAAAAAGTCTTGATTTGCCGAAATGACAGATAGACAGACTGACAGACAGACAAACGCAGTGCAAACCTAAGTTCACTTAGACGTTAGCCGTCAAAATCTCAAAGTATCAACAAACAGGAAAGAGATGTTATTTGCAGAGGGAACATTCAAGATAATTTTGGAAAAAGCTTTCGATTTTTGAAGAAGTAGGGTCACCTCAAATGTCTTTCTTTTATCTTGATTTAATCTGAGATATAAATCAAACACTTTTATATGGCACATTATATATGCACATATAAACTTTTTTCGTAGCTGAAAAAAATGGCCACATTTTTTACATACGCTCTAATAGACACAGATTTCTAATCTAGACACTCAATGAGTGATTGCCCCTATAATTGTTTGCATTCCAATCAAAAGTTTCAAAGAGGAAGATTTTTTGAAGTACAAGTATGTTCACAACTCTGTTTCATATAACAAGCTTTTTAAAAGACTGTCATCAATTAAAAGTATATGAAAATCAGGTGCTCCGCAGGGCGCAGCTTTATACAACCGCAGTGGTTGGACCCTGAACAGTTGGGGCAAATTAAAGTTGGTCACAATGTTCAAGCTTGATGCTGTTTGAATTTGGATTGTGATTGCATTTTTGACAAAATAAAGTTTTTGTTACAAAATAAATGTGGTCAAAGATCAACAAATCTATTGCACAATTCTGTACAGAAATCCCTTAAAAACTTATAAAATTGTTTACAAATTCCCCCCCTCCCCCCAATTTTTTGAAACCCCCTTTAAGGAATAACCCTTAAACACAATCCCATCCTTTCCTTTTAAGTAAAGAACCCTGTAGTACAATTACAGAGAGATCCATATACTTAAAGTTAAACCCAAGTTATTGTTTGGAAACTAGAAACATGCTTCTATTTGGCCATTTTTTGGCCCCTTATTCCTACATATTTTGGACAATTAATCCAAAACTAAATACCAGCCTCCCCTTTGTTATATGGAGCATTGTGGTACAATTTGAGAGAGATCCATACAATTACACACAAGTTATTGTCTTGAAACTAGAAAAATGCTTGTTTGTTGGCCCCTTTTTGGCCCTTAATTCCTAACTTTGAACCCATGACCCATTTAAATGAATCCAAACTTTCTACGTGTGGTTTTAAACATTGTGATACAATATCAAAGCAATTGAAATATTTATACACAAGTTATTATCCTTAAACTATGAAATGCTTGTTTAAGGCCCCCCTTTGGGCCCTTAATTCCTAAACGGTTGGGACCGTCATCCCCAAAATTGATCCAAACCTTCCTTTTGTGGTGTTGAACCTTCTAAAAAAAATCATAAAGATCTATACACGTAAACTAAAGTTATTGTCCGGAATATAAGTCTACTTTGATCAGTTTTAGTTAAAATATTAAGGGGCAAAAACTATTACAATTAGTGCATTTTATAGATATTTGGGAGCATTTTTTTACCAATTTCCCAATATTTGCCAGGCTAAATTTGTTTACTTGTCTTAGAACTGATATGCACCTTTAAAAAAATCCAAAAAGTTGAAAAAAATAAATATGATCTTGAGAGATAACACCTACTGAGTGCATGTACTACATGCAAGTTATCTAATACATCTGTTGCACGAACCTCTATGGTAACCTGCCAAAAGGTAAAAAAAATGTCAAAATGCATTTTTTCTTTTTTTTTTATAATGTTCTTTGCAAAATATAACAAGATAATGCTACATTTAAGAGATATATCAATTATCCAGACCTTTAAAAAGTACCTAAATATGGTGATTCTTTTTTTTGCATTTTTTTTTTAATAATTCACAAATATGCAAATAAGGCTGTTAAATGAAAAAAAGTGTGAATTTACACATTTCTTTTTTTTATCTTAACTCCTATAATACCCAAAGATTTTGGAAATATATATAATGTTGCTCAGTTATAACTACCAATTTGGACGAAATTTGAGATTTTGCATGGTTTTATGGCAGACTGGCTCTTAAGTAAGATATAAGAGAAAACACAACTTTAATGATCGGATTATATGAATAACCAAATATTTTGTCAAAACATCGTGTCATACACGGCTATTTACGAAAATGTAAAGAAAATTGAAATTTAGAAAACCCTGTTGTGTACTCGACCTACACTCTGATGCGCACATTAAATGTTCTGTTTTCAAAACCTGTCGTCTCACATTTTGCAAAAAACATGTGCACTCTTTGTCTAAACCAACCGAACCTATGACGTTTTTATAAGGGAGCTACCATTTGATTTTTATGGGGGGGCTAGGATGAAAAATTTTGTCCTGCATTTTTTTTTAGTTGTAATCCCTGTCCTGCCTTTTTATTTTTCACTCTGTTCGGTCCTGCCTTTTTTTTTTATTAGTTTATCCTGACTTTTTTTGCCTAAATTGTCATCCTGCCTTTTTTTTTTTGCAAAGTGTCTCATCCTGCCTTTTTTTTTACTCAAAACTCCTGTCCTGCCTATTTTTTTCAAATTTCATCCTAGCCCCCCCCATACAAATCAAATGGTAGCTCCCTAATCGAGATGCACACACTTTTTATGACACGATAACTATCTTTCGTCAGACCCGTTTCGTTGTTTAGTTTAATTTGCTTCATAATAAATGATATATAAATTGACCAATTATGAACAGGAAACACTACTTTGTTATATACTTCGTTATTTTCAAATATTTAATGATGCCTATTAACAAGATTTCTAAGTCTGACACTATTATTATTTAATACTCTCAGATGAAGTAGCTACATGTTTGTAATTGTAGTGCTCGTGTCATATATATTTAACTTCAACAGTATGCGTAAGGATTGGAATAGATTTTTTTTCAAAAATTATTAACGACTTTTTACTCCGGTGTTTATATTTTTCGATAGGTAACCTTGTTTATACAGCCTTGTACTCGATCGACACAGAGCAACGTACATGTAAAGAAGTACAATCAAGCTTTTGATCGGTACATTTGTTTGGAGGAAATGAACTGTTGTATGCTTTCATTATACGACAAAATAATCGAAAAACAATTAACTTTCCTCCCGAAGTGCAGATATTTCATGTTATTGATTTTACTTGTGTTTGGTTGCTCGTACTTGACCGAGTTCTAGGATGTCTTACCACAGAATAGGTAACCTGTCAAAAACATTGAAAAATCCGGAATCAAAATAGTATTACGAAAAAGTCAATTGGGGTACATCATTTCTGCATTCAATATATTTTTTTATATAACATTTTTTTTCTTTTCTCTATTTTCTAAATACAAACAGCCTACTTTTCTCTTCTTTTTATCTACTAATCTCTTCTTTTACTTGGTCGGGATCATTTTTCTGTGATCCTTCTCCAATATTTATAAGCAATGGAGTTGAGACGACCAATGATATTCTGTTTATCGCTATTTTACCTATAACGACGTTGTTTATTTCATGACAATTTCATTACCAACCCCACGTGCCTTCTTAGTTTCTAGCGATAATTTTTGCATCTCAAGCGAGTAGCATGATATGAAAAATGATAAAAAAAAAAAAAGATCAAAGAAAAAATGCACAAAATTCTAAATGTTTTTTGACTTAATACTAAAACATGATATAATTGACTTAGCATGCTTAATGAAAGTGTAGTACTGTACTTTTTAGTTGGCATTAGAATTGAGCATCAGCATGTCAAAATCATACACCTGTCTATGTTGAAGCTGAGTCGGACTATGTGCTGTAAACATTTGGTGTAATTCGGAGTAAAGTAACATGTATTGGCTATAACAAAACACCAACCTAGACACGAATGGAAAGTCAAGACACGTACCTAAAAGCCCCACTAGTTGAAATAGATATATAAATGCAGCATAATTTCCAAATAGAATTAAAAAAAACCAACACTTCTGTACAATGAGAATACAGTGTGTGTGTAGGATTAATGTAGAGTTTTGCAATTATTTCACTATACTGTTTTGTTACAAAGACTTGAAGTTTAAATATAAGAACAGAGTTCCAATGTCCCCCGCGTTGCACATATTTTATATTTCCAAGGGGCATAACTCCTTTTTAAACAGAGTCGAAAGTGCACCATCATAGATATTGTTGATATCAACCTATATGATAAGTTTTATAAAAATCTGGCAAGCATTGTATCCGAAAGTGCGCTAAAAAGACCGGACTAACGGACACATGGACAGACGGACACCAAGACGCAAGGAAAAATGGACAGACGGACACCCGGCTGTATTTATATGTCCCTTGAAAAAGAGTGCGCCAGGGACATTTGAAAAATTGTCGTGTTTAACTGCGTTTTTGCTATATTGTGATATCTTAAAATTGTGATGTTTCAGATTTACTTAAACACGTAAGGAAACATTATGCATATACCACATACGTTTTGTCTGTAATACTATGGAACACAATGGTTGTCTTATGTGGCATATTCTATTATATGCTGTGGATATTTCATTATATGAAGGTGTTTTTGTATTATAAGAAGGTACTTTTCTATCATGTGATGGTGCTTTTTATTATAAGAAGGTGCTTTTCTATTGTCTCAAAAAAGCACCTGCATATTATAAAATATTCACATCATATAATAGAATAATCCACACCAGATAGCCATGGCGTTCCAAATAATACAATGTTTGTACTTATGTGAATGGTACGGGTTATGCTGGAGAAAACTTAAATTTTACAATATACGGAAACCCTGCATGAAAAGGTAAAGGATATAAGTTTTTCGTAAATTTACCGACGCCATCACGTGTTGGTAGACCGTTTTGGAATAACCGTTTCACAGATGATATCGGATATGTTCCTTTTGTCGTAACTACACTACTATTTCCTTTTCACGAATGTGACCTACCGAATTAGACTATTTACCGGATTTGTTATTACATAAGCCTCACGACGGGTGCCACAGGATCTACTTACCCTTTCTGATCACCTGAGATCACCCCAGTTTTTGGTTGGGTTCGTGTTGCTTCGCCTTTAGTTTTCTATGTTATGTCTTCTGTACTATTTTTTGTTTGTTTGCATTTTTAGCTCACCTGGCCTAAAGGGCCAAGTGAGCTTTTCCCATCACTTTGCGTCCGGCGTCCGTCCTCCGTCGTCCGTCGTCGTTAACTTTTACAAAAATCTTCTCCTCTGAAACTACTGGGCCAAATAAAACCAAACTTGGCCACAATCATCATTGGGGTATCTAGTTTAAAAAGTTGTGTCCGGTGACCCGGCCAACTAACCAAGATGGCCGCCATGGCTAAAAATAGAACATAGGGGTAAAATGCAGTTTTTGGCTTGTAACTCAACAAACCAAAGCATTTAGAGCAAATTTGACAGGCTAAAATTGTTTATCAGGTCAAGATCTATCTGCCCTGAAGTTTTCAGATGAATCGGACAACCCGTTGTTGGGTTGCTGCCCCTAAAATGGTAATTTTAAGGAAATTTTGCAGTTTTTGGTTATTATCTTGAATAATATTATAGATAGAGATAAACTGAAAACAGCAATAATGTTCTGCAAAGTAAGATTTACAAATAAGTCAACATGACCGAAATGGTCAATTGACCCCTATAGGAGTTATTGCCCTTTATAGTCAATTTTTAAGCATTTTTCGTAAATTTTAGTAATCTTTTACAAAAATCTTCTCCTCTGAAACTACTGTGCCAAATTAATCCAAACTTGGCGACAATCATTATTGGGGTATCTACTTTAAAAAATGTGTGGCGTGACCCTTCCAACCAACCAAGATGGCCGCCATGGCTATAAATAGAACATATGGGTAAAATGTAGATGTTGGCTTATAACTCTAAAACCAAAGCATTTAGAGCAAATCTGACATGTGGTAAAATGATCTATTAGGTCAAGATCTATCTGCCCAAAAATTTTCAGACAAATCAGACAACCCATGGTTGGGTTGCTGCCCCTGAACTTGCAATTTTAAGGAAATTTTGCTGTTTTTTTGGTTATTATCTTGAATATTATTATAGATAGAGATAAACTGAAAACAGCAATAATGTTCTGCAAAGTAAGATCTACAAATAATTCAAATGACCAAAATTGTCAGTTGACCCCTTAAGGAGTTTTTGCCCTTTAGAGTCAATTTTTAACAATTTTTTTTAAATGTTTGTTATCGTTTACAAAAATCTTCTCCTCTGAAACTATCTTAAAACTATATTAGACATATAGAAAATTAGCTAGGCAAAAATGATCAGCAAAACAAAATCTACAATGAAGACAATATGGAAGAAATGGTCAGACGACTCCTTTTTGGAGTTGTTGCCCTTATAAGACGATTTTCACCTTTTTTTTGCGTTTTGTCATAAATGATAGAAAATTATAATAGATAAAGATACACTTTAAATCACAAAATGATCAGCAAGTCAAGATCTACTAACAATTCAAATTTTGCTGATATAGTTAAGTAGACTGACTCTTTATAGGAGTGATTGCCCTTAAATGAGGATTTTGTTTATCTTCTTGTGTGTTTTGAGCAAAAACTAAAGAAGTTAGAGTGAAACTAAACAGGCTAAATGATAAGCAATACAAGATCATCTAAACTGATTTTTGTCGTGAATTCTATTCTTGTCTACAATGTTGGAGAGTGTCCGTTGTTGAATATGCACATAGACCAAGGTGAGCGACACATGCTCTTTAGAGCCTCTAGTTATTTTTAGCCATTGCGTTGTCAGTTTATTTTCAATCTATGAGTTTGACTCTCCCTCTGTAATCTTTCGTCCCTCTTTTATTCACAATACCATTCACTAAAACTTACAGAGGCCGTTTAGTCTATTTACTTCAAATGTCATAGTAATTTTATAATGAATGGACTATTTTTTGTCACAAATTACACATTGTCGACATTTTTTTTTTACAAATATTGATTGATTGTCGGGTGAAACGCCATATCAGCACTTTGCGTTATTTCGAGGAGGTTGGTTTTTATGGTAAAGAAAGCTGGAGTGCCTTGAACTAAAACTGACAAACCTTCTAAATTTGGATGCGAACGCATCAGCCACGTGTGAGATTCGAACTCACAATCCCAGTGCTGGCAGGCTAGTGAAACAGTTACTGTAGTCGAATTTCTATGACCACTCAGTCACCGAAGTCCCCCATTGATGTATACAGATTGGAATTATGCCTTCCAATATTTTGTCATAATTTTTTTAGTCCGGTGAAAATTAACACGCAGTAAAATTAAAGTTTAAACACGAATAAGGAGCGCACTAATAACTTGATATGACCGCATGGCCTCAACAATGCACAACCACTTTTTTAGTAAAGTAGGCTTTAAAATACTCCGGCAAAAAAAAAATGTAAAACTATTTATATAACAAAAAAAAACAACCAGTTAAATTAAAGCTAAGACGTTATACAAAATGCATATAAGATAGACCTCAACCAGCAACAAAGATTAAACTACAAAATCATGGCTAAAAGCTTCATATGACGTTGTAAATATAAAAAAAAGGAAGATGTGGTATGATTGCAAATGAGATAACTCTCCACCATTATACAACTTTAACACGGATGTTGATATTTGTTTCAATTTTTTTCAACTGCAAGTTAAAGGATAATAATTATTATAATTAGAATACATAAATAGTAGGAATGTCAACTCGGTGAAGATTTACTAATCGATTACTCGTTGGATTTATCGAGCGATACTCGAGTACTCACTCGGTAAAACATTTACAAAATGGAAACACAAAACTTTACCAATAATCTGTATTGTGGGTCGTTGTCTTATGATCGTAAAATTCTCAACATAATTAACAAGGACTAGATACATGTAATAGTCCGAGGAATTGTATACCATAATTAATAGCTCATTTACTATTTCACATTGATGGAAACTGGTAATAATCTAATCAAGTAAGTAATTAATATCTATAGAAAAAGTGTAACTCAAATAGCAGTGATTGGGAAACGTAAACAAACACATTTAATTCGGATTTAATAATCAACAAAGGGGTGATAATTAGATACCATTAATAATTTGTACAGGGTGCAAAACAATTGTTCTTATTTAAATTATCATATTATCTAGTCAACTTTGTCTGGGACGTAGCGATTTCTTAAATTTAATAGATAACTAACAGTCCTGCTGATGAAAATATATGCTCTGACGGTACAAAGGTGGGGGAGTGACTAAAATTAGCCAAACGTGTAAGACTTGGAAAAATGCTCATGTTCATATATATCCTACATGTACATCTGTTTTGGAAATTTTAAATGACAGTTAAACGCAAACATACGTATTGTATTTTAATTTTTATTCATATATAATTCCCGGGAAGCGCTCCCAATAAAACATGTTATGGTTTAAACTTAAGGTGGTACCCAACACCTTAACTAAAATAAATTTGGCTCGTTTAATTTTTATAAAATTTTGACAAAGTCTTTACTTTGACCCTTGTACAAAAATATAAAAATTTCAAAAAATTTGAAACAACCGTTTATCAGAAAAATTACACTGGTTATATAGCAGTTTGACAAGCACTTATTTTGTTCATCGAGAAGCTTAATACATTGTATTTCTTAAACAACACAAGGTAATTAAAGCGTTTAGCTGATTTTACAGAGTTATCTCCCTGTACTGTTAGGTACCACCTTAAGAAAACAACAGCATTCTAACATGAAACCGATTAGTCGAGTATCATTTTGGTAATCGATACTCGAATATTTGAGTACTCGTTGACATCCCTATTAAATAGTAATCCTACTTCTATAGTAGGTTCGATTATCAAAAGTTATCTCGCGAGAGAATCTCGTGTCGCTGCTTCAGTAAGACTTACCTATTTTTGATAAAATATGTGCGACATAATTGTAACGCAAAACTGCTATACTAATTCACTGTTTTACAATAAATATTTTCATTGAGTTATTCCAGTTTTTTAAAGAATATTTTCTTTACAATGTTAGTTTTTATTCTATATTTTAAATAAAAAGGCGATAGAGAATATCCATGGGATGGTTAATCACCCAAAATATACTATTTAATATTGTTTTCAAGGGAAGTTACTCCTCTTAGGTATTAATTGTTTCAAACAATTTTAACCCATCGGCTTATACATGGTAAATCGTATGTTTAAATGGCTATTGAAAGTAAATATTTCATAAAACAGTTTATCGAGTAGACTCAATAAAAGCAGATAAACATGTTTAATTAGATCTGCAACACAGTGACATATTAGAGAGCCGTGGTATAGTTGTTATTGCATCGGGCTTCTAACACAGAGATTCCTGATTCGATCTCCGTTCCGGCTATAAACGTTAACTGACTGAGACCAATTGCGAGTATGGTGTATCGGAGATGGACGATAAATGACCGACACGTGTAAATAGAGAGCCATATCTCTTGCACATAAAAACACCCTTGTATATTTCGAAAAAGAGCAGGCTAATATACAATATTAGGTCAATGTCAGAAAAATATAAACTTTTCTGTATGAGGCTGAGAAACTGGGGAAGGGCGAGGTTTATATTTTTCTAACATTGACCTAATATTGTTTTTAAACTGTAACTTAAATTAATACATTGATAGCTATTTAAATTGTAAAACTAATTCCAAACTTATTTTCCTCCTTTAAGGAAAAGAGATCCACGATGAAATTGACATTGCACAAAATATAGCTATATATATGTTACTCTATTTAGGAAATAAACAAAACTAGCTGCAGTATAAAAACCATAACGAGGCAGCACTCGCAACTACAAAGTGGAAAGGGGGTTTAAATTGCAATAAATCCACTCCACTATAAATATTATGTTTAAACTACAACATTCAAATAACGAATATAAATATAAACTTCAAATGATATTTTAGACAAATATATATACCTCACACAAAATTTGTAATTGCATCCTGAATTCAAGCGTTCAGATAATAATTACATTAGATGTATGTTTCATTTAAGAATTGAATGCTGCTTTTTGTAAATTTATTGGGGTGTAAAAGCGTTGACCGAAGTACATTTTGTATGAAGCGCGGAAGCGCTTCATACTAAAAATGTGCACACGGTCAACGCTTTTACAACCATATAACGTTACAAAAAGAAGCACTCAATACTTATAATTACAACTATAACTAGACTCATGAAAACACGATTTTTATCAAGTTTTCATTTAATTCACCTGTGCACTTTATTGTGGGACCTCGTGTCATCATGAATGATACATTTTATTGTCTAATGCAACGGTTTCATGAATAGCACGTGATGTGCAGTTAGCCAATCAGAATAACGTATTATAATGAAGCATACATATAATGTTATTATTATAATACGTTATTCTGATTGGCTACCATCAAACTGCAAGCTATAAAGGGCCACACAAATGACTAGTGTAATATAAAAAAGAAGATGTGGTATGATTGCCAATGAGACAACTGTCCACAAGAGACCAAAATGACACAGACATTAACAACTATAGGTCACCGCACGGCCTTCAACAATGAGCAAAGCCCATACCCATACAGGAAAACCAACGATATAATCAATATAAAAACGAGAAAAGAGAAACGCGTATGAACCACATCAGCAAACGACAACCACTGAACAGCAGGTACCTTACTTATGACAGGTGCCAACAAATACAGCGGGTTTAAACGTTTTTGAAGGCGCAAACCTTCACCCTACATAAAACACCAGTGTAACAGCACTGCATAGAACCACACTTTATAAAACATCAGCTGGAATGGCTTAAATCAATCACAAAGACATATTTCTGGGTCATTTGGTCTCTTGTGGGGAGTTGTCTTATTGGCAATCACACCACACACTTTTTTTATATTAACAAAAACAACTGAACATATAATGAACCAATACATTTGATCTTTTAAATTAACACAATGATGACGTTGTCAGTCTGTCTCGATTACCAGGCATAGTACATGTAGTACTATATAAAGAGTTTCGTGTTCTCAACGTAAACATACTGTAAAAAAACTGCCACTCGACACTTTAAAATTGTTTTTACTTATTCGCCCCGCTCATCTATTCTCAAAAAAGGTTCAGATTGTTGCTCTCGGCAGATATTTTACGATATCAATCTATTGAAAACACAATAATCTGTACGAATGTGTTAAGAACAATTTCACTTCAAGAGACGAGGGAAATGTATATTTTTAAACAATGTATTTACTTAAAAGGTTTTGTGAGGTGTGTCTTCAATGCTCTTCAACTTCGTACTTGTTTGGCTTTATAAATATTTTGATCTGAGCGTCACTGGTGAGTCTAATATAGACGAAATGCGCGTCTGGCGTATTAAATTATAATTCTTGTACCTTCGATAACTATAGTCCAGCAGATAGGTGCAATATATGAAGGAATTGTGCACTTCGTGTTAAAAGCACCAAACTTTGTTCAAACATACTTCTATCTATACTATTCAATTTTAGATATGGAGGCAAGCTGGAAATATAGTTAGTTTCCGGTAAAATCCAAAATGGCGGATGCATGTTTAAATATCAAGTTTTCTTAATTCTCTTTCAATTTTTTTAGTTTAAACTAAAGGAACTGATGTTTAATTGATTTGAATCGTATTAGATGTGTTTCAGTGTTGCTGAAGCAGCAATTTGGATGAGTTTGGTTAAAGATTAAAAAGTGAGAAAAATGGTGTAATAGAATCAGGTATTTCTTTCTTTGGAGATCATTAAAATTTAATTGATATGGTGAACACTACTGTTTCATTATTACATTTGAATGAAGATAGACATACACTTCGATAAATCAAGAGTCTAAATAACAATTGAAAGATGAGCTCTTAAAGATTTAAACTTATTGAGGCATCAGATAATCGAAGACCAGTTAGTTCGTCCCCAAATATTGAAGAGGTTGACTGGATTTTAGTTCATTTATATGCTTTGGAATTTAGTGTGACATCCATTTACTCCGAATTAGTACACCATTTGTATAGGGAACAGCTGGTGACCACATCCGCTTGCAGGAATTTCTCGCTGCATAGAACAACCATTGGTGGCATTCGGCTATTGTCTGCTCTTTGGTTAGTTTGTTGTCTCTTTGATATATTTTATTTCTATTCTCAATGTTAAATCTATAATTTGTCAAAATATGACAGACAAATAGCTGCAATGCCCTACACCCTCAAATTGTATCAATATTGGTGCTAGATATCTTACTTTGGCTGGAAATCTCGTTAAATACAAAGAACTTCCATGTTTACCATCTACGACCCATCTGTATACACAATATGATGGCATATTAACCATCTAAACACAGAACTAAAGAGAGCTAAAATAAGACATCAAAAGGATACAGGATGTTAACAAAACAGGCAATCAGAGCTGGAAACCCACCCACACCGTCAATGTGTAGTACAAATGCTTCAGTACACAACTTTATTAGAGAAGCTCAGTGCTGGGGACCTCATTGTACAAGAAACGAAATATCATGTCCAATGTATTGCTTACCTTTATCGACAGGCATCAAAAGTCTCTAGTGAAGATGAGACTGAATAAGGAAGAGATGCACGAATAAGACATGGAATCGCATTAGCTGACATCATCAGCTACAATGAAGATTCCATAACCGAAGAAGATTTAGCACCAGGATTCAAGATGTCAGGTTTTTTCTATAGGCGAATAAGGAATCTAGATGTTGACATTGAAGACAGAGTTCATAATGCAAGATAAAAGAATAGACTTCTTACATTTTAAAATTATGGGTTGTTTGCCTGTGAGAGAGCTTTCACATGTTTGACATGGATGGAGATTTGTCTCAATGGCACTCATACAAAGTCTTATATCTAATGCTTGCTTATTTACCTGATATTCAGAAATAAAAACAAGAAAAAAGAATTAACTTGCTTTCAAAGATAATATAGAACCCTCGTTTCAGAAAGCAGGCGATGATGCCTTTGACTAAAACTAAATGCAGATTTATAAAGCAGTAACAATAATTCGCAGCGACATGTTTATTGTTACATTTTGGTTTGACGGTAGTTTTCCAGTGAACTGGGAGGAGAATTATGTTTCAAGATCTCTTGTAGCTCTTCTTAGTATGTTGTTGTATGGACAATATATAACAACTGACTCTTATAAGCAGGAAACACTAACGATTGCTTGGATATTTATATTAAACAGCTACAAACAAATCCTTAACGTTAACTCTCCAAAGATCCGTCATCATGCATCTAAAAAAACATATGCACTTAGAAATAATGATTCACTGTCTGACAGAACACATGAAATAAACATGTTATTAAGTCGGATGGAGGCACTGTTAACAGATAACCCATTAGCTCTGCGAAGATGGATGGCAGCTAGACAAGAAATGACAAGACATGCTAAAGAGTTTGAGAAGAGGGGCGAAAGATACCAGAGGGACAGTCATATATATCGATTTCTTGATGAAGAGAACACAACTGATCATGAGCAGAAACTAAGAGCTCAAATGTCGTTTATCCATGATGTAGGTTCTGTGGTAGAAGAGATAGGAAATCAATTTCTTGAAGACAGCAACGAACTGCTTGTTCTGTATATCAATTAAAGATATAGCTCCCTCAGCAGTTGTTGATACTATTCGTCGTTCGTTGAATAGAAAAGGGACTTTCCGATTTGATTTTCCTCTGAGTTTAGTATATTTGCGATTTTACTTTTTAGAACCATTGACAAGATGTAACTATTGTAGACAATATAAAGATTGACAGTACAAGGAAACGTTGTCAAAGGCAATCATTCTAACCACTAAACCGATAGAGCTTCTCACGTGTAGATAAAAACAAAACAGAGCTCATTCATTTTCTGTCAAATTAACAGATGGATGAACACATTTTCGAGATGAGAATTATTGCTACAGTTGTTACCGATGTATTAGTACTTGTTTCATGTCATTGTGACAATGCAGCTGATATTTATGGGTTGCTTTGGGACTGGAAACCACTTTGTATACATTTTAATTCATGAGCTTGCTAACTTTTTAGAACAAGAAAAAGCATATGCATTGCCTGTTTTCCATGCATTCACTGTATTTGACACTGTGGCATAGATCGCTGGTTAAGGTGAAAAATAACAGGGGATACATGAATGGTATTGAATGGTGTCACAAGAGAATACACCGTTATGAGAGACCAGAGTTGCGTCCAATATCGTAGCAGCTACGTAGTGCTACGTAGATGTTTGTCTACTGAACGAGTAGCTAGTCTAGCTGCTATCTATATCTATGTTGCAGCTAGGCTAGCTACACGTTCAATAGTCATACATCTACGTAGCCCTTTGCAGTCGCTACGATATTGGACGCAACCCATGTGAGTACTCTGAATGTCGACACCACTTTTACGCAATTAATCGAACTATTCGTTATGCTGATGTTTGATTGAACAATATCAATGGTCAAGGATATTTAACCTTTTTTTGGACAACATTGCTTTTTTTTTTATCAAACATATGTATTTTGTCTCTAAATTACGTTTACTTGTGATATTTTTTACCGGAAGTGACACATTTCTGAATAAAATACCCCGGGGGTTTCAAAGAAATGATACATTATTTCAAACCATGAATACACAATAATATTATAGTCTACACAGCAAACTTTGGCTACCAGCTGTGAAATTTGAATAACCATTAATCAGTTATCAAATGCATGTCCGCCATTTTGATGATAAAACCGGAAGTGGATAAAATCAAGCTTGCCTCCATATCTAATTTTGTTTAGAATGGTCCAAACTATGTTTCTACCAAATTTGATGCTTTTAACACAAAGTGCACAATTATTCACCTATCTGCTGGACTACTAGTTGTATCGAATGAATAACGGTGGAAGCAGGCTTCCATGGGAAAAATAAAAAATAAGGTGGATGTGACCTTACAGATTTTCTAGTTAAAACTGGCCTCAAACGGACAATCTAAAAAGGCATGACAGTCAGGGGCGGATGCAGGAATTTTCGAAAGGGGGGTGCTAACCCAGGGCAAAAGGGGGGGGGGGTGCAAAACATATGTCCCGATACAAATGCATTGATCGGCAAAAATAAAGGGGGGTGCGCACCCCCGGAACCCCTCCTCTGGATCCGCCACTGTGACAGTCGTTCTTTAAATGCAGAGAGAGAGAGAGAAAGTTGCATTCGTACTACTCGACACATCTTTGTTATTTAATTTATCTATGAATCCAAAAGAGCAAATCGCTTGTGACGCAACGTAAGATATTGCTATTACTACGAAATATAGCGCTAAGTAAATATTTGACGGGGAAATTTTCTTAGAAATGCTGCAATAAATATATCAAATTATATATGAAAATATAGATTGCTTCTTAAATATTTACATTATGATTTAATAAGAATAAAAATATTATACTCATATGCTTCGGAATACACAGATTATCAGAAAAAGCCGTTTACCTAGCGTTGTCCCATGTAACAAACTCGAAACATAAAACTCGAACAAACGCTAAAAGTTCACGCATCTCTTTCGAAATTTAGACTGATCTTTCTGTGACATGATACATTTTAATATTTAAAATTTGCATATATATTTAAAAAGATTATGATGGATGGAAATGTCTCAGGGTAAATTTAGTTTGGAAACTTGAAAAAAATCAGTTATAAAAAATTTAATTTTGACATTTAATCAATTAAATTGTAAGCACTATCATTTTTACAAAACTAAGCTCCAAAAATTCCAATTAACAAATAAATTGAGCTACATATTCAATGTTAAACATTAGGATTGCAATGTCTTACGGAAATGTCTGAGTTAATCTTTTTAATGCCTTCACAAAACTTTTACGGCCAAACAACAGAGATTTGATTTCGTGAAGATTATTTTTCAGCTTAGATTACTGTACCAATAAAAAGTACTTTAAAAGTTGAAGTTGGTACACCAAATTGTATTAAGATTACAGGGTTATCTATAAATAAAATACGGATTAATGAAAATGTCTTGCAAGGTTGTCCGTTAACATTATTTGACGTCGCCACAAGCATAATATGATAGGGACGGTGTTATATAGCCATTCTTCCCCCATGCCAGTTTTTCCCCCGGGGAAAGACTGGCATGAGCCAATGTTTCCCCCGCGGAAATTTTGGATCATTGTCATTCTTCCCCTACGGAAAGTTGACAATACGTATACATATAGTAACTTTTCCCCATTACAATCTTTCCCCCATGATATAGATTTCAATATATTTATATGCATGTCTCGAATGTAAATCGAACAGTGTTAGAATTATATTTATTTGTATACAAATGTCTTGTTCATTTAAATTTACACAAATCTGTCTACAGGTTTATCAGTCTGCCTATGTGTCCCCTAGTCTGTCTTTCTATGTGTCCCCTAGTCTGTCTTTCTATGTGTACCCTAGTCTTTATACAAATTTAACTGTCTGTCTTTATGTCCGCAAGTCTGTCTACATATTCACCAGTCTTGTTTACATGTTTACCATTCTGTCTTTGTCCACTATTCCGACTAGAGAACATTTGCACTGGCTTTGAAATAACTTTTAGTGTAAACAGCGCATACATTTTACTTTCATTTCGGTGCTTTGTGTCTATCATTTTTTATGTAAGTGATTATTGTGCACCGTACTAACAATTTAGTGAAGTCAATTGCAGATGATATTTTACAGAATTTCTTGCGGTGTGCTGTTCCGTATTGTGTTGGAGGAGGGTTGTCTTGAGTTTAATGCCGCCACGTTCTTTGTGTGCCATTCCAAAGCATGGAACATGTAGTACAGTGGTTGTTGACGTTTCATGTCGGTCATATGTTTTTCGTAAATTATTTTGTTATAAATAAGTGCGTTAGTTTTGTATGATATTTTTTCCACATTTTTATGGTAGGGGCATTTTAAAGCCGACTATATGAGGGTTTATCGTGTTGAAATGCCGTGTGGGCTTTAATTACTTAATACCACGTCGAATTTGTATCATTAGTGCTGGAAAGTGTTTGACCCTATATCAGGGCAGGTGGGTTTTTGTAGATCTTGTATAGCTCAAACTATAATGTGGTTAGTCCCTGTACTTCCACGTCTTCCGTGCTGGCAAAAGCAGGTGTTCAGATCTCCTCTAAGTTTAATGAAGTTTCATCCGTATCGGACTTCTTCTCCTGAATGAAAGCTTAAAGTGCGACGAGTATTCCCCTCTATCCGTGCTTTTTTAAGTTCTTTTAATTGCTACTTTATACTTTGCATGATATATCATTTGAAGTCATTTCACCATAATACTTTGGAGATATCATAGACGTCTGTCCACGGGAAAATCTACTAATTGACCAGAAGCGGTGAAAGTAATTGTATTCATTTAGTCAATGATACCAAGGGTTCACGAAGGAGAATGGAAGTGATCATCACATCAGAATGTGTGTATAAATATAACATATATATATTTCTATTAATACCTTTCAAATGTATTATCATACGATAAAGCTTTGGTAACTATAAACTGATATAAGAAAAGTTACTATTCTTTTGTTTCATAAAAAATTCTCACCGTGACGTCGCCGACGTTATATTATAAGGCGGAAAATTTAGCTTCTCACGCTACTACGTGGGAAAAATTGGCCTGATCCTGGTTCCCCCCCCCCCCCCCCCCCCATAACGCTGAGGGGGAAAAGTGGGATCATGCCAATTTTCCCGGGGGGAAATATTGGATCAATCCAGTCTTTCCTACCGGAAAATTTGGCATGGGGGAAGAATGGCTATAGGACAACGGCATAAACTGCATTCGCAGGTTCCTTCCTTCACTGAAACTAAATTATGCACATATTACAAAAGTGCACATCTATAAGGGTCATTCTCAAATTTTGTCCAAATACTTGTGTACGAAAGACTCCAATAAAAATATACAATATAAACAATTTTCATGTACTGTACTGTGAATGGTGACGCAAATTAGATTCAGAAACGGCAGTTAAATGTTTGTGGGTATGATTATAAGGAAAAAAATATTCTTCAATACCTCCAGATTGCTCTTATTTTGCATGTGATTTCGCCATTGAAAGCACTTACTGTAATGAATTCAACTTTCTTGTGAAGTAAAATGCAAAGTTTTTACTTGTTTTACATCACAAATGTTTTTGTTAATTACAAATGTGAACATATATCTCAATAAGAATTACAAAAAAATGAAAAAAATATTAAAAATCAAAGGTGCCATCTGCCATGTCCTTGTTGTTACCAAATACAATTTAGAATGTGTAAGAGTTATGTACCTTACAACAACTCTTCTTTAATGATGGATCCCTGAAGACAACTTCCTTTGCAGACATCTTGTGACAAAAGCAGACGACAATTGTGTATAATACAAAGAAATTCAGTGTTTAGGTTTGTATTGACTTCACCATAAGTATTTTTTAGGTCCATGATGTTATTAAAAAAAGGTTGTCTTATAAATAAGCATAAACTAAAATGATAGACAAGTGAAATGCTTATGAAAATACGTTGCACATGAGATTTTATTTTGTGACTGGGGAGCAGTAATTTTCCAATTGGTAATGTTTTCCCGTAAATATATCCTTGGTGTTACTGTCCATTATGTTACCTAAAAATAAGTAACATAATGGACAGAATCGGTTATGTGAAGGAACAAATGTTTAATTAAACCTATGAAAAAGATGATATAAAAGAATTTTATAACATTTTTCGATTTTATATAAAACCAAAACAGACGAGTGTAAGTCATGATATATGTAAACAATACAAAACGTATGCACTATTATAAAATCAGTGAGAAAGTAACACCAGGGAAAATAATGGTAACACACTGGACACATAAACAACAATAAAGCGTCAAGAACGAAAAAAAGTACATTTATAAATAAGAAATATATTGAGTAAATAGGTAACCTAAACTCATAATTAATAACACATTTCTATACATGTTCGGTAGAGAATAATACAACCACAAACATCAAAAAGAATAGTAACACCAGGGAAAAAACAGATTAAAAAAATAATCTTTTTGTATGTTTATTGAATTCGAAATTTGATATGATTTTACGTTTTTCTCATGATGCATTTTGTAAATTATCATTTATTTTGCATCTTATCTATCTAAATTATTTTACAGAGCATCATGCCGTTGACGAACGCAGAAAAACAACGTCGTTATAGAGAAAAGAGAGACAGGGACCCCAACAGAAGAGCAGAATTCCTTGCAAGATGTAAATCAAAATATCAAAGTGACATAGGTGTTGGAAAGCGCAAACGCATCATTGAAATGACACCACGAGAACAAAGGAAGCAGAGAAAAGAATGGAGGAAAATAAAATCAAAACAAAGAAAAAGAAAGAAAAGTAATCACACCATTCTTACACCGCCTTCTTCACCACAACCAGCTCTAGAACAAATCCCTCCAGAACATCACAGTACACGCAGGAAGAAAAGATTGATGGCAAAGTGCTACAGGGACAATGACCAGCTAAAGTTGGAAATTGCAAAGCAAAAACGACTTGCACATAGGCTTCAGATGCGCCTGTTAAGATTGAAACGGAAATCCTCTTTGAATACACCAACAGGTCAAGACACTCCAAGGTCAAAAGCCAGAAAACTTCTAAGACATTGGTCTACTGAAAAAGGTGAAGGATCCAGAGCTAAAAGGAGATTAATGAAAAATCAAGCAAAGAAAGCACTACAGTTCCAATACACATTAAATGCAGAACTAATGAATAAGTACAGATCAAAGAACAAAGGAAAGCAGGCACTATCACAGATTATACGGGGCAAGCTAATGAGAAAATACAAAATCATTACAGAAGCAGTTAATGAATTTAGATTTACAGCAGGCAGACAACGTCAAAAGAAAGGCTCA
This sequence comes from Mytilus galloprovincialis, assembly GCF_965363235.1. Taxonomy (NCBI): domain Eukaryota; kingdom Metazoa; phylum Mollusca; class Bivalvia; order Mytilida; family Mytilidae; genus Mytilus; species Mytilus galloprovincialis. The sequence continues at coordinate 64,548,191 of NC_134851.1, read as the reverse complement.
CTAAGTAAAAGGTTGACAGAAAGAGATGACATAAGTAGAATCACACCAGGAATCAAGGATACGGTAACAAAGAATGGAATAAAGAAGCAAAGACGAGTTATGACCGAAAGTATTGAGATTATTCACGAAAGATTTATCCTTGAAAATACAGATATAAAGATCAGTTATCCAACGTTCTGCAGAATGCGCCCATTTTGGGTTCAACCACCGAAGGATTCAGATAGAGAAACATGCGCATGCAAATACCACGAAAACATGCAATTTCTTGTCAATTCTCTTCACGGTTTAAACTGTCTCCCATCGAAAAGACTACAAGAGATCGTTAAGATGTTTGCCTGTGACATTAACAAAATGGATTGCATGTACGGAAGATGTATGGAATGCAAAGATGTCATTCTTCAATCAGAAACTGATAGTACTATAAATACTGAATGGTTTCAGTGGAAAACAAAGAAGGAAACCCGACTTATAAATAATCAAGAGAAAGAAGTCACACTAACAGTTAAGGAAAAGGTAACTGACAGTATAGATTGTTTGATAGACACATTTTCGAGTGAAATGCAAAGATTCAAAGTCCACACCTTCAATATCACCAACCAATTCAATCACTACAGGAAAATGAAAGAAAACTTAAAAGAAAATGAAGTTTTAATACACATTGATTTTGCTGAGAACTTCCTTTGCAAGCTTTCAACAGAAATTCAAAGTATGCATTTCGGTGCATCCAAGCAACAAATCACTTTGCACACAGGTGTGTATTACACTAAAGGAAGAACCCAAACGTTTTGCGGAGTTTCGGATTGCCTAGACCACAATCCAAGTGCTATCTGGGCATTTCTTGATCCGATTTTAGATAGAATTATAAATGAGAACAAAAATGTAGACACACTACATTTCTTCAGTGATGGCCCATGCAGCCAGTACCGTCAGAAAGGTATCTTTTTTCTGTTATCAAAGGAAATGTCAAAACGAGGATTACAGGCTACTTGGAATTTTCATGAGAGTGGACATGGGAAAGGGGTCCCTGATGGTGTTGGTGGCACACTAAAGAGAACAGCAAACGATTTAGTTTTACGTGGAAAGGACATCACAAGTGCAAAGTCTTTTGTGGAGAGAATTCAAGAGCAAGAATCCTTGGTGATGCTGTATGAAGTTGTAAAAGAACATATTGCAGAAAAAACACATCTACTAGCATCTCAGAATCTAAAAGCTGTACCTGGAACATTCAAATTGCATCAGATAAGAACGTCAATATGTGGGGAAATTTGGTACAGAGATGTCAGCTGCACATGTGTTGAGAGTTGTTCGGAATATGGACATAATTGGAAAAAAGCAGTATTAATAGTAAATAGCAAACATGTCCAAGAAAAAGATAGAGAAGACAGCAATTTGAGAGGGCTAATTCCAGAAGAAAGTGGTTCGAAAAAGAGTGAAGAAGATAAAGAAGCTAAAACAAAATATAAAAAATCCTGTGATCATCAAGAACCTGATGAATATGTCCCTAAAGATTCAGATTCTAGTACCAGAGAAGCATTCTTCTTAAAGACTTCAAATAATTTGGCAAGTTGTACAACTTTTACTGATGTACACAAAATGTGCACCAAGATACAGAACGAGATAGAAAGACAACAGTTCAACATAGATTACAACTATTTTCCATCTATTTTGAATACAGGCATCAGTGTTGATGAGGATTCTCTTCAAATATTTCCAAGGGATATTTCTCAGAAGGAATTACTTGAATTGACTCCTGTTAGGATTGGAGCGGATGGTAATTGTCTACCTTATACAGGCAGTGTATTTGCCTTTGGTGACCAGAAAAGAGCAGAAGAGATTCGGGTCAGAATGATTATTGAACAGACTATTTTCAAGGATTGCTACCTAGACCAAGATTATCTTAAACGGGGTACAGATAATTCATATACAAACAACGCTTTGTCAAAGACTTATGCCATGTACTCAGATGAGTATATTCCAAATGAAAGACTATCTTTGCGAAAAGTGGAAATGGTATACCAAAAGGAAGTAATAAAAATTACAAAGAACAGGTCTTATATGGGAATCTGGCAACTGTTTTCACTTTCAAGTATTTTGTGCAGACCATTATTTTCTGTGTATCCTATGCTAGGCAATCCAAATGTTCGCAATGATCTTCATAGGTTAATCCTACCTAGACAAAACATAGGCCTTGAAACAGCTTATGTAATGTGGACATCAACAAGAACAGATATGAATGAGAAAAACTGGGTTCCAAATCATTTTGTAGCAGCTTTGAAAGATATTGAAATGGAGGAAAAGGATACTATTGAGAATGTTGATCCAAATGATGTAACACCCCATTACCTAGTCGATCGTTATGTTCTCGTTGAATATGACAATAAGCCATATCCTGGCAGAGTAATAGATTGTGATGAAGCTGAAGTATATGTCACTTGTATGCATAGATTAGGAAAGACTTTAAGAACGAGTACGTTTTATTGGCCACTCGCAGTTCGAGATAAATGTTGGTACGGTATGGATAAGATCATAGGAGTCATTCCTGAACCAAGACTTGTAGGACAAAAGTATTTTGTAGACAATCAATTGTGGGAAAGTGCTCTCAGAAAACTAAACATTTGACTTGGTATTGTGCATTCTTAATTTAGTCAAATTAAGCATAAAATGAGGGACCAAAAAGACATACTGATTTTCTTTATTGCAAATTTATAAATTCTTAATATTTCATTTTTTTCAAATTTCGTTTTACAAGAAAAGTATTTCATCTATTTTTGGTACGTCCTTGGAGTTACCGGTCCTACTGATATGATGTTTTAAAGTGAATAATCTTAAGAAATTTCTGACAATCATAGAATAACCAAGTTTATGTTAAAATCCTCTTTGACAGATACCTTCTTTATAACACTTTTTCTTTCCTTTTGATAAATAACGGTTTTTTAGCTGAAAATGTCATTGATGATACTATTTATGTCATTGTTGTTATATTTTGTCCTTTGTGTTACCATCCTCTTTTACTTTTAAATATTTAATTCATTGCAAATAAACTTATTCAAGAAGATTCTCAAATGATATTAGTAATAATATTTACACAATGGGATATTAAACAAATGAAATTGATCCTGCAAAGTAGATTTAAGAGAAAAATAACAAAGTTGTTTTTTACTATGCCTCTACCTAGTGTATGAAAGTGAAAAATTCACTTCTTTGGAACTTAGGATAAGGTGGACGTAATTTGATAACACATATATTGGATACTCAGGCTATTATTTTGACTTTACACATAATCTGAAATTGACCAATTTTAAATATCAGTGCTTTCTTAATCGGTAACTCCATGGACACTTGCAAGCAGCAAGGGTATGTTTTATGATATTTTTACAAAAAAGTTATTGTTCATGTTGATGTTAAGTTGTATTTTCATGTTTTGCAGAAGTTAGAGTTCTAATTAAAGTCATTTTTTATCTTAGACTTGCTTATCATTTTTATAAATCTTCTGGTTTTGAATTTGGACATTTTTTGAGAATGACCCATAAAACGATGAAAAAGTAAGAAAACTTCATTATCATAACTATAAGCCATTGTATTGTCTCTTGTACCACTGCTTGAATAAAATCATACTCGGGTTGAATACATAATGCAGCAATATTGGAAAAAAAACACATAATTACTAGCAGTAAAATTTATATGCCCTGTAAATTATAAAATGGAATCTCACGGCATTTCTACTTGTGTGTTATACTTTGTATTTACCCAACAAGGAAACAAGAAAATCAGAGAGTGCACGTTTCCAATTAAACGTAATTTTTTCTGTTACACTAAATTGTACCAATATCTGACGTTGCGTCTTGACCTTTCTTTAACGTGAGCTGCACAACCAGATTGGAGATGTCTACATTTTTATAATTCGGTCAAACCTTATTCTAACTAGAAATTTTTCAGATGTTTTTTTTTATCTTGCTATTCCAATATTGCACGGTCATAGAGGAACAAAAGAGTAGGTTCAGTAAGACTTTAAGAATTGATATATTTACTGAACAAAGTATATCTATATTATAATGTAATTATTTATTAATATTTCGGATAACAGATATCCTTTATCAGTATGATTGTGATGATAAATATATATGTATATATTATACACAATAATTAAAAAAAAGATGCTTGACACAATGGCTTTATACATGAGTTACTATCTTTGCAATGATGAGACATGCAGATATATTTGACACACATTGTTCATACATGGATTAAACAATTTAATGTTATGACAAAGTCACTATGCAAACTGTCTACATACAAGGATTAAAAACGTAAAGAAATGGCTAAAACTATAAGACTCATTGTCTGCACACATGTATTTAATCCCTTAACACAGCTACCTAGCACACTGTCTACATACATTGATTGTAATATTTAAAGAATGGAACAAGCTATTCGACACGTTTTCTACATACACAGATACATGAAATGAAACTTCTAAATTAACAACACGCATACTGACCGTACTGTCAACAAAAATGAATAATAAGTATAACAGCAATGACAAAAAGACGTGACAGACTGTCTATATATACATTCATTGAATATAAGCTTTGTAATTATAACAAAACTTCTAAACACACTATTTATTTACATGGAACTATTTATATTTCACACTACCCGTCACGTAAAATTGGCACAATTGTTTTTGTCGATTTTTTTTTCAAATATCAGCTGCATTCACTCAGGATGATGTTTTTCATTTGGGGAAGAAAAATCCATTCCAGTAATGTCCTACCTTTTATTGTGTTTGCACTGTATAATCCTAACCTTCACATTTTTCAAGATTATTTACATTATTTACATTGTAAAACCGCCATCTTGGTTTCTATGAGGATCCATCATTTACATAACATTCGTTACTCTGCGGTAATATCCTGGTCAATTATGTGATACAATTTACCGCTTTTTTTATTTTTTTTAAAACAATACAGATGATGAAAATCTCCGACAGACCCGAGAAATAGACAACACGTGGAACTCCACAGCAACACTTCCAGTAATAACAATGTCGGAGTTCAACGTACAAAATAATCTTGGATTATGTGAAGGTCCGGATTATACAGTGCAAACACAATAAAAGGTAGGACAGCAGTTGATTTTGAGAAGATATTTGGTTCCGATAATTGCAATACGTTTTTTTTTATGCCCGCGTCACACTGTCTCGATTTTAACGCCGATGGCAACACGATTATCGAAATGTTCAAAATCGGGACTGATCGTATCCAGATCGGGCTATTCGTAGTGCCATCTTTAACCACCGTAGAACAATCGGCCATTTTTCTAGCCTTCGGGAAGGGTTCTAAATTTTTTAACATGTCAAAAAATCCCCGAAGGTGCGTCACATGTTGAGGGTTCGTATTGAGTTCGTATCACCATCCTCACTATCGTAATGTCACCGGGAATGCATCTTTGAACATCGTTTTGCATTCGTGTTTCCATCGTTTCCATCGGTCAGTTTTGACATGACGATGTCTACACGAATGAATCACGAAGCTTCCTGAAGGTCTTACGATGGCAACACGACTTCGTGAAGACCTCGTAATCCCGTCGTGTTGCCATCGAATAAAAGTACGAAGGCGACAAGATGGAACTACGACGGCAATAAATCCAGCAACATGTAAGTTAATTTTTCGCGCTAAAATACATTTAAATACATTTCATATGATGAAATCATAATCTTTCAGTCAGTTTAATTGAAGTCTGGAGCTGGCATGTCAGTACCTTTGATAACTATTAACTGCTAGTAGTCTGTTGTTATTTATGTATTATTGTCATTTTGTTTATTTTCTTTGGTTACATCTTCTGACATCAGACTCGGACTTCTCTTGAACTGAATTTTAATGTGCGTATTGTTATGCGTTTATTTTTCTACATTGGTTAGAGGTATAGGGGGAGAGTTGAGATCTCACAAACATGTTTAACCCCGCCGCATTTTTGCGCCTGTCCCAAGTCAGGAGCCTCTGGCCTTTGTGAGTCTTGTATTATTTTTATATTAGTTTCTTGTGTACAATTTGGAAATTAGTATGGCGTTCATTATCACTGAACTAGTATATATTTGTTTAGGGGCCAGCTGAAGGACGCCTCCGGGTGCGGGAATTTCTCGCTACATTGAAGACCTGTTGGTGACCTTCTGCTGTTGTTTTTTATTTGGTCGGGTTGTTGTCTCTTTGACACATTCCCCATTTCCATTCTCAATTTTATTTAAAGTTCTATGCGCGATATGCACTGGGCAGTCTAATACGACAGTTAAGAAAGACGTTCACAAAACATGGAGCTCATATCATATGATTCTATGAGAAAAAGAAAGGCGACCGCGTTGTTTCTATTAATTCAAATGGAACAAGAAGAGCAGCTATTACAGGCTCATGATTTACTTTCACAAGTAATATACATATTTTTTGTCAATTTTTCATATCAAGTAACATAATGAAATCATAAACGCGCCTCGTACACCAACACTGCAGGTACACGTTTATAGGGAAACCAACTTTTTCTTCATTGTTCTGATTTTTTTATGTATCGTCTGAGTTGTTGTCACACGAATGTTAACTCCATATTCATTTTGTTTTCTATATGTCATATTTTGTTGCATTTGTTGCTTTCCCCACATCCTTCTTTTTGTCTATATTATTATGATATTCACCTGGAAAGAGCTCTTTTTGAATAAAAGGGATCAACGAACCCATTACCTTACCTTTAAGATAAATCAGTAAACATGGGCATAATTATGGGTGATTATTCAGACTAGTGCACACATTTTACAGTTCAAACACGGCAATGCCGAGCGTGGTATCCTCTCGTATGTAACATATTGGGGACAAATATGGACACTATTTTGTATATGACACATACAGAAAATGGTAAATAGAATATGCATATTTGATACATAATTTATTTTTTAGAAATCAACCAAAACATTCAGTAACTGGAAATACCTTTAATAAAATCGCGAAATTAAATAGCCGCGAAATGGACTAGAGAGGACTTAACACGAAATAAAGTATCCGCGAAAACAAGTTGGTTTACAGTAATTTAAATGCATCGTTAGCTGTACACGACGTCTTTTAGACATCATATGGTCATCGCGCCATCATCGTTATCCCTCGTGTAGCCTTCGTAATCCACCGTGTAGCCTTCGTGATCCATCGTGTAGGCTTCGGTTGAGATATGAAGCTTAAATACCCGCCTTCGGTTAACCTTCGTATGTCCATCTTTTGCCATCGTATATAATTTCGGCACCATCGTATAGACTTCGTTATTCATCGTACTTGCTTTGGTCACTTTTTTGGCATTTTAACGAGATCGGGACCAAGTTCGTACAAACTTACAATTTTCGCATTCGGGTTTCAATCGTATTTAAAAATCGGGACAGGGTGACACGGGCATAAATGAATGTGGTTGTTAGTTTAATTTTTTTCAAACAAAAACATGGTAACAATTTTACATGACGGCGACTATACATTGTTTTATTGCAGACACTGCTTCTACTAATGATGCATGCTAGTCCAGTGGCATGTCAAATGAATGTGCAGAACGTACATGTTCATGAAATATGAATATGAGCCGTGCTTTGTAGTACACTTTGGACTTGACTTTTCGCCCAATAACAGTCCACATAATCATTCCAGATAAATCATTTAAACCAGTCCTTTGCTTTTACTTCTCTCGTGCTTTGGGGTGGGATAGGTGACAACACATTCCAATTGACAAGTGTATGGTTTGACTCTCTTCTGGAGAAAATCTTTAAACTCCTTCATCCTAGGGGACCTAGTACCACACAGCACCTGTATTGTATAAATAATGCTGCCGTGATTTGACCTTCTCCATAAAAAAATAAAATTGTAATACAAAAAATGTTTCCTTTCCCTTGAAAATGACATGTGTCTATTGAGATCATTTGAAATGGATCGAAATCACACACAGTTTTTGTTGGGGTTCGAATTGTTGTTGATACTCCTATTTGTGACATTTTTGTCACGCATCGCTGTCAATATAATATAATTTGATACGGTTGTTGTACATGTGAGAGGTTTAGTGCTATAATACTAGTTTCAATTCACAATTTTCAACATTTGAAAATGCCTATACCAAGTCAGGAATATGACTGTTGTTGTCCATTCGGTTGATGTGTTTTCTCATATGATTTTGCCATTTCATTCGGGACTTTTCGTTTTGAATTTTCCTTGAATTTCAGTATTTTTGTGATTTTTCCTTTGTTTTTATTCTTTATGTTAAATTTTCTGGATAAAGGTACATCGAAATAAGATCAAATAAGGCCAGGGTTTCCACTGGGTCAATTTTTTTTTTCGCCACCTCTTTCGCCAAAACAATATATTTTTCGCCACTTTATTATTTTTCTCGCCAAGTAACACTATATGCTTGAAACGCGTGTGTAACTGAAACAACTTTGAAGTACCCACTCAAATTAATGATCTATATGAAAGTTAAATGATAAAGCTATAAATCAGAGACCTTTCTTGCTTTTGAACATTTTTCGTCATAACAACAATTTTCTTTTCTGGACTATCATTAAAAAAAGGAGAGGAAGCGTAAAAACTTTGCTTCAAACATGTGCTTCTCAAAGTGGTTAATCAATCCCTTTTGTGACATGTGACAGAAGCCATTTAACCATATCATTTTGTCATATACAATCAACACCTTTATTGATTAGTCCTTTGACGTCTATAGCTATGAATGCAATCAGCTGATTATTGATTTTCTGTCCGAATCTTAACGAGTTCAAGGTGAATTCCGAGTATTGTTTGATCGGTAAAGTCAGAGAAACCCGAATAAAGTAAATAAACAAGATGGCTGAAAATAAATCGTAATACATATTTCTTTCGCCAATGAGGAATTTCAATCGCCACAACGACCGCCTGCGGAAACCCTGAATAAGGCGAATCTGGCGATTTGAGAAAGGATTTTTTTTTTATCTTCGAGTGAACGAACTAGCAAGGTTCTGTATGCAGTTGGTTTCACAAATTAGGCATTGTCCACTATTACTTATTAAAGAATGTTTTCCAACATATTTAATCTTTATATTTTTGTGTAAAAAACATGTCATGTAACAAATTGTACATAACAATTTATAACGGATAATTTACAAAGAAAATACTTAATAAATTGGAAACATTACTGAACGTACCGAGTCGTCTATGCGTATGTACAATTGATAATGATGGCTTACCTTGTAGGCTTAAACAGTGTTTTGAGTACATCGCCTGGATGGTTTTAGAACTTTCACTAAAATTGAAATGTAAAGTTTGCTCAAAATCTACGGAAACAACGGGACCTCTAACTTCTATTTTACGCTATTCTTTAATAATTCCAGTATGAAGAAAAAAAATATCATTTGCTTCTATTTTTAACAAAAATATTAAAGGTTGTACTTTGTAAATATGGCTATTTCTCAAAACACGCCTCTTTTGGAGAGATCTTGAATATTCATAGACAATTAATTTTGTTAACTTGCTTGTTCCAAGTTATGATCTCTGTGTTCCAATTCACAGAGACATAACTTGGGAATGTTACCAGTTAATATGCATTTGCATATTGTTTACATTAAAATCTGCGGTAACCTTTCATTTGAGGTAGGGGTAGTTAAGAAAATTCGTGTTTGTTTAATCTCAGAGAAGTTCAGGGCATATAAACGTTGAAAATATGCCGCACAGCCCTACATTTTGACCTTTGAAAATAAATGTGGTGCATATGAACTTTTAGTTCTACGATAAAAAAAAATTCAAAACTTCATAGTAAAATTGGTACAGTTTTAGCCGTAAAAGGAGTTCCTATGTGAAATTATATTGTCAATATTTACAAAAATGCATCCTAAACATGTTAAACTTGAAAAGAACGTACTTCACAACCTAATAATTAAATATTTGAGTTTAATTCTTAAACACACGAAGTTGAATGGTCCATTTGTAAAATAATTTGATTGTAATTCAAAATGAGCTTCTTTGAGTACCATCTTATTTTAGAAACGCAAAAGCTTTGATATGTTTTAGTTATAAACTCGCTACATTGAAGACCTGTTGGTGACCTTCTGCTGTTGTTTTTTTGTTTGGTCGGGTTGTTGTCTCTTTGACACCTTCCCAATTTCCATTCTCAATTTTATTGAAGTACCTTTAGATTCTTTTGTTTGGAAATTTTGAAAATCTCGTTTTCTTCCCAGGTAGTGGTTGAGCCGGATGAGCCTATCCTCGTAAAACATTGCAGGTGTCAGTCGAGCGTCAAACCTTTTCGCAAGGGCATTCAACTTTGTCCATCTGTCGGTGAATTCGAAGATCGACATTTCGAAGTGCGATGTATGTTGAAGCCTATTTCTGTTCAGCCGTATTCTTTCAATATCATCTCCAACATTTACAGCAACTCGCTCACATGGCCAATTATCTCCGCCCCATCTTCCACGTGACGGAAGACATAATCCCTGACGTCGTAATTCACCATACAAATAAGTTATGTCACATTCATTTCTGGGTTTCGTGATTGGACATGCGCTTGCATTAGCAAGATCATATAGGATGTCTGTCAGCACTTCCACCGATGACTTGCTAACCCGTATGAAATTCTGTTCTTCTTCCGAAACGGTTTCATCCTTGAAAAAACCCATCATATTGATATGACAAAATATTATCATTTCTTAATACAAAACCGGCTGTTTTAAAATTTTAGCGAGAGAAATTTATGTATTACTGAAAAATTATTACACCAGGGTTTTCGATATCACAAACTGGTCAAAACATTTACTAAATTTTATCACCGGTATAAGGAAATAATTCGTAAATATAACTCAACATGCAGACATCTTATACGTTCAGGTATTTCACATCCAAAATTTTATGGAAATATTCTTTATAAAGCACAAAAATGTCAGTATTCTCCTCAGAAACTAACAAAACCTTTAAATAGACTTATTAAAAGGGGATATAGTTACGATACTGTTGTCAGGTCATTAAAGATTGCATATTTTGGCTTTAACATTGATTCACTGATAGGGTCTTTGCATCGGAACTAAACACATTTATTTCTAAAAAAACAGTTGTTGGCATGACACGGGTTATGTTCTTCTCATATATTTTATGATAGTATGATACTAAACCCCTAACGGGAGGGATTGTACCTGATATTCATATGATGAAGACATAATCTTTCAATCAGTTTAATTGAGGTCTGGAGCTGGCATGTCAGTTAACTGCTAGTAGTCTGTTGTTATTTATGTATTATTGTCATTTTATTTATTTTCTTTTGTTACATCTTTTGACATCAGACTCGGACTTCTCTTGAACTGAATTTTAATGTGCGTATTGTTATTCTTTTACTTTTCTACATTGGCTAGAGGTATAGGGGGAGGGTTGAGATCTCATAAACATGTTTAACCCCGCCGCAATTTTGCGCCTGTCCCAAGTCAGGAGCCTCTGGCCTTTGTTAGTCTTGTATGATTTTAAATTTTAGTTTCTTGTGTATAATTCGGAGTTTAGTATGACGTCCATTATCACTGTACTATTATGCATATTTTAGGGGCCAGCTGAAGGACACCTACGGGTGCGGGAATTCTCGCTACATTGAAGACCCATTGGTTGCCTTCGGCTGTTGTTTGCTCTATGGTCGGGTGGTTGTCGCTTTGACATATTCACCATTTCCTTTCTCAATTTTATGTTTAAATAAATATTTAAAATCAATGGCTTTCAAAGTTCGCAATTATCTTAGGAGAGTTTTTCGGATGCACCGAGTTTTAAAGTAATATCTGTAGGGCTACTGTTTCTATTCTTAATTTCTTAACAGTACCATATAAAAGATTAATCTAAGATGAATACTCTTTTTATTAGTTGTTAGTTAACTGCTAGTACTCTCAGATCTGTTCCTAGTGTCTTTTTGTTGTTGGGATGAACAAGTATCCGGCCACGTTCACCTGTATTTTTGTCCGTCTGATGAGTTAAGCTTTTTTCAACTAATTTTTATAGTTCGTTGTTATGTTGTGCTGTTATACCACTGTTCCATGTAAGTAGAGGATTGTGATCCAGCTAACATGTTTAACCCCGCCATATTATGTGTATGTGCCTGTCCAAAGTCAGGAGACTGTATTTCAGTGGTTGTCGTTTGTTTATGTGTTGCATATTTGTTTGTCGTTCATTTTATTTTTGTATACAAAAAAGGCTGTTAGTGTTCTCGTTCGAATTGTTTAACATTGTCGTTACAGAGCCTACCGGTATTATAGCTGACTATCTGTATGGTGTTACTTCATTGTTTAAGGCAGTACTGGTACTTATACATTCTTGTAGAGAGTTGTCTCATTGGCAATTGAATCACATCTTCCTTTTTATATTAACCCAGATCTGACAACCGGGCTGAAGTACGTTCACTATTCACTATTCACTAATCAAAATTCATGAATAGTGAACTGTGTTTTTTTGCACTATTCACTATTCAAGTTTATTTAAACTGAATAGGTATATTCAAATCGAATAACTGAAATAACTGCTTGTATAAATAAAAAAAGAAGATATGTCATGATTGCCAATAAGACAACTCGCCACAAGAGACCACAATGACACATAAATAATAGCTACAGGTGTCCATTCACTATATAGCTTTTGTTCCTCATTCTATTAGCTTTCTGAGGATATATAGGATATACCTGTAATTAGGGGATTCAAGAGTTCAAAACTCGATCGTACGTTCTTGTTGAAGTATTTTCCCATAGATTCGGCCGTTTTTGGTATTCGGGCCCTCCATTACCCCTTAAATAGCATCTGTGCCACATATTCACTATAAAGATTTTGTTCCTCATTCTATTAGCTTTCTGAGGATATATAGGATATACCCGTAAGTAGGGGATTCAAGGGTTCAAAACTCGATCGTAGTCCTTGTTGAAGTATTTTTCCTTAGATTCGGCCTTTTTTGGTATTCGGGCCCTCCATTACCCCTTAAATCGCATCGGTGCCACATATTCACTATATAGCTTTTGTTCCTCATTCTATTAGCTTTCTGAGGATAAATAGGATATACCCGTAACTAGGGGATTCAAGGGTTCAAAACTCGATCGTAGTCCTTGTTGAAGTATTTTACCTTAGATTAGGCTCGTTGTTGTTGGTTTTGTTTTTGGTATTTGGGCGTTGTTTAATACAGTTCCCTTATGAGTGTTATTATTAGATTTTTCTTGAGAAAAATACCCCTAGTTTTTTATACGAAAATTTCATTACTTGTTTATATAATCTCTTATAGACATTCATATTTTTTTATATTTTTTATTCATAGTTGTGTAAATTTTTGAATTTGAAAAAAGTTTTTGGCACTTAATTTTCACTCCTCTGACACAAAGTGTACAGTTAAGTCGGCGGATTACATTTAATGTGAACATATTGACAGTGAAATGAGAAGGCAACGAAAGCTCACTCAAATGCTTGATGAATAAAACCCATACTCTAGAAATACATGTAACAAGCTGAGTGCGACAATTGTACCGTAATCTTCTAGATATGCCTTAGAAATGGGCTTTAGATGCATGATCGAGTGCAATATCATTTAAGAAATCAATAATTCTAGACATTAAAAAAAGTGATAGGCCTAACAAATATCCTTTCTCTTTATACCTTTATACTATATAATACTAAGCCTCAAAGTTTTAAGCTGGTAGTATTTTTTAATCGAAGTATAGCAAAACAAACCAACTAATCGACCCTTTAAAAAACATATTCGGAAAGGTTACCAATTCAACGCTCTCATTAATTCTTTGAACTATTGTTGATATTCGTATTAATTTTGTTTTTATCAGCAGATTAAATACCATTGACATTGATCTACAATCTGTCGATTCCTGTATCTTGACATTGAACAATGTCATGTTTTTTATGATCTTATAGACACTTAATCCATGTTGAATGTGCACTGATTGCTAATATACATGTAGTCTTTATAGATGCATTATTAGTAAGAATTTGCTATGAAATAGCTGTTAGTTATTGAGATCAGATCTGCACTAAGTGTTTTTGTTGTTGGGATGAACAAGTACCTTGCCACTTTCCCTCTATGTTTTTGTTATATGGGTTTCTGTGTGTATGCATCTCATCAGTACAGCCTTTTACAACTGATATTATTTACATCGCGAGGACAGCGAGGACATTTCGATGTATTGTTGCAACAGAGATTTCTACTTACACAACATTCGTTTTTTGACCTCAAACCTATGTACATTATCGTTTGCAAAATAACATTTATTTCTTATCGTCTGTTACTAATTCAATTCTTTGATGATTACTCATAAAAAGAAAAGATTTTATTATATAGATTAATAATATGAAAATGTTGTGTCGTTTGAAATATATATATAGGTAAACCAGATGCTTCGCAGGGCGTAGCTTTATACGACCGCAGAGGTTGAACCCTGAACTGTTGGGGCAAGTATGGACACAACATTCAAGCTGGATTCAGCTCTAAATTTGGATTGTGATTAAATAGTTGACACAGCATAGGTTTCTGACACAGAATGAATGTGTTCTATTGACCTTAAAAAATTTATTTTCTTTTAGAGCAATTCACTATGCTGTTCAATATTAATCCTCTCAAAAAAATGTTTGAAGAAATTTTCTATTTATTTATGAAATTTCAAATGAGAAAAATTGAACCCAATTTTTTAATCACATCCCCCTTTCCCTTATTCCAAAACTAATCTCAATTAAAATATTCTAATGGAGTTTGCAACAATAACTACTCATTTAAATACATCATAAAATATTAAGATGTAAAAAAACTGCTTGTTATCACTGAATGGTAAAGATTATTTAAATTGATCAGTTGGTAGTAAAAAGTGAATATACATTGTATATTGTATATAACAAAGATTTAAGTTGATTCTGGACAAAGAAATCTTGCAATAAGATATTTCTTGCTTACTATTTTGGACAAAGAAAGATAACTCTAATTAAAAAAAAAATGCTATTTCACAATATTGTGAAATTAGATATTTCTTGCCATTGCACAATACTGTGCAATTGATAAGACTTGCTATTCCACAATACTTAATATAATAATTTTAGATCCTGATTTGGACCAACTTGAAAAGTGGGCCCATAATCAAAAAATCTAAGTACATGTTTAGATTCAGCATATCAAAGAGGCCCAAGAATTTAATTTTTGTTAAAATCAAACTTAGTTTAATTTTGGACTCTTTGGACCTTAATGTAGGCCAATTTGAAAACGGGACCAAAAATGAAGAATCTACATACACAGTTAGATTTGGCATATCAAAGAACTCCATTTATTCAATTTTTGATGAAATCAAAAAAGTTTAAATTTGGACCCCGATTTGGGCCAACTTGAAAACTGGGCCAATAATAAAAAATCTAAGTTCATTTTTAGATTCAGCATATCAAAGAACCCCAAGGATTCAATTTTTGTTAAAATCAAACTTAGTTTAATTATGGACCCTTTGGACCTTAATGTAGACCAATTTGAAAACAGGACCAAAAGTTAAGAATCTACATAGATATAGGAAGATGTGGTGTGAGTGCCATACACAGTTAGATTTGGCATATCAAAGAAACTCATTTATTCAATTTTGATGAAATCAAACAAAGTTTAATTTGGACCCTTTGGGCCCCTTTTTCCTAAACTGTTGGGACCAAAACTCCCAAAATCAATACCAACTTTCCTTTTATGGTCATTAACCTTGTGTTTAAATTTCATAGATTTCTATTTACTTATACTAACGTTATGGTGCCAAAACCAAGAAAAATGCTTATTTGGGTCCCTTTTTGGCCCCTTATTACTAAACTGTTGGGACCTAAACTCCCAAAATCAATACCAATCTTCCTTTTGTGGTCATAAACATTATGTTTAAATTTTTTTGGTTTCTATTTACTTAAACTAAAGCTATTGTGCGAAAACCATGAATAATGCTTATTTTGGCCCTTTTTTGGCCCCTAATTCCTAAACTGTTAAAACCAAAACTCCCAAAATCAATCCCAACCTTTCTTTTGTGGTCATCAACCTTGTGTAAAAATTTCATAGATTTCTATTAACTTAAACTAAAGTTATAGTGCGAAAACCAAGAAAATGCTTATTTGGGCCCTTTTTGGCCCCTAATTCCTAAAATGTTTAGACCAAAACTCCCAAAATCAATACCAACCTTCCTTTTATGGTCATAAACCTTGTGTTAAAATTTCATAGATTTCTATTCACTGTTACTAAAGTAAGAGTGCGAAAACTAAAAGTATTCGGACGACGACGACGACGACGACGACGACGACGACAACGACGACGCAGACGACGACGCCAACGTGATAGCAATATACGACGAAATTTTTTTCAAAATTTGCGGTCGTATAAAAATCATTGATATTTTTGCACTCGCTTAGAAGAATAATAACTATACCGTTTTCTCATTTGAATTTCTTTTATATTTGTGATTATACTGTATGGGGTTTGCACATTACTGAAGGCTGTACTGTGACCTGAAGCTGTTAAGGTCTGTGGCATTGGTTATCAAACCACACCTGTTTTCTTATGTTTATATATACAAGTAGATACTACAGTTACATATTCAATTTAATAAACTTGAATTATAGTGAATAGTGCAAAAAAAAAACACAGTTCACTATTCATGAATTTTGAATAGTGAAAAGTGAATAGTGAATAGTGAACGTACTTCAGCCAGGTGATCTGACAGTAGTATGAATCAAGTACTGAACGCTATTCGCACCTCCCTAAAAAGTAAAAATACTTGAAACTCTGCACATATAGAGTTATCCAATCACAAGGTGTCTTGTGTGCATTTTTGAAAGTTATGCCTGGAACCCCCTATAATGTGGGACTGTGCTTGTACATACCCGTCATTGTGTTATTGTTCTATGATTTGTTTTGTATTTTTATCTTTCATTTTTGCTAATCTGCTTTGTCTATATTATGCTTTTTGGTGTTTCTTTATTACTAATAATACGATATGGCTCTTTACTTATACATCCCGTCATTGTGTTATTGTGACATGGTGAGTGTTTGTTTACATGTGTTTTTATAGTGATAAAGATAATAACTCAATGTTGACTGATGTACACCAGGCCTTGGAGGCATACAACTTTGATCAGTGCTCGGAGCACACAAATCATGCTTGAAACATGAGATCAAGCAATTTGATTGGTTGATTTTCGAGTCTGAGTACAAAAATCATGCTCGAAAGTTTTATGACCGTGAGGCCTGTTTTTGACATTTGTACATATCATGTCTAGTTTGTTTTGTTCTCAGGTTTAATCCATCATATTCTTCTAAAGAAAATACCTGTACTAAATCAGGAAAATGACATTTTGAGCTTTTGATTTTACCATTTGAAGAAGGACTTTCCGTTTTGAATATTCCTCTGAGTTCGGTATTTTTGTGATTTTACTCTTCATAACTCTGACATAATTTATAAGGCAAGAAACTCGATAGCAGAGTTATATCTAAAAAAACAGACTGATGCATTTCATATATTTGATACACATGATAATGGACAAAAACTTATTCAAAGAAATATATTAAATGCTTTGTTTGATTATACAGGCTTCGATCATCACTGAATATTCATTTATGTCGAAATGGGAGACTGGTGAAACGCTATTAGTACCGTTAATTGTATTAGACACATCTTCAAATACTGGAATCGACTGGAAGTGTTTAAAAAAAAGGTAAGACATGTTTGTCTGGTATTTTTTAAGTATTCAATGGTATTGTTTATTTCAATGCATGGTAAGAAACGTGAACGATATCCTCATCGTTTATTGTTAATTACTGTAGTAACATTCACGGTATCAATTTTCCTGCACCAGATGCGCATTTCGACAATACATGTCTCTTCAGTGATGCTCGTGGCCAAAATATTTGAAATCCAAAGCTTTCATAAAAGATGAAGAGCTATAATCCAAAAGGTCCAAAAAATAAGGCCAAATCAGAGAAAGGAATCAAAGCTTTGCATGAGGGAGATACATTCCTGAATTTATAATAATTTCTTACATTTTGTAACAGCAAATTCGTATTTTCATGCCAGTACCGAAGTACTGACTACTGGGCTGGTGATACCCTCGGGGACTAACAATCCATAAGCAGAGGCATCGACCCTGTAGATTATACAGAATTAATTAGAATAATAGCATTCATAATTTGGTTTGGAATGCTAGGGCTGACAAATTAAAGTTTAAGATAATTACCATTATCACATTCAGCATCCAATATTGCTTGAATAATAGACACTCGTGTATAATGTTATGTTCTTGACACCAATATTCTCTAACTGGTCTAAGACTTTCTAGGTTTATTCCTCCTTTGTTACTGTTCAAGGTGCCCTCTGGGCATTTTATCTTTATTTCGACAGCTTTCATTACATCATATTTCCTTTGAATAACAAACATATCATCCTCAAGGAGGCATCGAATCATCCTTCCAGTATTTTCAATTCCAATTCCCCATATCCATATTTGAGCTTGAATGCTGTTTTTGTGAGAACAGAGAAGTACTTTTTCGCATCCTGTATCGTCAATATCAAATAGTGCCACATCTCTGTATAATTCACCAACATAGCCAGATGGATTGTCGGAAATATTAGTAAGTTTGAACCGGCGAAGGAAATATACTACCACATGACAAAAAAACATCGACGGTAGAAAATCATATTCAAAGCAAATGATTGCCGACTTTGTAAAATTTATAAATTTGTTACTTATTATTTGCCATCCAGATGTACGAACCATGCACGGAACGAGATAATTAAAATCATTGTTATACATGTCATATTCCTGGTCCAAAATATCTGCACAAACTAAAATGTCATATTTCTCCATAACGTTAAAGATATGTTCTTTGAACTCAGACAGGGAAGACTCTGTTTCTTTGAATAAATGTTCTATCAAATTTTTTTGTAAGAAGCCAGTCTTTTCGTACTGTTCCCAATCAATATGCAAACTTGGTGCTTTGAAGCATTTTGCGCCAACAACACAACGCAAAGCATTGGCAAACCACTGTGGACATATAATCACACTTTCACCCATATCCTCAAAAAATATTATATTTCCAATATCATGATGTAATACCAAGAATGAAATGAGCTCTCTCTTCGTTGATAGAGGAGACGGAAGAGATTTATTAATCCCCCTAAGGTCATTGACAGTCACCACTGTTCTCCCCTTTAATCGCAAATCTTCTATTTTATTCCCGAAAGGTATCCATTTTACTGGCACCTTTACGCCCCAGTGTTTCTGTTGCTTTGCAATTGAGAATATATATTGACGTAATTTTTCAATTTCGGCTTCAGATGATTGTGTGTTCGATATAGCAAAAAAATTTCTGAAATGATCCTTCCGTCTGTCTGATCCCAATGATTTAAGTAATGCTTCTTGGTACTCATCAATATAATCTTCTGCTTTGCTGTGCTGAATTACCAAAAACAATTTTATCTTAAGGAAACATGTAGTGTGGATTCATTTCATTTTCATTGTTACGAATTTCCTAGATTTAGAAAACACTGGTTTAACTCGGATATTTGATTTATAAGGTATTGCCGAAGTGTGCATTCAAGCATTTAGACAATGTGTACCTCAATACCCATTGATGTGGGCTCTTTGAATGAGTTATTGTCTCTTCGGTTTATTCTAATTTCCTTTCTCCATTTTTGTTTTCAGTGTTTATTTGCATTTGTGGTTCAAAAATCGATAATAAATAAATAATCAATTGTAATAAAATTTTGTGTTTGCAATCGAGAGAGGATTCATTTAATCTTTATTCAGATAATTTTTGTTCAATTTCAGTATATGCTTCATACATATAACGGTAAGCAGCTAGATCAATGAATAATTTAATCCGAGTTCCTATTTTGAAAACAATGTAACATCACGAGTTTTGAAATAATAAAAACATTCATATTTATGACTTGGTACATGCATTTTTAATGTAGACAATGTTGGATTGAATCTCGTTTTATAGCTACCTTAACCTCTCACTTGTATGACAGTCGCATCAAATTTACCTGTATGCTGTCGATGTGTGTGGTAATTGGAATAATTGGTGGGTTTAGAAGATTATCTTCATTTCTTGATACATCTCCATAACAATGAACGGTATTTGTCCAATATTGAACGTAATCTGCAACAAAATTTAAACCTTGAAAGATAAAATATATCATAGCTGAAAGTGTGCCGGCATCTTCGTGTATTTTTTCCATTGTATTTTCATTATTCACTGTGAACTGCTATGTTAGGTTTTAAGTAGAAAAATAAACAATTTAAGGGGGCTCCTGGGTATAATTCATTTTTTTTCTAATATATGACTTCGCTATATTTTTTTATAATGAACTTATCATATACTTAACATGCTTAAAAGAAAAATGAAATAAAAAAATGGCGTCACCGATAATTAAGCTCACAATCTGCCTCCAGAAGAAGCCTACATTTTTTATAATGTTCTTGTTTTCTGTTGAACTAACAGGAGAAACAGAGGTAATATCGAAATAAAAAAAAACCCACCTTATTACAGAAATCGCTTAAATTTTACAATTATTTAGTTTATGTACAGCTTATTTGAAAACCATTATGAAACATACAAGTCACCGATAAGTTAAAAAATGATATATCCAATTTAATGCCAAAAAATGGTATTTTTGCATCAAAGGGAGATAATTTGGAGCTTTTTCATTGCTGTAAACATTTTAAAAGTCATCTGGAGCCAAACCGAGTTGATTTTTTGGGTTGATTTTTGTACCATTTCATAAAGTAATAACTAATTGTGTAATGAATAAAATTTGTAATGAAAAAAAAGGTTTAATTTTTTGCTGAAATTTTTGTACCCACGATCCACCTTAAACGTTTTAAAATCAAGTGCGAATTTAAGATTTAATGTAAATCAATATTTGTTTTCTCCGTATAATTTGTGATGCCAGGGTACTATTGTTTGTCTGTTTGTCTTTTTCATTTTAGCCATGATGTTGTCAGTTTATTTTCAATTTATGACTGTCCCTTTAATATCTTTTGTCTTTCTTTTATTCTGAATTAAAGTAAACTAAGTATTATTTAAAGATACATTGTACAAATTACCATTTACATCTGATAAAATCTGTTCTTGATTTCTGTATGGATTGCGCTCATACAGTACCGTTTCCTGTGATTTCCTTTGATGTAATCCTTTAGAAATATCGCTCACTAATAGGACAATGCAATTCTTGGACAAGAATAATTGGTGAGTAGGATAATATTCTTGTTGCCCAGCAAAGTCCCAAACTGACATAATTGCGGTCTTCCCATAGTCAAAACTGTTCTTAGCAGTTAGATTTTGTAAACTTTGTGTCCACGCTTCATTTTTGATTCGTTCATTTTCAGATTCTACAAAAGACTTCATAGACCTTTCAAAATTTCTAAATTTGGACACTAATTTCTTTTCTTTTTGCATCTTCTCATTTGTTATTTCGTTCCTTAGTTGTTTATATCCCTTCATTTCGGTCAATTTTCGCAACAAAATAGCGTTGCCATTTGTTGAAATCAAATCTTTAAAAGAAAATGACACTTTCATAAGTATCGCAGTCAATATTTATAAAAAATAGTAAACCATAAATGTTTGATAAAAGAAGTTTACACATCATTATACATCAACATAGGAATATGCGTACATTGGCAACTTTAATGGTATGGTTTCTTTGTTTATAGCCATAAAAAGACATACAAAAGTAAAATTTATATAGGGTCACATTTGTCTAAAGGGGAAAAGCCTTAGTTTATTATCATATCATAATTTAAAGACGGGCAATTCAAGCAAATATTTTGTATAAATAATAACGTCAGTAACATAGTGCTGACTTGTCAGGTGATGATATCATCGATGACAGATAGCTCATCATATGAGGTATTGATAAAGTGGCATACAGGACAATAACTCGTCAGTAATCGCATGCATTCGATGCGTCTTTCTTGATTCACTTATATTGGGAACGCTCAAAGTCAAAATTTTAACACTTGACAATTTATATAAGATTAAAAAGGACATGCAAAATAGCTTAATATACATGATGTATCTATGGTCAATTCTGAGTGAGGGAGTTGAAACTTTAGTTTCTCATACATCTACATTTATATCGAAAAAATCTAAATGATGGCAGCAGCGAAGTACAGACTTTTTTGCTAATGATACTTACTTGGACTGATAGACTGCTATGATATTGTTTGCTACAATTAATCATAATTGCAGGTCCTAAATGTATTTGCACAACTTAAATTATGCCCCTTATTTCATTAATTAAAAACCAGATTATTTATCATCATTAAACCGTCATAAACATGCTGCAGTTGTCATAAATATATATTGTGTGTCATCCTTCTTTAAAACACTGCTACTACCTTTTTGAAATTCCCATTTTCCATCGTGTAGGGAGATTCCACATTTGTCGACATTTATTTCAATTCCATTTGTGCTTTTCACTTGAGATATGTTTTCTTGTAGAAGTCTCCGGACTAAAGTGGTCTTTCCAACACCTTCCTGTCCAAGAACGACGACTCGAATGTAATATATCTCCTCTGATGTTGATTCTATTAGTCTTTTATACAGATGTATACCTTTTCTGCATTCACTAAATAACTTTTGTGGAGGCTGCATATTGACCTCTCTAGTAATAGCTAAAACAAAATAAAACATCAAATAAAACTCAAAGGAAAGCTACATGCATCAATAGCAAAGTATAGTCTAACATTTATTTGGAAATACACATGATTTTCATCAGTCTGAGGTGAACATAATAAATGTATACGAAACATCAACATGATCAATACGCAAACCCAATGGATTTGTTTTTTAAATGATCATTTAAAAGTTAAGCGTATTGTCGTTTTTCGAATTAACATTGCTACTTATCTTGACAGTTGAAATCACTGTCAAAATTCAACAGATTGTATTCAAATAGGTGTGGATAAAAAAAAAGGGACGACAGTTTCTTAAAAGATTTTGAGTAATAAACGAATATGAAACTAGAATTTTTGTGTACGGTGTACAGCAACTTAACTATGCATCGTACAGAAGGATTTAATATGGTCAGCCAAACACCGTACACAGCACATCTTTTGGAACAAAAAATAGAAAAATAACATATGTATTAAAGATTTCAATACCAATTATTGAAAAAGCTATACTTTTTACAAACACACAGTAACCTTCTGTCAGAAAAAAGAGTTACAACAAATACAAAATTATATCGGATGAGACAAGCGCAACTTCTTTGACAGTTATTTTAGTAATCGTTCTTATTTATGGAAAATAATGAGACAATTATAACAATCAAAGAGGGACGAAAGCTGCCAGAGGGACAGTCAAACTCATAAATTGTAAATAAACTGACAACGCTATGACTAAAAGTGAAAAAGACAAACAGACAAAAATAGTACACATGACACAACATAGACAACTAAAGAATAAACAGCACTAACCCCGATAAGGTGTTCAATATAATATATAAGTACGATTAAGGAACTATGACGACATGTACCTATTTGTTCATTGAGATTCTTTAATCTACAGTTTTCAACTTCTATGTCCTCTTCAGTTAAATCTGAAAGTAAATGCGCAATGATTGTAGTACATTTTAGATAATTTTTAAGGCTACGTGTTTCTTCTTCCCTGTCCATACACTGCTATAGTATTATTTTTCATTGATATTTGTGTTTCTTTATTATACGTATTAAGTAAAACGCGCGCTTCGCATAAACAAAGACGTCTATGAATAAAATAGTTTAAAACTAAAATATGAACCGAAGTTATAGAACCATTAACAATAAGTTCAAACACTTTTGTCAAACATTTTCTAAGACCATCTGTTAAAGGGAAAAGTGTTACCTATAACATTTATAATTAACATTGCGTTTACAGCAAATGTGTCCTCTGCTGTTATCTTGTATGCGTGCTTGTTTATTGTTTTTTTTTAAACAGTACACTGGAATTGTATTTGCGTGTTTGTCGGATGCTTATTCGTAGTTTTGAATATGCAAATCAGTACAACACTGTTACTATATTTTCTTTAAAAAGATATTTTCTGTTCTAGAAAATGTTTTGCTGACTTTTTATGAGTATATGCTCCGTTTATGCATCAACACAATAAAACTTTGAAAAAACAAAAACGAAAGGAATACAGTTCATATATTCATACTAAGTAGATATAGGAAGATGTGGTGTGAGTGCCAATGAGACAACTCTCCATCCAAATAACAATTTAAAAAGTAAACCATTATAGGTTAAAGTACGGCCTTCAAATAAGCCCCATTTTTCGATTGTTTCAGATTTAGTTCTTCTCAAAAATTAAACTGCCAAGTATTCAAAATAATAAAAAAAAATCCCCTAAAGATATGCTCAGAGTCTTTAAATACATTCATTAGGGACACACAATATTTATGAAAACAACGTTAACCCCGGACTGCGTCTAAATATTCGCTTAAAAAGAAAACCAAGTCCAGTTCCGTTACTATTCTAAAACATTTTTTAGATTTTAACTTTATCAAAATAAAGAATAACTCCTTATATACTCTCTTATACTGCAACTAGTTGGGTTTATTTCCTTAATAAAGTAAAAATGAGACGATAGATACCAAATGGAAAGCCAAACTCATAAATCGAAAATAAACTGACTACATCATGGCTACAAATTGAACTAGACAGCTAGAGGCTCTAAAGAACCTGTGTCGCAAACCTTGGTCTATTTGAATATTAAACAAAAGAAGCAGATGGATTTATGACAAAATTGTTTTTTGTGATGGTGATGTATTTTTACATCTTATTTTACTGAGCATTCTTGCTGCTTACATGTACACTTATCTCTATCTATGATGAACTTGGCCCAGTAGTTTCAGTTGAAAATGTTAGTAAAATAAATTTTTTTTATGAAAATTGTAAAAAATTGACTATAACGGACAATAATTCCTTAGGTGTCAATTGACCATTTTGGTCATGTTGACTTATTTTAAGGTCTTACTTTGCTGTTCATTATTGCTGTTTACAGTTTATCTCTATCTATAATAATATTTAAGATAATAACAAAAAAACGGCGGAATTTCCTTAGAAATTCCAATTCAGGGGCCACAACCTAACAACAGGTTGTTCAATCAATCTGACAATTTGAGGGCAATAGATCTTGACCTGATAAACAATTAAACCCCAGTCAGATTTGCTGTTAATTCTTTGGTCTTTGAGTTATAAGCCTAAAACTGCATTTTACCCCTATGTTCTATTTTTAGCCATGTTGGTTGGTTGGGATGGGTCACCGGAAGCATTGTTTTAAACTAGATACCCTAATGATGATGTAGCCAAGTTTGGTTTAATTTGGCCAAGTAGTTTTAGAGGAGAATATTTTTTGTAAAAGACGGACGACGATAGACAACACCGGACAACGGACGCAAAGTGATGAGAAATGATCACTTTGCCCTTCGAACCAGGTGTACTAAAAAGACAAACAGACAAACAACATTACACATGATAGTAAGATAGCTATATTTGGAATAATGTTAATTTCATCATGGAACACTTTCTCCACAATCAGGGATTCATAAAGGGATGGAAATAAATTTAACATTTGTGTTACTATTTAAAAAGCTATCAATGTATTTGTTTCAATTGTAGTATAAAACAATATTAGGTCAATATCATAAAAATATAAACTTTTTTGTACTCACCCTTCCCCAGTTTCTCAGCCTCATACAAAAAAGTTTATAATTTTCTATCATTGACTTCCATTGCAATCGATACAAAACAAATTACCTGTTTGAGTAATAATCTTTAAAATTTGTTGATATGCCCTTTCTTCAAAAATGGACTGTATGGTTATGCGACTGAATAATTCAAAATAACATAAATGCTTGGCGGGTATTGGCATCCATTCTACTACAATGAGCTTAAAATGTTGATTCCCGTGTTTGATTTGTTTTCCATTTTCAACTTCAATTTTTGCCGTCCAACTAGAGAAGAAGCTGTCGTCAAACAATACGATTAATGATCTTGATATACGCATATTGTTTTCTATAGACTGTGTTAAGCTTTCGCCCAAGGGTACATCTCTATTATGGTAGAACAGTCTGAACCCCAATTTCTCAAGTTCGTGTACAAAGGTATATATATATCCACCAACTGTATAATCAGCTACGTAGACATCGTACGTATACATTGATTTGTGTATATAATCTACAGAACGTTCTGAAAAGTTCAAATTTGTCAAAACAAACTAAAACTTAGTACAGATGGTTATGTTTATCAATTTTATATATTTAGAATAAATAACAATTCAATTCAATTCAAAGTTGTATTGCTATATCAACTTTGCTGTTTGTGACATATAATAACAACAAAAACAAATTTAAAACCAATATTTCGGACAACAATTGAAGGTCTTTCCATCTCGATAATACAAATGAAATTTAAAAAAAAACGATGTTAAGATGGGGTCACACATTAACGATTTGTACTGCCGTCCTTGACAGGACCATTCCGGATTAGAATTTGTCAAAAGTCTGATTAAGATCCTGTAAATCGTGGATGGAAATTCAAACTTTAATTTAGATTTGTAAAACAAATAATTTAATCACGACAACAATCAGATATTGTTCAGGAAGCGTCAACCGAGTCTGTTACGACTGCGCCCCGATTCTACCGAATGTAATCCAACAGAGACCAGACAGTGAATTGACGCTGACGGAAGTTATCCGTTCGAAAACTGTCGTCATAAACGGGATCAGCAGGTACTGTCGGAACGTAATCCTATCACGATCCGCTCTATCGCATTGCAAACGGCTTTGCCTGGTTCTAGTCGTATTGTATTCTGTTATTGTCGGGACTCTGACGTGGGTATTATTGACGGGACTTTTCCGAAACGGTTTCTTCAAAAACGATTCGCAATCGACAAGATCTGGATGCAATCTGGACTCAATCGGCATAAAAAACAGCAATGAAAAATTTCTTCGATCTCGTCCAGAATACTCAGATCATTGTTAGGGTTTTGATCCGATACAGCAGAATCTGTCACGACAGAGGCACGATTGTAATCCGACTAGACTAAATTGGCTGAGTTCTCCCGAATGTTACGGGACGCACCTAACTGTCGGGGTGCTTCGCCGAACTATTTGGACCCTTCCCGACCCATAGGAATCTGTTACGAACTTAAACGATTGCGTTTAGACAATGGTAGGACATTCCAGATAATTGAGAATAGTAATCCGACTTTTTTCACTTTTCGTTCCGTATCGCTGTCTGATCTCAAACGGGAGCAATAATCGGCAATGTATGAACCCCGCATTAGAAAAGTTCACTCCATGTTGATATAATATGGTAAATCAAGCTGATAAAAAGAATAAGATTAATAGGTTTATGCAAAAGACTTAATTATTTTGTAATGAATCAGAAAGAATCTTTAGCAAAGGTCAAAATCTAGAAGGTCACATTGACCTTGACCTGGACCTTAATCTTGAGGTCATAGGTCAGTGATCTCAAATAAAACCCAAGTATAACACTTGTATGGTTGTGAACAAATACCGATTTTAAATACAAAAGGGGAGACAACTCTTATAAGGGTTGTCCAAAGTACTTCGACTCGACTGGGTTGAAGTTGCGCCTTATTGTAAACAGTTATTTTGAAAACACATCACATCATTAACTGTAACAATTTCTTTTGAATATAGATTACAAGTAAAATACAAAATTTAGCATATGACATTGACCTTAAACATTGACCTCAATTTCAAGGTCAGAGGTCAGTGAACTCAAATCGAAAGACCCGAGGTCAACTTGTGAGGTTATTGAGAAATACTGATTTCAAATACATTTGGGGAGAAAACTCCTATAACATGTGTATAAGGGTTAACCAAAACACTTCGACTTAAATCGGTTGACGTTGCGCCTTAATGTAAGCAGTCATTTGGCAAACACATCATATCATAAACAGTAATAGTTTCTTTTGAATAACGATAACAAGCACAGTTTCAAATTTAGAACATGAAATCGATCTTTGACCTTGACCTCAGTTTATTCAAATGGACCAATAACTTCATATGAAAGACTGTAGGCCTCTAGATCTACGACTTATACCGTATGAATTTATCCAACATATCGTCTATCTTAAATTTTAAAAGGGTTATAACTCCAATAAGATGTTTTACGATCACTCCAGTTAAAATTTACAAAATCATTCTTACATGTAAGAGTAGACAAACAATAGACCACTTTCGAGTTCATCCGTCACCGGAAAAAACTCGTCAATTATACGCGCCTTTATCATCGTCATTTGTGCGTTTAGGGGCGCCGTCACTTCCTTCCAATGTTGAGCAAGTGGTTGGAAACCTATAATTCTATATTGTACGAATTATTCGGCAAATTCAATTCTCAAAATTGACAATCAACACTGCTGTCATTAGGGAAATGTCAGTAAGTACCTACAGAGCAACCATTATTTCTAGTTTATCCTGCACAAAGACGATCACTAAGACGCTTGATGAACGTAAATAGTGCAGGGATACAGGCGAGCCCCTCTATCTGGTAAATGACGTCATAAAGGCGTGTATAATTGACGAGTTTTTGCCGGTGACGGATGAACTCGAAAGTGGTCTATTCGTTTAAAACAGCTTGTTAAAACCTTTTTAACAATAACAAGAAAAAGGGGACGCCGGTAGATAACTCCTATAAGAATAAGTGTTCGGTCACACAGGGTGAGTTTTTAAAACCCCTCAATACTGTACAACATCATTGGCTAAAAATCCATTCGATATGCTAAAAGACAGAAAAAGAAAAAAATCATCAGAAGGAATTCAAAAGGTCTTTCCACTAAAAGTGGAAAGACCTTATAATCAGAAGAAAAACAAAAGGTCTTTCCACGAAAAGCGAAAAGACATAAAAAGACAATAACTAAGTAACTCAATATATATATACAAATTTAGGTAAGTATTAAAGGGTCCCCTGTCCTCAGTTGCATTGACTTTTTTTATAAAGGATCCTAGTTTATTCACTTGTGATGGGGTTGATGGGTTAAGTATATATATATAACTTTGTCATTGTTATAAAAACCAGAAACCAAAGCTCTATTTTTAGCTTTGAAATATGTTATATATGAGTCCAAATATGTTATTTGACACTCTAATAGGAAGGCTGCCAAGATAATAGATATAATAGAAAACAAATATTTTTTGGCCGTTTTTGTTCATTCAGCTGTACTATTACTGAAATTACCATTTGATTTAATCAGCAAAACTAAGTGAGGATATTTTAAATCATTCTGTATTCGTTTGTTTTGATATTCAAGTATAGATGTTTCAGGCTTCTGCTTTGTTGTTGTTAAAAAAGACCATACTTTATCTATGTTAAGAGAAAGCTGATAGTTTTCACAAAACATAGCAACTTTATTTAGACTATTTTGGAGACCCTCCTTAGATTCTGATAGTAAAAGCAGATCATCAGCAAACAGGAGAGAGCCTAGTTTAATATTTATAAGCTCCAATGAACTTAAGTTGTCATCTACCAAGCCTTTGGTGATATCATTTTTATAAAAAATATAGAACAAAGTAGGACTTAAGTATTCCCCTTGTTTCACACCTCTTCTAATGTCCTAATCAGGAGCGGATCAAGCCACTTTAAAAAGGGGTTCCAACCCAGAGTAAAAAGGGGGGGGTGTCTAGCTGTATGCTCTCATTCAAATGCATTCATCGTCAAAAGAGGGATGTTTCAACCCCCGAAACCCCCTGGATCCGCCAATTTAATATCATTTGGAAGCCTATAATTAACAGAACCAAAGGGCACCGAATTTCTATTAAAAGGCGCAAATAAAATTTTAAATGAAGAAAACATTAGTTTATTTTTCATGGTATAAAGAACAAAAATTAAT
The DNA here is from genome assembly GCF_965363235.1 of Mytilus galloprovincialis. Taxonomy (NCBI): domain Eukaryota; kingdom Metazoa; phylum Mollusca; class Bivalvia; order Mytilida; family Mytilidae; genus Mytilus; species Mytilus galloprovincialis. The sequence continues at coordinate 64,518,310 of NC_134851.1, read as the reverse complement.
GATTCACATAATAAACCTGTAAGTATTTCGTCTTATCAGTTGCATTTTTCTTTACTTTTCAGTTTATTATGTTAATCAACTGACAATACCAATAGTTTTATTATGAAACAGAACATGTAGTTTGAATTATTTATTTATAATGTATTTCCTTTTTCAAGGAGACGGATTAATATAAGCAATTGTTGCTTGTTTCTGAATCCTAATTCTGAATGAGTTAATAATAAATAAAATTGAGAATGGAAATGGGGAAGGTGTCAAAGAGACAACAACCCGACCAAATAAAAAACAACAGCAGAAGGTCACCAACAGGTCTTCAATGTAGCAAGAAATTCCCGCACCCGGAGGCGTCCTTCAGCTGGCCCCTAAACCAATATATACTAGTTTAGTGATAATGAACGCCATACTAATTTCCAAATTGTACACAAGAAACTAATATAAAAATAATACAAGACTAACAAAGGCCAGAGGCTCCTGACTTGGGACAGGCGCAAAAATGCGGCGGGGTTAAACATGTTTGTGAGATCTCAACCCTCACCCTATACCTCTAACCAATGTAGAAAAATAAACGCATAACAATACGCACATTAAAATTCAGTTCAAGAGAAGTCCGAGTCTTATGTCAGAAGATGTAACCAAAGAAAATAAACAAAATGACAATAATACATAAATAACAACAGACTACTAGCAGTTAACTGACATTCCAGCTCCAGACTGCAATTAAACTGACTGAAAGATTATGATTTCATCATATGAACATCAGGCACGATCCTTCCCGTTAGGGGTTTAGCATCATACCATCATAACATACATGAGCAGAACATAACCCGTGTCATGCCAACAACTGTTTTTAGAATAAATGTCTTTAGTTCCAACGCAGAGACCTTATCAGTGACTCAATATTAACGCCAAAATATGTAATCTTTAATGACTTGACAACAGTATCGTAATTATATCCCTTCTTAATCAGTCTATTTAAAGGTTTTGTAAGTTTCTGAGGTGAATACTGACACCTTTGTGCTTTATAAAGAATATTTCCATAAAAAAATGAATGTGAAATACCTGAACGTATAAAAAGTCTGCATGTTGAGCTATATTTACGAATGATGTCTTTATACCGATGATAAAATTTAGTAAAAGTTTTGACTAGTTTGTGATATCGAAAGCCCTTAAATATATTTGTATTTTTCATAGTAAAAATATTGTTTACACTGACTGTCACTTACATGTATCATAGTCCATTAATTTACAAAAAGAAAACAAAAAGATATTCTAAATCTGACAATCAGATGACTACCTCTCTCCATTTTTTTTAAAACAATGTATAAATCAGTAAACAAAATGTGTATGTGTAACAGCCAGACAGATTGAAGTTACTAAGTAGAACAACACAGACATTTCACAATCTATCGCACCTGTATTGTAAAGATTTGTACTTTTTAATGTACTACTTGTAAAATAAATTTCATCAATATTAAGAAAGTATATAGGCTTTAACTCAAAATCAGAATCAGTATATGTAAAGCGGATGTATAAATAAACGCATCATCGATACCAGGACTAAATTTAGTATATACGCCAGACGCGCGTTTCGTCTACAAAAGAATACAGTTTGACAGATTCACATCTAGACATACTTACTTTTGAACATTTCGAACTTGCCCTGATCATAACTTTGCCGGAGAATTCTACTCCAAATTTTAAACACATGTAGTTTAACCTCCTACTCACTTGTATACAATACAAAGAAATACAATGTATCAGGTTATAAACTGTCCGTGCTAGATATTATGTTGTAAAACAACGAAAAAGACGAAACATACTGATAACTATGACAATGAACCTAATACAGAGCAGATACAGAAGTATACATTTTTCAAACATTGCACCTTCCGTATCCCAAACAGATATCTACAATGAAATGCATTACTAACTACATACACATTATAGACTTATAAAAATATGAGTACAGCTGTCAACATTGTGTTATCATTTTATTTGCTATAAAGAAAGCAAAGTTGTCGACACATACAAACAAAAAAAGGAAATAGACAAAGCACATAAATAAAAACAAAAGACAAAACTACACACATTTACCAGAGAACTATAAGCAATGAGGGGATCTATAAGTAAGGATATTGCCAAAATAGACTTAACATTAAATATAATATTTTCAAATACAAATAAACTAATACTATATAGAAATGAAAACAATGTCAGTACCTAGGACCTATACAATCGTATATTTTTGATGTAAAATATGATTTTAGCTCCCAAAATGTGAACTTTATGTAGCAACATGTTAACAGCTCCTAATCATGAAGTGTATATTTCGCAATTGATACGATATTCATTGATAATGGGTTGATGCTCACAAGAAAGCTGTTAAACAAAGGGTTCTAAGTAGTGCAGTTGAAATCATTCTTTTATACATTTTACGGACGCCAACATAAGTTGTTTTGACGTTTTGGAATACTCGTTTCACGGATGATATCGGATATGTTTCTAATGTCGTTACTACAAGCAGGTTTCCTTTGCACGTATTTGAGCAACCGAATAAGACTATTAACCGGGTTTGTAATAACATTGGCATCACGACGGGTTCTACAAGTGAAGCATATTCTACTTACCCTTCCAGAGCACCTAAGATCAACTCCAGTTTTTTTTGTTAAGTTTGTTTTGCTAAGTCATTATTTTCTAAGTTTTTTTTACTCTTATTATTGCGTTTATCGTTTATTTCCTTTTTAGGCATGACGTTGTCAGTTTTTTTAACTATGAGTTTGAATGTCCCTCTGGTATCGTTTGTCCTTCCTTTGTGAATATAATACAGCCTTATTTATCAACTAACTCTGAGTATCTTCAGATGAGCTTTTGTAGAAAAGTACAAGACGTTATAGGATATACCCCGTGTACATCCATTTTCTGCGCAGACACTGTTGATGGTTCATAAGGTCCAAGTACATGTAGCAGTTGCAAGCTTATAAATACAAAATACGTTGGGGAAAGTATATTCATATGCAGGTGAAGCTGGTATATTGCTACTGGGTAGGATGAAGATTATATTTCGTTTCGTCTGTTTTATTCTGGTAATTATGACATGACCGATTATACTAAGTTCGAGGTATAAGTCTGAAATAGGCAAAATAACAGCATGTCTGTTGTTTTTGAAATGTATAGTTCTCGGGGAAAACATTAATGGAACCCTGCATTAAAGTTTGGATTATCAATGGAAAGAACATAATCAATAAATATGAAAGTGGTATTAAATGTTTTTGTTTCTTTATCTTGGTCTTCTTGTTTTGTGTCTAAAGGAACTCTGACTCATATTGACATTAGAAGAGGTCAACAAGAAAATATACACAGCTCGTGTCGATAATAGGGTTTCTTTCTGAAGACATCGTACGATGAGTTTGTTACAGTCCCTTATACTATAAGATAACATTGAAACGATAAAATGGGATAAAAAAGAAGCAAAATAGAGAAACGGCTGTTGTTTTTATTTTGTTTTATAATACCATGGAGTATTGTTTCTAAATTTAATGCTATTTATATGTAATAAGCGCTTCATAATATCCTCAATGGTTACATATGAACATGCAATTAATTAAGGAAAAGTAACGTATCCTGAATACACTGACCTAGGATAACACATGCTAATGTGTACCAAAATGACCAACTGCCCATTTTCGTTTAAGATTGACGTTTACAATTTATGATATTTAACCTCATTTCATACTTGAAAATTAATTATCACATAGAAGTATTAAATGGATATTAATCCTAGAATTGTGAAACCGAAAAAAAAACATCGTTAACATTTGTGAGAGTTTGCAAAAACATACAAATCCGTTTTAATGTTCTTAAAACAAAATCCTTGCAAACAACGACAGCTGATATTTCGAATCAAAAGTATTTTTGAATTGTAACGGTTTTAAACCATAAGTCATTGTCAAAAACTAGAAAAAAGATGTACATACCATTCCATTTTCAATTTTATACGTATACGTTTCTTTGAAAATTTATAAATCACACAATTAGTTAATGTGTCCTTGACATGCACGTACAATACTCTTGTGAAATTTGAAGAAAACGCCCGTTTACCTTCAAAAATAAAACAAAATGAAAGGTTGGACGCATATTTAAAATTTGTACATAATGTTTGGAAAGACATAGTGTCAAGAAACGGAAATGAAAAACATGAATATGTTTTTATCTGATGTCGTCACAATCACGTCATAGTATGTACCGTTTTCTTTAAAACGATGAAAATAAAAAAAAAATACAGTTTTGCATCGTTATTTCAACATTGTTCAATTGTGAAAACATCGTGCGAAGCCAAGGAACAAAACAAATATTTAAAAGAAGCTTAAGTATGACTTTGGGAAATAATCTCGCTAAATTTAAAATTGTTTCTTGGCTGCGCGCAAACTTTAATCTAAATTATTTTGAAAATTTGATAAAAAAAACAAGGGAAATCAAGACATTTTTTTCAAAATATGCAAATTTTGTCATGGTTTGTTGCTATGGTCATATGGCAACAATCAATGTAAAATGTGTTGATATATACCGAATACCTTGTGCCTTGGTCAAGTTCAATCAAAAAGAATATGTATGATAACTTTTAGATTTCGGGTGATATTTTGCCCAAAAAGGGGTTGAATTGTTAATTCGATACACAAAAAAGCATCAAAATATTATATATTTACACCTACCTACAGTTATTTTTTTTGGTTAATTTTATTCGGAATGAGCTACTTTATATTCATTAAACGTATGAAGAAGGTTAATTGTGGAACTACGATTTTTTTCACGATGGAAGCCCAAACATGGTTAAAAAATTGATAAGAAATGACACAATCATCACAGTTGGTACTTCCAATGGGCCGTACCAAAAAATGAACTGTAAGCTTTTTTAATTCACCAATTATTCTTTTAAAGACTCATAAAACCAAAATTCCGGTTAAGAAAAAAAATAATTCCAGAAACGTCTGGCTCCTCAGAGGTTTACAACTTACTTAACGGACAAAGATTAAACGGGCATTTACTCGGGAGACAATATAAAGTTCCATTTCAACCGGGTTAACGTAATTATAGTTAACGCCTGTTAACTAATGAAATATGTGCACGCGCTGTTAATTTGCATTTATTGTACATGCTGTATGTAATGATTGTCTGCACTCAAATGTATGAATATAATATACCTTTCGTCGGACTCCTCTTCAAATATTCAAGTATTTCTGCCATTTTGCATGGAAAATCTGTTGATAGTTCATAGGTCTCATATTTTTCATATTTTTTTAAATATTCTGGCACTTGGCAATTATTTAGACGAAATATGTACGGTAGGAAACATTGATGTTTTTCAATAGCAGTCAATTGAAGTTTGCTTTCAAAAAACAAAGACCACTCATTGTCTCCATCATTTTCTGACGAAATCCAGATGATGTAATTTCTTGATTTCTGAATCATTTCACAAACATAATCAACCAGGATTATTGTTGGGTCTGTAGTTAAGTTACTGCCGCAAATATAACCCTCTTTTTCTAGGAGACGAATAAAATGTTGACACGATTGATCATTGTCACCAATATGCAAGATGAAGAAATCTACTTCGCAGAATTCCTGAAACGGTGTACAATATGTAAGCGAAACAATGAAACAAAGAGTTTAAAAATAGGAATAAAACATTTTTAGAGAATTATAAATGTTCTTTTGTTTTAAAAATTATGTTTGTTATTGATAAAACAAAACCCCGATTTGTTTAATATAAAAAAAAACTAGTTTTTAATGATTATCTAAATATGCCGAATATCAATAACATGATTTTGAAACGACGTATATGAATGCAGTAAATTGATATTTTATGATATTATTAATTCGTATATTTTAACAAATTTGATTCGTTTAGGGATAGTCACATGTTAAACTATAATTTCGAAGGTAGAGAGAATATCTAAAAACCGATATACTTTGTGACGTCATGTAATGAATTTCAGGAAATTGTTTAACGTTTTGAAACACATAATATCTGTGATCGATTATACATAAGATATATATAAAAAAAAAAAAAAAGGAAATGAAATAACAACTAATATGCTGTTATTGTCAAGGAGAAAATGTAATAGCTATAAAATTCCAACAAACCTAAATGACGATTTTGATACAAATATGGTCGGAAATTTATAATATAACAAATATAGCCTTTGTATGAGGTCAATACAGGATATATCGACCCAAAGAATTATATCGACCTCGGACTTCGTCCTCAGTCAATATACTTCTTTCAGGTCAATATATCCTTGTATCGACCTCATACAAAGGCTATATTTGTATAATATTCCAAAAAAGAAAAAAAGAAAAATATTTGTTTTTTAAACAATTCTCGATTACTTCAACGACCCATTTTCGTCTACAACATGTCCAAATACAAGTACATAACGTCTCGTAACTTATTATTTGTGTAATATAGCCAAATTATGGTAGATCACATCCTGTTGCATATGAAAAGGCATCGAGAAAATATATTCCATATAATTTTTCAGTTGTATATATTAATCCTACATATTTGATTGCAGTACAACATTTCTGGGTGGTAAACATATAAATATGGTGTTTCAAAGCACCAATTTGCATTTTTTTTGTGTTTCTATAATATATTTCTGAAGCTTTATATTACATGGATACTACATGTTGTGCAAAGGTTAAAAAAGAGCCTCAGGTAAAACATTGATTGGTTAACTTCCAGTGATTTTTATGTTCTTGTATGCATTGAATTCTTATTTGGTTGTATGAATGTCTTCTTTATAAAAGTACTGGCCAGAATAAAACTTTACTCATGCCAAGTTTTATTATTTTTGAAAGAGATAAATTCTGCAAATTTTTTTTTAAATGACAAAGGAGTAGGTCCAGTAAGACCTCTTTTTGGCCCCAAAATATAGAAGTTTTACAAAATTGTTAAAATGTAAACTTTTAGTTATTCATTGGACAGTAGTATACTTCTGCTACATAAATATAGACTATTTTTAACAACACAATGCACATATATCTGGTACTAGTACCATTAAGATTCTGCGTACTGATGTTGTTTATCATCTTAACAACATGTTTTATTGTTCTTTCATTTGTCTTTGTTCTATTACTAATATTACTTTTACAGTTGAATGGTTTATGTGATATCAGTTTGACGTGGCTCGGTACTTATACATCTCCTCAATGTGTTTGTATTGGCTTTCATTTTTTAGTGGTTTGTTTTGTATGTGCGACTCTTTGTATTTCTTTTGTTCTTATTACGTGACTGTACTTTAAAAGATCCTGTCAGTATTATATTGGTCTATTATATGTCATTATGATATATTTCTATTATGAATTACTATATACGTTGAACCACAAACGTCAAAATCATTCAATCGCGTATTGATATTAACTATTTTTGGATTCTAATAAATTCTACCTATAACTTTTGGACTAGTTTGAATCTCGGTCTATTTCTGTAATTTTATTCTTACATACTTTAGATTTGTTAACCCTATGTGCTAACATTACCTATGCAAATTTTAAAAGTGTTTGTATGCACATTGAACGACAAATTTATGTGACGTATAAAGATTTTCTGACGTCAGAATCTCAAATAAATTAATGTGTTCGTAGATAGAAGATGTTTTTGTGTTCTGTTAAATTGTCCCCTTTTAAGATTTTTATACGATGATGACTGTACCAAGTCAGGAATATGACAGTTCTTGTCCATTCTTTTTTAAGCGTTTTGTTATTTGATTTTGCCATGCGATTATGGACTTTCCGAATTGAATTTCCTCTGAGTTCAATATTTTTGTGATTTTACTTTTTACTGAAATCTTCACAACTCTTGCATTTTAGTTTAATTTCAGACAGTTTCCGTGTTAAACATGTAAAACGAAATTGACGGTATTCGTGTTCATACTTGATATTTAAATCATTTAGGTTCATAACATATATAAAGGTTGAGGATAAACACGGGTGCGGCCACTTTCATTTTTAGCAAAAACCATCCGAAAAGTGACATTTTTCGGCATACTTGGTAGATTTTTCATATTTGAGCTTGAATCGGATCGGTTTTTTGAATGCCTAATCAGTTAAAATCTTTCACATAAACTAATTCAATCAAAATAAATAGACACTGAAGAGTTTAAAAAAGGGCAAAATCTTTCGTCAGATGAACCTGAAATTTGAGGCCAAAATCGGTCCTTATCCGACCTACTCCTTTATTAAAGACGAATAAGGTAAAACCAATAGTGACATTACACTTTTACGAGGTCAAGGCAATTTCTAAAAAGTACTAGTGTTTTTGCTGTTCGTGTAATCATTAACATTAACTAACAACATTTACTAATGGTTCCTATGTTTCGATTTAAAATGTTTTAGTGTAGACAAGGTTTATACGAACTTAACGATTTTAGATGACAAGGCATAGCTTTTATATGTGGTGATTTGTCTAAACGGGCACAAGGCACAAGAAGCAAACAATCTGTGATTTACCTTATAAAAAGTAAAATCACAAAAATACTAAAAATACAAAACGAGACGTCCCTAATCAAATGTTAAAATCAAATGATAAGCACATCAAACGAATGGAAAATCACTCTGTTCGGTTATATTTAGGTACACCATTTAAAACGTCATGGTTAAACAAAGTAATTCAAGAATGATGCAACATACACAATGTATTAATAAAATCACTGACACAAATTACAATATATATATATTCGATTCGAGACACTACGTTTTTGTTAATCCCATGAATAGACCAGAAATAAATCGCTTCAACATACTTGGATAATTTAATTGATGTTTTTCAACTTTGCATTATATTTGATCTTCAAACTGTTTTGATTTGAATGGCATACATGAAGGCGAAATGCACCAACAAATAAATGGTTGTTTTTTCCATCTTATTTGAATGAAACTAAATGACTAATGTACTTGACTAAAAATTTTAATTAGGAAACTGTTGTAGTTAAAGAAAGAGGGACGAAAGATACCAAAGGGACAGTCAAACTCATAAATCTCAAACAAACTGTAAAGGATGATCACATCTCATTTATTGATTATGCAAATTAAGGTAATAAGTACACACCGTGACCGGGTGCGTCGACAGGGTACATGGTTCCTGCTATACATGCATCGCCTATTATCTGTATCAACATTCCGTCAAAATTTCATAATCCGGAATAACCTACATTCGGTAAATTTAAATACTACACGACTATACTGGGGTCTTCATATATAAACAGCCACAAAAGCATGTAGCTTATTAGTTTAGACAACGACACGATGTGATGGTGACAGCTTATTTGTAATTGTAAAATTCAGACGCTCATCCTCATCAGAGCTGTTCATTTATTTTCTTAATTTCAATGTGCACGAGCGTTACTTGTAAACTGAAATATAGAAAGGCCAGCGAATACACCCGAGGGTAAGTTACATCAGTTATCAAATATTATATGTAGGCAAATCATTTTTGACAAAATGGCTGATCGGTGTCTATTGTCACAAGTACCTTATCTGTTAAATGTCCTGATAATTTCTTTTTAATATGAACTATACGATATCAATAACTTTGTAATTGAAAAAACACAATTAATGTTTAAGCGTGTATCTTCCGGACAAAGCTAACTTCATTAAAGCAATTTAGACATTTACATATTTAAAACTGTGTACCTACCATTGTGATGGAAAAATGAATCAGGTCAGAACTAAAGATCTTCTACCATAGTATTCATGTGGATGTGTGAGGTGTTATCAGAAACTGTACAGGTGTGTTATGTACGATAAACCTGAGGTTTTAAATACACGAAATGCCCCAATAAACATGTTATTTTTAAGTATTTTAGATATGTAAAATTAAATAATGAAAAGATCTTTCTATGTTGAGTAATGATTCGCGACTTGTTTAACGATATGACTCGGAATATATAATTTATTGTAAGTTCAAGATAAGTTAAATTTTATCAGATATGTCTTGACATATACCGTGGCTTACAAAGTCAAAAGTGAAAAACTTGTTTAATTAAAACACCTAACCTTTTAAAGGTGTTTAGTGTTGACATTTGAAATCCTAAATGTGACCTCCTTGTAGACAGTAGGTGTAGGGTAATTAAGACGACTGGTAACTGACTTTACGTATTTATTTTAGTTAATCTTTTTTTTCAAACATGTTTTTATCTAAACTCAACAGTACTTACTGAATGAATAGTACATTTGTAACTTAACTTAACCTCATCAACTATAAATAATTTGAACAGGGTTTTGTACTATGCAATAAATTAGACCTCATCAATAGTTTTCAAAAGTAACAGAATTACAATTGAGTACTTACAACGTATTGTGTATTGTTGTCTACAAAATGCAATCGAAAAATATAACAATAACAAAATTGATGAACGAATCACTCTATAGCATATGAATCATGTTAGAAATACAAGCCCGGGAAAATCGAATATATTGTGAAATATATACCGATCGTTTACGGAGCCAATTGTGTAGTAGTGGTACATTTAAATGTACACCTTCATTCTATGACGTCAATACACCACAAGCGATCATAAAAATGCTGTGATAAATTGATACAGTTAAGTAGTCCCGTTAAATATAATTCATCTTAGACTGCAGTACCTCTTTAATAATTGACCTTTCAGTGGTCTTAACCATAAGAATTGAGAATGGAAATAGGGAGTGTGTCAAAATGACAACAACCGACCATAGAGCAGAAAGCAGCCGAACACAACACATTATTATTATTATTATTATTATTATTATTATTATTATAATTATTATTATTATTATTATTATTATTATTATTATTATTATTAGGTCTTTCCACTTTTCTGTGGAAAGACCTATTGTTTTTCTTCTGATTATTATTTTTTTTTTTTTTTTCTTCCGCCTAATTTTGTTCTTGCGATAAACATTTGTTTCGCAATATGTCGCTTAGATATTTGGTATATGATATCGAACAGTTTATGCACTTTTGAAATTTACCCTGCGTAAACGAATACTTTTCTTTGTAGGAGTTATCTCCCCAAACACTGTTTTCCTTGTTAGCGCATCTCCTTCGCAACCGTAAAAGATTATGACAAATTTATTTTACAAAATTGCTCGTTATATCCTTCACATGATTTGTCCTATTTTGACCGAAGCGATATGACCGCTCCATATGAGAGTTATTTCCCCTTATGCATCTGATATAAGTGATATGAATTTCTATCTTATAAATCATGAGTGATAGAGACCTAGGATCTTTTGATTTGAGGTCCTTGGTCTCAAAAAATGAAAATTAGGTCAAGGTCAAAGGTCAAGGTCATATTCTAATATTTGAATTTGGCTTATTTTCACTTATATCCAAAGACTGTATAAGATATCAACAAATTATTTTTACTAAATTGTTAGTTGCGACATGTCGTAAGATGTAAATTTTGATTGCAAGCGTACGTTGAATGTAAAAGGGAGTTTTCTCCCCTCTTGTATTTAAAAATACGCGTTTGGTGATATAACTCATTAACTAAATATAATAAAGACCTATGGTCTTTTGATTTGAGGTCCTTGGTTTATGACCTTGAAACTGATCTCAAGGTCATAGCTTAATTTGACGTTCTAGATTTTGACCTTTGCTTTTATTCTATATGTATACATGATAAAGATATACAACTTTTAGAAAAAGATATCAAACCATTAACCTTGTAAAAAACAACCGGAAGTGACCTTTTGTAAACCGGAAATAGCTATTTTTTTGTACTTTTTAATATAAAAGTATATAGAACCAGATATGTTTGGAATCAGTGTCAAGTAAATATTCAAATATAATCGGAAGTAACATTTTTCAAACCGGAAGTAACAAATTATCTCCCTTATTTAAAAAAAATGTATGGAAACAATATATTTTTGGAATCAGCTTACTAGGAGCTATCATTTGACGATTGAAATAACATTTTAAACTTAGTTTCACAACTTTTCATATCAAAATACATTGTTTTGATGGAAAGACCTTCAATTGTTCTCTGAACAATTGGTTTTTAATTATTATTATTATTATTATTATTATTATTAGTATCATCCCAAGTAACAAGGTAGGTTCATGTGATAACAAATAGCTAGAGGTATAGGGGAGGGTTGAGATAGTAAAAAAACATGCTTAACCCCGCCGGAATTTTGTGTATATCCAAAGTTAGGATCATCTGGTCTTTATTAGTATTGTAGGATTTTTAATTTTAGTTTCTTGTGTATAATTCTTGGATTTGTATGACGTCCATTTTCACTGAACTAGTATACATATTTGTTTAGGGGCCAGCTGAAGGACGACTCCGGTTGCGGGAGTTTCTTGCTACATTGAAGACCCATTGGAGGGCTTCGGTTGTTGTCTGCTCTATAGTCGCGTTGCTGTCGCTTTCACACATTCCCCATTTCCATTCTCAATTTTATGTTTGTGGATCCAAATTCATAGCTACTTCTTGACAATCATTGCATTACATGATGGGCCAATAAATTTTTATAAATTGATCGATTGATTTTTGATTGACGTCCTGTGGCAAATATAACAATGTCGATGCATACAGGATATGACTTTGCATACTGATTTGTATTGTGACATAGTCAGAAAATACACAATTTTGTTCACAAAATTAAGTTTGATTTAATTTTGTTTAAATTCATTGATATTTTCTCCTTGTATCAAATGTTTTGACAAAAAATTCAAAAACAAAATTTCAAAGAAAATAAAACGTCAAAATAATATTAATCCCTAGGTACATAATTATGTAAATGGATTTGAAAGAGTCATGCTGGTCACTCGATCTTGAATCATGATACACGACCCTTTATATTTGTGAACAGTCAAAATTAAAATCACAAAAATACTTAACTCATAGGAAAATTTAATCGGAAAGTCCATCTCATGGCAAACACAATTGACAAAACACATCAAAAACGAATGGACAAGAACTGTCATATTCCTGACTTGGTACAGGCGTTTTTAAATGTAGAAAATAGTGGATTCAACCTGGTTTTATAGCGCGAAACCTCTCATTTTGGACAGTCTCATTAAATGCCGTTATATTTACCATTATGCCTAAACTAAAAAGACGTAATACATAAAATAGTCAAAATATGGGTACAATAGTCATCATCGTGTAACAATTTTAAAAGGAACAATTTAACAGAACACAAACTGATCTTCCTATAAACACATACATTTATTCGCGTGTCTGACGTCAGAAAATTGTATATGTCACATATTTCAAATAAGTCAAAATCTTCTCTTAACTGTACATTTCAAACTAATAGTTTATTACTAATACAAATGCGAATAATGAATAATTGATTATTGGTGCTATATTGTACATTATGTACAATAGTCATTCATGGTGTGCGGACTCCCCTTTTGTGGACAACGTCCGTATTTCAAAATTGAACAGTTGCAAGAAAAACAAAGGTTTTAGGATGTGCTTTCATCATGTTCATGTAAACATATTAAACATTTGAGTATAGAATTCTTTCAAATGTTCTTGACATATGAACTACTACAAAGATTTTACTACGCTTATAAAACTTAGTGATGAATTGTGGGTTATATTTCTAATAGTGTACACCAAAACCATGTGATTTGTTTAAACGTTCTAGACAATGAACATTCAACCAGTCACGTTATTTTGTTATGGTGTACGAACAATGGGATTACCCATAGTTATTTAATTTCTGAAAAAGGCAAATAAGAGTCATTTTGTGATTTCTTTCCTCATTGATATGCCCTTATAATAATAATATGCAAGCATAATATTGTAATTGTTACTTTATACAAAGTCATTTTAACAATTACATAGTATCAAAACACACAGACAAACATCAACTTAAATATCTATAACGTCAGCAAGTATTTCTGGTTGGGACTCCGTTTACAATAAGTTTTGACATTTAATATACAATGTTTTACCAAGCAATGAGTACATTAGAAGGTAGCTTTAAATAGACTCCAGTTATTTTTCACAAATATAACCTCCATGATAGTTACTATGGTCACAGCTAACATCATAAAACTTGTATCTAGCATGAGCATAGAAAACCATGCAGTCTTGTTCGTCGTTAGCAGAACCTCCTGGTTGTCCGTTACCAAATGCAAAGTATGTCATGCGCGTTGCAATCCCATTTTTAATCCACCTCCAATCTCCATTTGGAAGGTATCTGTTGATGTTACGTCCACCAATGAAGTAATGCATACCTGTCAATGAATAAAATTTGAATATCATCAGTTGTGGATATATATTTTAAATACATTTAGATACATTATTTCTTTAAAAAATTAAAGCGAATAAGATAAAAACCCGGTTGGTTATAGTTTTGTAACCGTTAGTCAAGTAACAAAATTTTTTTTATTTAAATCAAAATTCTAACTTTTTATGGCTCGAGATCAACAAAAATCTAAAGTTTGTTTGTCTGTTATTTATGTCAGATAAACCAACTTACTAAAAGTAATATAACCGGTGTGTTCTGATGCATAAAATTGAGAATGCCAATGGGGAATATATTCTTTATTGCATGCAATTAACTTGTATTTTTAAAATGACATCAGTTAGTGTTTTCCTATTGATAAACATGTGTTTTTTGGCACCATTTAAACGTCTAAACCCGTTGTTATTGTTTGCACCTGCGTCTAGTCAAGATTATGTCATTAGATGTTGATATGGTTCATAAATGTTTATCGTTTCTCGTTTTTGATATACATTAGAGCGTTGATTATCTCGTTTGAATGGTTTAACATAAGTCCTTTTTTAGGCCCTTTATATCTTTGTATTCTGTGTGATCCAAGACTCCGCGTTGAATCTTTGACCTATAATTGGTTATTTTTATTAATGTCGACTTGGACGAAAAGTTGTCTTATTGGCACTCATACCACATCTTCTTATATCTATTCAATCTATTTATCTGACGTCAGTCTATTGATCTGACAGTGGATTATTTTTCAAGAATCCACCACTATGTTAACTTATAACTTATATCATAACTTTAAATTTTTAACTTACGATATGTTATCCTCTCAAAAACGAGTGACATATTAAAGGTTCGAACTCGCGTATTTTTGTCAGTGAAGTATGCAGTCTATGCATGATACCACTAGACCACGAGTACTGATATAAGTTAATATTTAAAAAACACTCTTATAGCTATAACTGTCAATAAATGTCAATAAACTGTATTTCTGTTTTCTTTATCTAATAAAACATTTAAACCCTATAGAATCAAGAAATTGTACATATCACTAATTAGTTTAACTCCTTGATAAAATAAACATCCACATTACACTTGTCACTTTTAACGTACAAGAACTTTTCCTTTTTAACATAGCAAATGCTTACTTTTGGTTTTAGTATTATAACGATATCATACTATCAATAAGTTTTTTTATTGTAAATGGTCCAAATATACATCAACATTGAAGTGACTCTTACGTGAATAATGTGTGATAACCTACGAATGTAAAACTACTTCTTTGACTGTAGAAACAGAAACAAAATCATCAACTTTTAATAAAAGTTAATTATAAAATACCTCTTAGATTTAAAAAATATTTTGGGAAAGTAAAAAATTATAATAACAAATTCATTCCGGGTCCTAGGTTTGAACTAGGCAGTGTTAATATCACAGTTATTTCATTCGGTGCCAACGACTAGACGATCACGGCTATGAACTACTTACATGGTAACTTCAAAATTGACTTAATTATATATTGTACATCTGTAGCAAGAGCAATTCTGCTTGGGTTTCAGAATGCGTACCACAAATACTACTAGATTATTGACTGATTGTAGATGGATGCCAAATGTGTTAACGTTAAAATATTCTAAATATAATGAAACGGAAACAGTTTACACAAAATGTATGTATAAAGTTCAATTAAGACCGATACTTATATTTATTTCATCACCAACTGGAGCTTTGTGAGGTGGTATAATTGTAGCATTTACACTTTAATCAAATTTCAAACATTTTTGATCATATGTGTTGTAAGCCAAACATACGGAAGATATTAACTATTATACAAAAACAAATGGAAGTTTTGAACGAGCTTGACTGGCTATACGGTCGGTAACTATTAAACAGTCGGTTGCTAAATACTATATATGTAAAATATAGAGGTTTCTAAAATTTGATAATTTTTTTTTTTTTAATTTCCAAAAAAAGATAAATTAATTCTGTATATTAATTATATTTTATTTTTGAATAAATTATAAATCGAATATATAATACGAATGATTTGTAATGATAAAACATTGCATGACATATTTATATACAAATATATAATCTGGTATTACAATGGGGAAATAACAACCCATTAAGTTACATTGAACTTATGTTAACTTTAATATAAATGTGAATCGTGTGGATCTAATCATTTCTAGCTATCATAGAATAAAAAAGAAAAAATACGAAATTCTTTTCATGAAATTCCGTTGATTTATTGTCAAATCATGACACATATAATCGTTTTACTAGAAATAGGTTAAGCTGGAGAATCGATAAGAAGTAGTGAATTCGTAGACAATAAGAAACTCGCGACTAAAGTCGCTCGTTGATTATCGTTTACGAATCCATTAATTCTTATCAATTCTCAAATACTTATCAAAGATCGTATTTAGATTATTAGTATTTGTTTACTGGTTGCACTTTAGGCAATAATCGAAATACCAACACTTGATATTTTTTATTTATTTTTGTTATAGAAAAAAAACGTGCACATACTATTTGCGTTAACAGAAAATTTTCCAAATCTTACATTCTAACATCTATACACTAAAATTTGGTTGCATTCCTGTATGTTCAAATAGTCAAGAAATAGATAGTGTCTTAACAGAATTTAGGTAGACTTGATCGCAATTGTGTCGAAACAGTATTCAAATAATCATCACCCAGGATATACGACTTGATTGGTTTTAAACACAAAAACTCAAATACATGGCTATATTGCTATTTTAATGGGTGAGTACGTTTGAAACGTTTCTCGACCAATTACTGAACATAGAAATAAGAAGATGTAATATAAGAGCCAATGTGACAACTCTTCATCAAAGACCTTATTTGAGAGGTCAAACTACGGTCGACAACAAAAGCTTTCGTTGTTAAGAAGTATAGAAAATGTTTAAGAACTACCTGTGTTCATTTGCTGAAGAAACATTTTCATAGTCATGACTTCTTCAAGGGTTTCAAAATTTGCCAGGTATTCACCGGGTATGTACAGCTCGCCTAAATAATAAATAGGTTTACAGTTACATAATCACAGCTATTAATAATTGATACAGTTTCGCAACAGAAACCAATCACATTTTAATATGAGCACTTAACATTGTTAAAACTACATAAAATTGAGAAAGGATTGTACAGATTCATAACGTCGAGAAGCAGACATCAGATTTTGTCTAACGTATTTTTGCTGCACTAAGTTTTAATTGATCATTTCTCATAATGTTTTTTTTTTTATTATTTTCTTTTCTGCTAGTGTCATTGATAATCACACGTCATTGTGAAATGAATGAATTGTTGTTTTGTCAAGAAATCTCCTTCAAAACAATGTTAGCCAGTTAAGTCATTAAGTCAATTGCTTCTATGAATGCTTATGATGCCGAGCATTCTTTAATACTTAGGATTCGTGTTGGTGCACAAATACGATAACGGTTTTTTTTTCAAACAGTGATGCATACATAATAAAGAAAATTTAAATCAAGTATGTTAATTCCTACTTACAAATGCCTCATCGCCAGATACACTGTCGTTGCCGATGAAATAACAGCCATCTCCTATCATCTTGTATGGCAATAAGCAGATCTCTGGTTAAAAGAAGTTCGTAATATCATGTAGAAATGCAAGTGTATATATTGAGAAAGACATGATTCATGTTGATGTCCATTTAGTGTGGTTATGAAGTCGGCATGGTTTATTTCAAATAATATTGGTTAACTACGTGAAACATTTCTAAAAATGGCCTAACATGTCAGGAAATAATTTTAAAAAATGTCTGATATTGTAGGTAAACGTGTTTTATATTTAGTTGGTTTCATTACTAGTTTTGTAATTTTCCATACGTCCAATAATTCAATATTACGAGACTCAGTGGTAAAACCGCTACTTATTCGTTGCATGATCTGCTAAATGTGACTTAATAAAGGCAACAGTAGTATACCGCTGTTCAAAACGCATAAATTCATGGACAAAAACAAAATCGGGGTATCAAACTAAAACCGAGGGAAACTCATTAAATATAAGAGGAGACCAACGACATAACACCGAAACGTAACACACACAGAAACGGACCAAGCATCAGACAAAACACCACGAGAATAACAAATATAACATGAAAACCAAATACATGAATTTGGGATAGACAAGTACCGTCCCACGTCTTATCTCAATATCTCAAAAATAAGAGAAAACACAAACGACTCAACGTTAAAATGCAACACACACATAAACGAACAATAATATAACAATGACCATCTTCCTGACTTGGTACAGTACACTTTTAAAGGGGAATAAAAGTGGTGGGTTGAACCTGGTTTTGTGGCATGCCAAACCTCTCACTTTAATGGCAAAGTTAAATATAACATTGAGATGACAACATAATATTACAGGACTACAATACAAATAAATAGGAGAACATATTAGACAAAGGAAACATGATTAATAGATAACAAAAAGCATCAGGTTTATAATTCAATACGCCAAAAACGCGCCTTGTCCACACAAAAATCAACAGTGATGCCCAGATATAAAAGATCGAAAGTGAAAAAAGTACAAAGTTGTACAGCACTGAAGATCAAAAGTTGAAAAGGTTTTGCCAAATACGGCATTGTTTTTATGCCCGGGATAAGAACATCCTAATTATATAGAAAAATTCATGCTATTGCAAACAGTAAATTTAAACAAATGAATATGTAAGAGATATACATAATGAAACTGAAATATTAACTAATTACAGAAAACTGAACCCGAATACATAATGCTATTAAAGTTTAACACAGAATAGACACAACCGAATCAGTCCAGGCGTCAACGTAATTTAAAAAAATGTGACGTCACATACTATGGCGAAACGGCACAAACGTTATGTCACATTTGAATTTATAATTTATGAAATTTAGAAACAGCATGACGTCACATATGAAAAACTATCAAAGTGAGATAGAATTCGGATTGATTTAAGATTATATTAGAACTAAATACTGATAATTCTTTTAAACAAAATGCATATAGCAATACTTATTAATAGCAATTAACTGTAATATATATATATATATGCGTCCAGTTTGTTATGAATCCAACTTCAAACGTAAATAATCGTTCAAAATTTAATATAATTAATAAAGACGGTGATTAATTTTTCTATCCGTAACACCTAAATATAATAAAAATACGACAACACATTTGACAAAATCCGATGAGAATTACAAATATAACATTAAACATGTAAACTAAATACATGAATTTGGGATAAACAAGTACAGAAACACGTCTTATAGTAATGCGAATTCACATTCAGCAAAACAGTCACAATCGGGAATAAGTCGCGTTTGGTAATTAAAAGATTAGACGACATAATGACAAACCACAATCTACCATGTGGTAAAAATGTCCTTTGCTAGTTTGGTTAAAGAGACATCATATGGATCCACCAATTCGTGATGGTGTCCATAAAATTTACGGAGTGTCAATTTTAATCTGTCCTCCTCGTAACTTTGTTGGAACAGTTTCTGCGTAAGGAGCACACTCCTGTATATGGAGTGCGTATAGTGTGAACAAGCACGTGAATAACGTATCAATTGTGATATGTAAACACCATACGAAGGGGCAGAGGGTATGTTACTGCTGAGAAATGGGAAATTGATAATTGGGAAGTTGAAATCGTCCCGTTTATCATAGATTTTCGTGTGAAGTCGTCCATCTACGTCAATATTGAGGAAAAGATCAAGGTATGAAGCAGTCCTTCTAGTATCAGTAGTGTCCTTAATTTCAAGCTCACTGGGATATATGAGATGTAAGTATTGGCTGAAGTATGGGTTGTTAAATGATAAAACATCATCAATATATCGGAAAGTAAAATTAAAGAATTTCGCAAGGTGCTTAATAATCGTAACTGTAGATTGCGCTTTGTGAATTTTAAAACACCCTTCTTAATATTCAGGTGCTAGCTATCACTTAATTGTTTACTTTGTGTTGCTTGATCGATGTAATTTAGATTTGGTTCCTGTCGATTTTATCAAACATTTTATGTATTAACTTCCACGGTACTTGTTTGCCCGAGATGCGCATTTCATGTCTCTTCAGTGAAAATCGTAGCCTAAACTGTGCTTATGGTAACTTTGGGGACTTTTACTCCACCAGCAAAGTCATGGAACCAGTTGTATTTATAACATAAACAGTATATATTTTATTGTAGATGTTCAGAAAAAGTCAAATGGCAATTATGTCAACATTTTGATGACATAATGGTGACACCAGAAACGAGTGCATGCACTTAAGTGTGCAGACCCTTTCAAAATGTGCATTCATTTATAAATTTACATGATTATTTTTTCTGAATGTCTCGAAGAATATAGGATTTTTTTTTAATTTGATAGGTCAAACAATACATATCTTGTATACCTTACCATCCATTTAAATAGTATGATGGGACAATTACTTCCTATTTAAAAGAAAAAAAAAATGTTCGAGTTATGTTTGCCTTGTCTCATTCTTTATGATTCAAACGAAAGGACAACATATACAATAGTAAAATAGTTACTTCATAGGCTCAAGTTTCAAAACCAATGAAGCTGCGTGTGGAAAAATTATTTTACCTGTCGGCGTCATTTGACTAAGAATTCTTGTGTAATTTACCGTAATTTCTTGCAATTTTTCTCCCAAAACATCAATTGTTTGGTTACAAGTGTGGTTTCCTGAAAAGCAGAGAAATTCCAACTCAGAAAAAAACCCAGCTGACATCGATTACGAGAAAAAGAAAATTTATGTTTATGAATTCGACAAAATATCAAAAAATATAATAAGATTAAAAAGATTTTATTAACAGGTTATGCAGTTCTGATTAAATTCATTCTTAGCTGCTAAACATTTTTGATTTAAAATGATTACCTATTTTTTGAGTTAATATTCTTGTTAATTTTGAATTATTTATTTGGCTTATCATAGACGTGATCGATGGTTTAGTTATTGGGTACGAAATTTGAAACTATAATATATTAACAGTACAAAGTTCCAACTTTGTAACCTGAAAGATTCTTATATATCGTTACTTTTTCTCATCAAAATATGGTTTTAATCTCAAATATCTTATACATGTCAAATCCTTATCATTTCTCATTGTGGTGATGTCGAATTTTAATGGTCATAGAAGTAGTTTTACTGTCGCGGCTTTTATATCACACTTATATATATTACACAAATTAGTTATATTAAATTGCATAATCAATTGCAAGCTACATATAAATGAATGGAAGCATAACACTTGTACTATGAAAGTGACAACAGTAATGGGTATATCAAAATATGTATTCAGTAATTGTATTATAGCTACAATATATAAATATATTTTATTATTTAAATGATGCTTCATCTAATCACTCGGTGGCTAAAGGTATTACGCACAGACTGAATACTGTAGTTATTTGAGATAGCTCTCCGCAAAATAAAACTTATTATTCGGAGTATACGTATAAATGATAAAATCTTAAGTTCATGTTACAATATATCAAAGTTAAGACAGTGATTTGTGGCTTCAATCTACAGTCGAAACAAACGAGTGACGTCATGAGATTAGTTGAAATCAGGTTAAATCAAGCTGTCCCCAATGTTATTTATCAAAGTTTACTAATTAAAGCGCCATACTTGCCTTACTTTGAATTCTTGAATTAAAGAGGATAAATTGTAAATGTTTAAAAGCACATATTAGAGTATATGCATATTTATCATGTTTTTGTTTCTGGTCAAAATCTTTCAACGAAACAATCTTCATTTTTCTTTATCATGTCTGTATCTCTCTATTTACCGTTTTTTTGTGTTCAATAATAGATAATTTGATTGCTGGTCAAAGTAAAACTTATTTGGAAAAATGCACTTAGAATGAAAATACAAATAACAAACTTACATAAAAAGTATTGTCCGTGTGCATAAGGGTGAACATTTAATATTTGTGTTTTAGTAAATTGTTTTATAGAATTCTGGTAGAGAAAAAAAGGGGGGCATTGAAATATACATGATTAATAAAATCGATTACCTGCATTAGTATACACGCGTAAAGCACCAATTATGTCATAAAATGTATCTGTGCCGTTATATAAGACAGTGTATTCATCTGCGATAAGTTTGTGTATCCGTATTATGTAGGTATTATATGAAAGGTAAATATAATTTTCATATATATCAAGAGAATAATACCAAAAATATTTAGGGTTCGCACTAAATACTTGCTGCACGTCAGATCCATTTAAGAAAGCAGATTTGACGATGCCTTTCTCAAATTCTGTCCAGTACAAACGTCCGTGGTCAGGGTCTAAAATTAAAAAAAATCATGCATGTTTTGGTAACACATAACAATATATAACTCACATTAAGTATTAATGAGGTGCAAATTGGATACAATTAAAACATATATTTCATACATGTTTAACAATTTGCTCACACTTCCAGAGCTCTTAAATCCAAGAAAAGTTGTTGATGTGGAACTGCTTTGTTGATTGTTACTCATACCACATCGATCGTGTTATGTCTACTTATTTCTTTGTATTCCGTGTACCGATATGTTGTGTTAAACAAATTGTTGTTCTATCCACTTTCTTTTGTTAGGGGAAGTTTGAGTCCGGACATATATGTTAAACCTCGTCAAATTCTTTATGTGCAAGTTTCGAGTAAGGTGTCTTTTTTCCGTGTTTTTTTGTTACTTCGTGTCTGTTCTTTTTGTTCTTGGTCAATTTCTTTGAATATATAAGCTCTTTTTATTCTTGTTTGAACGGTTTTTTATTGTTATTGCCAGTGCATTATACATTGGGCTATACGTAGCTGATTTTTGTCTTTTTTTGAAGTTCATGCTTTGCCTATGGTTGCTTACTTCCACTGATTAAAAAAAAGGATTACTGTCGCATTTGCAATCATTCCTTATCCTTTTTTTAAATAGACCATTTTGAATGTATGTTTGTGAGGTTAATTAAACAGTAGGGTATTAATGTTCACATTGCTATTACAACATAATGTTGTTCGATTTTTAAGTATCTCGTAACTGCAAAATGGGAGTGTTTCCTTTGTCCACTTCAACGTTATGGTAGAACACATTTCGATGTACATCAGTAGTTACGAAAGTCAGCTTTTTAAATTGGGTGATATTGAATAGGTGATTTTGTTATAAACATATTTAGAGTATATTATTTTGAACATATATAATTTTGTTCCAAAACGTATGATTGTTATTTGTTTTTACATGTTCAAAAAATGGAAATTGAAAATAAATATTCCGGACCTTTAGTTATGTTTATATATCATTTGTATTGTATGTATTTCAAACCTAGTCTTATCGTGTACTTATATAATATATTTGCTACTGGACATTAAGCAAGCATTCCACCCTCTCCTTTTAACAAATGCAGATATTAATGTGAATAGATTAAATACACTCATATATAACTTTTATGTTGCCAGTTTGAAAATATAAAATAGGAGCCGCTTTTAAACTTTCCCTGTAGCTATATGCAGCTATATAATCAATCATATTTGGTTTCAAGCAACACAGACTCGAAGTTGAGACAATGTTTCTTAAACTGATCATGCAATATAATTCGTGTATTACAATCATGTTGTTTCTCAAACGCATTAAACAAATGGAAAACTTGGTACAGGCATTTCCCTATGTCGAAAATTGCGGATTAAACCCAGTTTTGAAGCTCTTACTTGTATGACAGTCCCATCAAATTCTTTTTTATTGACAACGATACGTGAACACAAAAAATAGACATCAGAGGTAAATATGACAAAAATAGGGGTACCACAGTCATACTTGGATGAAGAGTTGTCTCATTGGCACTCATACCACATCTTCCTATATCTGCAATGTATATATCAAATGAAATACCCCGCCCCCCTCACAAGCGGGGCCGTCTAGACTCAACATCATATTTTTTTTTTTAATTTGTTGGGAAAAAAGTATGTGAGGGCGGGTCCGTCTAATAAGGTAGTAGTTTCATGCAAAATAACATGTTATTCTAACATCTGTTGCCTTAATCATGTTAATTCATAGTTTTTGTTTTATTTTTTTTTCTCTTCTAATGTCTTATTTTTACTGTATACTAAAATGAATGCAATACGTATATTATGTTAGATCGTTTCCGTGTTTCTCACTTAATTCGGGAATTGCGTACTGATTTCGTACTGATTTGTTGGATGTATTCTAAACACTGTTTATAACATCTCCTTTATTTATTTTACATGCAGTAAGTGCACTTGTTAAAGAAAAGAAGGAACAAAGCCTTTTTATCTTTACAAAAAAGCAAGTCATTTAAGATCTAGTATCTTAGTCTCATAAACGAAGTGATTTCGTGACACCTATTTACTGTGATGTAATATAGTTTTTGATAAATTTCATTCTTTACAGAATGGTTAATGCTTTTGTTTAAACAGGACATCGATAAAATCAGTTGTGTGTCACTTAATAATTGCGTGTTAAGGAAGTTCACTACTGCGTTTTAGAATAACATGATTTTTTAAATATTGTTATATATTGATAGCATATACTTAGAATAACAGAAATTGACCAGCATTCGTGTCCTTGATTTTGAAATATAAGCTATTAAACATTTTGCGGGAACCGTTTTATTTTCTAAATTGTCCAGCTATTCATCATTGACACCTTTGATCGTTCATAAACTATAAAAAACAAAAATTATAATAAGAGAATTAAATGTAAATTGCAATAAAGGTACACTTGATGTGTTTTTCAAGTTTGAGAAAAAGAAAAGTAGCTACGGGGAAAAGGATAGTAAATGGTTTTCATTGATAAAACAAGAGGAATATGAATATCTGATATAAAAAGAAACGAGAGCAGCGAACGTATTTTAAATAGTTTGTTTTCACACTTGACAGATTATACAGTATATTGACTGATGACTTAATAACCAGAAGATTCGTATATTTTTATACTTTTTTTATATTTAGTGTTTTAACGCCACTTTTAAACACCACATTTCGGCTTTTTCGTGGCGGCAAGTTTTTCTGGTGGGGAAGCTGGAGTGGCCGGAGAATTTCACCGAGCTTTAATAGAAAAACTGACAATGCTAGCCAATTAAGATTGGATTCGGGTGCACCCGCATGAGCGGGGTTCGAGCTCACAACCTCAGTGTTGACTCGCTAGTGATTACAGTAGTAAATATTTACACCATTCGGCCGTCGAAGTCCTTCAAGAAGTATACACAATGGAGGATATAGACAAAGTAGGTGTCACTAAATCGTCGCTTGACCTCTTTCAAATTAACAAGATTGTCTTTCATGAGGATGTTTAATGTTTGCTTGAGATATTAACCTTAAATATTACAATTGTAAATTGAGAGAAATGAAGGTTTACCTTTGATGGTCCCAAGGTCAACAGAGTAGTGTCCTTTGGCAGTTATAATAAAGAGAATATCTTGAATAATATGTAAATATCCTTAGTAAATACTGTTGGGTGTTAATAATTAAATTAAAGTCTTTCTACCTCGAAGATGCCAAACCATTGTATGTATGATGATCCATACATTTAAAGTCGAACAATTTTCAAGCGGCGAATTTCCTGACCCTTGTATACAAGGGTCGAATTTAAGCTGTTTTGTGTACTGGCCAGCCGGACCAGTGGACTGAAAATCTACTGGTCCGGCTCCGAAGCTACTGGTCCTGCACAAATGAAATTCATTTGACAAACACTAATATAAATGAGAAATGTTTACATTTATTTTCATTATTTTCCCTTCCTTTTTTTCCTCTCCTTTATTATCGTAGTTCTTTTAATGCTGTTCTGATTGTTCTTTAGCAAGTACAGAATCTGACATAAAATTTGAAGATCTCGTTTCTTATCTAGGTCTGTAGTCCAGCAGATAGGTGAATAATTGTGCACTTTGTGTTAAAAGCATAAAATTTGGAAGAAACATAGTTTGGACCATTCTAAACAAAATTAGATATGGAGGCAAGCTTGATTTTATCCACTTCCGGTTTTATCATCAAAATGGGGGACATGCATTTGATAACTGATTAATGGTTATTCAAATTTCACAGCTGGTAGCCAAAGTTTGCTGTGTAGACTATAATATTATTGTGTATTCATGGTTTGAAATAATGTATCATTTCTTTGAAACCCCCGGGGTATTTTATTCAGAAATGTGTCACTTCCGGTAAAAAATATCACAAGTAAACGTAATTTAGAGACAAAATACATATGTTTGATAAAAAAAAAAGCAATGTTGTCCAAAAAAAGGTTAAATATCCTTGATTATTGATATTGTTCAATCAAACATCAGCATAACGAATAGTTCGATTAATTGCGTAAAAGTGGTGTCGACATTCAGAGTACTCACATGGGTTGCGTCCAATATCGTAGCGACTGCAAAGGGCTACGTAGATGTATGACTATTGAACGTGTAGCTAGCCTAGCTGCAACATAGATATAGATAGCAGCTAGACTAGCTACTCGTTCAGTAGACAAACATCTACGTAGCACTACGTAGCTGCTACGATATTGGACGCAACTCTGGTCTCTCATAACGGTGTATTCTCTTGTGACACCATTCAATACCATTCATGTATCCCCTGTTATTTTTCACCTTAACCAGCGATCTATGCCACAGTGTCAAATACAGTGAATGCATGGAAAACAGGCAATGCATATGCTTTTTCTTGTTCTAAAAAGTTAGCAAGCTCATGAATTAAAATGTATACAAAGTGGTTTCCAGTCCCAAAGCAACCCATAAATATCAGCTGCATTGTCACAATGACATGAAACAAGTACTAATACATCGGTAACAACTGTAGCAATAATTCTCATCTCGAAAATGTGTTCATCCATCTGTTAATTTGACAGAAAATGAATGAGCTCTGTTTTGTTTTTATCTACACGTGAGAAGCTCTATCGGTTTAGTGGTTAGAATGATTGCCTTTGACAACGTTTCCTTGTACTGTCAATCTTTATATTGTCTACAATAGTTACATCTTGTCAATGGTTCTAAAAAGTAAAATCGCAAATATACTAAACTCAGAGGAAAATCAAATCGGAAAGTCCCTTTTCTATTCAACGAACGACGAATAGTATCAACAACTGCTGAGGGAGCTATATCTTTAATTGATATACAGAACAAGCAGTTCGTTGCTGTCTTCAAGAAATTGATTTCCTATCTCTTCTACCACAGAACCTACATCATGGATAAACGACATTTGAGCTCTTAGTTTCTGCTCATGATCAGTTGTGTTCTCTTCATCAAGAAATCGATATATATGACTGTCCCTCTGGTATCTTTCGCCCCTCTTCTCAAACTCTTTAGCATGTCTTGTCATTTCTTGTCTAGCTGCCATCCATCTTCGCAGAGCTAATGGGTTATCTGTTAACAGTGCCTCCATCCGACTTAATAACATGTTTATTTCATGTGTTCTGTCAGACAGTGAATCATTATTTCTAAGTGCATATGTTTTTTTAGATGCATGATGACGGATCTTTGGAGAGTTAACGTTAAGGATTTGTTTGTAGCTGTTTAATATAAATATCCAAGCAATCGTTAGTGTTTCCTGCTTATAAGAGTCAGTTGTTATATATTGTCCATACAACAACATACTAAGAAGAGCTACAAGAGATCTTGAAACATAATTCTCCTCCCAGTTCACTGGAAAACTACCGTCAAACCAAAATGTAACAATAAACATGTCGCTGCGAATTATTGTTACTGCTTTATAAATCTGCATTTAGTTTTAGTCAAAGGCATCATCGCCTGCTTTCTGAAACGAGGGTTCTATATTATCTTTGAAAGCAAGTTAATTCTTTTTCCTTGTTTTTATTCCTGAATATCAGGTAAATAAGCAAGCATTAGATATAAGACTTTGTATGAGTGCCATTGAGACAAATCTCCATCCATGTCAAACATGTGAAAGCTCTCTCACAGGCAAACAACCCATAATTTTAAAATGTAAGAAGTCTATTCTTTTATCTTGAATTATGAACTCTGTCTTCAATGTCAACATCTAGATTCCTTATTCGCCTATAGAAAAAACCTGACATCTTGAATCCTGGTGCTAAATCTTCTTCGGTTATGGAATCTTCATTGTAGCTGATGATGTCAGCTAATGCGATTCCATGTCTTATTCGTGCATCTCTTCCTTATTCAGTCTCATCTTCACTAGAGACTTTTGATGCCTGTCGATAAAGGTAAGCAATACATTGGACATGATATTTCGTTTCTTGTACAATGAGGTCCCCAGCACTGAGCTTCTCTAATAAAGTTGTGTACTGAAGCATTTGTACTACACATTGACGGTGTGGGTGGGTTTCCAGCTCTGATTGCCTGTTTTGATAACATAGCATCTGTATCCTTTTGATGTCTTATTTTAGCTCTCTTTAGTTCTGTGTTTAGATGGTTAATATGCCATCATATTGTGTATACAGATGGGTCGTAGACGGTAAACATGGAAGTTCTTTGTATTTAACGAGATTTCCAGCCAAAGTAAGATATCTAGCACCAATATTGATACAATTTGAGGGTGTAGGGCATTGCAGCTATTTGTCTGTCATATTTTGACAAATTATAGATTTAACATTGAGAATAGAAATAAAATATATCAAAGAGACAACAAACTAACCAAAGAGCAGACAATAGCCGAATGCCACCAATGGTTGTTCTATGCAGCGAGAAATTCCTGCAAGCGGATGTGGTCACCAGCTGTTCCCTATACAAATGGTGTACTAATTCGGAGTAAATGGATGTCACACTAAATTCCAAAGCATATAAATGAACTAAAATCCAGTCAACCTCTTCAATATTTGGGGACGAACTACCTGGTCTTCGATTATCTGATGCCTCAATAAGTTTAAATCTTTAAGAGCTCATCTTTCAATTGTTATTTAGACTCTTGATTTATCGAAGTGTATGTCTATCTTCATTCAAATGTAAAAATGAAACAGTAGTGTTCACCATATCAATTAAATTTTAATGATCTCCAAAGAAAGAAATACCTGATTCTATTACACCATTTTTCTCACTTTTTAATCTTTAACCAAACTCATCCAAATTGCTGCTTCAGCAACACTGAAACACATCTAATACGATTCAAATCAATTAAACATCAGTTCCTTTAGTTTAAACTAAAAAAATTGAAAGAGAATTAAGAAAACTTGATATTTAAACATGCATCCGCCATTTTGGATTTTACCGGAAACTAACTATATTTCCAGCTTGCCTCCATATCTAAAATTGAATAGTATAGATAGAAGTATGTTTGAACAAAGTTTGGTGCTTTTAACACGAAGTGCACAATTCCTTCATATATTGCACCTATCTGCTGGACTACTGTCACTGCAAATTGTTCACATGATATACATAATACAATCCATTACATTGCAATCAACTATATTATTAAACCATTCGCGTTTTTTTACCTATGATTTTTGATATTTACGTTTTTTTTGGTCAAGTTCACAAACTTTATTCAGATCTTCCATTTGAATGTCACTTATTTTTTTACAAGTTGTATAACAGCTGTGTCACTAATATTGAAAATGTTGAAAAGTAATATTATAGTAACTTACGACATAAAGAGTTATCAAGACAAAATTTATACCATCCTGAAGTATAACCTGATGACCTGATTTCAAAATAATTTCTGAAATTTTAGTTTTATATAAAAATATTACGATGAAAACATATTTGAAAACGGCAACATGTACTAGCAATGTTATCAACATAAATATCTTTGTTTTTGTTATCAATTACAACTACATGAATTATTTCCATAATCTTTTCTTCATGTCCTTTCATTTGCATCAAAGGTTAAAGGTTACCAAGTACAATAAGCAATAACCATGTTACTTCAGGCTTACAAATAACCATTCTATAACAAAACAATAAGATATTGAGTATATACAATTTCGCTTCTACGAGCTGTACATTTCATACACAAAGGCAACAGTAGTATACCGCTCTTCGAAATTCATAAATCGATTGAGATGAAAAACCAAATCCGGGTTACAAACCAAAACTGAGGGAAATACATTAGCTCAAAACTGCCCGACCATCTGTTCAAATTAAAGACTAAGTAATTTTTGATTAAATTATATATTGACCTTCAAAATGTATTTTGATCTCGACCTTGTGATATTTACAGGTCAAAATATCCTGAGCTGAATGCTGTAGTCTCCAATCTAAACCCCTTTCGGTTTTCATGTCTGGTATCGCATCATATGTTTGATTATTCATCGTGACGTTGATGATTTTTAAATAATCCCAATTATCTTTTGTTTCTGTGTGTAACTGCAATTCACTTTCCATTTAGATGATTTGAAATAGTTGTTGTTATTATGAAGATAATGCAGTTTGAAATTTTGCGAATGGAGACATCCTTTTTTCCTGTATAAAAAACAGCTTTCCACCTGCAATTTTTTAAAATTGAAGAGTTTTCCTTTTTTTTTAAATAACCAAAACCATTCAATGACAATGAGATCATTTTAATCTTTTTTAATTCTTATTGATTTTTTTCATAATTTGTTTTATTTCTACAGTTGAAATTGCATCCTTTTCGAATATTTGTCAAATACGGTCATTTGATATATCAAAATGAACGTATAGATGCGCTCTTCTCAAAAATGAAATATTAATCCCGCTTTTCATTCCAGTTGGAGGGTCTGGGATCATTTATTGCAAACACATAACATTTCTCTGATGTTACATACCAAATGAATATCCAAGCGTACATTTGAAATATCGAATTGACTTTAGGTTGATAGGCTCATTCAGCCTGAGATGTGAACGGTTTCAAATGGTATCTGATTATTATGTATTCTTCATAAATAATGAAAACAACACATGTCTAATAAATGCGTTCGAAGCACAAGCTCTTCTTGATTTACCTTCATTTAATGAGAATATTTGAAACCAAAGGATGTATATAACTGAAACAGTTGCAGAGCTTTATTATCACAAATGGTCAATAATGTAGAATCTTACTACGGTCTTTTTCTAAACAGAAGAGCAATCCGTATGTCTTTATTTGTATTATGTAGGACCATTTTAATCGTTAACTCTTGTGTATTAAGCACCTTATTATCATCTACTCTATGAAACCTACATGTCACACATCATTATTCTCTATATTAAATTTATACCACTTCTATTTCTATGTTCTTCATATTTTAATACCCTATAATTCTACACTGTATATTCTTTCTATGAAGCAATTCATTGTTCCCTATTTCTTATTGCAGCATCTCAATATTTTGTATTTTCCATGTTACAACACTTCGTTATTTTTTATTCCTGATATTGTATAATACCAGCATTTTTATATTTTTTGTATATGGCCGCTCCCAATTATTCTCTATTCTTTGTATTGTCGCAGCCCATTATTTTCTATTCTTTGTATTGTCGCAGCCCATTATTTTCTATTCTTTGTATTGTCGCAGCCCATTATTTTCTATTCTTTGTATTGTCGCAGCCCATTATTTCCTATTCTTTGTATTGTCGCAGCCCATTATTTCCTATTCTTTGTATTGTCGCAGCCCATTATTTCCTAATCTTTGTATTGTCGCAGCCCATTATTTCCTATTCTTTGTATTGTCGCAGCCCATTATTTCCTATTCTTTGTATTGTCGCAGCCCATTATTTCCTATTCTTTGTATTGTCGAACCCCATTATTTTCTATTCTTTGTATTGTCGCAGCCCATTATTTCCTATTCTTTTTATTGTCGCAGCCCATTATTTCCTATTCTTTGTATTGTCGCAGCCCATTATTTCCTATTCTTTGTATTGTCGCAGCCCATTATTTCCTATTCTTTGTATTGTCGCAGCCCATTATTTCCTATTCTTTGTATTGTCGCAGCCCATTATTTCCTATTCTTTGTATTGTCGCAGCCCATTATTTCCTATTCTTTGTATTGTCGCAGCCCATTATTTCCTATTCTTTGTATTGTCGCACCCCATTATTTCCTATTCTTTGTATTGTCGCAACAAATTTTCTATTCATTGTATTATTTAACCCCATTATTTTCTATTCTTTGTATTGTCGCCTCCCCTTATTTTCTATTATTTTTATTGTAACAACCCATTATTTTATATTCATTCTATTTCTTAACCCCATTTTGCTCTATTCATTGTATTGTCACTACCCATTATTCGCTATTCTTTGTATTGTCGTACCCCATTACTTTCTACTTGTTGTTGTTAGAATTCAAACATTCTCTATTTTTTACAAATGTAGTGTAATATATTTTTATAGAGTAGCACCTAATTAGTGTCTATTCTCTATAGTGTAGGAACCCATTACTCATGTTATTCTCTTTTCTTTGTTTTATATGTTCACATTACTAGTATCCTCTTTTATTTGTTCTGTCGCACCCCGTCAATATATTTTCCTTATAATTGTCGGATCCCATTATTTTTTTGTGTATTTCATAGCACCCCAATAGTCTCTTGTCTTACTACTCAAGAGCCCTGTTATATCAATCTTTATATTGAACCATCACAGTATACTATGTTCTTTTAATTTAGTGGGTATCCATTCTTTTGATGTGTTTGAGCTTTTGTTTCTTGCCATTTAATTAACAACTTTCTGTTTTGAATTTACCTGGGAGTTCGTTTTTTTTTTGTGATTTTACTTTTAGCAACCAACTGTACTCTACTCTTGATAGTGTTACAGCTCATACTGCTATTTATTTTGTGTTCTTCAGATACTCATATCAACCATAATGTAAAACTATTTAAACACTTAGACTATCTCTTAAACATTATTATTTACAGTAAATAGATGTATCTGTACTATCTTACACAAACAATATAAATGTATAATCGGTTAAAGTTAGTTTGATAACTTCTCCATCGGAATTGAAAGGGAGTTTCCGTATTTACAATGAATGATGTCATGCAGGGTACATTATATCAATAATAAATTCATGATTATTTTTAATTGACTAACAATGCAAAAAGAATATGTGGTTTTATTGCAAATCAGACAATATCCACATGAGGCCAAATGACACAGAAATGTATTATGCAGTTAATGCTTACATCTTTACAAAATAGCTTTCAATATTACACAAACATGTAATAATGAAAGAAAAAAGTATGAATTGCCTGTTTTCGAACTGAATAAATAAATTTAAAAAAAATCATTCCTTTTATAAATCCTATATCAAGTATTTTTTCAACAAAATATAGTTTATCAGTTGTATTATATTCTAGATGGTACAATTAAATCGCATCATGTCAACAAACACATTTGTTAAATGCATGCACGTTCTGACGTATTGTTCACTGAAAACAGCCTACTAAAATCGCCTTTTGCATTTTAAGACGGTAAATGTTTTTGTTCAAGTTTCTTTTAGAACCTTTTAAACACAAGTCTGCTTACATTCTGCTTTGGTAATTAAAACCATTGACCCAAATACACTAGCAGTATGGCTAATGCATATATATGTCATCTCAATTTACATTTTCGAATGTCCCCTGTTGAATAGACTTATTATCATAGTCTGTGGTACGTTCACAAGCTTGTCCGATTGTGTTATTAGTGTTTATTATAAATGTGTTGTGGTACTCATTCTTGCATTCTCAGTATCTGTTATTATTCCTATAAATGTTTCATTTAAATTAATGAAAGTCCTTGTAATCATTCTTTTGGTAAAAATTTGAAATACGAGATAACTCCAAAATTTGGCTTCACCGCATGTAGTGTGTCGTTTACAAACCCATACGCTCTTCTTTCATGCCATTCATGTTTAAAGTTCAAGAAGTGTAGTTGTGATCAATTATTTCCACTGCCGACATATCTGTCAAACATAAATATAAATATTTAAAATATGAAGTTTTGTATGATATTCAGGGAAACAATCTCCATTACTGATAAATTGCATGTAAATTAACAAAATGAATGTCATCGTGTAGGCTTCCATATAGTTAATCAACAATTATAGGACATAAAACATGATAAATATATGTTTTCCATTCACCTCAACTGTACACCTGTTTATAGCTTCAACACGCAATGTAAAAACTCATAAATTATACTTGGCTTCTAATACTCTCGTTATATTTTCTACCCTGTGTTCGCTTTTAGGTAACGTTATTTGATGTCGCGTGTACGTTTGTTTTGCATACAATTGATGCCGTTCGTTAAGGAAGAGTCTGTATATTTTAAAGGGGACATTAACACATGACTGTTTAAATAAATGTGTTCAATGATGTCTTTTTGTTCACATGTCTGTGAATTTCAAGATGCCAGAATTGACAATCAAACACATAGAAGATCTGATAAATCATCGTGAAGAAAAAAATATGAAAGCGGGGGAGAAAGATACGAAATGGACATTCCAAGTCATAGATAATAAATAAACCAACAACGCCATGGCTTACAAAGAAAAAGACAAACGAAAGTAAGTACATAAAAGTACACAAAATACGTAAAATTGTACGCATGGGTAAGACATCATATGACACTAAGATATTTTTGGAATATCAAAAGTTTCTATTTTCACTAATTTGAACATGTACTTTAAATTAGCAATACTTACAATGTAGGATATATTCAACAGATGGTTAATTTAAAAACTGTTAGTCCGGTACGTTAA
The DNA here is from genome assembly GCF_965363235.1 of Mytilus galloprovincialis. Lineage (NCBI taxonomy): Eukaryota > Metazoa > Mollusca > Bivalvia > Mytilida > Mytilidae > Mytilus > Mytilus galloprovincialis. The sequence continues at coordinate 64,483,479 of NC_134851.1, read as the reverse complement.
GCAAAATCTTCGTATGAAAAATAAAATGTCTTTGTTCAAAATACAGGTACCAGGATTCACGTAAACACTTGTTTGTATACTCATATCATTAAAAAAAATATATGTACTGATTCTGTTTCGTCGTTGGATACTCTATATTTTAGTTTTGTGTATACTATACTTTATCATTTTGTAGACAAGTGTTTGTGTAATGTGATATACTTTGTAAATTCTAGTCTGCGGATAAAAAGCTGTTATGCAGTTGATACACACTTGCAATTATCACATGTTCGCGAAAAAATAATAATAAAAAAAAGTGTGTTCAGTTTAACTGTAGATATAAGAAGATATGGCATGAGTGCTACTAACACAAATCACTATCCAAGTTACAAGTTGTAAAAAATATGTGTATATTTAAAAAAAAATGCATATCAATTTAAAATAACAATCATTTGATTGTGCATATGTAATATTTAACATGGTTGTGCTAGTTTGTATAACACGTTTTGCTATGAGCATCACTGATGAGTCTTATATAGACGAAACGCGCGTCTGGCGTACTAAATTATAATCCTGGTACCTTTGATAACTATTTGAATTACTCACCTGTGAATACAAGAAGAGTTAATTAAGTTCATGTTTGTAAAAACCTCATATACATTAATTTTACTCATGTCCTTAAGGAAAAAAGAATCATGATTATATCAAATTAATAAAACATAAGTTTGTTTAAAATCATTATATTAACATGTGCAAATTTAAAGATATGTATAATCAAATATCAATAATTCATAAGATGACGTTCATTGATTTGCAAACCATTTCTTCATGGAGTGTATATTTTGTTTGCAGGAAAATATCATTCGAAAAAAAGAAAGTGGATACAGGTTTTGTTTCAAATATCACATTATCAAATTAATCAAACCAAACATTAAAAATGTATGACACAACTTGACATATAAGATTGATTAACTTGTAATTAAGTATCTAGAAAACATCTTAACTATATTGTAACATGTCACTTATGTTTATTGTCAATGCCCTCGAAATTAAATTTTCGAAAGAACAGAGATCTGCAGTTTATTTTATTTTGTATTATTGTTTCCTTTTTTAACTGGAAATTGATTCACTTGACTGTGTAGGTATACAAAGTAGCATATGCTTATTCGGTTGTACTATTAGGTTGGCTAGGTTGTTTTGTTCATTGATAACTCATATATGGTCTTGAAGTCATAAAACTTTCGACTTAATATTTATTTGTACCCATACTCCAAAATTAACCAATCAAAATGCTGGATTTTATGTTTGGAGCATGAATTTTGTGCTTCGAGCACTGAGCAAAGTTTTAAGCGTGAATAATGACTGCTCTCTATTATTCATAGACATCCGTTACCATTAGTATTGGTTTTTTCGTTGATTAAGTTGAAACTTAGGAACCCCGAATTTTAATGTTTAACGCACTACAATGTTCTATAGAAATGTATGCAGACTTACTATTTACAACGAATTAGATATCCACGAAAAGGCAAGGTTTCCTCTTTCCATGAAAATTGGTAAAAACAAAAGTGCATACATAAAGCGAGATACTAGTGTTAGTTAACAATTACATTTTTTTTAATTTAATGCGAATTAATAGTTATGAGATAATGTTGACCATATAGTTGATTAGCACAAGCAGTACATAACTATTACCCAATATTGAGTCATAGACAAACAAAAAAGGTTATCATCGTTAGCTAACGACAGATAAAATTATATAAATAATATAAATATAATATATGCATTATATATTTAGGTCAATAATTCAAACACTTGATGCAAACATTATTTTAATATATTCATCCTAATATAGGGCCATTATCCATTGTGGGTATGCATGTGACAAATTACTATTTACACAGATTTAATTTCATATCATCAAATAAAAAGATATAGCCAACCATATATGAATTCATTCGTTAAGACATATCCACATGTTTTGAACCTATTTGGCTTCAAATATTTGGGACTGGTAATCTTATCATTCAAATATTTAATTTATTGTCTGGATAAATATCGACAAAAAGATGTAGACACATTCCCCATTTCCATTCTCAATTTTATGTACATGTATTATCCTTTAATGAATTTGGGAACACTCTAATACGAAATAAAAGACGATTTCTAGCCTATTTTATATCGACTAAATTTTCATACAGTTGAAGATTTTGCCTAGAGAATTTTTTAACCCGAAATATGTCGATACATGTTATGTTTATCATTTGCATTTAGTGAAATTTAATTTTGTGTAGAAAAATTGGCATCGTTAATGTGATTTTATTTTGATCGACCAAAAATATAAACATTAAACAAATATGTCAGATAATGGATTTAAACCCTTTTTCCAATACGTTTATTCTTACCATCATAAAAAACTACACTATTGATTCCAGCTGTATCTGTGTGTACGACCTCTGTCATTGTAATTGATGATACTGTGACCTTCAATATTTGATTACCATTTGAGCAATATATTGTGCTACCATACACATAAATGCCTATGTTTGTTCTGGTTTTATTCGTGCTGACAACTTTGATAGCATTTGTTCCATTGAGACCAGAAGATTCTAAATCCCCATTTTGGTATTCCATCCAGTACAAACGATTCTTATAAGCATCTGGAATAGCAATGGTGGTTTTGGATTTGTTTCAATTTCAGTTAGGTGAAAAGGGGAATTATAGGTAAAACGTTAGGAATCTTTTGTGTAAATGAAATGAGCACGTTTTTCGAACAGATATGACAATATATGATGGTGACATTATTTTCTCACTGATAAAACCGGTCTTAACGGTTGTCATGTGTAGGTGTATTGATACTTCTGACGCCTTTACTTTATGGTCACTGTTGCTCACTAGTTTACGATAAGACATTTGTCACAATATCTGTATAAGTACTTAGACAAAAAAAAACTGAGGTTTAATTCAGATTTGATAGTTGAATATTTCAGTATGGTTTCACATGGCATTCATGTTGTTATTATATTGATATATAATAAACACATATTTCTTCACATTTTACAAACAATTAATTGCACTGTTTATTGGTAATGTCATGTAATACATAACACAATGATATAACTACACACATAGTACTAGTTATACGTATAATGATTATGAAATTGTTGATTAACAGCTTAAATGTCGAGTTCAACAATGATTTTGAATATAGTTTCGCAGTAAATTACAGTAACAACTATAGTTTCTCGAATAGAATGTTGCGACAAAGGTTGAAGTTGATCTTTTTTCTAGGAATCAACCCCAGTCTTACATCATTAAAAACTGCAAGGAAGTTGCGTCTAAAGATAATACTCAACATTTATTAGTTATTAGTCTCTGGTTTTAGCTGAACAAGTGTTTACACGTTAATTTAGGATTTCTATTGAATGATACTTCAAAACTGAACTGAAATAATAACTACATATCTACATAATTACTACCAGTTCTACCGAAAATAGGAATATCCTAAATGAGATTTAAAGCATATTGCATTGCCTGATAGCTAAGATTCAAAGAGTTGTAGATCGATAGGAACTTTGTAATATATTAGTATGCTATAGATGACTTTTGGCTATTTCTCGCTTTTTTATACTATCATTGTCATTTTGACCCTCTCAATTTTATGGCAAATACTCTTGTTAGAGAATAGAAACGTGACTAATAGCTCAACTGTTATTGTTTAACATTAGTTGCTCCCAATTCATAAATACTTGCTTAAGGAGAAAGTAAAATCGTAAACATACTGAACTCTGAGAAAAATTCAAAACGGAAAGTCCCTAATCAAATGGAAATGTACTTTCAAACGACATCATGGTACTAGGGTTAGGCGTATTTTCGTCACCTTCCATAAACGTGAATTAATTTCAGTTATCAAACGAACGGTAACAGAACACCTCTATACTCTTTTTTCGTTACATGTTCATAATACATTGTTATATATTCTTTTCGATGTTTTACTAAATCCAAGGATCATAACTTGAACTTAAACCGTAACTTGTTGAGTTACAACTTTATACCAATTATCAAATCAATATCTTCAAGAGTGAAAAAAAGTGTAGAAAACTGATTATGTTTGTGATTTTTTGGGTCAAAGGACCATAACTCCACACACAATTAAATTAAGTAATAAAAAACTGAAAAATTTCTTTAAAAACCCTACTTATAACAGTAGCCGAACTATAAATTCTCCAATTGGCCTGGATATTTCATAAAATATATATATTTACCTAATCATCACTTTAAATACTTTTCACATTTGCTCTTACTACTTTAGTTTATGAGAAATAAGCCAAAAGCTACATTTGATCCTTATCTTCTTGTTTTAGCAACATTGGTCATGTTTGTTGATAGTTGTTGATTAAGTTTCAGAGAAGATTTTTAATGTAAGCAAATATGTTGAACAAATTGTGTTAAATTGTTTTTAAAGGTCAATAACTTCTTTAGAGATCAATTGACTATTTTGGTAATTTTCACTTTTTTGTAGCACTTACAATGTACTTTGCTAAAGATTGTTGCTGTTTGCAATTTATCTTGATCTTCAAAACTATTCAAGATAATAACCAAAAACTGGATAATTTCTTTTGAATTAACATATACATGTGGCAGCAACTCAACATCTTGTCTATACATTTCAGGTCTGATAAACAGACGACGATGACGACAGATGACCGACGACAACGGACGCCAAGTGATGGCATGAGCTCACATGGGAACCTTCAGGCCCAATGAGCTTAACAATGATGACAGAAAGTTTTTAAACTTAATCATCTATATCTACACACAATTTCACAGTTCACTTTTAAAATCGAGGTTATCGGTCATCGGAACCACACATGTTATACCCATGTCGTCTTATTCTTTTAACACAACCCATTGCGTGTACATACCTATACCCAAACCAGTGACATCTACCGACTCTTTGACTGTCTGCTTTTCACCACTAGTTAATCTATATCTTTTAATTGTGTTTGTCTTTGTACTATAATACAGCCAGCTGCAATTACATAGTAAAAAGGAAGGAAAGAGTTATGAATGAATAATGTTAGTTGACATCAAATTGGATGTTGGCATATTCCTTAAAAGGAACATGTTGTTGCTTGGCTTCCATCACATGGACTCATTTAATTCTTTTACAAAAAATGTTTCTTTCGTCGATATATTTCCATTTTATTTGTCATCATAAAGTTAATATCACGTGGGTACCTCATTCAAATTCAAATCGTCACTCCAAACACGAGTATAGCGAACACGTTGTGATGTATAATTACCGTTATACGGTGCCAGATGAGCAACACCTAAAAAAAAATAAACAATCGTCCCTTTAGTAGTATTGTTTTGTGAAGACTTCTCGTGTAAAAAAAACATAATGTCAATGTCTGGAAAAGGATAGTTTTTGCTGTTAATACATACCTGTTCACATAATCTAATGTAATAGCATAAAGTTTGTCATCTTGAAGAATTGATATCTTATTTGTCCCATCAAAATCACATCTATATATCTTTTGTTGGTATATTTCTGTCCAATACACATGATTCAATAACGGGTCAATAACCAGAGCTATTGGTTCGCTGGCAGCTGCTACGAATTTTGTGCTATAAGCTGTTTCTAATGGATAACGAAATCTATGAAAGGTAAATAATATTTTTGTATAAAATTGATATAACCCGTGCGTTTGAAGCGCTTTTCGTGATTTCCTTCTTGAAATATCCCAAGTTATTGCCAAAAAAAAAAGAAAACATACAACACAAGCGCCTGTATACGGAGTTTATATATTTCCCAATCGGTAATATTCCCGGTCGTGTATTTTCTTCATAGAGGGATGCTGCTCACAAGGAATATATTAAACCAAGAGCTACAAACGATGTTGTTGAAATCATCCGTTTGTAAATTTCACGAACGACATCATGAGTTGGTTGAAAGTAATGGTATATTCATTTCACAGATAATAGCGGATATTTTCTCAATATCGTAACTACATGTACAACCTCGATCCCTTTGCACGAATGTGACCTACGAAATTCGACTGCTTGCAGGGTTTGAAATAAAATCAGCAACACGACCAGTGCCATATCATGCACATGTAGAACAGGATCTGCTTACCCTTCCGAAGCAACTGACATCACCCCGATGGTTTCGGTGGGGTTAGTGTTGTTTATTGTTTTGTTTTGTGTACTATTAATTATCTGTTTGTCTTTGTCTTTTATAGTCATGCATGTCGTAGTCAGTTTATTATTTTTATGAGTTTTGATGTCCCTCTGGTATCATTCGCCCATCTTATCAGAGCTGATAATATTGAACAAAACCATGACCAATTCACCAAGACAAAGTGGTAAACATGAAAAATGAAACCAAGGTGTGTTGCTCCCATGTAAACAATACATATGAGAATAGATTACATGGATAATGCAAAAAAAAAAAAAAACTAATTATCAACTAAACATAACAATATGAATGGACAATTGTTTTTTTCTACATTATCAGTATTTTGAGGATATAATATCGTCGTACAAAAATGTATCTTTCATAGATATGTTAACTTCTCTTTTTTATTGAAGTTTTTTTCTCTCTCAAAACAAATGTTTCATATTTGCAAATCCCATATAACACCTTACATGTATGTACTTATATTTAAAAGTTGTTGCTGTTCATTCTAAGTTATAGTTCTAATATAGTTCCTCCAAAATATCTTACGATTTCACCGATTTTTTTTAATATAAGACCATTGGTTTCATTTATTGACGATCACTACAAGATATTTTATTAAAATCAGTTGAAGAGGAATTCACTGAAAATAACGGAGCATATCACAACACTGTAAAGTCACACAGAAGTTACTATTTATATGTAAAAACATTCTTGCTGCGCACGCATACAGCTGATATTTCTACCATTTGATATGAATTTTCAGGATTTTTGTTTCGTATCATTATTTTCTTGATAGATAGATAGATAGTTTATTCTCATAAAACCATGCAAGTACAAAGGTTACAGAGAAGTTAAAAAATAATATATATATAAACCAGGAGTCACAAGTGCTGACGTTAAAATTATCCCTTCGTAAGATTTAAGTTTTGTTTCCGTTATCAAGATCATGGAATATCTGTTTCACTGATGATAACATATACAAGTATGTTAATAATGTCGTATCTACGGTCGCGTCCACGTTTACCGAATTTACTGAAAGATTTGGCCTTATACAACATACATATGCATATCGTCTGTTTATATGGTTAATAAGCGTTTCTCGTTTCATATTTTATAAAGATACGACCGTTTGTTTTCCCGTTTGTATGGTTTTGCACTAGTAATTTTTGAGGTACTTTATAGATTATTGTTCGGCGTGAGCCTAGGATCCGTGTTGAAGCTCGTACCTTGACCTATAATGTATATATAAATAGGAAGATGTGGTATGATTGCCAATGAGAAAACTTTCCACAAGAGACCAAAATGACAAAGAAATTGACAACTATAGGTAACCGTACGGCCTATAATGTTTTACTTGGGTGGAGTGTTGTCTAATTGCACTTATACAACAGCTTTTTATATCAATATATCAATTTCAAGATTACAAGAAAATGTTTTAATTGATTACCTTAGAATGTCGTTCTTATTATGCCTTGGGAAAAACACATATCCAGTTTTATAATCATAGTCTAACGAATATATATTACTCTGTAGATTCGATAATAAAGTTGATACTACTCCATTAAGCAAGTTTCTTTCTTTGATTGAACCATTAATTGAAAAGATTATCTTGTTTTGAAGTCCTGGAATTAGATTAAAAAAAAACAACGTTTCATTTAAATTCTACTCGGCTTTTTCTTTTTTCACATTTTGTTTCACTAGAGACGCAGTACTAGAAAGTTTTGGCTGTAAAGGCTGTATTTTTGAATTCTTCTTTTTCTTTGTAGTGTTTACGTGCCTCTTGAACAATTTACTTCCAAATGCCGCTAAACGTATATTTATTTAGAGCAAAACAAAGAACACAAACTAGCAATGTTAATTCAGAAAAAAAAAAAAAACAATTTATATAGCAAGACACTTGATGAGTGAGGTTGGTAGATGTTATATAAATAGTGTTAAAAGATTTTGTGTCGACCTTAAAAAATGAATAAAACAAATATTGTGTAGTCATTAACATCGTCGCTTCATACCATAACTTTGACTAACAGGAACATGACGATATCATAGAAAAATGTCAGCTTCATTTAAACATTTATGAAATGTATTACAGATTCGATCGATCAATCTAATATTTCTCTCGCATAATTCATCGTGTGGTAAGCATCAACTGTAGCTAGAGTTTGGTTGTTTACTAATTTTATCAACTAGTTTGTGCTGATATTAACATCAAGAGTTGTCGTCACGTTAAATGTCTGAATGACAACACAAACATGAAAAATTATAAAGTATCAGACGAATTTGACCATATAACAACAATTTTTTGTAGGAAAAATACGGTCGTATTTAAGGTACATAGGATCACCTTTCAATTATATACCAATTGTATTCATCATTTGTCGTAAAGAGAATTAGGTTATCGTTTTGTTCCTTCAATTAAAAACTATTACGTGAATGTCTATTTTAAAACACATATGTGCCTTATTTGTTTTTCCCGTTTGAATGGTTTTACACTAGTAATTTTTGGGCCCTGTATAGCTTGCTGTTCGGTGTGAACCAAGGCTCCGTGTTGAAGGGCGTACCTTGACCTATAATGGTTTAATCTTATTAATTGTTACTTGAATGGAGAGTTCTCTCATTGGCATTCATACCACATCTTCTAATATCTACTTACCTCTACTGATGAAGCAGAGAAAGATAAGCAGCTCAATAGAAACAAAAACACTATATTCCATCACGATGTTATCTGCAAAATATAAAGAATCTATTATAATATTAATCAAAGTAAAAAAAAAAACCTTAATGCAAATTGTTATAACATGTATAATATATTGAAAATTAAACCTTTTTAAATGGTTCGTTTTCATCGGGCATTCTCTGTATTTTTTTTTATTCAGGCTGTGTTTAGCTACTTTTCTGTTTGATAAATGTCTTAGTACAAATTTCAACGCACATAGAAACGGACTAGTTTGTAGCAATAGCCCTATACCTGACTTGATGCATACATTTCAGAAGATTTGGTATGAGTGCCTTTTAGACTCTCAATCCAAGTCACAATTTGTACAAAGTCAACCATTATGGGTCAAAGTTGCGATCTGCAACACGAAGCCTACTCTTACACCGAATAGCAAGCTATACAGGGCCCCAAAATTGACTACTGGAAAACCTTTTAGACACTTGTGAATCACATCAACAAACGACAACCGCTAAGCATCCGTTTTCTGACTTAGGACAGATACGAAAAAAAACCTTCACCGTTACCTGAAACAATAATTTTACATCACAATCTAACAAGGAACACTATAAAACAGTATATTTTACGAATATATGATGTGTTAGTAACGAGATTACTACTAGTATCACTTACCCTGAGATGTATAAAATAAATTGCAAAATTATATATTTCAAATCAAGAATCCTATTGACAAGCAAGGTAAATAATGAAATGCAAATATAAATTGTTGTTACTAAATTCTTCCGTATCAAATTCCAGTTTGATGAAAGAATGACCTTTCAGTTAATATTATGCTTCTTTTGTGTAAAAAGAATGTTTGACGTTCCGCATCCTTTGTATTCATTTTTTAAATATCTCGCTACGAGTGTACTTTGTTTACATTTAACACAAGTAATGAATACACAAAAAGTGTTCAACGATAGAGACATGGATACTAAGAGTTGTAACAAATAAATTAATCTAAACTATGTACCTTTAATACAGATAATTTTCATATTATTGCTTTTAACCATGTCATTTGTACTGTTCAACCTTTGTATTTTAATTCAAGTAAAAGAATGTGATGTGCTTACACTATAATTTTGTTGAGTTTGTAAAAAAAATGTATAATCAAACATATTTAGAAATACTTACCAACCATATAAGCTAGTAAGTTAATATCGATACAACTGATATCACTCTGTACAGTAACAAGTATTTTCTCATAAAAACTATACTTGATACGGTCGACGCACTTCAGAAACATGATACAACGAAAAAATAAACCATAAGGTATGATGTCTTATATGAAAGGATTAACCAATTTACGTGTGTTTATTAAATATTTCACGTTTACATAAGTAAATCTTTTTGAAGATTGATTGCCAATGAAACAATTATCAGTTAGAGATAAAAACAAAACGGAGGCGAAAGCAATTGCAGGTGTACGGTATGCAAAAATGAGAAATACATATATGTACAATCAGCTCTAACAGACCCCGACATTAAAATGTGAAACAATTCAAATGAGATCAATTACACTATAATTTATGTATTGCAACCAACAAAAAGCAATGATGCCAGCTATGAAGAGAAGACAACTTTGGACATTCACTTAAAGATTAGAATGGGTACAACATTTGTGTCAGCACTCGACCCTTTCCCAGCTGTTTTAAAAAAATAACATAAAAAAAGTAAACACTAGTAATAAATTGCTTACCTTAAACCGGTAGAAGCACACATGATTTAATAAACAAAACAAATATATACTAAGCTGAACTATAAGAGTACAAACAACGTTAACGATGTAATAAACTCTCTGTTTGTTGGGAAATAGATGAACATATGATACGGAAAACCAAACTGTGCAAAACATAGATGTCTTATTCAACAATTAGGTAATTAACAACTCATCCACTAGACTTCTAACCTAACTCTGGTGTAGGATGGAGTTGTCTATCTTTGTCCTAATCCAAGCAACCAATGCCAAATATCTTCCACCTGTCAATCGAAGAATTAGTTTATCTTTATGGACTCATTAAATATTAGAAAAGGCTTGCAGAAAATATATAACTTATATGGTTTGTCAATAAGTTATTACAAGTTGGTGTAGGTCTGTTGACATTTCCTTTTGCGATATAACGGTAATGACCATGTAGCATATTTGATTTGTACACTTATTAGGTCTTTCCACTTAACTGTGGAAAGACCTATTGTATTTCTTCTGACTATGAGGTCTTTTCACTTTTCTGTGGAAAGACCTATTGTATTTGTTCTGATTATTATTATTATTATTATTATTATGTCTTTCATCTTTTCTGTGGAAAGACCTCTTGTATTTTTTCTGATTATTTATTTTTTCTTCCGCCTAATCTTCTTCTTGCGATAAATATTCGTTTCGCAATATGTCGCTTAGATATTTCTCATATTGTATCGTATAGTTTAAGCGATTTTAAATTTCACTCTGCTAAGAAAACAATTTACTTTGTAAGAGTTATCTCCACGAACACTGTTTTATAGAATTGCTTGTTATATCCTTCGCATGATTTGTCCTATTTTGACCGAAGCGATATGAACACTCCATATGAGAGTTATTTCCATTTATGCATTTGATATAAGTGATATGCATTTCTACCTTGTAAACCTTAAGTTATAGAGACCTAGGATATTTTGATTTGAGGTCCTTGATACAAAAATAAGAAAAGCAGGTCAAGGTGAAAGGTCAGGGTCAAGTTTAAAATTTTGACTTTTGCTTATTTTTTTCATTTTCTCCAACATTTTCAAAGATATATATAAAAGAACAAGTGCAAAATGTTTGATATACTGTTATAAAGATATGTTATATTTGGTCTGAAACAATCCAATTGCATCTTATTAGAGTTACTGTCCCTGAAATGTTTAATAATAAGGTTAATTGTTTATTACTCTAACTTGGTTGATTATAAAGCCATATGACCTTTAACAAAAGGTCGGATGACATCTGACGTTGAAAAAAACACCTATTAGTTGTGGAGTTATAAATACCGCAAATTCTGAAGAAGTGGCATTTCATTTATTCAGACAAATCACACGATACTTAAATCTTAGAAACATTAAGATATTCAATCATTGTAACTGAAACCATAGATGAAGTTACCTATCGTATTAAACAAAATGTGTTTTTTTCTTCTTCAGAATTTGCGGTATTTATAACTCCACAAATAATAGGTGTTACTTTAAAAATTGAGAAAGGAAATGGGGAATGTGTCAAAGCGACAACAACCCGATCATAGAGCAGACAACAGCCTTAGGCCGCCAATGGGTCTTCAATGTAGCGAGAAACTCCCGTACCCGTAGGCGTCCTTCAGCTAGCACCTTAAAAAATATGTATACTAGTACAGTGATAATGGACGTCATACTAAACTCCGAATTATACACAAGAAACTAAAATTTAAAATCATAATAAACGTTTTAACAGTATCATGATTTGAGTATAATGATATTCATCGCTTATCTACCTATGTTAGAAGTATATAACATTGTTATGATTGATAAAGCGACCAAATGACGAGTAATTGTAAAGATGTCTTTTTACACAATAAAAAACATCGGATACCGACCATTGAGCTATAAAAGACTATCAATTGGCTAGATGTTAAAAAGTTCAATTTATGAACCATCAATAAAGGTAGCCAATAATGGCAACAAACACTTGATCAGAGATTCACAATGAAATAATTAAAAAATGTTAACACAACCGTTTTGATGATATACCGGATATAAAACAAATGCAAATACAACTTTAAATTTATATGTGAACGAGTTGTGTCATACGTACGAAATAACCAGACATTTGAATTTACTACAGAATTAGATTTTGCTGGAGGGATAATTAAGGTTCGTGGATTTCATGACGACCAATTGTTTAACGTAAATGGATACTGGCATTAGAATAACGGAAGAATACAATTTATTAAGCAGTACCAGGAACTACACATGGCGCATTATCAATTGAACAACTTAACTGCTTCTGGGCATATTGGAAATGCTATTAATTTCCGTATGACGCACGTTCAGAGTTGTTTAAACTAAAGAATTGTTTTTTGATTACACAACATCTCATATATCGTTCTACGAGTTATAAACACTTAAATCTAGTTAATTTACACTATAGTTACTGACTAGAGGTGTGTGGTATATAAAGATATAAAATAGCACGTTCTTAAATATAGGAATATATATCAATCAAATTTTCTATTAAAATGAGGATGCATAATGGGATAAAATGAAGTTCAGCTGGATTTGATATATTGAAACAGCAAGCCATACAAAAAAAGAAACTGTGGTTCTCAAAAGTGTGCATAATTTTACTTACTTGCCTGTTATAAAACAATGCTAAGTTTCTTACAAAACTATATATCTACCTATGTTGTGTTGTAAAACAATTTCACTATACAGCAAACATTGGTTTAGATTGTGTTTACCTGTTTGTAAAATGACTGACAGTAGCTATGCTTATGGATGGGAAGTTAACAGCCGGTTCATTGTTCGATATTCGATATTCAATCTGTTAGCAGTCGGTTTATATTCAAATTAAGATGACAATTATAATATTCGAAAAAACTGATTCTCATAGTTAATAGGAATGCAAATAAATGTAGAACATTGTTGTATGACCCCTTCAAGCAGTCGAAAAACAGAAGTAATAATAAAGAACACACGCCGAGGTGTATCAACTAGAGGGCAAATCTCTATTTGCAGGTTTCTGCTGGAACACTGAAGTACTAAAATTAAATGTTCACTATAATGGTACAATCAAAATTGTCTTTTTAGACCAATAATTTTCGTAACCGCATTTTCAATCCGGTTTGTGTTTTTATCTAATGTTACGTTTGGTTAAATAAGCTCTTCGTCAGAAGTAAAACTTTTAGTTTTCAAATGTTATTGCTCTGAGATTCCTGCATAGAAACTAACTTATCTTTATGATGTGTCTTTTATATGGTTATGTTACAATACTATCTAAGGTTAGGGTGAAGATTTGCGTTTATTTAAACGTTAAACTTACTGCCTTTGTATTCACCTGCTATAAGTCAAGAGCCTATTCTTAAAATGTTGTCTTTTCTATATTTTTTTTCTTTTTGTTTATCTAGATGGAATCGATGGATTGTCTGTTCTAATTGTTATATTAACTAGTCATTTTCGGGCGCTATATAACTAGCTGTTCGATGTTTTCCTGTGTAATAGGCCGTATTTTGGTCAATAATTGTTAACATTTATACATTGTGATTTATATGGAGTGTTGTCGCACTGGCACTCTAACCACATCGTTTTATTTATATTGACCAATTATCCTTTAAAAAACATTAATTCAATACAAAAACCGTTGTTTAGAGAACAATTGAAGGTCTTTCCAGAAGCTAGTTGTTGTTTACTCAAAATCAATATTGGCATCTAATCATAGGTTTCTTCATACTGATGGGATAAATGAGTGGTTTCTGTATACTTTTGACAGAATATTGGAGATCATTAGCTACTTCTGGTGAGGTTAATGTCACTTCCGGTCTTATATGATAGCTTCTTTTACACTGATTCCATAAACATATAGTTCCTATATAGTTTTTTCCTGTACACCAGGAGATAATTGGCCACTTATGGTTCATAGAAAGTCACTTCTAGTCTTGAGTGATAAGATTATGTATTTAAATTACAAAATATATTGATTCCGAGTACTTTTTCATGAAAAATGTGCAAAAATGGCAACTTCCGGTTTTCTCAAGGTCACTTCCGGTTGTCATTTTTTAAGTTCATATATCACCCAACTTTTAATATCAGGTCATATGGCTTTATAATGTAGCAAGTTGAAGTAATAATCAATTAACCTTAATACGCCGTTTCAGGGGAACTTACTTCTATAAGATGTCATTAGATTGTTTCAGACTAAATGTAACATATCTTCATTACAATAAAGCAAACCTTTTGCACTAATACTTTTATACATATATTTTAAAGTATTGGAGAAAATTAAAAAACAAGGAAAAGTTGATAGCTTGACCTTTACCTAATCAATGATATTTTTAAACTCATAAATGCACGACAAACATATAACGATGCTACACAGAATAAGAAAACAAAACACATTCTGACAAACAAGATTTCCTACAACACAACATAACATATCAACGTCTGAACAGCACGAACTTCACTAATACAGGAACGAAGGATAACAGAGAGACAGTCAAACACATAAATCGAAAACAAACTGACAACGCCATGGTTCAAAATGAAAAAGACAAACAGACAAACAATAGTACACATGACACATCATAGAAAACTTAAGAATAAGCAACACAAACCCCACCAAAAACTAGGGGTGATCGCAGGTGCTCCGGAAGGGTAAGCAGATCCTGCTACACCTGTGGCACCCGTCGTGTTGCTTTTGTGATAACAAATACGGTTAATAGTCTAAAATACCGTTTTTGATTTCAAGATTGGCAACTATCATGATGTTCGTTAAAGCAGGGCAACCCTACATTTTGTGGATCATTTAAATGTTAGCTACTTCTGACAATAGAAGCTATATTGCTACATCCCTCTTCCGAAACTAAGTGTGCAGTATGTAATTTTGTACAGTGCTAAACTGTACTGGAGTAAGTTAACATGAAACACAGAACAATTAATACTTTGGTTTGTAGCATTTACCTGCATTGTACTAATCATATCGTATATCTCTCAATTATAAACAATCCTAATAATTGATGCTCGAACAATTTATATCTTGTTGTTCTTAGTAACAAAATGTATGTTTAATGAATTAAAAACAACATGTACATGAATCCTATCAATAACACAAAACATGGCTTATAATCGTCACATTTGTAATATTAATCAATCTTAAGAATATGCATTAAATATTTGATGTTTGAACATTGACATGTCTGCAGCGCGAGTAACTGCATTGAGTATGAATTCAATCTGTTCCTGTTAGTTTTGGCACTCATTTGTTTCTGTAAAACCAAAACAATTTTTTTTAAAGTTTATAACGATTATTTCAATATGGTTTACAAAATTAATGGATGGCCTTGCCATGGCTATTATTAATTCAGAGAGTTAGAAACTTATTTTTGTTTGAATATCTGAATATAATAATAAAAAGGCACACTCACAACATGCAATATAAACATTAAATACACTAATGTTGGAATCTATACTTCTATAACATAAACATGATCAATATCGTTTTCGACAGGAACAGAAAATTGATCAAAATATGATGAAAGGGGTGTGATTCCATCAAAACAGGCAAACACCTATATTTATACGCAAGCGAAAACGACAAAACAGTTATCACATGAGAACAATGTCGATATCGATTATGTCTTTTGCCACAATCACACGGTGTGACATCTTTTGGAAATGATCGACGTTATAAAGGTATTTGTCAACCTCCATCCACATTTTACTATTCTAAAATGCATGACTAAGGTGTCTGCAAATTTTCAAAATGTTTCTGCTATTCAGACCAAATTATTTTCAAATTATTGTGAGACCTTATGAGATACATAATTGAGGTGTTTACATTTTTTATAATTGTTTACAAAATAATGTTATGATTTTGCAGTTTAGAAATCATTGGAACAACCACATAAATACGTTAGGGTTGTAACTCTCATAATGATCATAATATACTATTGGTAGTTTAAACTTCTGCCTTATTCTAGAGTTTCCCTTGGACAGTTTTCTATGAATATTCCTTCTTTAGTGACAATCATATATATATATAAAGATATTTGTATTCTCAGACTATCATTGAAGTTTTTGGATTGACATTGTTATTTACGAGCGACATAATACTAGATTGTGAACTCATTGAACGTCTATATTCCATTTGAATTCATAGTAAGGAGAGGAATTCCGAATAAAGAAAAGTCAAAATATTAGACATGTATTTGAACTGTTAAGTTGACATTTTAATTTGTATCATATGACTTGTAAAATGCCTAGAAATCTTGTTGAACTCTTTGTCTTTTGATGGCTACAATTTAAAGGTGATTCCTGGCTGTATGACAAATTAAAGTTTCTCCAATACTTTAAAAGATATGTATAAAAGTATAAGTTCAAGATAACCCAAATCTGCAACATACGTGGGCATATTCAACAGAACTGTTTTAAGATGAGTAATAACATTGTTGAGTGTACAAATAACTTTAATATGAACATGCATGTCTATCATGTTGTGTTTGTGGCAACAAGTTTTGTTACAAATTATTCTGTTATTTTTCTCAATTGATTGTGTCATCTTTTACATGTCGGGGAATTTTATAGCCATACGGTATGTGTTATTATCATTGTTAAAGGCCGTACGGTTCCTCATAATTGTTTAATCGGTACTCATACTACATCTTCTTTTTTATAATGTTTACTTCATCGCTTACAAACCCTATTATAATCTGTTTGCAACTTTATTGTTCAATTTCCAGTTAACAGAAATAAAAAGAAAAAAAAACTCGAATATTCAGCATTCAGTGATCTTGATAACAGTTAATCCGTCAAACCTATTACACGAGTAACAGTATTGTTTCCATTTTTAATAGTAATATCAGTTCTTAAAGGTCTCATTAGTTAGTTGTTTGGTATGATTTATAGCAAACTTTTTCTAAGATTGTCCGTTTAAAAATTAATAAATCACAATGAAACTTCGGTTTTAACTTCGAAATGTTATTCCTAATCAATATCGATTTGTATATATATCGTGCTTTCAATCATTCGGCATTAAACTTTGCTAAAAAAAATATATCAAGAAAAGCGTGTCGAACTCATTAATTTTATGCTGAATTGTTTTCGTTTTTTTATACAAACTAGCACATGTAAACAATGGAATTTAATGTCATGCAAAGTGGTTTGTTATGTTGTACTACTGCAGTAGAGTAAAATTTATATTTTGCAACTGTTATTTGAAGTCAGTAATCATAGCATTGTATTGACGTGTTTACACGTTTAAATGGAACTTCTACACATACACATATAAAGTAAATACATAAATGATGAACAGATATTTACTCACCGTTGAAAATCCGTGCAGGCGGAAATTTATATATTGCTCTTGAAAATATTTTATATATAATTGCACAGTTCTTAAAAGCAAAGACAACGATAATACAATATCTAGATTATACAAAATTACACTAAGATTAAGTAATCCATTGATAGAAAGATACATCATCGAAATATAAAAAAAAAATATCCTTCTTCTACAATTCTTAAAATTATGATTCTGCAAAAGCAAAATGAAGCATTAAACATTTGTTATTTATACTAGCCCACACAGTAAAAAAAATATCAAGCTTTTTGTTAGAATGCAGAACAAAATATTGAAGAATATAAACATACTTATAGCATAGATGTGTATTTTCGAGTACGTTTCTCCGGATAAATTTTCTATGGTGAGACTTATTCTCGTTTTTTGTAAATGAAGAGAACTTAAATGTAGTTCAGTACACACATTAGACAATTCCGTTTATTTTCCTATTGTGAGTCTTTTTAACGAGTATTACGGATAATTTTGCGTACATGACCTATGCGTCACTCTTTTGATGAAACACCTTTTCATTTTGAGTTTCCTCATTTCTTCTTTGTTTTTGTGTAAATGAATCACTGGTTTTCTTTTCCATCGAAATACGTGTTTAACAATACGTTTATTCTTTATAACTCATGTAATAAACAGTAACAAAAGAAACTTCATATATAAATTAGTATCAACATAAAAGCGAAAGCAGCACCCAATAGTAAAAACCAGTGAGACATACATGCATATAGTAATAACTAAAAGTAAAAATTATCACAATGTCATATCAATCAAAACATGACAGCATTCCAATTTCTAGTGTTTATTAATCGTTCACAAATAAAAATAAAACTAAAGACAGGAATAAATACATGCATCTTTCATTTCAAAACCTTCTGTTGCATTGTGCATTTAATCATCTATTCTTATTTAGTTTAACATTAAATAAACTTAATTTATTAACGGTAAGTTCAAATTGTTGTAAGTGTTGTAGCAACAATACCGTACTTTTCTTTTTTAATACAAATTTATCGAATAAAATGTATCACCTTTTGTTCTGAATTGACATATCCCACTTGTGTAACACGATCTGCTAACTACTAGTATTCCGGAGTTTTTGAAATCATCCTCCGATGGAGTTCGTTCAGCCAAGTTGTCTGAATTGTATTTTGTATTTTGATTGTTTGTCTTTTAATCCTTTTTTTTGCTATTGCGTTGTCGGTTTACTGTCGACTTATAAGATTAAATATCACTTGCGTTCTTACAACCTTTTAAATGATTATAAAACAACACAATAAGATACTGTAAACCAATTATTTTCACGAGCGATTTATTTTCGCGACTTTCGCGAGTAGAAAAAATAACCGGAAAATAAATTGTCGCGAATATGTAAAACTCTGTTGTTACCTTATTAAAATACACCAAGTCAGCTGGAAAATCGCGAAATTAAATAGCCGCGAAGTGGACTAGAAAGGATCAAACGCGAAATATAGTATCCGCGAAAATAAGTTGGTTTACAGTATTTAAGTTAAAAAATAATATTTCCTCAATTAGAATTAGGTTTATACCTACCCATTTCGTCATACAAAAGAACACCTTGAGTTTTTGCAGTATCTGTGTGTATAACATAGGATGCTGCTGCTTGGGATGATGTGACCTTCAATAGCTGGGTACCATAGGTACAGTATATGTTGCTATTATATACATATATGCCTATGCTTGTTTGGTTTTTGTTCGTACTGAACACATCAATAATATTGGTTCCATTTAGAGATGATGATTTTAGTTCGCCTTTGTCATGTATCATATAGTAAAGTCGCCATCCATTGGTATCTGATATAAAAAAAACCTCATCATAGGTACCAGGATTTAAAAAAGTGTATTTACGTCAAACGCGTGTTTCGTCTACAAAAGACTCTTTAGTGACGCGCGAGTAAAACAATGTTAAAAAGACCATCTTAGTTTTGATACTACATTTAGCTATTTTAGATCATTTCCACATGATGCAACTTTATTCTATCTTAATATAGTATACTTACATGTTTATACTGAAACAATAAGATCATTCACAAAAAAAGAAACTGATATACCAAGGAAAGAACAACCTATTACATTAATTGACATTTACACTCTCTTCGAAACGTTATTGTATTACATTAAGGGTACTCACAAAGAACAGCACTATACATTGATTTTTTAACATGAACATGTCAAGGAACTCTTAAATTTATAATTAAATGTTACAAAAAAAACTAAGTAGAGTAACATAATTAAAATTAAAATATTTTAAATAATAATTCTCAAACATACCTAACTCACTAAATCATAAACATTGACAGTAAAAATAATCCAAAATGTTTCTTTGTGTACATGTAAACTCAAAACAATGTCAATCAGTTACGTCAATTTTTGTTAATCAATGTGGATATTCTTTTCATTGCCAATCATATGTCATATCATATCCATTGTATAATCCTAAAATTATCATACCTATACCCAAACCAGTTACTTCGACTGACTCTAAAATTGAGTGCTTTTCGGAACCATTCATTCTTGCTCTCTTAATTTTTCTCGTCGTTCCAAATGTACTATAATACAGCCACCTGTATTTGAGATGAGAAAAAATACATAGTGAGTAATGGTGTATTGGATATATGTCATATAATGGATTTCATCAATTTGTATTGTAGTCCTGTTATGTCATGTTGTCATTTTAATGTTTTATTTAACATTGCTATAAAAACGGGAGGTTTGGCATACCACACAGTAAGGTTCAATTCGCCTTTGTCTTCTTAAAATGTCCTATATCGAGTCTTGAAAAATGGCCATTGTTATATTATAGTTCGTTTCTGTGTGACAACAACATGAAGTTTTAACGACCTTGACTGGCAATATAGCCCTTGCACGGTCGGGATTCTGTGTGTGTTACATTTTAATGTTGTGTTTGTGTTGTGTCGTAGTTCTCCTCTTATATTTGATGCGATTCCCTCAGTTTTTGGTTTGTAGCTCATATTTGGATTATTCCCAATCAACTTATGATTTTCAAACAGCGGTATACTACTTTTCTGCATTGGCTAGAGGTATAGGGGGAGGATTGAGATCGCACAAACATGTTTAACCCCATTTTTGCGCTTGTCCCAAGTCAGGAGCATCTGGTCTTTGTTAATCTTGTATTATTTTAATTTTCGTTTCTTGTGTACAATTTAGAAATAAGTATGGTGTTCATTATCACTGAACTAGTATATATTTGTTTATGGGCCAGCTGAAGGAGCCTCCGGGTGCGGGAATTTCTCGTTACATTGAAGACCTGTTGGTGATCTTCTGCTATTGTTTTTTCTATGGTCAGGTTGTTGTCTCTTTGATTCATTCCCCAATTCCCTTCTCAATTTTACTGTTGCCTTTATTTAATTGATATATTGTACGTTTAAGATATTTCTTTTAAGGAACAGTAAGTCCTTGTATTGTCTTTATCAACATTGCTTGATTTTGTATTTCATTATTCGTATTCAACACTTCTGATTTATTTGAAGTCTAGTCTGACACATACACTTTTAGCCATCTTATACATGGAACCTCTTTAATATGGAAATCCGTAGAAAAAGTGCTTATAGTTGCAGAATTATTGTCTCAATAGAATACTTTTTTGTGCGGATAAAATATCTGTGAGAGTTCAGTGAAACATGTTTTGTTGTTGTTTCTACTCATAGTTAGCTATTGCATAAATAATCAAATCTGTTCCGCTGATCTAGTGTTATAGCATATATGTTGTCATCTTGCAGTATACATGCTTTATTAAGTCCCTTAAAGTTGCATTTGCAAATCTTTCCTGTGTATAATTCTGTCCAATATACATTTTCGTATAATGGATCAATTACTAGTGATATTGGTTGCGCTGCAGTTGTCACATTTTCTACTGTGTAAGGTGTGTCTGCTGGATAACGAAATCTGTAAAGTTAATTCCAGAAAGTTTAGCATTTTATATTCTACAAAGTGCCGAAAATGTAAGAAATACTAGACCGAAAACTTGAACATGAACCTATTCACCAGACAACTCGAGAACAAAAACATAACATGCATGTATTCTAATGTAGTACAAATGCCATAACACTATGAATATAAACCAAACTCAAACTCCAAGCCGAGTCAATCATTTTTTATCTATCAACCTTATATGAATTAGTACTTTTATATAGTTCAATCTGCTTACATAATATGTCTAGTGTTACTGGTATATTATCGATTCGATTTGATCAGCGAACTAATGTATATCCTTTATATCGATGTTTCAAAAGTTGGAGAACGTATTGTGTCTTATCTCTCCCGATTATCTCTCCTTCGCTGCTTTGTCCTTACAAATCCGTTTGGGGTCAGAAGTGAACCGTCAATTTTGATTAAAACTAAACAATGAAATACAATAACATCAACATATGATGTCACCTTTAATTGTATACTTGACGTTTAATCATTGACTTAAATAGTATTGTATAGGACTCTGAACCGCAAAAATACTCCGAGCCGCGATTGTCTCGATGATGAGCAATGGTTTTACGCTGAATTTCTTTTTCAATCACGCCAAATGCGATGGTGACATTGAAACTTTAACTTGTTGATAGTTACGTGGAAGTGCAATGGTTAAGCTGCATTTCGATGAATAACATAAATCATATACTCAATGATCTGATGTCGTCCTGAATAACATGAATAAACAACAATAATAATGATTACTTTGATAATAGCAAAACTACTAATGCTTCAAATGATAGAAACGATAAAATAACAAAAAATAACAACAGAAATAATCATATAATCAAAGTAGTTATATTCTGAATTGTAATTTAAATTTGACAATATGTCTCCTATATAACAAAAATGGTCCGAGTACAGATTAATTTCGTAGTGCATTTCTTTTATACAATAAATGGAAATAAAAAAAAACATCGACGCATTCTCTATAATATTTTTACTGTGTGTTGTACTACTTATTGGACAAATTACATCATAGTTATAAAAAAAAACTTCATTGGCTCTAACTCTAAATATGGACAAGTGTATGTCAAGTAGGTCTTGAAATCTTGTAAGAGCTTCCGAAAAGCTAATGTTTAAACTTTATCAGCTAGACAAAATCAGTACTTTACTTTAGAAGAGGAACGAAAGATACCAGAGGGACAGTCAAACTCTTACATAGAAAATAGTCTGACAACGCCATGGCTAATAAGGACAAACTGGCAAATATTAGTACACATGAAAACTAAATAATAAACAACAGGAACACCACCAACAACTAGGGGTGATCTCAGGTGTACCGGAAGAGTAAGCAGATCCTGCTCCACATGTGGCACCCGTCGTGTTGCTTGCGATATTACAAATCTGGTAAATGGCTTGATTCGGTAGGTCACATTTATAAAGGGAAGGGGACTGTAGACGTAAAACACATATCCGATTTTATTTGTGAAACGTTTATTCCATAACGGTCAACAAACTCGTGATGGCGTCCGTAATATTTACGAAGAGATGATTTCAACTTCACCATTTGGAACTCTTGATTTAATAGTTTCCTTGTGAGCAACAACCCTCTATCTGAAATGAAAGTGGCCGCATTCGTGTTCATCCATAATATTGAAATGTAAGTTGTATTTTATGATTATACATAACATATATAAAGGTTGAGGATGAACACGGATGCGGCCACTTTCATTTTTGACAAAAAACATCTGAAAAGTTACGTTTTTGTGCATATTTGATATATTTTTCATATTTAAGCTTGAATCGAAGCGTTTTTAATAACTAAATCAGTTAAAATCTTTTAAATAAACTAATTGAATCAATTGAAATAGACACTTAAGTATTTAAAAAGTGTCCAATATCTTCCGTTAGATGAAATTGAAATTTGAGGCCAAAATCGGCCCTTACCGGACCTACTCCAGAGGATGTACAAACAACATTGGCAAGTACCACACTTTCCACACTAGGGACTATATTTGTGGACAACGAATATAAACGACGATAACTGTGTACTCGGATCATAATATAAATTAATAAATGCCATCACTTGTATTGAAAATAATAATAATAATTATGGTAATAGTTCTACTGATGATAATGGTGATAATTATAATGATGATATTAAAATGAACATAACAAATGATATAAAGTTAATAACAATAAGATGAACCGTTCTTTAACTCCAAAATGTATGGAATATACCGTAAGTATCTACCTTGATATGACGTTTATATCATGTCTCGGAAAATAAATATTTCCATTTTTATAATCACAATCCAAAGAATATATGTTACTTCCTAAATTTGCCAAGATAACTGATACGCTCTTTGAGCGCAGGTCAATTTCCTTAATAGTATTTTCAGTCGAATATATCAACTTGTTTTGAAGACCTAGAAAGTAAAAATAGGAATACATTATTAAACATACGTTACATTCTGACTGTATCTAACACATTCATAACGTTATTATTCTTATTTATCCAACATATGTATAGATGAACAGCTGATTTATAACTTTATCTAAAAAGGGAAATATGATATGCTTGACTCTGAGGCCACATAAAATACTTCTGTATTGAATAATTACGTGAAAGTGTCTGTTTGCTATTTGAAATTGGTTGTACTTTTCTAAAGGATATTGTCAGTTCAATACTATAACTATCATATAATACTTTCACACGTTCCGTTTGATTTCATGATCTAAAGTTATGCAACAGCTATTGTCATTTGCATTTGACAAGGGTTTTTCTTTTTGATATAGATAGCACACTCTAAAAGACTACACGTTATCCAGTAATCGATAAGGAGAGTCACCATTCCAATTTTATTTCAATACTAGATCTAATTGAACCGGAAAGTGTTTTTTGTTGTATTCTGATGCATTTTTGAGTCGATATATTTTTCTCATTTCTCTGTCGGCTATTGTGTTTTTTACATCGCCTGAACATTTTATTCATGAAGTCAAATTGAATATAATGAACAAAGATAAGTGTCTTACCTTGCCTAATCATGCAAACAAATATTACCCATTCAAACAAAATCAAAACGTAGCATTTCATGTTGATGTTATGTACAAAGCATAGAAACAAACAAGGCTTACTAGCTAAAGATGATTATCGTAAACGAATTGAGTATTTCTGAAACAAATAATTTGCATGTATCAATGGGTTTGACAGCTTTAAACGTGCAGGGCTAAACCTAACTTTGTGAAGACGTAAGTAAATAGTTCATAAAAATGTTTTTGTTTTAAACAGGAAATATACTTCCGTACTGAAATGCTATTGCAGTGAAAGGTCATATCGTCGCTGGGCTTCTAAAATGTTGTACATTACAAATTTTTCAAGAACAAAATATTGCACAAACAGGCTTTGAAAATTTTAGCAAAATGCATACATCAAAAATGTCGTATGTGAACTTGAACAATTTTTAAAAATAGCAGTGAAATAAAAACTTTGACATTTCTGGATTGTCCAAGAACTTAAATTATTTTCACAGAAATAAAGAAATGTACAATTATTATTTTCCCAAAACCATTCTACAACGATTTTCAAGTTTTCATACATTTTGGAAGCAAACTTTACAAACAGCTGACATTGGCAATTTTGTAATATTTCTTATTTCACACATTTGATTGGTCTAACTGTATGCTATTTTGTTATACCAAAGATTTCCTCCCTCCATGATCATTGGTGTCAAAAAGTGTTTTTAGCCAAAAAAGTCTTATACGACATTTTAGAAGCCCAGCGACGATATATATATAAATACTATGCTTACAAATATTTCAATAAATCAAAATACTAAGGATTTGTTACCCCATGAATAGATTACCTAGTCTATAGTTTTGAATTGTTGTTCATTAAGGCTCCTTTACTTCAAAATTTATTTTCTACATTCAACTTTCTTCATTTGAGCATTATTGACGGTATTTGTTAGTAAAACGCGAGTGAGGTTTACGTAATTATAATCAAATAACATGTCATAAATTTTTATTTCAGTCTTTGTTATCTTGGCGTTTATATATACCTGATATACATTTAATATAGATTAATATACACATGATACGAGTTTGTATTATTTGAACTGACTTATATTTGTTCAATATAGAAGTATAAAGTACTTATAAACCCTTGTGTGAATTTAGAAATCGATTAAAAAAGAGAAAAAAAAACCATCTAATCGGGACATTCCAGTGCATTGTTTTTTTTACAGTTGTGTCCTTTTTCATCAGTATGACTGTAAAGGAATACGTGATGATAGTAAGTAGATTACCACACAACATACACATGTATGGTTGATTCAAGTTTATTCCAAAATCGTTTTTGTAAACAACCAACAAAAAGGTATTGAATTAGTATATATTTAAGTATATTTCTGAAATTTTATCCGGTAGCTTATTTTTTTCATTTTCATAAAAAAAAATGGTGGTACAAAAATTATTAAAACAATAACAAATATTCAATTACTGATTATTTTAGTATCTAGCCCTATAATAAAAATCGATAGCTAATCAACGTATGGTATTGATGATGGTCATATCCACTAGTATTTGAGGGGAATACATTATTTGTCTGTATAGGTCATAATAAGAAAAAAAGAGATAAAACGTTGTATTCATATTGTCTACCATTCAATGATATTGGAATCTTTTTGTCTATATTTTGTTTTCTTTCTCTTTGTTACAACGTGTTACGTTCTTTTATGATAGTATAATAACGGGCAAATCAACTAAGGAAACAATGTTGAATAGTAAATACCAACCGTAAATACTAGAGCGTGTAAAGGTACTTTAATTCATTTAAAGTAAACATGAGTGAATTCTTAAACAGAGATGCAATGTGTGTTGTGAACTAAATGTGTCCGCGTCAAATTACTTTAAAATCAGAGATTGACCTCATTTCTTTCATACATGTTTTTTGTATAAAATGTGTTTATTGTTATACATCCTTTGTTGTAAACTTTTTTTAACTGACACGGACTCTTTTGTGTTCGTATTTAAACTTTACCGTACACTTACTAAATTCACGAATACAGTAATGACATGAAGATCAGAATCACAATGAGACGATAAAGTTGTAAAAATTCTATATCAACGGACAAAACTAGAATAATATTTTATCTCGAAAGGCGGGATTTAAAAAAGAGAATAACATAAAATACTATGTAAATAGTATACTGCATTAATTGTGCAAGCAAAGAACTATCCGGTCAAGAATGGCGGTTACACTTGTTGTAAATTGGCTCTTAAGATCTATAATGAATTTATGCATTGCCATAATAAACACAATTCAGTACAAACACTACAGCTATACGTATCAATGACTTACCAAGTTCATCAGCAACCAGTAGTATGATCAAATTAAGCTTTCAGAGTTCAGTTTAATAATTTCACTAAAATCTTTAAAAAAATACCAGGTGACAATATCGATGCGCTTCAGAGGATTTCATTGTGTGTCGATCGGTATGTTTTAACATACCAATCGTCACACAATGCAATCCTTAAACATAGGACTAAAGTATATGGCTTTTTTGTTTGATAATGTTATTGTTATAGTGCTGCTCAAATATAAATCATATAAAAATGAAAAAAACTACCAACATGATCATCTAGAGGTAAAAGGAAGTGGTATTTTGTCAATTATATTTTATACAAACAAAACACAAACTGTATATAGATTCGCTAGGAATATTATTACTTAATTACATGAATGTTATTTTCTATCAAAACGATAATGTCTTTTCACGGAAAAACCATTCTAACGATACCAAGTTTCATTGAAATTTGTTCCAAGGTATTGAATAATTAACGTTATAAACCATTAATATTACC
This sequence comes from Mytilus galloprovincialis, assembly GCF_965363235.1. Classification (NCBI taxonomy): domain Eukaryota; kingdom Metazoa; phylum Mollusca; class Bivalvia; order Mytilida; family Mytilidae; genus Mytilus; species Mytilus galloprovincialis. The sequence goes on along the minus strand of NC_134851.1, from coordinate 64,455,762 downwards.
CTCATTATAATTCCAATAGAAGTCTTATACAATATTCAATGCATATAGTAACTGCCAAGTCTTGATGAATAATTGGGATTCACTATACAAATGTATATTTGAACTAGTCTTAACAGATTTAAGACATACACAGTACATCCGTTTGTTTATTCGACCGTAATAGCAGAAAATTCGTTAACCCAGAGTTGCTATTAAGTGCTCTCTTAATGCATATTTTATTTTCTGTGTTTATATAGCTATGTCATTATATAGTAACCACATTTTCTCATTTACTATATAAAACCGGACAACAATGAAAGGAAAAACAACAACACACAAGACACACAACACAACATATAAAACCAAAGAATAAATAAAACGAACCCCACTAAAACATGAAAAAAAAAACATACAAAATAAAGTAAAATCACAAAAAAAACTGAACTTAGAGAAAAATCAATTCGGAAAATCCATAATCACACAGCAAAATCAAATAACAAAACGCATCAAAAACGAATGGACAAGAACTGTCATATTCCTGACATGGTACAGGCATTTTCAAATGTAGAAAATGGTGGAAAACCTAGTTCTATAGCGCAAACCCTATCACTTTTAAATTAATGACAATCTCATCAAATTCCGTTATACTTATTTACATTGATGCGTTAAATAAACAACCACAATAAATAAGATAGTAAAAAAATGGGTACATAAGTCATCATCGTATAACAATTAAAAAAGGAACAATTTAACAGAACACAAAAACATCTACTATCTACGAACACATTAATTGATTTGAGTGTCTGACGTCAGAAAATTTTGTGTACGTCACATAAATTTGTCGTTCAATGTGCATACAAACAATTTTAAAATTTACATAGGCATACAGGGTTAAAAAAAAATCTAAAGTATGTAAGAACACATTTCAGAAATCGACCCGAGATTTAAACTAGTCCAAAAGTTATATATATAATTTATAAAAATCCAAAAAAAGTTAATTCCACTACGCAACTGAATGATTTTGACGTTTGTGGTTCGACGTATACAGTAATTCATAATAGAAATATATCATTATGACATATTATAGAACAAAATCATACTGACGCGATCTTCTTAAATACAGAGTCACGTTATAAGAACAAAAGAAATACAAAAAGTCGCATATACAAAACAAACCACCAACAAATGAAAGCCAATACAAACACATTGGCGAGATGTATAAGTACCGAGCCACGTCAAACGGATATTACATAAAACCATTCAACAGTAAAAGTAATGTTAATAATAGAACAAAGACAAATGAAAGAGCAATAACACACACTGGGTGTTTATAAAAAGAAATAGTAGGTGTACTTTTCGTTCTCCTAACTCTACGTTATTGAAAAAGAAAAATGCATTGCAAAGCAGAAGACAATTAAAATTATACCGTTACAGTTGTAGAAACACAATCACACGATTTGCTTGTTGTGGTAAAATGTCCGAATACATAACACCTCCCTTTTATTAAGTTAACAAAATTTAAAACAAGATACGTTTCTTGTACTCATTTTCCTACTCCATGTTTCTTGCTTCATGCTTTTTATGGCCCCGTAACGAAGTTACCGTCGCTATATACTTTTACCCTTGTCCGTCATTCCGTCATTCCGCAACAACCATTATGCGCCGATTTTTTTTTCTAAACGCCTTCAGATATTGAGCTAATTTTTGGTTTATGAATTAACCATGATGAATTACAGATCAAGTTAAAGTTTGTTCCGCACGGCTTATGTTTGCCGAAATAACGGGCTTGGGACTTTGATAAATTCTTGAAAATCACAAGTGTATGGACTTTTTTCCAAAGGGACAGTCAAACTCGTAAATCTAAAACAAACTGACAACGCCATGGCTAAAAATGAAAAAGACAAACAGAAAAACAATAGTACACATGACACAACATAGAAAAATAAAAAATAAACAACACGAACCCTACCTAAAACTAGGGGTGATCTCAGGTGCTTCGGAAGGGTAAGCAGATCCTGCTCCACATGCGGCACCCGTCGTGTTGCTTATGTGATTACGAATCCGGTTTAAGATATTGGGATAATTTTGGATACGTGAGTTAAGTTACCCAAGATGAGTTAGAGATCAAGTTTAAGTTTCATTCCGTTCGGCTAAATTTTGCCGAAATTGCGGGCTTTGTACTTTGACAAATTGATGAAAATCACTGGTATACAGTTTTTTTTTCTAAACGCTTTCAGATATTGGGCGGATTTTTGGTATATGATTTAACCATGATGAGTTACAGATCATGTTTAAGTTTTGTTCTGCTCCGCTATATTTTGCAGAAATTACGGCTTTCAGACTTTGGTAAATCACACTAATACAGTCTTTTTTTTTTCTAATTGCCATCAGATGATTTTTGGCATGGTGGTTAACCAAGATGAGTTACAGATCAAGGTTAAGTTTTGTTCCGCTGTGCTGATTTCGCCGAAATTACGGGCAGTGGACTTTGGTAAATTGTTAAAAATCACAGATACATGTATTCAGACTTTTCCTAAACGCGTTCAAATATTAGGTTGATTTTCGATATGTGAGTAACCCATGGTGAGTTACAAATCAAGTTTAAGTGTTGTTCCGCTGTGCAAATTTTGTTGTTATTTCGGACTTCGGCCGTTGATAATTTTTTTAAATCACAGTTATACGGACCATTTTTCTAAATTCTTTCCGATATTGGACTCGTTTTTGGTATGTGAGCATTCTGCTCCTCTATTTTTTTCCACAATTAAGGTTTCACAACTTCGAAAATTATTGAAATCACAGTTTTTTTTCTATATTCCTCTAGGTTTTGAGCGGATTTGTGATACTTAAGACTACCATCATGTTATGTTCACGAGTGTTATTGAAATTGCAGATTTTCAACTTTTTGAAACGGGGCTATTCGTGTCGCTTTAACACATCTAGTGCATAACTGCAAAGTGATTCCTTATGTGTACGTGAGCTAGGGTATTGAGTGATAAATTAGTATTGCATATAGGTTTACGTAAACCCACCAGATATATATATATCCCAAGTTAATACAATAGGAGAAATGTTGTGTGTTAGACTGTATATAAATCAGATAATGAATGTTTTAAGATTTTTCCTGTAACACGCCATAGAGTGTCAGGTTTCATAAAAGTATCTCTTTCTGATTTGTCTATCATTTAAACCATCATGACTCCTCTAGTTTGTTATTCGACATAAAAACCAAAAAATATTGCATTATGAAGACGGTCGTCTTAGATAAAATTGTAATCACTATTCATCGTATCGTAACATTTATTCACTATCATGTATATTTCGCTCTTAAACAATAGCAAGTTGTAATTATTTTCCGAATCTATGTATTAATATTTCACTCATTTCCTTTAAATCTATAGATTATTGAACATGTTTACCAATAGCTGATGTTGTTATCTATTGTTAATCACAGAGGAAATAGTATTCGAATACCATCTAACTTTCTAATTGTTGGTATTCTTTGAGACTTTAAGACTGTTTAAATTTTCCAAAGACTACTTTCACATATTTCACTCGATATTCCATAAAGATGAAAAAGAGGGACGAAAGATACCAAAGGGACAGTCAAACTCATAAATCGAAAATAAACTGACAACGCCATAGTTAAAAATGAAAAATACAAACAGACAAACAACAGTACAATTGCCACAACATAGAAAACTAAAGAATAAACAACAAGCCTCACCAAAAACTAGTGGTGATCGCAGGTGCCCCGGAAGGGTAAGCAGATCCTGCTCCACATCTGGCACCCGTCGTGTTGCTAATGTGATAACAAACCCGGGATAACAAACCCGGATAATAGTATAATTTGTTAGGTCACATTCATGAAAGGAAGGGGATTGTAGTTACGACGTAAGGAACATATCCGATATCATTTGTGAAACGGTTATTCTAGAACGGTCAACCCTCGTGATGGCGTCCATAAAATTTAAGAAGGGATGATTTCAAATTCACCATTTGGAACTATTGGTACATAACGACAACAATTGTGTACAGCTGTTATGACAGTTCATCTTATAACATAAAATTTACGATATTTAACCGTATATAAAATAGATTCGGGTCATAACAAGTCAATTATCATTAGTTCAGTCTTTACTTATCTTTGAAAAAAATAACAAATTGAAATGCTGGATATTATTAGACTTACCTCTGCATCGAGTATAATACGATATATCTACACTCAAGTCAGTGACATTTTTTTAATTTAAAGTTCTGCCGAGCGTTTTAAATATTTCAAATGTACTCTCGAGATGAACAATATGCAGGCAAACTTGTTCCTTTTTTTCTCAAATGATCTTTCGATGTGACGTTATCAGACATGGTTGCTTTTTTTTAATTTCGTCACATTGAAAAATTCAGGGGAAGGAAAGAACACTCCACGTCATAATTGAGTTTTGACCAATTAAGAGTTGAAATCGAACGAACCACACGTTGGTTCAATAAAAATATTCAACAGGTCAGGAAAAGAATCAATGGTGTAAGAACTCGATAAATCCGAATGATTACAGTTATATAACAGAGTAATTTATTCCAGTTGTATCTACAACATGTTCAACAAATGCCAAGTCATTTATTATAAAAAGTTTAATGAAATGAGAACTATTACATCTGAACATTATATATTGCAGCTTCAACGTTTTTGTATGTCAACGATCAATAAAGTTCCAAGCATTCGGATGCAATAACCATTTATGGACGCCTATGCGGCACCAAGTACTGAGGTACACCGTTCGCCCAGCTTCTAACATGCTATCTATAAAATAAGAACAAACAACTAGTTTTACTTATATGTTAGGATGGTTTCATATTAGAGTATACAATTAACCACTTCATACACACTTTTCCATCGAAAAAGTTTCTATTTTTATTATTCTCCGTAAATGGAATGTATAATGATTGTCAATAAGACAACTACAAAATCAAAACTAGGAACAGGTACTTTTGACTCTATATAGCAAGCATAGAAACAATAGAATGATATTCATATTGAGTACAGGTTTTGCTTCGCCGATGGTTTAAAAGTATCATATATCACAGTACATTTTTGTTATGGATTCCTTGTCTCAATCTGCAATACATACACTGTATATCGTGAACATGATTCATTATATTTATAAATATTTTTTGTTCATTTTTTTTTATATAAATAAGGCCGTTAGTTTTCTCGTTTGAAATGTTTTACATTGTCATATCGGGACATTTTATAATTGACTATGCGATATGGGCCTTTGCTCATGATTGAAGGTCGTACGGTGACCTATAAATGTTAATGTCTGTGGTATTATGGTCTCTTGTGGACAGTTGTCTCATTGGCAATCATACCACATCTTCTTTTTTATATGACATTACATATTTCAATAGCCAACATTTTGTAAAGTTGTTATGCGTTTACTAATTCAAATGAAAATCAAATGAACCATTTAAACTTTTACTATCTAACTACAATGAATAAATATACTACTTACACTTAAACCAATGAAAATCTCTGTACATAGTCATCCTTTGGTCAACCGTCATCGCCGGGACAACTGTCATGACCTATTCAATATGTTTACTGGCATTAAAACATGTTAAATAAAATTTCTAAATGATAAAACTAACGAAACATTACTGTTTTTTGTGTATTCATGTTTTAAGGAAGGAAAACAAACTAGCATTATTGACCCCACTCGACATCTATACTTTGCTTAGTTGACAAAGCAGCACATCGACTTTACCCATTTGACAAACTAGGATAATTGTTGAATGAAACAAACGTAATTGCCAGAGGTTTTCCACTAAACAACTAATTGACAAGTTTAGATTTAAAACTGAACGATTTTTCTCCCTACTAGCATCAATTGATGTATTTCAAAACTACTGCATTTTTTGTATCTCTAATGTAACGACTGGATAACCGTCGTACATAAGCATTGCACAAGTTGGCACTCCGAGGCGGTTTTGGAACAAGAAAGTGAACTGTGGGTGATTTTTATCAATAGTACCACTTAAATTGACGCTAGTGTCCGTATTGCCTTTGTTGTAAGGTGTGAATGATATGTTTTTATCTATGCATTGTTTGCGATTTTGCCCCTTGAAAATTATTCCACACCTTTTTATTTTGTATTCACGGCAATCAGCTTTTCCCCCATGCACAATAACTTTATGTTATAGTGTATATAATCTTTCAATTAAAAGCATAATAGTTTTTCGGGAAAATTATTGTTAAAAACAATATATACTTTTGTGATCTGTTTGATAGAGGAGGAGGAGTGAATTCAAATATAACAGTTATTCAGCTTAAGTTGTACGCCTCTATGATTTCAGTGCTACATTTCAATGAAAAGTCATTTTAGTGATGCCATTCGAGGTCATATACATATCTAATATTACTTACATATGAGATATACATGTTTATTATCCTAGCGTTTTCTGTAATGAACTAGATGTCACTAGTATCTTACTATCAGACTTGGGGTCAATTACATTGGAATGTAATTAATTAAATTACACATTACATTGCAAAAATGATCAATTACATCAATTACACATTACACTGTTTTTGAAATGTAATTAATTAAATTACAATTACTTTACTAAAGTAATTAATTAAATTACACATTATATTTTGTCATGGTATTTTTTAACAATATCATGCATACACGAATACGAATATTTTATTCTCATAAACATACATAGTTACAGAGAAAATAGTATACAATTATAATACAATAATAGTGCATGCGTAATTAAATATGGAAAAGTCTGAATCTCTCTGGTCTGAACACTTTGAAATCAATTCTAAATAGCTTTTCGACAGGAGCTAATGCAGCAGATATTGCTTGATCAGAACATGGAAGTTCTATGATCAGAAGATCATCATATTGAAAGAAGGGGGAATTGGTTCCTATTAACTTGCCAATACATCAAGGGGTATTTTGACATCTCAGAAATGAAGTCATTTAAATTAAACATAATATAAATAAGGATGTTATACATAACTCTTTTTTTTTTTTACATTAAAAATATCAAAAAGTGTGCTTGTCACAATATTGAAAATAATTTTTAGTACAAATAATGTGTGTATATAAATGTCTAAATATTAGCAATATTTTGCTAATTAGATAAAAATACACGTAACAGTGACATTGCCCCTGGACATTTTAATCTGATTAATTGCTTTTTGTTTTTACAGCTGTTAATTTGTATTTCTATAATCCTTTTGTGTATACTAATTTGACAAAATTATTATGTGCACACTGACTTTAAATTCTAAATGAACTGTCTTAAGAAAGATTTTTCACAGTGACACCTTTTTTTTGGTTTTTGTTTAACAAGGTGATTAATTACTTATCAATCTATTTAGTTAAAAGATCTTTCTCAAAAACTGAACACTTATATATGATTCTCACATTAAAAAAAAATTATATATTTAAAAAAAACTCTGTAGGTCAAATAAATATTAATTTACATTGTAACTTTAGTATAAATTATAGACTTCATATATTAAAAAAGTATGTGACATCAATATTTGAAAAACAAGTATTATGTTATAATTTATATAAAATCCTTAACACCATAAAAATATATGTAATTGAAATGTAATTCAAAAGTAATTGAACATTACATGCTTTTTTCAATGTAATTAATTAAATTACCATTACATGTAATTAAAAAAATGCTCAATTACACATTACATTCAATTACATGGAAAATTGTAATGCATTACACTTAATTACCATTACATTTTCAATTACCCCATCCCTGCTTACTATCAGTAAAAGCATAAAAGTGTGGGGTTCATTTATTCTTAAATTATATAAACATCAATTTAATTTAAAGAAACAGAAATAACAATACGAACTTGTAAGGCAAGGCTCGAACACAAAATTGTATGCATATTCAATTCTGACTGTGTTCATTTATGATCAAAAGAACAAAAACATGTTCAATATATAATCTAATGGATGTTAACATTAACATGTGCTTTCAACTTTTACATTAAACAATAATATTTGTTTTATTATACAAAAAAAATAGAATATGAATCATGACTTATTACCGGCAATTTTGTTTATCAATAAGTATTGAATTGTACTGTAGTCAATTCTGCTATGCTATCAACTGCCAATAGGTTATATAAAAGCAAACTAACTAAATAAACAAATATTACAAAAGCATTTAATATGATATCAGCTTAGTGTTTTCAGCCCAGGCATTCATATCAGAGATAAGCAAATTATTAACAAATGTATAGTATGCGTTAAAAAGTTGTAAGTTAATAACTGTTTACTCTTTGCAAGATAAACATACATGCACAAGTATATAAAATTAACAAAAAACACTGATGTTCACGATATAGTACCATATTGATATACAAAATCATTAAGATTAAGAAAAGAAAATAATCGTGTAACAAACCAGACTTTTGGGTTTTGGTATATTGCATTTAATACATTGTTCAGACTTTAAACTGTTCAATAACATGAAATACAACTTATTGATAACTCCAAGCTCAGTTTTATTATACACGTATTACCACACTTTTTGCTTCTTTGAATTATTTATGTCTTTATGGGGTTTTTTCTAAAACATTGTTGTTAATATTGTGGAATTATATTAGAGGTTGAGCTAGCTCAACCAACACAAGTTTATTCCACCATGTTTTTCATAAGAAAATTTCAGTACCAAGTAAGGAGTACGACAGGTGTTACCTATGTGTTTTTTTATTCGTTTGATGTGTACGAGCTTACAATTTAGATATTTATTGAAGCACTTTTTGTTTAAATTTTCCTTTAAGTTAATATTTTTGTTATTCATTTTTTTAAACCTTGTACTTTATATCTTTGAATACAATATACTAGCAATCGCTAATATAATTTCCTGTGAATACGTTATCCTTGATGTACTTACATGTTTCCTTATATACAATTACACTAAAAATTCTCTCTGGATCTGAGTATATAATATTCTTTATCGTTGTAGATGTTGTTGTGACATTTATAATGGTGGTACCAGTTGCACAGTATACGTTGCTTCCATAGACATGAATACCTATGTTTGTAGAGGCTGCATGTGTGCTGACAACTTTGATTTCATTCTCTCCATTGAAATTTGAGGATTTTAAATCACCGCTGCTGTATTCCATCCATAAAAGTCGACTTCTTATGGCATCTTACGTTAAAAAATAGTTATTATTTCATCTGTTGAAGGTTTGCTATTTTTGTAATAAGTTTGTTTTATTGCAGATAATTGACTCATTTGTCATGTTTATTCCCACTGTATCACTTGCTATTTACCTATTTGAAAATTGCAGACGTATCAATCGAGCTAGTTCTTCGACTTTATGTATTGAAATATACCAAAAAAAACACTCTGCAGAAAGCACTCCTATAATTTAGACCTATGCAAAAAATGCATTATGTGTAGGAGATATATATCCATCAACAAAACTTCAAAAAAAGATATAAATAATATAAACAATTTTGATTTTATATTGCTGCGAATATATAATAGAGATGAACAATAATTATACCATGTATACCTTCCAATGAAAATCATGATTAAGATAACTCACCTATACTTAAACCATATATTCTGTGTGAACTATTGACGATTGTCTGTTTCTCAGTTCCATTTAGTCTCGATTTTCGTATCTTACCAGTAGTTGTATAAGTACTATAATACATCCATCTTTTTAAAGAAAGAAATAAAAAGATTTGAAAACTAACATAAACAATAAACTCATCACACATACTGAGATTAAAATATTGTATGGAAGACTAGAAAAGACTCGAAAGTGAAACTTGAATAAGATAAGGAAAACTAAGGCGAAATTATTTCCAACATTAACGGTAATCAATTTCTTGGGTAGAAGATCATAAGAATTCGAAATTACATAATGTAAATAGAAAATGAATGATAATTTTAAAACATTATATGGTCATTCAGTGATGATTACTAACCTCCATCACCAGTGGCAAACAAATGATACTCTTTGAGTTGTCTCAGGTTAGAAAACAAGTTGCATGGCTTGTTTTCTAATTACCTTAAAGTGAATTTATATGTTTCGTTCGTTATGCTGTACACACAATTAACTCAAGTGAAATTTTACATCCCTTAGTATAGCATGCATTGGGAAAAGTTTAACAAAACATAGCTTATATTCCCATTTGAATGGTGTAACACTATATTCTTTTAGAATGCCCTTTTAAGCTTGGTGTTCGTTATCAGCCTAGGCTGTGCGTTGAAGACCGAACTGTGACATATAATAGTATACTTTAATAAATTTTGATTTGGATAGAGAATTGCCATATTAGCACGCATACCACATCTTTAAAGTAAATGCAAACATAGGAAATTTGACATAGTATCGGAAAGAATTCTGAAATTCTTGCTTTGATGCCCGTATTTTCAGAAAACACAATAACTAGTTTTATCTTCAACTCGCATGCCAGTTGCAAGACACGACTTTGAGATGAACATTAACATGACTTAGACTATATCAACTTGTACATAAGGGTCTTACCTGGTTGAGAAGAGTTGAATATTTCAATGAGGAGGGAACAGTTTAACATATGAATATATATTATTTTTACAATTTAAAGGGCATACGATACACTTACAGCAAAATCAGCTTGTGTTTTTCTTTTAAAACAAATAAATATGTATTTCTGTCGAAAGGAAAAATATTTCCACTTATTTATATTTTGAGCAAATATATAAAATTTGGACCTAATTTTACTCAAAAAGTAGTACATCAAAGTATATTTGTATTACATATTTGATTTAATTAGGCAAAATATAGCCTATATGCAAATTGTCAGCAAGTCTTCAATATGGGATCAAAACTGTATTGTATGCCCTTAACCAATATTGTTTATTTCGTAAACAATAGGCACAGGGTATAGTGTACTGTTTAATCGTAATATCAAAATAACAGAAAATAATCTCGCTATTTACCAGTTCATAGTGAAAAGTCATTTATTTTTTATTTACTACGAACCTGTTAGAAGTATCTAATGTGAGAGCATAAAGTGGATCATCTTGCAGTATAAGTTTTTTATTTGAACCATCTGAAGCACATCTATAAAGCTTCCCTGTGCCATATTCAGTCAGATACACGTCACTGTTAAATGAATCAACCGCCACACCAACCGGTTTATCTGCAATTGTTACAGTTTCTGAAATGTATTGTTGTTCTGAAGGATACCGAAATCTAAAAGGAAAAAAAACAAATAGATATTTCATTACCTTTATAGTAATATATCTTTAAACAACCTATTGTTTATAACTAAAATTTCATAACATAGTCACTACATACATGACTTTGTGTATGAAATCACCAGATATGACGACGAAGAAGGAGTGGGTAACAACAATGACTACCTATGAGGGTTTCGCACAGCCTTTGTCCATATATACCACCTTTATAAGTTATTATAGGCAGTGAACTCTCTTTCAAACATTGTGATTTTCGATTTATCTTTGATCTGAACTTCGTATCTTTCTTGTTGATGGGGTGAATAAAACGCCTCCCAAGTCCAGTCTGTTTTTGTTTGTTTGTATCGATTTGATAAATAAAATCCTTTTCCAACTGATTTTGATAGTTTGTTCTAATGTGATATTGTAACATCCCTTCATTGTTGTATCACTATATTGTTGCAATGCTATACTAGGTTAGATGAACGTTTTGCGTCATCTAAATTCTGCTTGTCACATCGTGTCTGATCCTATACAGGAGCCAAGGATTCCGTGGATATCGTTAATATTGTATATAATTTCTGTTTTAGTGTCAATGGTTTATAGTTGTCCAAGTTTTATTACTGCGTCACTTGTTTTTAAATTGGATTTTTGACGAAGGTTTACACAAAAGGGATTCCTGTCTTATTGTGTATGTATTAGTAGGATCAAATGAGGGATAATATAACATATGTGAAAAAATACCTATCCTATAAAATATATCATTACGTTCAAATCTTGTAAAATAAACATATTCATATTGATAGTCATAATCTATAGAATGTATAACACTTTGTAGATTCGTTAACAAATCAGCTACTTCTCCAGTTATTAAGTCGGTTTCTTTAATGTTCCCATAAGTTGAAAAGATAAGTTTGTGTTGATGACCTGGAATAAAAAGAAATGTTTTCAATGTACAGTTTAATGAAATTTTGATTTTGATTTTGATATTTTTTTTACTAACACAATGGATTCACCCTCTCCCCCAGCTTTTGGAATAATTCGTAATTCCCAGTCTGTAGTTTTGAATGTAGTCGGTTTGTTTTCAGCTTGATATGTCCTTTTGTTATCTTTCACATCTCATTTCCCGCTTACGAGAAGTATCACTCATATTTTATATTAAGTCATACAAAATCATTGTCTGTTTGTTGTGTTAGGCGATATTAAACTACTTTTTTTTTGCATTGTTGATCACTAGACTATATCAGTCTAAACATTACCAGGAAGAATGTAACCTTTTTTCGAAGAACTAAATGTTAGAGTATATTCCAAAATCTTATGTGTCCATTTCCTCCTCTTATCATATTTGCATTTTATATCATTTGTGCATTATGAGTCTCAAAGTAGATTACCTGTGCGTATCTACAAATAATGTGTTGTCAGTAAAGCTCGAGGATAAAATTACAACATTAGTTCCAATTAATCAATGTGTATTGTAAAAATTTATGGTGCATTTAAACAATAGAGATGAGTGATTTAAGTCCTGATGTAGGTTCAAATCACCGTAGTTATCACTTTATTCGTTTTTTTTTAGTTACAATGAAAGCTGTCGTATATAAAAACATACTCCTTTGATTACGTGTTGACAATAAAAAGTATAAACACAAAAATACTGAACTCCGAGGACAATTCAAAGAGGGAAGTCCCAAATCAAATGGCACAATCAAAAGTTCAAACACATCAAACGAATGGATAACAACTGTCATATTCCTGACTTGGTACAGACATTTTTTTATGTAGAAAATGTTGGATTTAACCTGGATTTATAGTTAGCTAAACATCTCACTTGTATGACAGTCGCATCAAATTCCATTACATTGTCAACGATGCGTGAACAAAAAAACCCAGACAAAGTAAAAATGTCAAAAATAGGGGTACAGTAGTCAACATTGTGTTATCATCTTAATCACTATAAAAACAACAAATGTAACGATGAGGCACAAAAAAAGGCATACATCAAATTTAACATCCTCATTTTGCTTATATTATACGATTTTTTTTACCTACCGTTAAGTTCTTTCTCTTCATCAATCCCATGCATAATTTCATTAATGTTACTCATATTTTTGAACAAATAGCGACACACAGATAATGTTTTAAAACAGTAAATACTTTGTGTATACAAATGATTTCTGAAAATACGATAAGATTAAATGCAACCACTTGTCGTACACACGTTACAGTGCAAGATAAAATATTTGACTATAGTATTAGCAAATAAAGGTAACAGTAGTATACCACTTTTCAAAAGTCATACTTTGAATTAGAGAAAAAATAATCCGGATTACAAACTAAAACGGGGGGAAACATATCAAACCAACAAAAGAACATTTTACCGAGGTGCAACCAAAACACTTATGGCAATGAAACATACACAGAAATAAGCTGTTAGATAATAACTGCCAAATACCTGAATTGGTACAGGATATTTTAAGATCAAATGGTGGTTAAACCTGGCTCTGTGGCTGTTTCCTGAACTAATCCAGCTTTATCATGGAAAACATATCAAAGATCCTAGTCACACGCTTTACTTTAGCAGTTAATAGAAATCAAACCGTACTGTTAGAAAAGTTACCTCGTAATGTATTTGTCACAAAATACACTTAGTCACAATGTCACAATTTGGTTAGCATATCTTTTATAAGCGAAATAAAGATATCTTTTTGGTAAAGTGCGTTTCCCACTAAGATGAAAATAAATATGAATGTTGTAAATTCTTACCTTTGTCAATAAAGTTCACGTAAATCATAAATCCAAACAAAAGACAATTCATATTGCGATATAATGGTATTCAACAATAGCCTGTTGTTTCTACACATGATTACAATTTCATAACAGTTACTATCAATCCAATTGAGCAGGTGTTATTTCTAATTAAGTGCTTCGAACTGTGTTTAACTTAAACTAGATATTTCATGACCAAATTTGTCAACTACAAAAGAAATGCCTACTACACAAACGATACTCGGATATCATACGCTGAACTAAACTTTAAAGTGTCGTTTTGTATTTGTAAATCAAAAATATATTTTTTTTAAAAAGTTAAAAATGTCATTTTATTGTGATTCGGTATAATTTATACAAATTTGATCTCAATAAAGTTAGTGTGACGGAAAAAAAACATAAACATGATAAATAAGAAATTTTACTTCATATTTGACATTCAAATTGGAAACATGATATGTTTACACTTTGTTAATATATCCTTTGGTTGCTTAGTATGTATCCATTAGTAGTCAATGTGCATTCATTTTAAATGTATCATATAAATCCTTTTTTACAGGTTTTCTTTTTTTTATGTAAAACATAATATCGTGGTTTAATCTTAATTTTTAGTATTCAAAAGTCCATTAATTAATAAATGAAAGCAAACACATAATTTATTCAGATTTTTTGGGGAAGATTTATAAACGAACGTTCACATCAGTGCACTTAATTGTAGTATATTATTGCTATTTAGGGTACATTTACGTGTAGAGGTAACTATAAGTGTAATGAGGTAAAGCTCATAATATCGGATACATGAGTTTTGACATATAATAAAGCGATCATTAGCATAGGCAATCATGTTTGTTTATCTTAAAATGATGATATTAATGTTATTTAATGAAATGTAGAAATGACGTTTTATTTATGATGTGATTTATCTTTCATTGACAACTCAATGAGCCTTATGTAAAGCTATAAACGTATTCATGTTCACATAGTGTTACGCCTTTAAGGTAATATTTTTTATTTCCTCTCCGAAATTGCAAATGAAACTTTATCAAATGGCACACATCTAATGATGCAATTCGATAAATATAAAAAAAAATGCATTGTCCTTTCTTATATGTATATTTGATAGTTTAAAAACATGTAAAATACATATCAATAAATGGTGCTAGCCTTGTATTGACTGAATTAAAGAGCATTGAATACAATAGTAAAAATTAACATTTAAAGGTTAATTAAAAACCAATTCTTCAGAGAACAATTGAAGGTCTTTCCACCTCAATAATTAGAATGAAATAGAGAAAAAGATGTTAGAAAGGTTTACTCCTTGTTGATGTAATTTGGTACCTCAACTGATATAGAAAATATAGAAGGTATATGCAGAAGACAAAATTGTTTTATAATGAACAAAAACAAATTTAAAGCAAAGGTCAAAATCTAGAACGTCAAGTTGACCTTGGTCATAGGTCAGTGATCTCAAATCAAAAGTCCCCAGGTCAATCACTTTTATGTTTGTATAGAAATATCGATTTCAAATACAAAAGGGGAGAAAACTCCTATAAGGGTTAACCAAAACACTTCGACTGAATAAGTTGAAGTTGCGCCTTATTGTAAACAGTGATTTTGCAAACATATCATATCATTAACTGTTACAGTTTCTTTTGAATAACGATAACAAGCAAAGTTCAAAATTTATAACATGACCTTGACCTTTGACCTTCACCTCAATTTCCTTTTATGGACCAGGGACTTCATGTCAAAAGACTGTAGGCCTCTACAACTTGTACTGTATGAATTAACCCAACATGTCGTTTATTTTAAATATTCAAAGGGAGATAACTCCCATAAGATGTCTTCTGATCACCTCAGTCAAAGTGAAACAAATCATTCGTAAGAGTAGACAAACAATTTGGTGAAGACAGTTTGTAAAAATCTTATACGGTTTTAGAGATATAGTGATAACAAGAAAAAGGAGACGTTGGAAGCTAACTCCTATAAGAATAAGTGTTCGGTCACACAGGGTGAGTTGTGAAACCTCCATTATTAAACAACATCGTTGGCCAAACATCAATTCGATATGTTGTAAAACAGAAAAGCATCTCAGACGGCAGAAGAAAAAAAAATAATCAGAAGAAAAACAAAAGGTCTTTCCACGAAAAGTGGAAAGACCTAATAATGATTTACATATTTGGTATTATTGCAATCTGGTATATCGGACATCTAAAGTACGGATTAATGTGTCCTTTTTAGGTTATTCACGGTTAGTGTCACGGTACTTGTCTATCCCAAATTCATGTATTCGGTTTTGATGTTATATTTGTTATTTTCTTGGGATTTTGTCTAATGCTCGGTTCGTTTCTGTGTGTGTTACATTTTAGTGCTATGTCGTTGTTCTCTTATATTTAATGCGTTTCCCTCGGTTTTATATTGTTACCCCGATTTTGTCTTTTGTCCATGGATATATGAGTTTTGAACAGCGGTATACTACTGTTGCCTTTATTTATTCATGATTGATTATTTAGATCACAAAGTAAAAATTGTTATAATAATTTTAAAAAATTAAATGTTTCTTCGCATGCACACCGTATACTGTAGCTAGGTCGAAGTAAAACTTCATCTAATTCGTACAAGAAGCTATACTTTGTAATGACAAAAATGTTTATGTGTTAGTCTAAAGATTGAGAAAATGATGGCTCCCTCGAACACAATTAACGCATATTTGGGTTGCTAAGTTATCACATAAGCAACACGACGGGTGCCGCATGTGGAGCAGGATCTGCTTACCCTTCCGTAGCACCTGAGATCACCCCTAGTTTTTGGTGGGGTTCGTGTTGTTTATTCTTTAGTTTTCTATGTTGTGTCATGTGTACTATTGTTTTTCTGTTTGTCTTTTTCATTTTTAGCCATGGCGTTGTCAGTTTGTTTTAGATTTATGAGTTTGACTGTCCCTTTGGTATCTTTCGTCCCTCTTTTATCAACCTCGCGCAATTGGATCAAAAAACATCTCCTGTACTAAATGTTCACCATAAGAAACAGATAGCGCTCTGATTTAGTTTACGTCCATGTAATATTTACATCCGCATGACATTTTAGTCTTCCCATTACAAATGTCTAGTTCATAGTATTGGCAAACGGGACACTAAAATAATAAGAAGATGAAATGACAGTCAGTGGGCCGTTGTCATTGCAGTATACTTTAAGTCTTTAATGCGGGAGCTTGTAGGTTTTAACTCAATTCGGATCAAACAAAATTATTTTAAAATAATTTTGCTGTTTCTTCAGCAATCATTCAATCTTAAGTAATAACAGGAAAACATGTTGAGGCAATTTAATGTATCCTGTTGGGTTTATGTCTTTTTGCAGAGTTTGACAGTTCGTTCTGTTGGATAAAAACAAGTCCAATGTGTATATCTACAATCAAATTGTCCATCTCGTTTCGAAAGATGATAATTGTTTTTATATTTTTCCTTTTGAAAAAGAACATAAAATAAACGAATGCAGGTTTAAATCGTTAACGTAAACTTGCTTCTTCCTTGTGCGTGAAATTAATTAAAGATTTATACTAATTAGATCAACTTTTGTTTACTGTTTGGTTATATCTGTGAATAAAGGATAAATTCATGAATTTACGACTGAACAAACAATACGAAAATACTATGTAAAGCATAAACATGTATTTAATATTGTAGACTTGATATAAAATCTTTAAAATATACAGCCTTAATGTGTCCCTCTTATTGGAGGAAGATTTATTTTTTATAGAAACAAATCATCGAAATGCTTCCGTTTACATTTTCGTTTGATATTTCTTTTGTTTAATTCACGGAAAAAAGAAATCACAATGATTATAAGCCTTTTTATGATGTCCAAAGTCAATCAGTGTACAACCGTATTGAGAAAATATTTCTTGTTTTTTTTGTATTATTACCACAGGAAGGAAAATTTCTCATTAGAAACTATTTCTTTTGATATATATTTATAAAGAAAGGAAGATGTGGTATGATTGCCAATGAAACAACTATTCACAAAAGACCAAAATAACACAAACATTAACAACTATAGGTCACCGTACGGCCTTCAACAATGAGCAAAGACCATACCGCAAAGTCATCAATAAAAGGCCCCGATAAGACAATGTAAAATAATTCTAACGAGAAAACAAACGGCCTTATTTATGTACACAAATGAACGAAAAACAAATAAGTAACACAAAAACAAACGACAACCACTGAATTTCAGGCTCCTGACTGGGACAGACACATACATAAATAATGTGGCGGGGTTAAACATGTTAGCGGGATCTCAACCCTCCCCTTACCTTGGACAGTGGTATAACAGTACAACATAAGAACGAACTATAAAAATCAGTTGAAAAAAGCTTAACTCCTCAGACAGACACAAACATAAGTGGACGTACGCGTGGCCGGGTACTTATACATCCCGACCTAAAAAGACACAATGAACAGATCTGAGAGTACTCGCAGTTATCTGACAGCTATTTCAAAGCCACTGTTTTTTAATACTCCTGTGTTTGCTTTCTTTTTTATTTTGTAGATTGAACTGCATAATAATTCCTTTTGTTTACATGAAATAGGCTTTTTGTTGTTATCCGAATTATATTTGTATGTATACAATTCATTGCATTCTTTCCGAAATGGCAGGTAGTGTGTTGCATGGCCTGATACTCAATTGATTACGTCCATAGTTTTATCGTGGTGGACATTTTTTAATCATTTGTTAAATAAAGTATTTTAAAGCGTCACTGACGAGTCTTTTTTTAGACGAAACGCGCGTCTGGCGTATTTACAAAATTTAGTCCTGGTTTCTATGATGAGTTAATTTAAGTCGAAAAAAAAACCATTCGGAATGAAGATTTCACATCCCTAGACACAATGCTAGATAAAATATAGTAGTTGAAACTGCATAGAAACAAATTTCGCCACTTTGTCACCACTGACCCTTTACGTTTCAACATTTAAGTATGCAATCAAAATTGAACATTAAGAAAATATTACAAAAACCCTTCTTGTTCATTATTTCCCATTTAAGAATGAAAATAATAAGCTTTTTGTTAATGGGGGCTTGAATATATGCATTTAAACAATCCATAATGACTCTGACCACGGTTGTGATCACAAATCGTATAAAAAATGCCATATATATAAATGCTATTTAACAAACTAACGAGAAAACAAGCGTTTCAACTATAGCACATTAAGAAAGATAGACAGAGGTCTCAAAAGGGTTTAAAAGAAACAGACTGATAAAAGCTGGAAAGAAAAAAGTAAATAAAGACGAAAAAAAATGTCTAAAAACACATCATTACACTGTATAACCAACAACACCACCCTTATTAATAACCGGAAGTAATCGCAGGTTATAAGGAAGGCTCAGTAGATAATTCTCTATAAGTGACACCTTTTGTTATGATAACATAAGATCAAGATATTATAACCCTATGTGCGAGATATGACATGCCGAACGATAGTAAAGTCACTCCCTTTCAACAAACACTAATCCAACAGAGTAATGATGAAGATCGACTTCAATCAACACTTTATAAGTTTTAGAGTCACCATCAAAAACTGTTGACCATTACTATGTGTGTGTGTCTCAACTTATTAGAGACATGTATTTGCAGTCTTTAATATCTAGATACCAGCATAGTCGTCTAACCTGTACTTATGTTGATAGAGCATGTCTGACTGAGTGTGTATTTGATGTTTGATAGCCATGCATTTCAGGAGACGTTTACCTTTTTGACTCACCTTCATTTGTCTTTCTTAAGCAGACATTTCTTAAATTTTAAACATCTGTGACTACTCATGCTACTATTATCTCTATTTACAGTCATGCGCAATTAGATAATCGTAAATATTTTATTGTTTACTCTATATGATGGCGCAGGTGCAAAGTTTTGATCCTGGTGACTATAATGAGTTTATTAAAAAAACACTGGGTCGATCCCACTGCTGGTGATGTTTTTATTCCCCGAGAGTATGACCAGCCCGGTAATCACCACAGTTAGGTTGACTTGAATTATAATTGATATGTTCATAATTATAAATTAACTGTTAACAACACTTTTAATTTTTGAAATACTAAGATTTGTCTTCCTCAGGAATAGATTACCTTAGCTGTATTTTGCAAAAAAGGCGTAGCTTCAACTTTGTATTTTATATAGGCCTTTTTAACTTTATTGATTCAAACGTCACTTATGAGTCTTTTTGTAGACGAAACGCGCAGCTGGCGCAGGTACAAAGTTTTGATCCTGGTGTCTATGATGAGTTTTTATATAATAATATTAATAACATTAACGGTATCAATATTTCTTCACCAGATGCACAGTTTGAAAATCCAAAGCTTATTTAAAATATGACTAACTATAATCAAAAAAGGTTCAAAAGGTATAGCCAAAGCCAGGTAAGGGATCAGAGCTTCGCATAAAAGAGATACATGCCTTAATCAAAAATTATTTCTAACATTAAGTACAAAAACAGCATTTGAAAAAATATTAAAAAACAGTTTGTAAAATGTGTCGTTTAAATCAATCTTTACTAAACACATCAGCAAAAAATCGAGCACTAACCAATTCTGGCGAAACTGTGCAACTAAATGAAACATATCAGAAATATTTTACATGTTTATCTTTAACAAATCATTAAAATGCTAACAGAAGATTAGCAAAATGATGTGAATCGCACTTATTGTTTGATTAAAATAAATTGTTTTTCTTCAAACTAAGAACAATTAAAAACAAAAATGTGCATGCAATTTTGCATTATGTTTTGACGAAAAAATTCAACAAATATGAACTGTATTTGTTATATTATTGCCAAATAGATATAGTTACAACTGCTTATTGAAATAAATGTATTGAAATGCAATCACACTATATACACAAATGCAATATACATTTAAACAAAAAGAGTGATGGTCTGCATCTTATAATTTGTATCCTGAAGTCATTGTAAATGGTGGCTGATAAAATTCTTTTAAAGACATCCGTCTCAGTCTAAAATAAAATACAAAAAACAATAAAACAATTATCAAACATTGTGCGACTCTGCAAAGTTTGTAAGTACATTTTGTTTCGAAAGACAAAATAATTTTAGATTGATGTGATGTTTCTGAATTTAAAATTAAAAACGTAGTCATAGAATTTCAGTCAGAGTACAGCTTATCAAAACGGATGGGGAAAAAACATAAACAACCAAGTCAAACTATTTCATACACCGAGAACCTATCCAGATTCACTTCAAAACGTGCAGATATAGACCCATTTAATACAGACATGAATTATCATTGATATGGTTTTATTTATAAATTAAAGGCTTACAAACTATTGAATTTGTAATACTTAGGCTTTTAGATTAAACCTTAGCTGAATTTGGCAAAACTTTTCGAAATTTGGTCATCAATGCTCTTCAACTCCGTACTTTATTTTGCCTTTATAACTTTTTGGGATTCAAGCGTCACTGATAAGTCTTTTGTAGACGAAACGCGCGTCTGACGTATATACAAAATTTAGTCCTGGTATCAATGATGAGTTTATTTCAACATTACTATGTTTCCAATACTTAAGAGATGACTGTATTGTATTTGAAGCTTTGCTGACGTCCATCGGTAGTTTTACTGTCGCACATTTAGTTTACCTGGCGACGTCCGCAAAGCTTCAATTACAATACAGTTACCTCTATTCTTTGGTAAAATAGAATTACAAAAAGAAGCATTAAAATCATAAAAATATTCTAAAAATAAATTTTGTGAAAGAAGTCGGTTGTATATTTTTTTACTACACACATCCGCATTAAATCAATCATCAGTTATGGTTTAAAAAACTGGCGCAACTGTGGAACAATGCGGAACAAATATTTAAAAAAAATAGGCTTAGAATGCTCTAACCACAATAGTACAACGAAAATTAACATTTTATATTATCACTCGATGTATTTGTCTGACGTATCTAAGTTTTTCAATAATACGTATTGTGCAGAATTAAACTGTAAGATTGAAGTTAAATGATAATTTACATTTTACCTCGTTGACTATTAATCGCAAACACACGCACAATGTCTTCTCAATGACCATTCCATTCTGCAGTTCATTTCCGATACGACTTAGATACGGCCACACACTTATTGACAATTATTACAAAAGAACTGAAAAAGACTTTCACAAATTTTAAACGAAAACTTAAACAAAATCAAGTCAAATGTGCGTATTGCTATGCGTTTACTTTTCTACATTGGTTAGAGCTATAGGGGGAGGGTTGAGATCTCACAAACATGTTTAACCCCGCCGCATTTTTGCGCCTGTCCCAAGTCAGGAGCCTCTGGCCTTTGTTAGTCTTGTATTATTTTAATTTTAGTTTCTTGTGTACAATTTGGAAATTAGTATGGCGTTCATTATCACTGAACTAGTATATATTTGTTTAGGGGCCAGCTGAAGGACGCCTCTAGGTGCGGGATTTTCTCGCTACATTGAAGACCTGTTGGTGACCTTCTGCTGTTGTTTTTTTTATTTGGTCGGGTTGTTGTCGCTTTGACACATTCCCCATTTCCATTCTCAATTTTATTTTACAAATTTTAAACGAAAACTTAAACAAAATCAAATCAAATGCTAGTATATACATCATGATATCCACAACAGAGTTCTTTTTTTGTTTGTGTCTCTTGTTCATTAAAATATTGTTCTATATAATACGTTAAAGTACACAGCTACTTTTGCATTGGTAATATTTCTGTACTAAAATGTGTAGTACTGGAAATCTACTTTTAATATTCAGTACTATTTATTTACTCTAAAATTATTGTAATATTTAGGTACCTGTATTTTACAGTACTTTATTTGTACTTGAAATTTAGGTACTACATATTTTTGGTAACTACCGGTACATTTTTAGTATTTTGAAAGTTTTTCTATTTCAAATCTCTTAAAGTTAATGTGATTTTCAAACATGGAATATTGTATTATTTCTGTACCAAAATATTTAGTACAAATCAAGTACTGTTAAATACATGTACCCAAATATTACAATAGTTTTAAAGTAAAAAAATAGTACCAAATATTATAAGTATATTTCCAGGACTGCATTTGTTTATTACAGAATTAGTACCTATGCAAAAGTAGCTGAGTACGGAGGTTGCTTGTGGAGTAGGATATGTTAACCTTTCCAGATCACTTTATATACACAAGACGGTTATCTGCTAAATGTCTTGTTAGGCATGAATATTTTACCATGATTTTGTCAGTCTACTTTTGAGTGTTGCGCTCTTCTATTTGTGTGAATAATATACTGGCACAATCATTTACTTTGTATTTTGCAGTATTAAATATTCCAAATACATTTATCAATCACAGTTGCGATTTCGATCTTCAATGCGTGGAACTTAGCCTACAATTGTGCATATACTCTTTATATAGACAAATGGATGCTATCTAAATCTTCTCATATAACATTTATTGAAAGAAACACATGCCAATATTTCTTGAATATTTTGGATAAAGAAATCTTACCCACTATATACTGTCTTACAACTGGTTTAGTAACTATATCGACAAACACTGCTTGAAAGTAGATAAGAGCTTAATACAGACTTGAAACTGAGGACAACATAACATATGAGTGTATGTGCATGTAAAATTCAAATACACAAACCTAAATGTAATTTGCAGTCATTAGATATAGGAAAATGTGGTGTGAGTGCCAATGAGACAACTCTTCATCCAAGTAACAATTTAAAAAGTAAACCATTATAGATTAAAGTACAGCCTTCAACACGGAGCCTTGGCTCACACCGAACAACAAGCTATAAAGAACCCCAAAATTGCTAGTGTAAAACCATTCAAACGGGAAAACCAACGGTCTAATCTATATAAACAAAACGAGAAACACGTATATATTACATAAACAAACGACAACTACTGTACATCAGATTCCTGACTTAGGACAGGTGCACATATTGGTAACTTTACAATACGTTAAAAAATATTCACACAGATTTGTAATACAAGTACCGCTTATGATTTAAACTAATATCTTGTTACACATATGCAACATGTTGTCGTAACAAATATAAAATAGTAAAAGAAATTATAAAATAGAACGATATAGTAATGCATGCTATACTTTAACAAACTACACGACAGTATATACAAAAAATTAAACAGTATAAACTTCTTTTAAGCTGTTAAATATCATGTGATTATCAACTATATATATATAAATAACGATTCCACGAAACACCTAGACCCTAATAGATATTTAATTACGAATTTAGTGTATATTTTAGTAAATATTTGTAAATATTATGTGGTTGGTGTTAATAAAATAAACATGTGCAAAAAAGCGCTAGCAACTATCAACACAATCACATATTAAAACACTGCGATGTAAATACAAAAAGAGATGCAAATACACATTGTAATGTATCATAATTATTGTAATTAATACAAAACTACATGTACAAACAAAAACAAAATTGTCTTTTTAAATTCCGAAAACTTCCGAAAAAAGTACATGATTAGTTTATTAATGTGTGTCACTTTATGCCTGTAATATACTTAAATGCACGTTACTCTTCATATGTTTCATTAATTGAGTTATAAATGCTTACAATTGGTACGCGTGTGGTGTGTGTCCATTAATATATTATCCAAAAACAGAAATTGTGATCTTTTTCAATGCAGTCATAATATAAAAAGCCCATATAACGTGGTGTTTAGAGCAGATCTTTGACTGGTTCTGTTTTCAATATGGAAAGTTTTATGATTGCGATTAAAATTCTCGTTTATTGTTGTCTTATTGAAGTATCTCAATTTTTTTCCTTTATTTCGTAGTAGTAAAATTTTGTACTACATTTAGGAATCTCTTCGTTATTCTTACGGTTTAATTTTATTATGTT
This sequence comes from Mytilus galloprovincialis, assembly GCF_965363235.1. Taxonomy (NCBI): domain Eukaryota; kingdom Metazoa; phylum Mollusca; class Bivalvia; order Mytilida; family Mytilidae; genus Mytilus; species Mytilus galloprovincialis. Next base: position 64,430,899 of record NC_134851.1, on the reverse strand, counting down.
TTGACTTTAAACACATTTTTTTTTGTAATTTGATTCAATGATAAATGTAACGTGTATGCTCTTCGGACGTGCCCCTCGCGTGCTTCATGCTGTAAACCCCTGTTATAGTAGATCCGCACTTACCTTTTTCCTGGTAAAACATTACACCGTAAATCATCTCTGTATCAGAATATATAACATTAGCTTTAGTTGGTGGTGAAAATATGACCCGTAGAATTCGTTTGCCATTTGCACAGTATATATCGCTATTATGTACATGTATCCCTATGTTTGCATGTGTTTCGTTCGTGCTGACAATTTTGATAATATTAGATCCATTAAGATTGGAAGATTTTACATCACCGCTCTTTCTTTCAAGCCAAAACAGTCTATCAGGATTATACCCTGGAAAGAAATTGGACACCTGGCATTACATATATTCGAAATGCTTTCGAAATAAGTAATTTCATCATTTTATGTGCAAGATTCAAAAACTGTAATGATACACATGTTCAGGGTTAATTTAGTTCATATTCAGGCCGATTCCATGTTAATGTGAAATAAATATATGCTATACTTGACTAACACGCTGATTCCTGTTGTATTTCATAACGATTAATAAGGTAACACATCACAGAAATATATATAACTTTTTCGAACAAATTTACGCGGTTGCATAGCACATGTACCAGAGAAGCGGCATATACCTCTTTATAAGAGAAGGCATATTTGCGAATGCCGAAACATCCAGTCAAATATTTAGTATACAAATACTCATATTTTGTATAGTTTTTATCGATACAACTACCCGCAATAGGCCAACAGACGTAAATATAAGCATTTACATTTACAAAACGGTAACAACTGTACAGACTTCAACAATGAACAAGGCCAACATCGTATAACAGGTTATAATCTTGACAATCTTAAAATAAATCTAACCTAAGAAAAAACAACGTCTGATTTATGAGCAAAACTATAAACTAAACACGAATATATCAAATAGCTGGCAATAACAGCCCCTGACTTTGGACAGACACATACATAAGTAGACGGGAATAAGCTTAACTTTTATATTGTTATTTACACTATTTAACTGGTCTTTTAACATGTTTTAAAAGTATGAGTTCTGTTTTTTATGTTGTCAAATACGGATTAAGCAAACACGCGAAAAATACCAAAGAGATGTTTAAACTCAGAAAAAAGTAAAATCACAAAAATACTGAACTCAGAGGAAAATCAATTTGGAAAGTCCATAATCACATGGCAAAATCAAAAAACAAAACGCATCAAAAACGAATGGACAAGAACTCGAAAACTAACTGACAATGCCATGGCTTATTATGAAAAAAGACAAACAGACAAACAGACACACAACAGTACACAAAACCCTACATATAACATTACATAAAGGCAACAGTAGTATACCGCTGTTCAAAACTCATAAATCCATGGACAAAAAACAAAATCGGGGTAACAAACTAAAACCGAGGAAAACGCATTAAATATAAGAGGAGAACAACGACACAACACTGAAATGTAACACACGCAGAAACGGACCAAGCATCAGACAAAATCCCACGAGAATAACAAATATAACATGTTTAACCCCGCCACATTATTTATGCATGTGCCTGTCCCAAGTCAAGAGCCTGAAATTCAGTGGTTGTCGTTTGTTTATGTGTTACATATTTGTTTTTCGTTCATTTTTTTACATAAATAAGGCCGTTAGTTTTCTCGCTTGAATTGTTTTACATTGTCTTATCGGGGCCTTTTATAGCTATCTATGCGGTATGGGCTTTGCTAAATGTTGAAGGCCATACGGTGACCTTGAATTGCTAATGTTTGTGTCATTTTGGTCTTTTGTGGATAGTTGTCTCATTGGCAATCATACCACATCTTCTTTTTTATATAACATAAAAAATATAATTTTAAAACAACCCACAACAGGCCCACAGACGTTAATATAAGCATTTACATTTACACTACGGTCACAACTGTACAGACTTCAACAATGAACAAGGCCAACATCGTATAACAGGTTAGAATCTTGACAATCTTAAAATAAATCAAGCCTAAAAAAACGTCTGATTTATGAGCAAAAATATAAACTAAACACGAATATATCAAATAGCTGGCAATGACAGCTCCTGACTTTGGACAGACACCTACAGAATTAGGCGGGAATAAGCTTAACTTTTGATATTGTTATTTACACTATTTAACAGGTCTTTTAACATGTTTTAAAAGTATGAGTTCTGTTTTACAGTGAACAAACTATTTCCACAAAACTGGAGATGATATTTGGTACTGTGAAAAGGTAAGCAGATCCTGTTTCATATGTGGATAAAGATTTACATTGACAATTTCCTTCTTTCAAAATGTAATTTTCTGGATAATATACCTATACTCAAACAAGTAACTTGTTCTGTGTTAACATCTACTATTTCTTGTGGTCTAGTACCATTTAAACTTGATCGTCTAATTGAACTACGTGTTGGATATATACTGTAATACAGCCATCTGCGTATAAAATGAAATAAACAAAATCGAAACATGCATAATAAGATGAAAACAAATATAAGACTTCCTCTTCAAAGTGTTAAATTAGTTGTTCCGAAGTCTATTAGCAAGCCGTTTTGTTCATTTCAAGGTACGTTTTATTACATTGTCTGAGTTGTTATAAAGGTCTTTCTGGAGATGTGTTCCTAGCCTCGAAATCATCTTATTTGCTATTAATGCTTCATAATACCATTGTTTTGATTTCTTGGTAAATTGTTATTTCAATGACTTACTTCCAGAATATTTCGTTTTCCATTAGTAATTAAAATGATTTACCCTTTAAATTGATATGTTTCAATTTGATATTCTACACGTGTCCGATTGCATAAGAACCAAGCAGATACTTTATAATTTCAAATGGATATATTAGCGTTGTACAAATTTGGAAATGCATCTACAGATTGCTGGGCAGAACATTACAACTGATTTAACTAATCTTTGTCGTATGACCTTGAATACATTACTCCGGTACTTTTGTCTATATCGGTTTTTTTTTCAATTGAGCATCATTTGTTGCTTATTTATAAGTTTTAAGCAGCAGAATATCATCATCCACTTGCACTTCACAATAACTCAGGAGTTTGATTTGCACTGACTAATTGTGTTAAGTGTGTGATAAAAATGGCATGTTTGTGGCATTGTGGACTAGAGCAATGGACACAGTTTCAGGGATGTAGCTACATTGTCAAAATTGAATTCCAAGCGTCTAATCAATCTAATTGAATTGAACGAAGAACAAAATCTCTTCTTTCATATCTGGTTGTTTTTCACTTTTATTCCGACTGTGTATATTGCATGAGGGATTGAATTTGTTTTAATCTAGTTATTTAAGGTGTATGATAGTTCTGAATCAAATAAAAAAAATATTTTTATCCTGACATATTTCGTTAAAATGTCGGTTTTAAAAACTTTAAAAACTCCTAATAAAGGATAACTGTTCGAAGAATTTATAATTACAAAAATGAACGCTTAGTTGCTTTAACCGTTGTCTTAAAAGCAAGCAAAGATGATAATTATACAGTTGGTATAATGTCCTTCAACATTTTTCAAATTTGTGTTTTTGTCTTTTTACTATAATTTTGCTTTAAGTGTCGATATTTTTCGTAAATAATAATGTTACACACATCTAAATGTCTTACCTTGATTAATAAAGCAGACAAAAAGGAGCAATTCAGACAATACCACCACATAATATTTCATATTGTTGTTTTCCATTTTCATGTTTACAATACAGAGCAGACACACCCATGTATCATTCTTTGGTTAAAATCCCAAAGAAACATATGACAGACCTAAGTTTACTCTGGATTTCATTTTTGGTAAATGTCTTGGGGATATTTGTTCAGACATCAGGTGAAATAGCAATACCTTAATTTCGTTTAGCCTACTTATGTTTATGTGATTTACGCACAAACAAGATGCAGTTTGAGGCTTTTAAAATAGTTTTAAATGCGGGGATACAAACGTACAAGTATATGTATGTATGTTTGTAAACCTAATATTTCTTTGTTTTCTAACATTTATCAACAACCTCATATTCTTAACTATTCGTAGAATTTTTTCAACGTTCCATATTTCGTGTAAGCCAATTGCCTGTAAAAATCCTGAAAAGCATTTGTTAGAAGACAACCATGTCATCTACTGGTGGCTGGCCGTCAGAAGTTATAAAATGTATTTCTTTCAACATCTTCAAGGTTATGATATTCATTCTAATCCATTCTACCCTTTCCCTTCGGACAATGAAATGGTCGGTTCGATATCAACCACGATAGGTAGCGAAAACATTGCTTGAATATTGCAAGATAAAGGAATTTGCACTAGTACAAGAAAGTTGACGATGTGTTGATGGTTCGTATCAATCATCAAATAGATATTTCGATACTTTTGATTCTCTTTCAATTTGTTTTTTATTAAACATTTGCCAATATGAAAATAAAAATAATAACCATTATAGTCAAAACCAGTAGCATACGATCTTTGTATATTTAAAGCGATGATTTAAGTTAAATGCACAGTTAGAGTTAGTTTAATCTATTTGTATTGTGAATTATAGTTTCCATTTCTCTATACCAAGCACATACCTCAATATATCGTGTTTGTCCGCTCTTGGAAAATATATATATTCGTTGTTAGAGTCATAAACAAAACAATGTATGTGACTCTGTTGGTCGATAAAGATATCTGATACGTTTCCAGTGTCCATGTTGAATACTTTAATTTTACCATAGGTTGAAAATATGATCTTGTTTTGAAGACCTGAATGTAAATTTAGAGGAATTGAAGGTTTTGCTTATAATACAATCTCCGTAAGAAACACAAATACTTGATATTTTCTTTTTTCGTGTATATATAATAATAATACTATTTGTTGTGCCTTTATTAAAACTTGACTATGAACGATCATTCATAAGATATTTTGAATTAAAACAAAAACAGTAACACGGTGACCGCTGATTTATTGTGTCAACAAACATTGTCGTATGACCTTGAATACATTACTCCGGTACTTTTGTCTATATCGGTTTTTTTTTCAATTGATCATCATTTGTTGCTTATTTATAAGTTTTAAGCAGCAGAATATCATCATCCACTTGCACTTCACAATAACTCAGGAGTTTGATTTGCACTGACTAATTGTGTTAAGTGTGTGATAAAAATGGCATGTTTGTGGCATTGTGGACTAGAGCAATGGACACAGTTTCAGGGATGTAGCTACATTGTCAAAATTGAATTCCAAGCGTCTAATCAATCTAATTGAATTGAACGAAGAACAAAAACCCTTCTTTCATATCTGGTTGTTTTTCACTTTTATTCCGACTGTGTATATTGCATGAGGGATTGAATTTGTTTTAATCTAGTTATTTAAGGTGTATGATAATTTTGAATCAAATAAAAAAAATATTTTTATCCTGACATATTTCGTTAAAATGTCGGTTTTAAAAACTTTAAAAACTCCTAATAAAGGATAACTGTTCGAAGAATTTATAATTACAAAAATGAACACTTAGTTGCTTTAACCGTTGTCTTAAAAGCAAGCAAAGATGATAATTATACAGTTGGTATAATGTCCTTCAACATTTTTCAAATTTGTGTTTTTGTCCTTTTACTATAATTTTGCTTTAAGTGTCGATATTTTTCGTAAATAATAATGTTACACACATCTAAATGTCTTACCTTGATTAATAAAGCAGACAAAAAGGAGCAATTCAGACAATACCACCACATAATATTTCATATTGTTGTTAACTGAATAAATAACAACTTGGTTATTCAGCATAAAACATCAATTTCAATATACAGAAGGCGCCCTAAAATACTTTTCAAATATAAGCTTTGTTTTTCAACGTTACGTTGAATGTGATTTGTCAATTAGAAATAACATGTTTTAGAATAAGATTTAGATTGAATACTGAATTTGACAATTTTCTCCATTAATACCAGTTTGACATGAGAGTGCATTTTTTCTGTGTAGTGGATAACTCTTCTTTGAACGTTTACTTTTATTGTGTGTTGTTCATGTTTATTGTTTGTTTTTTTCAAATTTGAACAATCACATCACACGTTGTTTTGAAATTTCCTGATAAAATATCTTGATTTTGCTCCAAATATCACTTTAAGCGAGCCTAATGCACGATTAATTGTAAAGATAAAGTTGACCATATAGTGGTTTTCGGCTGTTTTCTGATCTTTGATCTGGTTTTTGTCCAGTTGACACATTCTCCATTTTCATTGTCAATTTTATAAGCAAAATTATATTATGAAATTTGCAATGCCTTAAGGCCAATATATAATTTAACAGCGGACTAAACTTAAATGGTTAATTAAAAGAGATATCACAAAGGAAGTTTGCATGTCATCAGGTAAATATTAAAAAAAACATTACTATACCATACTTATAAACACATATTATTCACATAACTATATCAGTGATATGTAAATGTATTTTGATATCCAAATAAGACCGTACCATGACATATACTGGTTTACTTTTATAAATTGTGACCTGGAAAAAGAGTGGTTACATTAGCACTCATACCACATCTTCCTGTATTTATAAACCATCTAGGGTAATGCAACGTCCACCAAGTCAGGAATGTGAATACATGGGTTACAGTAGTTTGTACCACTGTACTTCCAAACGATTCTGAAGAATACTAAGAAAAACAGGTAAAATAACTGTCATTTAGGTCTAAGTGAGTAATAACTTTTAAGGTTTATCACCCCGTAAGACATGTCAGACAGAGGATATTAAATATCAGACTATATCATGCATATTGAAATTACTGAATAAATAGTTTTTATTCTATGTAATAGAGTATTCAATGTGAATAACGCTAAATACATGTATGGATAATTTAATCAATCGCGCTCTGTAAAAAAGTTTATTGTGTCGCGATTCTATCTTGGTAATGTGTACTGTAGACGTATTGTCCCGAGGACATTTTAATCTGAAACCATATAATTCTCTTTTGTATATAACTGGGTCAGATACTAACTTTTCTATGTTATATGACGAGTAGCAACGAAATTAAAAAAAACAGAATAATGCACACATGACAAATAAGTTGATAAATACGTTCGTGTCCGAATTACAATGGGTTGTTGCGATGCATACAATTTGAAAACCAGTATAAAACTGCATCAGATCAAAAAATGCATTTGTTTTGCGGTATGAGAAATCGACGTTCACATTTTCGGAGAGACTGGGGGCAAATGAATATTGTGGTTATGAAATAATGATTAACAATAAGATAACAGTATAAACAGCATAACTTACCAAATCTTTTTGTCGCTTTTTTTAAGTTATGATTTCTACAGGAAACAAAATAGGTTTCAAGTCAGTATAATTACTATTGTCCTGGTTATTTAAAGTTAACACACTTCAGTAATTTTTAGTGTATTTCCGTTTACGTCATTTTGTACATGTTGTAAAAAAAAAATTGAAATCGAAATAAACGATTTAAATAGGTTCAATTTACTATACATGTTTGGTGTACTTTTTTTGTAATAATTTGACATATTAATTATTTGCTGACAATACAGAAAATAAAACATTGACTTATAATTTAATTTTGGAAGTAACGCGTCTTCTGATTGACTGACGTTATTTTGTTATCAGCCCATAGACATAATTAAGTCATGTGACCGTGACGTCGTCAACGTTTTTTCGTGGTTTTCTACGGTTTAAATTAAAATGGAATTTAGAATTAAATTATAAGAAATAGCATAAAAAGGGAGCACATGGTTAGATAACCCGCTACGCGTGTTATTCCGTGTGCACCAATTTTTTGTATGTTATATCTTCATAGACAGAAATAATATTATAGTCATACCTTAATTGATATAAAGATTTTTAATAAAAAGGTTTCAATTTTCAAGCTGTAGTATGACATTGTCAATTTGAAGAAAGTGATTAGATTTTTCTCTTGCCTTTAACATTCGTGTTGATCAATTGACACCTAGTGCAATTTTGAATGTTATCAAACATCGAATCTTTCTAAAAGTAAATTCTTCCAAGGCAATGCTATGAATTAAAAATAAAGAAATGTGGTATTATTTTCAACGAGGAAACTATCCACCAAAACTCATATGAAGTGAATGTAAGCTGTTATCCGAACGATTTGTAACAATGAGAGAGAGAGAGAGAGAGAGAGAGAGAGAGAGAGAGAGAGAGAGAGAGAGAGAGAGAGAGAGAGAGAGAGAGAGAGAGAGAGAGAAACAGAGTGACAGAGACAGAGACAGAGACAGAGACATATACAGACTAATTTACAAATGCGATGTGACAACGAAATAAACATTTTTTTGTAAACCTGTTCATAGAAAACTAATGTTAGGAACATGTACCAGGTTAAGAATATACATTTTACAACTTGCGAAATAGTCCGAAAAATCAAATGTGTATACCAATACCAAAATAATGTAAAACATAAAATTAAGAAAGGACATGGGGAATGTGTCAAAGCGTTTATAACTTACCTTCAGAACAGAAGCAAAGGAAAGCTATCAATCCGAAGAATGTCAACATGTCAACAATACACCAACGTCAATTCATGTCTATGTTGTAAAGCAATTATTGATTAGTTAAAATCTAATGCAGCAAAAGTAAGATATTAACATGTACCTAATCAGTAAATAATAAAAGTAAAATCTATAAAAACACTGAACTTAGTGGAAAATCTAGTCGGAAAGTCCATAATCACATGGCAAAATCAAATATCAAAGCACATTAAACGCGAATGGACAACAACTGTTAAATAACTGACTTGGTACAGTTATTTTCCGATGTAGAAAATGGTTGGTTGAACCTGGTTTTATAGTGTTAAACCTCTCACTTGTACGACAGTCGCTTTAAATTTATATAAAATTGATAATGATATCGTCAACATGGTCAAGTAGATGATAAAAAAAATGTTTGTGGCGAATATTGATACAATACCGTTATTTAAATTAAATGTCCATGAATACTAAAAAGCACATTATAGGCTGTCATAACGTGTTCTTCAACCATGATCTTGATTTGCCCTTTAAACTCTTTTGATTCGAGCGTCCTTGGTTAGTCATTTCTACACGAAACTCGTGTGTGGTTTAAATAATTAGTGTCTGGTAACTTTGAATAGTTTCTTTATTTAGTGGAATTAATGACGAATGCTGTAAGAAATAAGGAAAAGAGCAATTGGATAAAAGATTTGAAATATACCGTTATTATTTTTGTGGTTAAAGTCTAAGAAAGCAAATATATAATTTTCGTCAGGTAGACTACGATCTATCTAAGAATTACCAGTACACCCAACGACTACATGTTTTCTTCTTCGTTCCTTATGTAAACATATAATAATGAAATGCTAACATAAACGATGGGTGTCACATAAACGACAGGTTTTGCATACCCTTCCGGAGCTCCTGAGATCACCCCAACTTTTGATGGGGTTTGTGTTAAATAATGTACGGTGTATATACAATTACTGGATACTAATTAACGATTTATCCGTTTCTCAGTTTTTAATGTTGTATTTATGAGTGTATTCCGTTTGACAATACAAGTGTTATGATTAAAGTGTTAATGGTGAGATTACAGTGAACAATTTCGATGTTTAAATTTCCAACAAATTGATTAATACCAATAACTATGTCGTCGTCTTTATCTGTCAAATAAAGTAATGTAGCTCTGTCCTTTAAAAAAAACATACATACTTCGGGGCTTTTTATAGCTGACTATATGCGGTATGGGCTTTGCTCATTGTCGAAGGCCGTACGGTGACCTATAATTGTTAATGTTTGTGTCATTTTGGTCCTTTGTGGATAGTTGTTTCATTGGCAATCATACCACATCTTCTTTTTTTATATTGTGAGTGTACTCCTGGATTGTAACTTTTGTAAGCTCTCTTGCTTGTTTTGTACAGATTTTAAATATTTATCGTTCTATTTGTTATCTCTGTGCCGATGTAATGCATTGGCTTGATGAGAATAAATATATATATAGCTTGCAATATATAAACTCTGATTCCTTTCATGGATTTGGCTATATTTTTTTGACCTTTTGGATGATAGCTCTTCATCTTTTATATAAACTTTGGATTTCAAATATTTTGGCAACGAGCATCACTGAAGAGACATGTTTTGTCGAAATGCGCATCTGGTGCAGAAAAACTGGTACCGTTATTGTTTTTGAAACCTTATGTTTGTCTCCCATGTTTAATATATCGTTTTTAGGAAAACCAGTTTGTCACAAACCTGTTCTGCTCGATGCTTTTTTTTTTATAAATAGACAACATTTGATGTGTAAACACTGGAAACATTTAAATTTTACTGAAACAAGGTATGCAGGAGTGATCGCTAATTTTTTGTTAGCCTAAATAAAATATAATTCCTTAGATTGTAGTCTCATTGAGGATGTTTTTATAAAGTCAATGCGTTTGTATCAACATTGTGTTATTGTCAATATTTCTTAAGAACGGATCTTAAAACAAATTACAGTGCATGGACGTTTGATAGCTATCTTTCTTTTTTGTTGTAACTACGCGATGTTATTTAGAACTACATTTTATTATTAGTGATTTATAAAGTGTTATGCAATTACTCTCACGATTACTTTATGTAACAGTGTTAATATGAGGACAAATTTATAAGAAACCGAAAAAGAAAAATGTATGTTTGGCTCAAAAAGCAAAAAAAAATGTGATGTTCGTTTTCGGCCATCATGTAGGGAGAGCGTGTTAGTATGTGTGCAATATCAAGAAAATTAGAAAATAATTCATTCATATTTTAGATGATGCTTGATTATTGCTTGCTTACTTTCTATTAGCAAATGTTGTATCTATGTTAAGGTAGCACTACAGTCTAACAATGATTTTTTGAAGATAATTTTTTTTATCACATAATTTTGAAATAAGTATTATTCTGGACAGTTTGTAAAAATCCCAAAGTCATTATTATATCACAACAGGGAGTAAATTGATAATGAACTTATGTAAATAAAAGCACATGGTAATTAGTCTAAATATATAGGCATTTGGGAGGGGCTAATATGTCAATCATCTGTTGATACTAGTGTCCTGCTGCTAATCCCCGACCACAAGATACATATTGGAGTCTTATCTCATCATTTTGCAACATAAATATTTATATAACATGGAAGTGAACAAAGAAAAAGAAAAAAACTAAAGGGAAAAAATCTACAAAAAATGAAAAAAAAATACTATGGAAAAGAGTGGGAAATTATTTTTGAAAGCCTCTGACTGCCTGTATAAATTTCTACTCTTTGATCTTCTTCATTCAAAAACAGTTTTATGCATTTTTAAATAACTTATTTTTAGTGTATGTGTAATTTTTCAGTTCCAGTAAATCAAAAACTCGTGTGGAAAAGTATATTTTCAAGAAAACAGTGGTCTTGATCTTTTTACAAGCACGTTTTTTGATGCACACTTTTAATGTTCTAGTTAATTTCAGAGATAGTTTATTTCTTTTTTAAAATTCAAATGAAAATCATTCTTTATATTTTGAGAATAATGATGTTAAACATTGATTAAATGCAGCTGGCCAATCATCTAATTCTCATATCTTAGACTGTCTGGAAAGAGGCGGAGCTTTGTCTATGTTGGTCAAATTTGTGACGTCAAACTTCCGCCAAATGCCAAGTTAGTGTTGGACAGTTCACATATAATGCAAAATTTACAGTTTTAGTGCATCAAAGACACAAAGTGTCTGGTTCTATTGATATAGTAATGGTATCAGAACACTCCTGTGGTGTTCCCAGTGGAATGTTTGTATTTATATTGACTTTATAGGGGTTCTAAGGGGGAAATTCAGTTTTTAGGTCATTTCTCAGGACAATTTTTCATGAGAATTGAAAGGAACAAATTTAAATAGAAACTTTATGGGTACCCCCTTTGGCTTGACCTTGATATATATGATGAAAGGGTGTATTTTCTACAATACCGTGTCCCAGATTTTTGATAATTTGTTTCTAAATGAATTTATAGGTCTCCAAAGAAGAAAGGTGAAATGAGGTTTGGCACCTAGCAGTTAAATCAATATATCTTCTTACTGGAGGCATATATCAAAAATCTAAGACACGGTTTTGGAGATTGAATATTGTTGATTAAAGGGAAGAAAACAAATGTTTACTACAATTAGACATGTATGTGCCGTTTTCATCCAAGTTGGAAGACCACTGTTTTGGCAATTAATGAGCTATATTTTGAGATTTATCAAACCAAAAACACCTTTATATATAAATTAAGAAAGAGTCATAATTCAGCTTTAAAAAGAGATAAAGATTTTAAAAATCCATTGAGCAGTTCTGGAGAAATTAATCTTTAAAGACTGTTGATTGGAGTCAGAAAATTCTGACTGTAGTGCTACCTTAATAGGGAAAACCTGTGTTTAACTCTTTTGTGATTTAAATGCAGTTGTATTTTACATAATTTACAATATTGTACTATCAATTTATTAGTCGAATTAAACTTAATTACAAAAAAAAAATGAAAATGCAGGTCCCTTTGTAAGATTTATTTTTTAGTTTGAATTTAACATAGCACTATATCACAATGACGAGATGAATAAGTACAGAGCAACATCAACTAGATATTATCAAAATAAAAGTAAACAGTTAAGACAATTTTCAAAACGTCATAGTAGATAATACTTTCAAGTACTGTTCCAAGTCAGGAATATGACAGTTCTTGTCCATTCGTTTTTTATGCGTTTTGATATTTGATTTTGCCCATGTGATTATGGACTTTCCAAATTGATATTCCTTTAAGTTCAGTATTTTTGTGATTTTACTTTTCACATGTAATTAGAATGACAAAAAAACGTCAGTACACAGACTCTATACTTTAAGGCTATCGTGTATTATTTGTTAAGTTGCTACGAAATACGTATCAAAGTCTTAATATCTTCCGATGAACTTTAAAAAGGTGAAATGTTCTTCGACTTACAAATGGTTTCAAATCAGACACTGGTGACGTTTTAAAAAGTGTAAGTAGCAACTGCAAGCTATTGAATACCAAATAAGTTAGAAAATGTATATCTTATATGCAGGGGATGTTGATATATTTCTAATAAGGTTGCGGCGTTTGGATAATTTCAAAAACAAAATCGTCTCGTTTATCATACATTATTTCATAGATTCTAGATGCAAGATAAACTTTGATAAGTGGGTAGCCGTTTGCACAATAAAAGATAAACCAACCACTGCAAGTGTGTTGATAGCTTGTGTATATACATAAGACATTAACTAAAACATATGTATTCACTATAACTTATATCAGATAAAATGAAAGAAAAAAACCTACAACGAAATACATTAAAATTTATTATCATCATTCTACATTCTATGTATTGGTCGCCATTATCAAAAGAAGAGAAATATTAGCAGGTTTGGTGCAAATTAAAGACGGGGTATTCCATCACAAATAATATGTACATATCTTGAGTTTGAAATGCAAGCTAGTTTCAGTACTGATCGTTTTGATTATTATTCTTATTTTGACAATGCTCTTTGTCACTATAATATTAATCTTCATCATTGAATTGTCTTGGTTTTTTTTTCTGTAAGAACTACATGGTAAGGTGAGATCCATTCTGGTTTGCTCTATCCACCTTTAAAAAAAGAGATAGTATTCTTATTGACCCAGCTTGACCACAAAAAAGCTATCAAAATTTATATTAGTGTGTGTCAATATACACGATAGATGATGATGTTGCATATATAATGACATTCATTTTGTTCTTCGTGAATCTTGTTTAATGACTGTAGTGTTCAATTAAATTATCAGTGTAGTTTCTTTAAAAAAAGATATATATTCATGGCAGATCTAAAACAAGACAAGATTGTAAACGGAAAACCATATATATCGATTTCACTAATTAACAAAGCCTGTACAAAATGTGAACAAAACGTATACTTAATATGTCTCATTCACTCTCGCAGTATGAACCTTTTTAATGGTATAAACGCACTCAATTAATGTTTGCAATTAATACACTAGTAGCACGATTTCAGTCTGAAACGGTCATTTTGGTCTGATCATTTGTTAGTTGACTGGATTTACCGCTAGAGGAAAACGTCGAGACTTCTTAGACCGTTAAGACTCCGTTACGATCGATAGCTCATCAGGTAAATCAGTCCGTTAAGGCATGTCAAGATTATCAATACTGAATCTCCTAGCGAGCTGTTAAGATCCGTTACGACGGTGTCAGACCAAAACAGATCATGGATACAAAATTACGTTAAGAGGGTGTCAGACCGTGTTCAGTCGTGTTCCGATTTTATTAATTTGGACAAAAAACGGGTAAAACTTTCCCAGTGTTTATGAGGGGTTGCTCCCCTTTTAAGAATAGAATTAAAATTAAAAAGAAGACGGTTTATGTTAACTGAAAGTCTGCCATGTCTTAATTAAATAAAGAAAATAATCAATTCTAATTCATACCTCTTTCTATTTAATTATTTAACATTTTCTATATTAAAAAAAAACATAAGTGGTTCAAAGTCATACTGCTGCGCAAACCGTGACGAATTGAGTTTAAAATCAACAGATTGCCGAAATAATATTTATTCATTGCATATAAACATCAAAAACTGTATATGTAATAGTTTACAAGTGATTGTAAATAAATATTTATGCAATTACAGACTGGTGCCGTGGTGAAAAATGTGTCAACTTGACGTTACAGATAATTTGTATACCCTTAAAAATTACGGATGTCGGGATTAACACTTGAAAACGTAATCTAAATATGTTTAATTAAATTGTTGATGTTACTTTTTTTTAATATTGTAAATAATATGCATTATCGTTTAACTTTTCATGTTTTCTATATAAATTTCATTTAAGTTATTGTAAACTTGAGACAGGAAAAACTATAACAGTACTATGTATGTCTTTTTTTTTGTCAGACTTGTGCGTTTGATTTCCATTTTTTTTTTTTATTGTGTCTATAATCCAAAAGCCATTTATAACTTTCTTACATACCAGATTTAGAAGCGTTCGTTCAAAAATAAATTATTAATATTACAAAAGTCTGTGAATTATTGAAAATATGACATTCCGAAAACACAAATAAGTCGCTATATTAAATGCTTGTAAATCTCCGTTACATGTGGTGCTCTTATATTTAAATACCTTTCTGTTAAATAAGAAAGTGTAAAGAAAACAGTTATTGAAATCCAGCTGAAAAAAGGGAAAACGTATAGTGATTAACTCACTTATTTTTCAAATATCGAATACACAAATAAATCTCTAACCATCCACGCTAGCAATTTGTTTTTACTGACAGTTGTCTGCTGGCATTCGATTGGATATCAGTTTTATGTAGGCGTAATAATTCATCACATTTATCCAATCAGCTGTCTTGTGTGCGATCTCATACGGTCCACATAGTTTAGTTTTCTTAGACATGTACTGATAGCGATAAAAATTATTCGTGCAGAATATACATATACTATGAAACAAACAATATCCTGCCCAAAAATATCTTACGAGACACCATATTATACCAAATAACTATTCAAAAACTAAGACAGCATACATATAAAATATTATCATTCATAGCAACAGAGACATATATACACATATATATGTCTCTGATAACAATTACTATTTAAAAGTGAAATATTTTACTATTAGTATCATGGTCCCAGCAATTTAAAAAAAAATATCATAAAAGGACGTTGTTGCAATGGTGTGACAGGAACTTTACGGTGCGTCTAAAAACAACAGAGGCCGCCGTGGTGCACTAAGCTCTCGAAACTGCACTAATACCATGTTGGAACACTATAGCGAACTTTCTATACTGATGAAATGTCCATGTGTGGAAAAGAAATCTTACTATACACTGTACGGACATTTAGACTTATTCACTAGCTTTGATATTCAGTAAAAGATTTAGCAAGGATAGCAAGGATACAAAAATTACGATTTTAATAATGCTAAAAATTAAAAGGAAAGTGTACGGAATCCGCCATAATTAAACAATAAGCTACTTAAAAAAAGATATAGAGAAAACGTCTTTTCTTTTCCTTAAACTGGGAATATTATGATAATCAGATAAAGGTAATTTGTGTCAAAAACGTATTTTATAATCACGAAATAATTGAAATCCGATTTAGATTAGATTTGTGATCGTTGGAATTTATCAAGACTGTTTAAAATATCTATATCTTTATAATTACCTTGTTTAGATCGAAATTAATGAGGTTCATAATATCATTTATATAAGTATGTGGTACAGTTCACACCTATTAATGTATATATTAGTATTGAATTGGTCTATACTCATGCAAATAACCTTTTCAATTATGAATTCTTATAAACTGATTTTTAAGTAATCAAACGGAACACATACTACAGGAGATGTGGGATATATTTCAATTTGACAGCAACCAAACGACAAAAAAACATAGATGAATCAAGAGCGCATGTTTAGTCTTCAACAAGAAACAGGTGTCTACACAAGAGGTCACGGTCTGAATCGTCTTAAGTTTGTATAAAATTTGTAAATACAATAAATAAAAACAATTATATGAAAGAGTCTTAACAACTAAATATTCATTAATTACACAAGTTCGAATGATCTAAATAATCTACATTGTTTTCATCGTTAGAGACACGTTTGTAAAGCTCATTTTCTGTTCTCTTAAAAAAAATTACGGTCTTCTCCTTTTTCATTTATTACCTACAAAAATTGCTCAACCTTTCATTCTGACAGCGTGAAAAACCAAAACCAAGGTAACACACTATTATAAGTCAATGTACACACAGTGTTTTCACAGGCCGGTAATTTCTTCGCCCAGAGATATGAATTCGACATTAAAAGTCCCTCAATAGCTTTACAATACCCGGCCGTGTAATTTCCGTATATTGTAGATGGAACGGGTAATATACACAATGAATTTCATACACCAGACATACCAAAACAGGGGAATTTTACCTTTTTTGAGGAATCCGAAGAGGTGGTGCATTGCATGTGCGCTAATTTTGAAAAAAAAATCCGATCATTTATTTTGTTTATACGTCTGAACACCGATAATGACCTCCTGAGTGCACTCAGGACATACAATGTGCACTCAGGATTCTTCATATTCATCGTATTTGCACACGGGATGGGTGAATATATTCATTACACGCTGCTTATTTAAGAGTTAAATAGATTTTTTTTATTGAAAAATCCAGTTAATGAAATCCAGCTGAAAAAATGAGATGACCGATAGTGTTGTCTCAATTCAAAGTTTGAACCTTAAAAACATGATTAAGTGTGTATATAGTACAGAATCATATAGAACTTGAAAGCGATTCTTTTTATATAAAATGTCTGTCTAATATAGCTACATCCAACGCTTTACATGTAATGATATAATGATATTCGTCAACTCTCAGTCATTGTTTTACAGCCCTTTTTACCATGTGAGATTTGCTGCAAATGTTTGCACCTGTCCTAAGTCAGGAATCTGATGTACAGTAGTTGTCGTTTGTTTATGTAATATATACGTGTTTCTCGTTTCTCGTTTTGTTTATATAGATTAGACCGTTGGTTTTCCCGTTTGAATGGTTTTACACTAGTAATTTTGGGGCCCTTTATAGCTTGTTATTCGGTGTGAGCCAAGGCTCCGTGTTGAAGGCCGTACTTTAACCTATAATGGTTTCATTTTTAAATTGTTATTTGGATGGAGAGTTGTCTCATTGGCACTCACACCACATCTTCCTATATCTATATATTAAAAATGTGAATCTCGTATTAACTTATTAGTTGTTTCTTGAGCCGCAGAAATGACAAAGTCTGTCTTAAAAGGGGTTAGTTATTATAACTTTATGGAATTATACCGAATATAAAATGGAATTTAACGTATGGATGTTGCAAATTGTTGAAGGCCGTACGTGACTATAGTTGTTACTTTCTGTTTCAGTAAAGTTAATCTCTGTGCATGCTTTTATAGAGTTGACTCTTTGGCAATCATACCACATTTCGATTTTTTTTATCTTTTTTTTTTTTATATATTTCTATTTAGACTTCAACCCCCCCCCCCCCATTTTTTTCTTGAAACTCCTCATAGATTTATAATAGATAGCTTACATATAACATATGTTTTAATAACTTATATAGATCTTATCTTAGTTTAAAAACTTTACGAATGCTCAGCAAAGATTAAGCGTATTGCATTCGAAGTGATCATACTACCGCTAGGTCATTTCAACTCAAAATATATAAAATATCGTTGCATCAGCCAGAAATAAACATTTCCCTTTAAATGTCAAGTTGCTTAACATTATGAACAGATACTGGTGAGCACCCAGCCACTTTAAAAGGGGGTCCCAACCGAGCACAACAAAGGGGCGAGTTCCAACTATATGTCCCCATTCAAATGAATTGATCGTCTAAAAAGTCTAAGATTCGACGGTTTTCTTCAACAATATGGTTGATAAATTTCTTTCGAAACTCATTATACTTTTCACATACTAAAATAAAATGATATTCATCTTCAGTTACTCGTTTATCACACATATTACAAAATCTCGGATATCTCTAAATATTATAATTAGTTATCAAAAGGTACCAGGGGTGGTGTTCTCGAAGCTATCTTAGGATTAGGACGTGTCCTTAGTCTATCTAATGACAAGTCTTTGCCCTAAGTCGTGTTCTCGAAGCTCTCTTAACTTATGATATATCTTATTTTTCCTCCTAACTTTAGGACACCCAATAAGGTGTATTAAGGGCATCCTATCTTCATCCTAGTGTAATAAAGTTTGGATTTCGCTTTTTGCTCATTATTTTACGTGAAAATGAACATGAAATGAAACGCACCATCGGTTATTAACTCGTATATAAAGAAATTGTGCATGATTTTAAACTTTGAACTTCGTGTTTCACGATACAATTACACAACAAATTTAATTCTCATTTCAAAACAAATTGTTTTCAAGTTTAAATAACAATCCTTTTTCATATAATTACATTGGTAATTATGCATTTAATTCTGTACATGTTATTATAAAATTCGTAAACAATTTTGTTAAATAATTTTGTCATTAAAAAATGTTTTAACAAAAAATTACTGTAAAGATTAAAAATCTCGACTTAGGAAATGTTTAGGACGTCCTAACATAAGATTCGTCTGAGAGAGCTTCCAGACACAACTTAAGAGTGTCCTAAGTCGACCTTAAGTCCATCCTAAAATCGGTCTTATTTATGACTTAGGACGAATCTTATAATACCTTCAAGAACACCACCCAAGGATTATAATTTAGTACGCCAGACGCGCGTTTCGTCTACATAAGACTCATCAGTGACGCTCATATCAAAATATTTATTAAGCCAAATAAGCAAAAAATAAAATCGACAAGTTTGTATATTCAAACAGTGAGCAGATATATGCGGTATTTACAAATAAATGGTTTTATAGATATAATTTTAATACAGCATGATCTAGATAAAATTGTTGGGGTCAAATACATCTATGCAACAAACATTTAGGCGAGTCTTCAAAAAATTAGTTCATTTCACTATTAAAGCTACCGTCTAATCCTTCTTTGAATTCAAATAAAAACAAATTCACAATTTTTACACCCTGATGTAACCGTACTTTTAAAGCTGATGTCATCCGTATCAATAAATTGTTTAATATCACAATTGAAGTGCATGAGTATAATTAACGTCTAGGATGAGTGAGAGAAATCTCTGTTGATTGGAATATACAAAATTTAGCTGAATTTGTATTATTCAAATTAATGAAAAGGCAAGCTAGTGTGTGTTTAAAATGATATTGTTGGAATGGATTTATAACATGAAAAATATGTGTTACCGATTTAATGTTGACTTGGACTTGTGAAATCACATTCTACAAGATGACATATTTTGTAAGTACGTTAATCTTTTATTCTAATTATAGTATCTTTGAAATGCATTTTATAGCTGACTATGCGGTATGGGCTTTGCAAGTCAGCAAGTAGAGGGGCACAGTTTGTTCCCATTGGGATGCCGACAGTCTGTTGAAAAACACGTCCTCCGAACGTAACAAATATGTTGTCAATCAAGATATCAAGCATCTTGATAATATCGGTTTCAGAGAATTTTTTATTTGAATCAGAATGATTCTTTACAAAGTAGGATGTATCCCTCCCCAAGACAAGATACGTGTATCTACGTTGGCCATTCTTTTTTATGAGGCAAAGTAATACCAATTCTTTTAATTTGTCTTTTAGTTTGAAATGTGGAATACTTGTGTAAAAAGTAGAAAAGTCAAATGTGTTAATACTGTTACAAGATGAAAGAGAGTTAGATTGTATGTATTCTAAAAGATCTTTGGAATTTTTAAGTATCCACATCTGATTCACGCCACCTCTAGAATAGGCAGTTTCACAATAACTTTGAAGCCCGTCTTTGATTGCTGATAAAATGGATGTCAATAATTTTAGAAAGGGGTTTCGTGGAGCACTTGGAAGACCCAGCAATATACCGTTGTTTGTAAGGACACTTATGTAGTTTGGGTATCCAATACAGTGATGGAAGATCCAGTTTTCATCTTTGGGTTAAATACAAAAGGAACAAAGAACAGACCTATGATTATCCAGGATTTCCTCTTTGGTAAGTGTCGTGGGGGTATATGTTAGGTTTCCAAGTGAATTGTCTATACCTAATTCGTTTATCAAGCAATTAATGTAATGACTTTTACAGACAAAAACGATGTTATTTAGGGCTTTGTCTATGGGAACAACAACATATTTATCATGGAGGTCAGATAGGTGTTTAGCAACATTTGGATCTTTGAAGATTGACGTAGCATGGGCATTGATGGACCCATTCAGTTTCTTAATTCTGATTTGTTTTAACGACCTCACTGCCTTAATTCATTCGAATAGAGTGTCTACGTCTTCCTTCTCGCGCTTAGCCCATTGCCTGGCATAATCCTCGACTGAATCCATCAGAATTTTAAAGTTGTATTTCCAATTGATGGATTTAGGCTCACGATATTTCTGACCTTTCGATAACACGTTTCGTAGAGAAGTGTTATTAACAATGTTAAGGTCTCCGGTAATAACGTGACCAGCAGGTTTATATGTGAATTGGGAACTAGCACAAGTGCAATCAGGAGGTTTAGACTTGAAGTCGTCAATATCGAGATCCTGCAAAACGTTTTTGTAATTGAAAATTTTAGTTGCAATAGGTTTGGTATAGGTATAAGAAATTATTGGTACAGACTGGTCTTTGAAATAAGGAGGTATTTTCGATTGAACTAATTTATGATGAAGGATATTGCCAAGGTTGACGCCATCGAGCAAAATTCATTATTAGCGAACACACTCTTTTAATAGAAAAGGTCTTAAAATTCCTAGATATCAGAGATATGCAAATTCTGTAATGAGATTGAGGACGAAAAACACTTCTGTCTCAAATGTTCTAAATATAACTTTTATAGAATTTTTTTTTTTTTACTCAACGAAAATCAATTCGGAGTGGAAATACACTGCTAAAGATGACACGTTTAAACTTAGAATATTACTAAACCCCATATCTCTAAGTCAAGTTAAAAATACAGTTTCCTTAATATGAGTCATTAGAACTGAGGACGGGAGACCCAAAAAAATAATTTGAACTGCTACATTTTGTATTTTAATATTATACTGTATATTTTTGTATATATGTTATGTTTGTCAGAGATCAGGTTTTTTTAAATGACGATAAAAGTATTTGATTATAAAAATACAAGGCAAACGTTTTATTGATATTTTAATTCAAGATAAAATAAACACTTGATCTGATCAAGCATGTACAATAGTTATCAAAAGTACCAGGATTATAATTTTATACGCCAGACGCGCGTTTCGTCTACATAAGACTCATCAGTGACGCTCAGATCAAAATAGTTAAAAAGCCAAATAAATACAAAATCTTCTTTGAAAATGAGTGTTATTTGTGCAAAGGTCGACTTCGTTCTCTATTTCTATTTTTGTGTGTGAAGAATGAGTACAATATAACTGACTTTGTGTCAAAGGTGGATACGAAATAATAGCTTAAAACCTTTTAAACTATTCTAGTAATCTCACATGCCGTATGGCATAGGTTATGATTAGCCCTCGGGGAAAAACAGTCAAATGTAGGGATAATTATGACAAGTACGTGTATTCCCGACAAACAATGACAATGACAAAATTCGTTTATTACGTGTACATGAATGCATTTTGTATAACCATTAAAACTGTATCTATATATCTGTATAAATCACTCATGCAGGAACATATATATATAAATAGTTAGATTTACTGTTACCAGATTTACCTTTAATATTTCTTGACACGTGTGTTGTGAGGTTGATTTATTTTGAATAACTAAATAGATAAAAAAAAAATAACGAATACATATTACAGAATTGTAGATAATACAAAACTGGCTGTATGACATTATAAGTAATAACACGGGCCATGCTTGTAAAAACTGTGTGATAGTGGTTAGTTCGTATTATAAGTCAACGTTCGGTATAATTCAGGGACTGTTTTACACCAGTTACGGTGAAAACGAAGACATCCAAAACCTTTGATTTTAAAAACATGGAACTATTATTCTGCCAATCAGCCAATTATTGTATAAACTAAATAATATTTTTGACTCATTGGCACTCATACCACAATAATTACATTAGATGTATGTTTCATTATAATACGTCATTAAATGATTTTTCAGCGTATGCCACTCGGCACGTGACCAACGGCTTAATGCTAATTACCAAGCATCACAATAAAAAGGATGAAACAGCTTGTATACTTTGAGCTTTCAAACTAAATGGTAAACTCAAACCCAAACATAGAATGGTTCAAAGTTTGAGTTGGAGCCGTTAGACTGCTCTATAATTTGTCTCGGCGGATCCAGGAGGGGGGAGTTCCGGGGGTTGGACCCTCCTTATTTTGGCCGCTCAATGCATTTGAATAGGAGCATATACTTGGAAACCCCCTTTTACTTTGGGTTGGGACCCCCCCCCCCCTTTTTAAAATGGCTGGATCCGCGCCTGAAACAGTACACTGCACTGTGAGTATGTGTTAGATAATCACGCGCGATTTTATTATTTAAACGAAATACTTCACGAAATAACTAAGATCAGTTTATTTGATCTCTTCAATTTTGTCCAGTTACCAATTAAGTAAAATCAAAATTTAATTCTCCGACATTGCACATGGTGATATATTGTATATGTCATTCCAACACTTACACTTGTTCTTTTATTTGTGTGGCTATTTAATGACTATTTTAATTCAGAGCTTATTCTGAAGTACTCCAGAATTTCTACATACATCACAGTAAGTAATTAAAATTGTGTGTAAACGTCAATGCGAAAGCAAACAATTCACAAAAAAAGACGTTTAGAGGGCACATATGTATATTTCGTCTGACAGCACGTTTACACCACAGTTATCGTACATTATGTAAACATATAAAAACATATAAACAAAATCGAAAAAAAAACCTTTTTTTTCTTCACAAAACAGAGAAAAGAACTGTTTAGTGCGGATAATCCATGCGCCTTGCCTCCCTGATGTTTCGATATTTTATGAAAATTAATAGTCTTTTATCCATTATAACACGTGAAAACTACACCAGTGAGTTCCATATATGTATTACCTTGTATTACATCGAAAAACTCTAGATTTTGGAAAAGACAGACGGATACAAGATCGTTGCATTATGCCTAAAAAATATAGTGTTTTTTGTTATTGCAATGTATGGTGTAGCATGATACTGAAATATTATAGTTAACAATGTTTCTGAAAAACAAAGTGTATTGTCCCCTTATGCATTCTCACTTCTTTAAGAAGGGGATATATACATGATATAGATATACATATACGTACATGTTCAAATATTTAAATATGCAATATAACCATACCAGTTACAAATTGCGAATATTTACTCAATTATAATCAATACAAGAACTCGAATTACGCATGAGTTGTTATGTCTTCAAAAACAATGTTTGATATGAACAAGTCTAGTGTGCCAAAAAATTCATACGGAAGATAATAGAATTGCCAAAATGACCAGTGGCAATGTTGTTGTTTGGTGACAGATCTCCAAAGTAATGATCGATGTGACCTTCTTGGAACTGCTTGATGAATTGCATTGTTGCTTTATCAATGTACCAGGTGCCATATATATTAAAAGGTGTGTTATTATCAACTCCCAAACCTTCAATGACTCTGTTTCCCTGGATGTCTTCATAAAAAACCAATCTGGTATGAAAGTTTTTATTTTCACCGTACGTCACGAGCCAAACTCCAGACGGCGGAAACTACAAAAAGACGAAGTAATCGTTTACAAATAATGTTCGAAATTGCAAATATTCAATTGTGGTATATTAACGATACATTTTTGTTAACATTCTCATTAAGCATTTATCCCGTTGTTTCATTATAATTAGTTATCGTTGTCGTTGATTTGTCTCCCTTTTTAGTCAATTAAAGGTCTTGTATAACTGACATCACGGTATCAGATTAGTTAAACATGTTGACACTTTACGCTGCTCTTTTCAACCGTTCCTTTTTTATCTCTCCTGGGTAGTTGTTTCATTGCAGTCAAGCAAATGTAATACATGTACATTCTTTATATAATAATACATGTATGACATCAACTCAGGGCACAAAAGTGTGTATATACATCTTGTATCCATCAAAGTTGTCTCAACGACTTACTCTGTACACATTCGGATGCATATAAAGTAATTAATCACACATATGATTGGGATATTTTCAAGTTCTGTTTATTGCGTTCAAGTTCGAAATTAAGGAAAAAATATGCCCTAAAACAAATGTTAACAAGATGTCCCTGAAAAGAAAAAAAGTCGAATTTAAAACACCAAGAACAGGTGTGACCCTAGAAATCTTTTAACCTATAAACATTACAGTTTTTGAAAAGCAACAACATATTTCGAATATTTTCAGATACTCACTTCCAAAAACTAAATATTTTCTTTTTAAAGAGAGGCCAAACATCCCATATGAAATTCCAAACTCAATAGTCGAAACCAAACGGAGAGAACTGGTGAAAAAGGTAAACACAACGAAAGACAAACAACACGATAATATATACAGAAATTTACTACAGTAGAGCCGATTGCTCGCTCTCGTTTGTTTATGTTCTTTTGCAGACAGTGGCTAAATCATTTGGAGGCTTTCACAACTTGCTTGCTTTCTCCATGTAGTCTCGTTCGACCTTTTATCAAACGTAGTGTATGTTTAACTCAAAAATTTCAGGAAATTTTATATCACAAGTCAACTAAAACCTTTATCAAAATTTTGCATACTAGGTACTTAGGCTATATTTGGAGAGTATTTTTTCTTACGGTGATGCTGCCATAAATCCTGTAAATTAAGATATGAAAGTGAAATCTCATTTGAAGTTTTTACTTCAATTAAGAATGTCAAACTGTATTAGTTTGCCTACTATTTATTTACTATTGTACTGTACATTCAGAAATTATGGCGATGTATGTATTATTGCAACAAATGCAAAAGGATTATAATCGTAATAATTTAAACTCGCTTTTTAAAATCATTTGCATAAACTAAGCAGGATATTTTATAATATCGCAAATATCAAATAAGCATTTTAGTCTAAAATAACAAAATCGCAATAATAAACGCAGGCAATAATATCTGAATTAACAGTAGTTGTATTTATATCATTTATATTGTATGTCTCTTTGTAAACCTATACTGATTTGATACTGGTAAAAATAAAGTGTTTGTCTGTCTATCTAATTAACTTATTCTGTAAGGTTATCAATTTAGAATAGTAATGAAATCTGAATAATGTATTTAATTGTACTAACGTTGATTTTGATTTTAAAGATTTAAAGCTTAATTATTCAAATTTATCCTGCAATTGGGTGTCCTACTATACATATATCGCTATGCTGTATCTGTATACTATACAAATATCACTTTAAAGCTTCGCCTACTGCCGGACTGAATATTGTTTGAACCTGTGTGACCTCAGAATGTGTATTCCAGTCGCATTTCAATGACGATAACAATTGTCGATTTTAAAACTTGAATGTGACGATTGTGTTACAAAATCTACCATGGCAATTTCAGCATGCATGTTAAGTGAATGTCAAGTCTGAAACGTAGGACAACTCATACACTTCTAATTCAAATTGGACAATGTTTTGTTATTTGTTTTCACTGTTGAAATAAGTTGTTATGTTCAAATAGATAATTATTCACCTTGAGCGATGTTTTATTGTTGACCATTCGAGATCCTTTTTTTGCGAACACGTCTTCAGCGTAATGTGTGATTTTAATATTACCACGCGGGCCTTAAGGGATTACAAATCGAAAATAAATGCTAAATATGTTAGTTTTTGTGTATTTTAAAACACAAACAATATACAGAATTGATTGCAGGATAAAGACAATAACTCTTTAGTGTCTTTAAATATCACCTGTATTTGTATTCAGCTCGAAACAGGTGTAATAGCTCGCTAAAAGCTCGCATACACCTTGTTTCCTAGCCTCGAACAAATACAGCTGATTTTTAAAGAAACTAAACAGTTATTGTCTATATATTGCTATATATTTAGACAAGTTATATACTGCTTTATCTACAGTTATGATAACTCACCTCCTGGTGGTACTTTTTATTTATATTTAGGCATTACAAAAGGTTATTAGTTTCTGAAACTCTTAATAATGTATTAACACTAAATCAGATGTATGTGCACTGGTTGATACAATAGTCTGGGAGAACATGATTATTAAATTTGTAATCATGTTTTTACTAGCTTTTCGTACATTATATTTTGTTATGTAAGTTGTGAATATGCCTCTTACTGATCTTTTGATGAAAGCCAATTGCATTTTGTTAACATTTGTGCTTATGGTGTGATGTAACTAACCCCACCACATACTTTGAGTGTCAAGTCAGAAGCATGTAAATGACTGGTTGTCGTAGGTTTCTGTTTGCCATTCTTGTTTTCTGCAAATTATTTTGTCATTAATTAGACTGTAAGTTTTTCTCGTTTGAATTGTTTCACATGTTTCATGTCGGGCCTTTTTAAAGTCAACTGTGGCGGGAAGTTCGCTCAGTATTGACATACGAATGATTGCCTAAGATGCTTACTTCCATTTCTCTCTGTTTTCTAACATCCAGTAACAGTGGTTTCAGACTTTCCACTCTATTGTCTCTTTGTAATTTCCCAACAGGAAGAACTAGAAAATAATAAGTTACCTTTTAATATGGCTAAAAGAATGACAACCCAAAGCAGTACTTTTGAGATTGGATCTCATCATCTTACCACGCGCTTATAAAATTATCTAAAATGTTACAATTTCTAATAGCCTTGGTTCTTAAAATTCTTTATCATTCTTAAATGACATTATATACTTTAAAATTAAGACTTTTTATCGGAAAATTAAAGCAGAGTATCTTGTCATATTAAATACTTATTCCTTAATTGTAACTCTGAAAATATTCTGATTTCAATCATTGTTAGTTTCTTCAGAAACATAAATACAGTATATTAATTTGGTAGATATTTCTTTCATTCCGATTGAATTAAATAAGTTTGATTAGAATATTATCTTTCTGTTTTCCGATCTAATATAAATAGCATAACCAGAATGTTCTCCACGTAAGTCTATGATGAAATACACTATCAGTATCCCGTGGTTAAATCTTCAAACATAATTAGTTTACATGTTATAGAGACAACGTTATTATACCAGATACACACAGTATACAGTGGTCGTTTTAAAACAAATATAATTGCTTCGTCAAGGGTTATCAAGGGACCATATCAAAGACGTAGATAACAACCTGTTTAGATCTGTATAAATGTCCGAAAAATTTCGAGACGTTCCGAGAAATTTATTCTGACTTCCGGCCGAGAGATATCGAGTGGCCCATAGACACATCCAAAACTCACCAATATATAAGCATGAACCCCTCAGGGGGTTCATGCAAAAATGGCAAAGAATGTTGGAAGTGTGTTAGTTTATGTTTTGATTATTACTTACCGATGTCTACAATGATTTTTCTTAATGTAATTGTATTTTAAAACGAAAGTTAGCTTCCTGGTAAATGTGTTATGTCTAAACAGTACAAAAAATGATACACTTCAGTAAAACCCCGCGGAAATCTCACATGCGTAGGTGTGTTCTAAAAGTCAATTACGTTCGTACAACAAAGTTTGCATTAAAAAATATATATTATATAATTGTCCCGAATAAACAGCTGTCATGGATGCAAAGAGCTATCGGAGAAACAATTAATTTAATAAAAAAATAAATCTTTGTAAGATCTAGTTCAAAAATTCATAGTTTTACACTTGCTTGCCATCACGATATAACTAACTAGATATAGAAAGATGTGGTGTGAGTGCCAATGAGACAACTCTCCATCCAAATAACAATTTAAAAATTAAACCATTATAGGTTAAAGTACGGCCTTCAACTATAGACTATTTTTTCAAACACAACCAAAATCACCCACCATGACAGCATTTTGTCCGATCACAGAAAGGATTTTCGAGCATGCGTATTCTGTTGCCATAGTTAAGCGTCCTTAAGTTCAAAGGGCACAAACCGAAACTATACCGACTACGTCGGAAAAAATGTTTCTCCACGTTTTCTATTTCGTTTCTTAGATAAACATATTAGAGGGAAATTCTAAGATAAACGACGGACGTCACGTGTGTAGCAGGATTTAGTTACCCCTCCGAATCACCTGATATCAATCACCCCCTTGTACTTCTATTGAAATTTTAAACTAATAATATGTTAATTTAATTAATAAGGAAGCTCTTCTCGAATTTGATATATGTTTAAGCAAATAATATTGATCATACTCTGTTCAATATCAAATAACGTTGATCTGTCTAGTCAACTATTCAATTATATATAGTTCAATACTCTTCTTTTCAAGTGGCACCCGTCGTGTTGCTCGTGGTTTCAGTAACCCAGTAAATAGTCTTATTCGGTAGGTCAAATTCGTGAAAAGAAAACGGGATTGTACAAAAAAGTCAAATCACAAAAATACTTAACTCAGAGGAAAATCAAATCGAAAAGTTTTGTTCGACGGTTAAAATAATTAGACCACATTTGATGTGTAAACACTGGAAACATTTAAATTTTACTAAAATAGGACACGCACGAGTGATTGCCTATTTTTTGTTAGCCTTAATAAGATATAATTCTTTAGAGTATAGTCTTATTGAGGATGATTTTATAAAGTAAATACGTTTGTGTCAACGTCGTGTTATTTTTCAACATTTCTTATAAACGGATCCTAAAAAAAAATATAGCTAGTGCATGGAGTTTTTATAGCTATCTTTCTTTTTGTGTGCCGACGCGATGTTATTGAGGATAACATTTTATTATAAGCGATTTATAAAGTGTTATACAATTGATCTCATGATTTCTTTATATACTAGTGTTATTATGAGACCAAATTATTAAGAAACTGAAATAAAAAAATGTATGTTTGGCTCAAAAGCAAAAACATGTGATGTTTATTTTCAGCCATCATGTAGGAAAAAAGTGTTAGTATGAGTGCAATATCAAGAAAGAAAAAACAAATTATATATTAGATTGATGGTTGAGTATTACTTGCTAAATTTCTAGTAGCAAATGTTGTTTCTATTTTAATGGGGAAAACATGTTTGTAACTGTTTTGTGATTTATATGCAATTGTGTTTTACATTATTTACAATATTGTACTATCAATTTATCAGTCGAGTTACATTTTACTACAAACAAAAATGAAAATGTAGGCGTCTTTGTAAGATTATTTTGTTTGTTTGAATATAACATAGAACTATATCACAATAACGGGATGAATAGGTACAGATCCACTTCAACTAGATATTATCAAAAATAGAGTAAACAGTTAATGCAAAATTAGTCTTGGTATCTTCCGATGAACTTTAAAAAGGCGAAACGTTCTGCGACCTACAAATGGTTCAAATCCTTTCTTATCAGACACTGGTGACGTTTTACAAAGTCTGAGTAGCAACTGCAGGATGTTGAATATCGAATAAGTTGAAAAATGTATATCTTATAAACAGGTGATGTTGGTGTATTGCTAATAAGCTGGCGGAGTTTGGATAATTTCAAAATCAAAATCTTCTCGTTTGTCATAGATTCTGGATGCAAGATGAACTTTGTCATATGATAAGTGGGATGCCATTTGTGCAATTAAAGATAAACCCGTAAAACTATATTGATATCTTGTGTATTTACATAAGACATTAACTAAAACACATGCATTTCACTATAACTAATATATGATAAAATGACAGAAAAAAACTACAACAAAATACATGAAAATTTATTATCATTATTAAATATATCTTTATTTGCAAAACATACAAAAACCAATTTTGGTTGTGGCAAATACATTGACAAACAAACATAATGAAACATACTGAAAACTCGACAATATTATAAGAAATATGATAAAACAGTTACTGTTCTCCTTTCCCCAGTTCTAATGACTCTTTGATAAAAGAAACAACTGCTTTTACATCATTTGGTGTTGATGGATTAAGTATTATCACGAGTTTATCAGTAAAATTAGGTGTATTAAAATTTACATATTTTTGTATATGATATTTAAGAAAGATTTCTCTTTTATTTTTATTTATTTTACAGTTGAAGAACAAAATTATTCTGCATTATATGTATTGGTCGGCATTATCAAAAGAGGAGAAATATGAGCAGATTTGATCCAAATTACAGACGGGATATTCCATCACATACATATCTTAAGTTTGATATACAAGCTAGTTTCAATACTGATCATTTGATTATTATTAATATTTTGACAACGATATGTGTCACTATAATATTAATCTTCATCATTGGATTGTCTTAGTTTTTTTTTTCTGTAAGAACTAAATGGTAATTTGACTTCTATTCTGGTATGATCAATCCACCTTTAAAAAACGTAATATTTATATTGATCCAGCTGGAACACAAAAAAAAACTATCAAAATTAGTTTTAACATTTTCACAAGTTAATGCATGTTTACTGTGTCAGCAATTTGAATATGTTTCTTTTAACTTTGTTATGACAAAACATTTAAACAATGAAAATAAAAAAAAAAAAAGAAATGAATACTTTTTTTGAATGACGTTTGTTGTGCTTTCGTTTGATGTGTTTTATCATTTGATTTTGCCGTTTGATAAGGGACTTTACGTATTGAATTTTCCTCGGAGTTCAGTAATTTTGTGATTTTTTTTTCAAAACAAATATGGCCGCGTTTTGTAATAGTTATCCTTGTTTTATCCGAAATGACGGAAAGCCTGGTATAAGATGTTTTTTTATGTGTATTTTTTCATCGATATCCCTTTTATTAGTGTGTGTCAATATACACGCTAGATGATGATGTTGCATATATAATGATATTCTTTTTATTCTTCGTAAATCTTGTTTAATGACTGTAGTGTTGAATAAAATTATCATTGAAATTCTATAAAAAAAAAATATATATATTCATGTCAGATCTAAAACAAGACAATATTGTAAGCGGAAAACCATATATATCGATTTCACTAATTAACAAAGCCTGTACAAAAAAAGTGAACCTAACGTATACTTAGTATGTCTCATTCACTCTCGCGATATGCACCTTTTTAATGGTATAAATGAACTCAAATAATGTGTGCATTGAATACATTCGCATCATATTTATTTTGTATTTTTTTTTATCTATTTTGAATGATAGTGTATGTCATTTCGGACAAAATGACGATGTTAAATGGCCATCTATCAAATTTACATAGTGCGGAATGTTATTAACTAATATGATGTATTACTCACCTTGATGCCAATGCAATCGAACGGATAAACTTAATAAGATACTTGCTCATGCAGGTCAGAACAATAAAGAAACAATACATTTGGCATTTTATACGTGTTATATGTTTATATATTTAGCAACATACAGTAAGATAGTTATGTCATAGGTACCAGGATTATAATTTAGTACGCTAGACGTGCGTTTCGTCTACATAAAACTCATCAGTGACGATCATATCAAAATATCTATAAAGCCAAACAAGTACAAATTGAAAAGCATTGATGATTTGAAATTCCAAAAAGATGTGCCAAATACGGCTAAGGTAAGAAAGTATCTAAGCAATTGATATATATTCGTTGGATACTTATTTCGTAAATTTCGTTGGTACAGGAGAAGACTGTATTTAAATGTTCAATAATAAACAGATTTTCTAAAAGAATGTATTCAGAATTTGCCAAAACACTGAAAATAAACATACAAGGTACCAACGAAAACTAATGGATCCACAGTTTACCATTGATCATATCAATTAAACTGAATTGAATTTTTTTCGGTTCTTAAACATTTTAAACATAAGCAACATGACAGGATATGCGTTACCGTTCATCCAGGGCAACCTAAGTATTGGTCGGTTCGTGTTACTCAGTCTTCGTTTGTCTATGCTGTTTCGTGTGTACTTTTGATTGTCTGTTGGTCTATACTTTTAAGCCAGTGCCAGATCAGTTTATTTTCGAATGTCCGTCATGCTTTATTCGCCTCTCGTTTATATTAAGACGCAATTTAAATCGCAGTAGCTTTGTTATCAAACTATGCGATTAATTTGCAAATAAAATGTTTCCATTATAAAACATACAATAAAATGCAAAATAGAATCGTATTAGTCAACATGTAATGCATATGAAACAGTACAACAAAGCAGCTAGGTTAGGAAGAGATATGCAAAGAACATCAAACACTTGTTTTGCAAAATAAATGTATAATAGAAATTAGTATATAAACATTCCCAGACTGAATACCGAAGTAGAAATATTTTGGCGGGTATATATGTTGATCAGGAATTTCTTACTCTGCTCGAGCACCTGAGATCACCCGCACCCATGGTTTGGTGGGGTTATTGTTGCTTATATTTAAGTTTTCTTTGTTTTGTCTAATGAACTATTATTTGTCTGTTTTTTTTGGGTTTTTTTTAGCCAGGGCGTTGTCAATTTACGTTCGAACTTTGAGTTTGACTATCCCTATGGTACCTTTCGCCCATTTTTAGACGTAATATACATTGTTTAAATAAATAAGTTGTGTCTGTCACGCTCACAAATGTGGTAACTTGATTTTAATCTGCGACCACCTGAAACTATTCAGTTAATATAAACATATTTGAATGAAAGCGACAAGCAGTAACGAGTTAAACAATATATAAAGAGAGAAATATATGAATTATACTGCCACTATATGCTATATTGATAAAATTTCAACCAGTAGACATGTAGATTAAACTATTTTCTATGTTAGAACCATGAATCTGATAACTGATTTGAAAACATACGAACAAATAAACAAGCAAACATAATGCATATAACTAAATCAATATTATATATCTAGAAATGTACTAATTACGACTTTAAATCATACATTTTTTTTCAATTTAGTAAAATATTTCATTTTGAAACTTGTATTTATCGATATTTTTTCTGTAAAAAAAGATAAAAACAATTCAAGTGCCTTTAGGGTACTTTCAAATTTACATTGTTACACCTCAAATAGATGCAGGTGTACTCATATAAATAATACCCTGATATTTTTTCGTGTATAGAAGGAGACGGTTACAAAGGCGAGGTTAAGCTAGATTTAAAACCAGGTTTGATCTACCATTCTCTACATAAAAAAATGTATGTACCAATTGGGGATTACATGCATGACAGTTGTTGTGTATTCATTTGGTGTGTTTTAGTTTTTGCTTTTGCCATTTTATTAGTGAGTGTTCGATTGGAATTTTCCTCGGAGTTTATTAGTTCTTTGAAATTTACTTTTTACCACGTCGATGCAACTTGCTCAATCATTGTATAGTGAAATGAATGTCCTCTTTTAAGTGTGTAGTCATGTCATCATTGTTATTTGAGATATTAACCTCGGTAAAGCTAGGTAAATTTCAATATAAAAGTACTCACGCTTTTCCTTATATACAAATAAACCAAATATTCTGTTGGTTCCTGCGTATATGACACTCGCTGAAATCACTGGTGGCAATGAGACTTTGAATATCTGATTAACATTTACACAGTATATGTCGCTATCAAGTACATAAATGCCTAAATTTTTGGTGGTAGTGTTCGTGCTGAACACTTTACTGGCATCAGTTCCATTAAGATGTGCAGATTTCAAATCACCTGTCGCGAAGTTCATCCAGTAAAGTCTTTCGTCATTGAAATCTTAAATGAAATAAAACTGAGAATGGAAATGTGGAATGTGACAAAGAGACAACAACCCGACCATCGAGCAGACAACAGCTGAAGGCCACCAATGGGTCTTCAATGTATTGAGAAACTCACCCTGAGGCGTCCTTCAGTTGATCCATTCACACATATGTCTACTACACAAATGAAAAAAAGTATTGAAATTGAAATTAAAAAACACTCTTCATTTTTTTGTGATATTATATGGTAAAATAGACCTAGTTAAACATTATTTAAGTATCACCTGAGTTTAATCAATAAATATCGACTCGACAAGGTTTTATCTGCACATGCAGCTACTGTGCCCGTAAACAGCAAAACAGATGTTTATATCCTCATTGTTTTCAACACTTCAGTTTTTAAAGTTATGTGATTGACACCTTGTAATGGGTTCTCGACAACTCTTAACTGCAGCAAGATGACAGAATATCAGCATGAGAGAAGCAGGGATGTCTTTTTACCACCGCACTTATTGTTTGTCATCACCATTCCACTATAAGTCGTTTTCAGAATAACAATCGGGCAATAAACAATGTTAAAGACCTTACGAGATAAAAGAAAAAAAGACCCCTTGTACCATTTGCTAGGGAAAATCAACCATAATGAAGGTTGGTCAGAAGGAAACCCTTTGCCTACAATACAAAAACACTTCTTTTTGTTATCAAAATTGTGGTTATATAAATCTTTTTTTTTCAAATATTTTTACGCGCTTTAATGCCAATGTTATCATAAACTATGTTTCAATATTATTATACAAACATTTTATTATATTTCAGACAAAAAAAGAGGCTGATTGTTAAAGTTATGAAAAATCAAGGTGTTGCAATACTTGTTTCCATGTGTATAGTTCAGTGATAATTGACGTCATATTAAACTCCGAACTATACACAAGAAACTAAAACTAAAATCCTTACAAGACTACAAAGTCCAGAGGGTCCTGACTTGATACATTTTCGTGTTTTAAAATGTATTTTCGTGCCTTAACAGCAAAGGGTAAATATCGAAACCTGTGTGATTATTTTTAATATGAAAACTTATTTTTATTGACCACCATTTAAATATATATTTCTTTTTTGTCCTCTTTATCTCTCTATCTTTTGATGTATCATACCACCTAAAAGGTAAAAGTTCGAGTCAGCCGTTTTTTATCATTTAGAAGAAAAATAGATATCGCAGAACGAGCTCTATAACCTGTCAATATTTTAAACACCACTGTATTCTAATGATACATACATAATCAACCAAGATGACATTTTACAAATTTGTATGCAGCAGATGCTCTTTTATTGATTTACCTTCCTAAGTATTATTAAAGAATACTTACGAAAAATACCAAATGAATATTCAAAATCTTCTTATGGAGCCACATAATAATACAATGATCAACAAACGAAAAAGGACCAAAACACAAAATATACATAACACAAAAGTGATAAGAGAAGACAACTCGAACTCTGCAAATCAATCGAAATCGACCTCAGTACTCCGGCAATGATAACAAATTTGTATATCTATAAGATAACATACCAATACTCAAAACAGAGGCTTCCTCATCAATCACGTTTCGTATGTCAGTCCCATCCAATCTTGATCGTCGTATTCTCCTGGTGTTCGTCGTATATGTTGTACTATAATACAACCACCTGCAATGTTGTTTTTAACACACGACAATTCATTTTTTTTTCTCATAATAAGTTAAATGTGTGTTATATAATTATATCAGGTAGCTTTAACATATCTACATCGACATACCAATATCAGCTTACACACAGTTCTAAACTTATTCAATACTGATTGATTGATAACTATGTTATATTACTTCAGACGTTTGTATATAGATATAACTACAAATATGACTTCTTATCATAGGTGATATTCCTGGTCTAGTTTGTTGAAGGATATACACAGGAAAAAAACCGGATGAAGTGCTACTCAACTAAATATATATATATATATTGTAAACTGTTTTGTCTGTCTCATAAAAGTAAAAATATATTTATATATACCAACCTGTTACGATGGTCCAATGTAATAGCATATAGTGCATCATTATCAGTCAAGATAAGTAATCTACCAGTACCATTTAAATTACATCTATATATCTTTTTAGCTGTATATTCTGTCCAATACACGTGGCCGTTTATTGAATCAACTATAACACCTATTGGTTCACTTGCACTAGTCACAAGCTCAGAGGTGTAAGGTTTTTCTGAAGGATACTGCAATCTAAGAATAAAACAATATCAAAATTATATTTAAATTGTTGAAGTTTATCTCATTTGTAAACATTTGATCACTAGCAAAGATCATAACGAAACTAAATGATGATATCTATAAAATATAATACATGTGTAACCTGAGAGTTTACGTTCACTGTCAACAAACAAATTTGGTGACTATTTTTGTTGTTAAAGTAAATACTTCTTTGTCAGTTTAGAAAAAGAATGACCGATCAAACTGGTACTAATCAAGGTCAAAACATTACATTGAAGTAAACATTTATTGTGGGTTATTTTTTGTGCTTCATTTTGAAGATCGAACTGTGTCTTTGGGATGATGCATATAAAAAGCAATAGAAGCGCTGTTGCTTTATTTTTTGTGATAATTTCTGTCCATACAATGATGATACATAGATTGATTCCACATGTTTTTTCTAATTTACAATATGACAGTAAAAACGTCGAATGTAGATAATTGGTAAAAACAAAAGAAGATATGTGGTAATGTTCGAATAAGATACTCAGAAATAATAAAAAATGACACAGCAGAAGGTAAGGATGTGTATTTAAACTTTACCGTACTTTAACATATAATGGTTTAATTTTTAAATTGTTATTTGGATGGAGAGTTGTCTCATTGGCACTCACACCACATCTTCCTATATCTATTAAAGGTTTTTCAGTATGCGCAAAATATGGCTTCAAATTGACTCCAAAGACCTGTTGTTGACCAATTCATTAGATCTATACTTTTTTTCAATTTAAGGGGTTAGACCTTGGTCAAGGGAGATAACTCTTTAATTCAGTGATGCGTTTGTAAAAGTCAAGTTTTATTAATGTATTTTAAGCATTTACCTGAAAAAGATTGAAAATAATCTATGTATCCTAGAAGCTTAGAACGTATTTATGAAAATGGCTGACACAAACGTACATCTTTCATTTTATAGATTGGTAGTAGAGATCTTGATTGGATAATGTTTATTACATCCGTATCTGACATGTTTTTTTTTTTAAATGCTCGCGATGAAGATAAAACAAGTTTATAGTTCAAAGACACGAAATAATAATAAAATGGGTATTTTGATTCAGATAACTTCAAATACTTCCATTAGGGACAAAACGTATTCCACATGTGCAACTATATTTATTTCCCATCTGGAGCACCTATGATCAACTCCGGTTTTTATTGGGGTTCATGTTGCTCTCTCTTTAATTTTTAGTATTTTTCGTACAGTTGTTTGTCCTTTTTTCTTTATGTGTGACATACCATTGTCAGTTTATTTTCAACATATGATTTGTTGTGTTCCTTTGGTATTTATTGCTTTTCTTTTAGTCCATCTTGCTCATTATATCCATAAAGTTACACATATTCGACGACAATATCTCATTTTTTACAATATTGATATAACAAATAGACTCAGGTAATAAATAATATATATCATAATTCACTCTGTTTTAAGAAAAACATATTGTCCGGTAAAAATTAAATGACATCTTATGAAACCATTTAAGTGCCTACATCAGTTGATTCAATAACTTGTTTTTGCAAAATATTTGAACTGATTTGGAAATTAAAGTATTTTAAATGCAACCTTAGATATAAGATAATTTATCATTTAACCATCAAACGTATCTTTGTTAATGATTTGATTACAATGTAAGTGGTCGCATTTGTATTTAGTTTCAACCATATTTATGTTTTATCAAATGCAACAAATATTTTAATAGAAAGACTTAACAAAAGTACAGCCACATTTCAAACAACAAAAATGTCTAAACATTTGGTAACATTATAAAGTTTACAGTAATTTTACTGGAATCATTGACTGCATATTCTTTGAATAGTAAAAAAAACAACTCATTTACAGTTGACAAAAGTGTTATAATTCCGAACAAAAATTTAAGAGTTGACATTTTAACAATTCGCCAATAAAGGTCTTACTGGTTCTACTGTTTTAACTCCTTCTTTAATTTTTCATTATAATAATTTGTCGTTCAAATTGGTGCATATCTGTCTATATGTTTATCATATGCATTCGTTTCATGATAAATCAGGCCGTTCGCATTCACAAACACTTTTGTTCTGATCAGGTTTTTTTAAAGGCGGTGCTATGACATTTATTAAATTTACATTGTCTTTATTTGGTTTCGGACAAATATTTATTTGATTGACTATAATCCCAAATCTATGTGTGAGGGTCTCACATGGTTTCCCAAAAAGGAAACAATTGATTAAAAAAAGCACAAGAAACTGCATAAGATTGGAAAAAATGATGATATAAGGGGCTGTTGAAATATATAGAATACAGAAAACATGCCCCACCCCCTTTTCAAAAAAAAACAAACAACAACAACAAACATGACAAATAGATAAAAGGGTATTTTTATTTTTTAGAAATCATTTAAGAAAGAACAGACTCCACCTAAGACCCTCGTGTACGTTTATGCACAGTCCTTACCTTTACTTATAAGACAAACAAAAACAACAAATTCAAACAAGATCACAATATGCAATCCCATGTTGATTCAGAGAAATAGTTCATCGACTATTTTATCAAATGGAACAAACTTCTGAAATATAAAGATGCGTATTGCAGCTATCTGCTTACATATCAGAAAAGATGTAAAAAAAAAAAGTGTGTATTCAATTTAATTTTACAATCGATGTCTAACTGACACACAAATTAAAACAATCGTCACAAAGGTTAAATTTAATTGCGTTTGTCAGATTATTACAATTATCCTGCAGATAGTATGAATGAATCAAAAAAGAGAAATATTGAATTACATGACATGAACACCGACGTGCTTAATCTGTGAAGTTAGAAATCATGGTAGTGTGTCAAATAAAAAGAAAATGTAAATAATCATCTCATCTTAATAACATGGACACTGGAAAAAAGTTGTTATCAATGCATGTTATATGTAAACGTTTACAATTAAATTGTATCATATTTAAAATTCATTTTAAATGGTGTGTGTCTATTTTGTTTGGAATATGATATCGATCAAGTTTAACTTTATCACTCCTATGTATTGTTGTTGTGTAGAAGTAGGCCATACATTCCTTCTCGAGTGTCAATTGATTGACCGACATAAAATATTTCCGAAGGTCTGTGTGTGAGTGTTCTTATGTACCAGTTCAACCAAATGAAATAATTTCTCTCAATCGATTGATGGTTTTCAAACAGCGGTATACTACTGTTGACATTTTTAATGCATAATACAGCATTTATTAAAAAGAGCAATTCATAATCTTACATGAATTAAAAGAAGAGACTAAGTAAACATGTTGATACTTTTCTAAAAGTGTTATTTTAAATCACACGAGTGAGAGTAAATATGTTTACAGAATGATACATCGGTTATGTGTGACTCTAATTTTTATATATTTTTATATTTGGACAAATAAAAGATAAATTATGTTACTTACCAAGTCAATATGTAAAATACTAATTTGAAAAAATCCTACGAGCCATTTACTTCTCTTTACCTATGCACAACTGTTTCCTGTCTGATCTTTTCAAGTGTATAAAGTGTCAACCTGAAACATTAAATCATGAACTACGATGCACACCGGTGATTGTTGGTTCATTCATTTTATTAAAGCCATAAATTTGCTAGTTAATCTTAGTTTTTAAACAATAATTTGGATCTTAGTATCAATTGAAAAGTATGATTTGTTTTAGAATTAGTCGTTTGATGTCAGTTCCGTATGTTCTTGATGTGAACAAGAAACTAACAATTACTGAACGACCGAAACGCAAACGGGAAAAGTATTCAAAACTAACATGCAAACTGTTTGAATTTTTACAGGATAGAGCATTCTGAAAAGTATTATAAATACTGACGAATTCTTCATAATAATTTCCATAGTCATGCTCAGCTTGAATTTTTCATATTAAAATAATGATTTCACCCCAAACGGTTATTTGTGAAACAAAATGTAAATGAGAAATGTTTCTG
Organism: Mytilus galloprovincialis; assembly: GCF_965363235.1. Lineage (NCBI taxonomy): Eukaryota > Metazoa > Mollusca > Bivalvia > Mytilida > Mytilidae > Mytilus > Mytilus galloprovincialis. The sequence continues at coordinate 64,390,439 of NC_134851.1, read as the reverse complement.
TTCATCTTTCTTTCATGTATAAACATTTATTCCAGTGATTCATTATTCCAGGGCGTGTGTTTTCTTATTATGATTCCCATTGTGTAATATTACTATAGTTACCTGCAATGCATTTATTGCATCAATGGAATAAGGTGGTAAGGTTTAATTAATTAATTGATTTGCAGTTTTACGGACGTCTGCAATGTTAGTTTGACTGCTATAGAATATTGTAGCCATACATAACTACACATATGGCGCATATGTCGTAACAAAACCCGACTTCGTTTTCTCAATTATGTATTTTGTTTTATCAATCAATAACTGAATAGTACATGAATGTCCTTCCCTTTCAGAGCACCTAAGTTCAATTCTATTGTTTTGGTTTTAGTCGTTGTTGTTCAGTCTTAATTTGCCATATAAGGTATAATTCAATTCAGTATAAATGCAAAAAAAAACCATTTGAAACAAGAAGACAACAACTCATTCGATAAGTATATATATAGATAGTTAAATATGATATCAATGAGAAAACTCTTCATCCAAGTTACAATTTGTAACAGTTAACCATTATAGGTCAAAGTGCGGTCTTCAACACGAAGCCTTGTCTCTCATCGAACAGCAATATATAAAAGACTCCGCAATTAACAAGTGTAAAACCATAAAAATAAGACAAAAAACGGTCTAATCTAAATAACACACTAAACACGAGAAACACTCATGAACCACATATACAAAGGACAACCAATGAACATTAGTTTCCTGTCTAAGGACAGGTGCAAACCATTGCAACGTGTTTAAATGTTTATAAAGGTACACACACTCGACCTTTCTTATAACATCACAACATAGAAAGGCACACTATATAAAAAAACAATCAAATGGCATATTAACACAAACAAATTAACATATACTGATCGAACAAATTTTATCTATGAAACAATGTAAATAGGTAATCAATACAATGAAATAAGGGTTGGGATGTCAAACTATATTATAATGATAATCATAACCTTCAATTAAGTATTTCAAGGTGATGGATAGTCAAAGATGACATGTCATGTGCAATGCCAAACGTATACAAGAGGGGAGCAATATAACAGAGGTACAGTTGAACTCATAGATCGAAAATTAATTTACAACGCTTTAGCTTAAAGAAGAAAAAAACAAACTGACAAATAATAGTACTCAATACACAACAAATATAGGAATAAACAGGCACCAGGACAGTTGGGAGTTAACCTTATAACTAATAGGCATTATGTTAGTCGTAGATATAGTAATCTATACATGTTTAATCCACCGTTTTCTACATTTGAAAATGCCTGTACCAAGTCAGAAATACGACAGTTCTTTGTCCATTTGTTTTTGATGCGTTTTGTTATTTGATTTTGCCATGTGATTATGGACTTTTCGAATTGATTTTCCTCTAAGTTCAGTATTTTTGTGATTTTACTTTTTTGTAATGTCGAGAGTCATAAAATAAATTCAAAACATTTTAACAGATAACATTTTACTGCATTAGTAAGCGACTTTAATAATTTATTTATTGATAAGCGATGACTGGTCAATGCTAAACTTTTTAAACACAATATATATAATTAATATTTACATGTAAGGAGTTGCTATCAGCTCTCAAATAATCGAATATTATAATTAACAATTTCCTTTTAATCATTCAAATTCGATATAATCGAATATAAAAAAATCTCTTTTCGTCAGTATAAGGTTAACGTTACTTGCGTTCACTACAAAAGTCAAAAAGTCTGAAAAGACCAGTTTTTGTCTTTTTTACTCGACATTCTCCAAAAATATGACTTGTGTCTTAATTTTTTTTGACAAATTTTCATTTACATCAAATTTGTGGAAATTTACTCGACATTCTGAATATAGTCTTAATTTTTTTCTTGACAAATTCTTGGCATTTGAATACTGTCTTGAATATCCCGACATATTCTCGACATTCTCTTTTTTTCTCAGTATGGCTTGACATATTCTGAACATTTTGAATTGTGTCTTAAATTTACTTGACAGTTCTTAGTTTAACAAATCATGACCAATATTCGTGATTTAAATTTAATCTGTATTTCTCTTTGCATAATATACTTGTGTTTCATGTTACACTTCTCACAACAAATGTTAAAGTTGGGCATGTAAAATAATTGAAAATTTGGGTGTCTAAACACTTTTACAAATGCAAACATGCAAATGTAGCCGTGAAAATCTAATTTAAATGTGGGTGTGTTAATATAAAACAATTGTGGCTTTTTTTAAATTACAAATTCTGATTCCTAAATCTAATTAATCAAATGATTAAAACCAATCATACTGTAGACATATTCCATTCGACATTCATAATATTTAAGGTCAATATGGTAAATAATTATTGTACAAAAATGTGGTTTATATAAAAAGCAAATTATGATGATATACTAATGATTCATTTAACAGAAGAAAAAATTGTGTAATGTCAAATGTTGAAATATTTATTAAGTATACACATGGACAGGATGTTCCCCATAAAATTAAGTTATACCACACCCCAGAATACACGCAACTGTCAATAGAAATTAAATATTTACCTGTATAAAGCATCAGTTGACCATTCCAAAGATTAAAAGAAAATTATTATCTTCTCCAGGAATAATAAAACATAAATGTAATTATAATAATGTGTCCAATCAATAGAAAACCCTAGAAATCTATAGAAATCATTGGTCTTATGAAATGAATCTCAAACAGACATGCATAATATAGAGCAAACATTTTTCTTCTTTTCAGGAAGGAGTAATCACAAAAAATATTGAATTTATTTTATAAAATTCAACACCCAAATTTGAATAAAAAAATTTCTGGGTCTAAAAATTAATAAGGTTTTTTTAATCAGGATGAGAAAAAAATCGTTGACCTACAAGGAAGCCCCTACCTCTTTGTATAGCAACACAAACCCAAATGATGAATTGTGGGGTCCACATGGTCACATTTTAAAACTTAAAACTTGCTTCAAGATACCTCTTTTAGTAAAGCAAATTTTACTGGCAGTTTTTCGAATGGCAAAAATATAAATGCTGTTTGTCAGTAACTTTGACTTATATTCCTAGTGAAAACAATTAATTAAACGTTTAATAAGAATAAATCAAAATTAAAATACACGGGGGACTATTCGGGGTATTCCAACTTAGGTGCACAGAAAGGGTATCTTACCAAATTATTCCTTGATTCTTCAGAGTTTAGTTTAGCCATAATAAAAAGGAGTATATATAATAGCAATAGAATGTCAAAAACAGTGCAGAATAAGTCTACACATTTCAGGCGAAATTTATACTGTTGAGATAGTGACAAAACATATTTCAAACTGCCAATAATGTGTCCAGACATATTCAGACATTATTTAGAATGTCAAGAATATGTCAAAACATACTCAGACTTTACTAAGACAGTCACGAATTGGTCGAGACTAATCCAGACTCTATCAAATGATAAAGGGAGTGTCGAGAAGTTTAAAGACAATGAAAAATTTAGGCAAATTCAGACACCAACTGGTATTTTCAGACTTTTTGACTTTTGTAGTGGTTATAAACTGTCACGTTTGAATCTATTTGTAGATCAATTGAATGATTCGTATTTTACTTTAAATCTATATCTATATATCTTTCACTAAAACAAATGAATAAGGCATTGTATTCTTGACGTATATAACAAAGACAAATACAAATTTATTGTGACGCGTAGCACTACACTAAATTATTAATCAAAACTCTTTCAAATTTAAATTAATATTAGTCACAAATAGAAACCGTATTTGTTAGGGTTTTTAATATATATACATGTTCATATATGAATTATTTCTATTTAAGATAATTACCTTCATTGCGGACGCTCATCATGATTTAGGCCAATAACATATAAAAAAAAAACACATGTTAAGTTAATTTATTAAAGGTGAAGCAGTAATGTATAATTTTTAAATTAATCAATGAAAATCTTATGGTATATATTAATCAATTGGTAATTGTTATATATCCGTTAATGTGGGAATATTACTATAAATATGTAGTACTGGAAAAACAATTTACACCATGTTTACTGAAATCAATATTAATTTAAAAGCAGCAACTTCAAAATGTATCTCCAATTCCCCGAAATAGTATGACGTTTCAAACATAGATTGCTCAAATAGAATAAGCACTTTTTGTGTTCAATGCTCTTATTGTCCTTTATTGAGCATGTTGAGAACGCATTCCTTAAGTTTAATCCGATTGCCACAGTTTCATTCTTCTGTCGATAATGATTTAGATTACATCAGCGAGGCTCTTTCTGAATTTTTAACTTAAAAATATGTAGACAAAATAATACCCTCTTGAAAAATAGAGCAGTATCACCCATGATTCATTTGGCTATAGTTATTATATTAAACTAATAGTTATTTAAGATACATTATAAATCTACAAAGAAGGCACAGGAATCAACAAAAAACGTAGAAAAAGACATTATCAGTTCCTAACATTCAGTGTTTTATTTGTCAATTTACCAAGATTTCTTTTTCAAATGATATGTATAGAATTGCCAATAAAGTATTAGGTTCCCGTTGACAATGGATGTGTAATATAGCGTAATAGTGATTGTGTATAACCAATTTAATAAATAAGAATATATATTTAGAATATTTCGAACGGATATACCTTGTACATATATGATTGATCATACCTGATACTTACGAAAAATTTAAGTTAAAAAGTGTGGTTATTTTTTCGAAAGCGACAACATTTTCATTAGGGCTTGTTATTACAAAATGGCATTCCTCGCGTTGCATTTCTATAAAGTGATGACCTTGTTATGTTTGGTTAATCCAGGTAAGCAGTGTATATTGTTTAAAACTAATTATATTCACAACTTCATGAAAACACATGTTAAGTTAATTTATAAATGGTGAAGCTGTAATGTATAATTTCTAATTTAATCAAAGGAAATCTTATGATACATGTATGCATTAATAACTATGTGGAACGCATCTATCCCATCGAACAAGAGCTGTAGTATACTACAGATACAGTTAAGTCGGCCTCATATTTTGACTAACATCTAGAAATTGACAATGAGGGTCGGTTGAAAACAAAACTTTACAACAAAAGAGATGATTTCAGCTTTCCAATTGTGAACTTTACATTTCTAAGTAGCAACATTCCAGCAGTACCTGCATACGGGGTACATATCTCCCAATTGATTTGATATTCCCGTGCGTGCATTTCATGATTTTCTTGGGATTGCTGCTCACAGGGAAAATATCAAACCAAGAGTTCAAAATGATGAAGTTGAAATCATCCCTTAGTAAATTTTACGGAAGCAATCACGAGTTGGTTGATCGTTATGAAATAACCGTTTCACAAATAATATTGGATATGTTCCTTCCGTCGTAACCACAATCCCCTTCCTTTTTATGAATGTGACCCACTGAATTCGAATATTTACCGGATTTGTTATCATATAAGCAACACGACGGGTGCCACATGTTGATCAGGATCTGCTGATCCTTTCGGAAAACCGGAGATCACTTCTTGTTTTTTTTGTGTTGTTTACTCTTTACACTAGTAGCACGATTTCAGTCTGAAACGGTCATTTTGGTCTGATCACATCTTGATGGACTGGATTTACCGCTAGAGGAAATCGTCGAGACATTTTAGACCGTTAAGACTGCGTTACGATCGATAGCCGCATCAGGTAAATCAGTTCGTTAAGGCATGTCCAGACGGAAAAGACTGAATCGTCTAGCGGGCTGTTTAGACCCGTTAAGACAGTGTCAGACCAAAACAGACCATGGATACAAAATTACGTTCAAAATTTTCAGACCCTGTTTAGATCCGTTCAGTAAATCGGTTTGATACCACGAGTTGCGCCCCTTCTACTCGATAATGCATTTTAGATTAATATACATGTATTTTAATATAATTATAATTTGAAGTATATTTTGGTTAATTAAAAGATAAATAAGGATTAAATCTTCTGTTGATTCTTTATTTCTTTTCTTGTTTTGTTGAGGAACTACTAAATTATTCGTCTATATAATTGTTTATTTTTTAATAAATGTTAGTTTATATGAATATATATATTGATAATTAAATGCAAGGACGTTTGTTTATTGTATACACACCAAAATGTATGCCATCAATTTAACCTTAAAATGTGAACACCGGTGAAAAATTGTTTCGTATTTGAAGATTAAAAAGTAACGGAAAATCCTAAACGTTACCTTATAAAGTTAAGGAAATGTGGTATGATTGCCAATGAGACAATCCACAGAAATGCAACGGAGGCAAATTAACACATGCATATTTTTGTTTTATGTATTACAGTTGCTTTAATTCGTTATCTGTTGATATATGTCATAGTTTACCGTGGAAGCTGTTGCTTTTTTATGTTTTTTTCGTGTGAGTTACTCTATTAAACTTGGAAAAAAATATTCTCGACATCCGGAAATTCAAAAAAAGACTTCCCGGATCCCGAAAGCTGATCATGATACTGCATTCAGTCTCTGTCGGGACCGTGTTAAAGTATCACCGTATAAAAATGTTCATTCAAACACTGTTGTATCCTTATAAAATTTATTTTCTAATTCATATAATATGTATATAGTACTTAGTATATATGTATGGCGTTAATTTTAAAAAAAATCTGTGTTAGTTAAAATGGTCGAGTTCAATGGCACGTGCTAGTAATCAACCGGGTCAACAGGTAACAAAATCAATGATCCACAACGTAAGAAAGAACATGCCTATTATATTTTACAATTACTCTCATCATCATTCTTAATAAAAAGGTGCCGTAGGGCTAAACGTTAATAAAGAACTAATGAATTTGTGTATACACGTCTTTAAATAGTGATGTCTGACCGTCAGTTTTTAATATACATGTCTTTGTTTTTTCTTATATTGAACAAAATAACGAATTTGAATCTATTATACGTTAAAGGTTCTTACAATGTCATATGTCTAAACACTAAAAGACCATGCAAAATATTTGAGCGCCGTAGGGAAAATCATTAAAAAACATGTACTGTTCGGAAGTTTGTTTACTATTCAAAAGAAACTTTTCGCTTCTCTACTTGTATAGTTTAGAGATTATTCCTTTAAATTATGTCAGTTACTTAGTATATAAAGTAGTGTGTATCATTGTATTCTATTTATTTGGCTAATTGTATAATTATAATATACATTTTGTATTTCACAACTATATATACTATTAGTTGTAGTGTGATTGATTGTTGGTTGTTTAAAGTCCAGTGGCAAATACTTCATGCATATTCAGTACCAGCTGTAAGTTTATGACATATATGGAACTCACTGGTGTAGTTTTCACGTGTTAACATGGATAAAAGAATAATTATTTTTTTAAATATCGAAACATCAGGGAGGAAAGGCGCATGGATTCCCCGCATTTATCAGTTCTTTTCTCTGTTTTGTGTTAAAAAAAATAATGGTTTCTTTTCGATTTTTTTTATATATGTTTTTATAATTTACGATAACTGTGGTGTATACCTGCTGTCAGACGAAAGAAACATATGTGCCCTCTAAAAAAAATTATGGATTTTTTGCTTTCGCATTGACGTTTAACACACAACTTTAATTACTTACTGTGATATGTATACGTATGTAGAAATTCTGGAGTACTGGAAAATGAAGGATGCAAATCCAACTGACCAAGATTTGAATTAAAATGGTCATTAAATAACCACACAAATAAAAGAACAAGTGTAAGTGTTGGAATGACATATACAATATATCACCAGGTGCATTGTCAGAGAATTATAAATTTTGATTTTACTTTGGTAATTAGTTCATAATTCTTTTCTGTAATAAACTTTATTCAAATAAATTAGGATCCTCGTTCCACTGATCACCTGCATGGCTAAAGGTATTACTCCCCAAGGTATTGCAGGGGTTGTGACACGTCCAGGTATTCAGGCGATTTCCTGTCGAGCTTGCAAATTCATGCATCGTTTCACGTCTTAGGGTATTGGTCAGTGTAAACGGCCTGTAACTTATAACTTTCCATTTTGAACTATTAGGTGTATAATGGAAAAAAAGTCACAGGAAAAAAAGTCACAATATCCCTTGGAAATAAAGTCACAGGAAAAAAAGTCGCTGGAAAAAAAGTCACAATTTGTTTAAGTAAATTTATTTGTCAGAAATATGTTGGAATGCATGTGAAAAAGTCACTATGTACATGTATGCAATAAATAATTAAACTGTAGTTTTCGAATGCATTGAAAAAGTCATAATATATTTGTATCGGATTAATAAAATTAATTATAAATTATAAAACTATAAAGGAATTAACTACGTGATATATATACTAATAAAGGTGTATCTGAATAAATCATTTTTTTTTTTCAAAATTGACTTTTTTTAACTAACAGGGAAAACTGATTGTGTCCTTTTATTTAATATTGAGCATAAGTTGTATTTCATTGATATGGCTTCCTACGAAGACAAGAAATAAAAGGTCTACAAAGGGGGGAGGTGCCACAAGAAGCCACACATCAATATCAACAGTCCCTAGATATATATGTATAAAATGCTAAGCTATTATTAATGGCAATGAGTTGTTTGTTTAACACTAAATTACAGAATACTTATCTTTATAAAAATCCAAAAAACATGTGGTCAAGTTATATACTGAACTTCTAACTTTTATTAAATTTGGGGAAATTGTTGCTGTTAAACTCACATCTCTTAGAGATATAAAACAAAAATAATTACAACAAATCCTTGAAAACATGTATCAATCTAGTACACCAGCATGAACATGTTCCATTTAAATGATTTGCAATTTATATCTAAATTTCCAAAGCTAGTCGTATAAAATGAATTAACAAATGTCTATTTCCAAACAAATATCTATTTGGAATGTTTCGCTAATATATCCATTTATATGTGCGGCCTTATGACCATTTCCATAAGAAAAAAATACAAATTGGGAATGTTTCTCCTGTTAATACATGTATGTGCAGACCCTATGACTATTTCATGCAAAAAAATATATATTGTGACTTTTTTTCCTGTGACTTTTTTTCCGTGACTTTTTTTCCGTTACTTTTTTTCCTGTGACTTTTTTTCCTACATTCGTATAATATGCATCTCTATCTTGTGTGTCCGAAAGTGATATTATATATACTAGTCATTACTAAACTCATACGCTTGTTTATGAATAACATTTCTGATGTAAAGGAAATTATTTATAAAAATATAGATAATACCTAAAAATAAACAACAGATTTGATGAAATAAAAATCTATATACATATTTTTTGTCAATGGTGAAGGACAGATCAGACTATACCAGAAATTTTGATTAAAAAAAATGTACGCACTTGTCGACCATTCGTATATACGCCAGGATAAAAAGTTACGGAACTATAGCGCAAATTCAAATATATACATGTATACATTGTACATAAGAAAGAAACATACATTTTGTGTGAATTGGGGTAAAAGTTTTGTTACATGTAGTAGACTAGTCCACGTATGCCAACAGTATGTAATCATCAAATGTCGAAAGACTATTGTATACCAAAAGAAGAAGAAGAGATTTAAATACAGGTCGATATAAAACTTTCTTTGGCTCATTTATGGACATTTATATATCAATTAGATTGTTCTCGAATAAAGGAAGAAATTCGTAATCATCACAATTGTTCCGACATACATGTTATATTTACGCAACTGGACGTACACTAATAATCCCTAAGGGATGTGAATATTTTCCAGGAAAACTATAGAGTATCAAAGTTTCAAATCAATTTCGGGATTTATTTTCTTTCTTGATATTCAATGACAGCAATTTAAAGAACAAACTGCTTGTCCGCTTTATGGGTATTCTTGCCAGTTGAAACAGACTTATAACATTAAACAATAGGGAAAGATGACATTAAATTCGTTCTGGTTTTTTTTTATACATTGTTGGTCAAATAGCTAAAGTATTATATATAGTTGGGCCCGATATAGTTACGGTGTGAGACTATCCTGTTAAAGACATTCCCGATTATGTATAAATTTTGTTGATGGTTTTCACACTTGAAAAGCATATATGTTCGTAAATTTCGACGGGGGGATTTAAGGGGGCAGGGGGTTGCCCCCTTTTTGGGAAAACATTTGGTTACTTTTATAGAATCACTGGAGCGGGCCCCCTCTTAGGCAGTTATTGGGCCCTACTTATGAAAATTTCTAAATCCGCGAGTGGATACTCAGTACCACAAAGGTCAAACAATGCACATTTGGGTAATTGTACACGACATGCATGCTACAATTCATGTTTGATGATCTTAGACCCTTTGGACCTCTATGTGGGCTATTTCGGTAACTTGGCAAAAGATCCCTAAACTGGATACACGGTTAGAGTCAGCATGTCAGAGAACCCCAAATATCCACAAGGACTTTTGTCTATAAATTTGAAGACCACAAACTTGAAAAAGGGACCAAAAATATGAAAATGCATGCATGGGATACATTTGTTATTGAAGGCATGACTGTAACAATATGATGAAGATAAATAAATATCTTATTCTGGGGTATCATTGGGGGGAGGGGGGGGGGGGTCTGATACCTGATCCCGCTTACTGCTTTGTCAGATTCCCGTATCCCGCTTATACTATGCAGTTCTGATTTTTTGAAATTTTCCGTGTCCTGCTATACTTTATTTCTCGTTTTCACGACACAATCATTTAACTTTCACGTGTCACGCTTACAAAAACAATAGGCAATTCAGCGTCCCGCTTATACCCCAACGCGACTCACTATTCTACTCTTTTCTGACTCATATTAAGCCCATTATAAATATATCAAAAAAGTGTGTTTTTATCCCTTTTTGTCCCGTTTCGTTTCGGTTTGAGTCATAGATAGATAAGATGTCGTATGTGACAATGAGACAACTCTCCATCCGAGTCACAATTTATAATAGTATATAATAAAAATAAGTCAAAATACGGTCTTCAACATGGAGTCTTGGCTGACACCGAACAGCAAGTTATAAAGGGCCCCAGTGTAAAACCTTTTAAACGGAAAACCAACGATTCAATCTATATCAAGATGTACGTAATTAGTGGTGAAGTGTCATGGAAATGCATAAAAAAAAATACAAGGATATGGAAATGGATAAAAAAACAAGGATAAAGATCCCAATAAGAAATTAAATGGAATACATTTGAAATAAATGAAATTTCTATTGAATTTATTTAGAGTGTTTTAAACCCAAACGTTCCTCCATATGTTAAATTTTTTCAAATCCGTCTCTTACTTTATCTATTGTTTGAGCAAGTCGGCTAAATTAAGGCTTTACAGCTAGTTTCCTAATGCATGTAAAGCAAAACTTTGGTTTACTTGCTTGCTTTGTTTGTATAATTGTTTATACAAATTTTGTTAATAAGATTGACATCTTTAAACAATATGTATCGGCATAGTTTAACCTGTATTTATATAATTATTATATTTGAATTAAATTTGGTGTTATCATAATGATTGTACAATAAAAAAAAACCAAAGCAAGCACGCTAACTAAAGTCTTGCTTTACATCATTTCATCATTTAATTTATAAGTGCACTTGAATTGTTAAGGTTTTATGTGGTTTGCAATTGAAGGATGGAAGAGTTATCATTGATATGTTCATAATTATAAATTTATAATTAACAAAATTTTGTATTTTTGAAACACTAAGGCTTTTTATCTCAGGAATAGATAACCTTACGGAGGATGAAATTGGGAAAACTTTTAGGTATGTTGGTCCTCAATTCTCTTCAACTTCGTACTTTATTTTTCCTTTTTTTAATTTTTTGATTCGAGCGCACTAGTCTAATGAGCCTTTTTTTTAAGACGAAACGCAAGTCTTCCGTAAATATTAAATTGCAATCCTGGTTAAAATAACCATAGTGTCATTAGAGAGAAAATTCTTCGATTAAAACACACTCGGGAATAGCAAGAAAGTTCACAAAAAGAGTATTGGGAACTTTACTGATTTTTTTTATCATATATATTTCTGATAGTTTTTCCGACCTATTAACATATTTTCAAACTTGAAAGGAGACCTCTTTCAGCGGCACGAGCCTGGAACATGTACATATGACAGTTTTAAGTAATAGCTATATAAATATAAAAGAGAAGATGTGGTATGATTGCGAATGAGACAACTGTCCACAAGAGACCAAAATGACACAGACATTTACAACTATATGTCACCGTACGGCCGTCAACATTGACCATACCGCATAGTCAGCTATAAAATGCATGTCAAAGATACTAGTATTAGAATTATTAGAATCAAAGGTTAAAGTACTTAAAAAATATGTCATCTTGTAGAATGTGATTTCACAAATATATTATTTTCAAATTCGCAGTCCAAGTCAACGTTAAATCGGTTACACACATTTTTCATGTTATAAATCCATTCCAACAATATCATTTTAAACACACACTAGCTTGCCTTTTCATTAATTTGAATAATACAAATTCAGCTAAATTTTGTTTATTCCCATCAACAGAGATTTCTCACACTCATCCCAGACGTTAATAATACTCATGCACTTCAATTTTGATATTAAACAATTTATTGATACGGATGACTACGCTTTAAAAGTACGGTTACATCAGGGTGTAAAAAATGTGAATTTGTTATTAATTGAATTCAAAGATAGATTAAACGGTAGCTTTAATAGTGAAATGAACTAATTTTTTGAAGACTCGCCTTAATGTTTGTTGCATAGATGTATTTGACCCCAACAATTTTTTTAGATCATGCTGTATTAAAATTATATTTATAGAATCATTTATTTGAAAATACCGCATACATCTGCTCACCGTTTGAATATAGAAACTTGTCGATTTTATAATATTGAGAGATATCAAAATTTTGTAATATGTGTGATAAACAAGTATTTGGAGATGAATATCATTTTATTTTAGTATGTGAAAAGTATAATGAGTTTTCGAAAGAAATTTATCAAACCATATTGTTGAAGAAAACCGTCGAATCTTAGACTTTTTAGACGATCAATGCATTTGAATAGGGACATATAGTTCGTCCCTTTTTTTGATGCTCGGTTGTGACCCCCTTTTAAAGTGGCTGGGTGCTCACCAGTATCTGTTCATTATGTAAAGCAACTTAACAATTAAAGGGAAATTTTTATTTTTGACTGTGAAGGCACAAAATTAAATTCATTTGAAAATGTGTTATATTTGATTATACTGTGCTGTACTGTTATATAAATGGGTATACTTACTTATATGATTATTTGACTAATATAAATATATTTCACTGATGTAATTGAATATTTGTAATAATTATTTTCTGTAAGTTGTATTGCTTACGAATAAAAGATTATGTTATTAATAAAATAAATATTATGACTTTCCTTTTTTCATTGGATGACCATGCAGTGGTGTTGCAACGCAAAGAACTGATAATAGAAAGCTATTTTAATTTGATACATAGGACAGTGAATCTTAACAAAAGGTTCTATAAATTCAATTGTGAAAAAAAATCACAATACCGTGCAATAACTCAACAACCGTTCATCGACAAATATTACTTGATATTCATTGAAATGATAACAAGATAACAATTATTATACAAGCAGGGCAGCCTTAAATTCTAATAGTTTTGTCAAAAAAGATTCAAAGTTTTACCGATGCAACGATATTTTTATATATTTTGAGTTGAAATGGCCTAGCGATAATCTGATCACTTCGAATCATGCGGCAACACGTTTAATCTGAACATTCGTAAAGTTTTTAAACTAAAATAAGATCTATATTAGCTATCGAAACATATGTTATATGTAAGCTATCTATTATAAATCTATGAGGAGTTACATGAAAAATGGGGGGGGGGTTGAAGTCTAATTTTAAATATATAAAAAAAAAAAGATCGAGATGTGGTACGATTGCCAAAGAGACAACTCTCTAAAAGTACGAAAAGAGATTAACTTTACTGAAACAGAAATTAACATCTATAGTCACGTACGGCCTTCAACAATTTGAAAAATTCATACGTTAAATTCCCTTTTATATTCAGTATAATTCCATAAAGTTATTATAGAAGTTATATTATGATAAAAAAAAAAGCTGTAAAAAATGATTGAAAGTTGACGAATATCATTATATCATGACATGTAAAGCGATGGATGTAGCTATAGATAGACAGACATTTAATACTGGATAATTGCTGCAAATTTTATATCAAACGAATCGCTTTCACGTTCTATACTATTCTGTACTATATACATACTTAATCATGTTTTTTAATGTTCAATCTCTGAATTGAGACAGCACTATCGGTCATCTTATATAAAAAAAATCTATTATACTCTTAAATAAGCAGCGTGTAATGAATATATTCACCCATCCCGTCCCGTGTGCAAATAGGATGAATATGAAGGATCCTGAGTGCACATTGTATGTCCTGAGTGCACTAAGGAGATCATTGCCGGTGTTTAGACGTACCCCAAATAAAAATTTGGATTTTTGTTCAAAATTAGCGCACATGCAATGCACCACCTCTTCGGAGTCCTCCAAAAAGGTAAAATTCCCCTGTATTAGTATTTCTGGTGTATGAAATTCATTGTGTATATTATCCGTTCCATCTACAATATACGTGGAAGTGACACGGCCGGGTATTGTAAAGCTGTTGAGGGACTTTAAATGTCAAATTCATATCCCTGGGCGAAGAAATTACCGGTTTTTGAAAACTTATATTAGTGTGTTACCTTGGTTCTGGTCTTTCACGCTGTCAGAATGAAAGGTTGAGCAACTTTTGTGGGTTATAAATGAAAAAAAGAGAAGACCGTAAAAGAAATTAAGAGAACAGAAAATGAGCTTTACAAACGTGTCTCTAACGATAAAAACAATGTAGATTATTTAGATCATTCGAACTTGTGTAAATAATGGATATTAAGTTGTTAAGACTATTTCATATAATTGTTTTTATTTATTGTATTTACAAATTTTATGCAAACTTATGACGATTGATCATTCAGACCGTGACCTTTTGCATAGACACCTGTTTCTTGTTGAAGACTAAACATGCGCTCTTGATTCATCTATGTTTTTTGTCGTTTGGTTGCTGTCAAATTGAAATATATCCCACATCTCCTGTAGTATGTGTTCCGTTTGATTACTTTAAAATCAGTTTATAAGTATTTTTATTGAAAGGGTTATTTGCATGAGTATAGACCAATTCAATACTAATATATACTTATATATATATGATATTATGGACCTCATTAATTTCGATCTAAACAAGATAATTATAAAGAGATCGATATTTTAAACAGTCTTAATAAATTCCAACGATCACAAATCTAATCTAAATTCGATTTCAATTATTTCGTGATTATAAAATACGTTTTTTTTGCGAATTCCGTACACTTTCCTTTTAATTTCTAGCATTATTAGAATCGTAATTTTTGTATCCTTGCTATCCTTGCTAAATCTTTTGCTGTATATCACAGCTAGTGAATAAGTCTAAATGTCCGTACAGTGTATAGTAAGATCTCTTTTCCACACATGGACATTTCATAAGTATAGAAAGTTCGCTTTAGTGTTCCATCATGGTCTTAGTGCAGTTTCGAGACCTTATTGCACCACGGCGGCCAAGGTTGTTTTAAGACGCACCGTAAAGTCCCTGTCACACCATTGCAACAACGTCCTTTTATGATATTTTTTTTTAAATTGCTAGGACCATGATACTAATAGTAGAATATTTCACTTTTAAATAGTAATTGTTATGAATGATAATAGTTTATACATGTATGTATGCTGTCTCAGTTTTTAAATAGTTATTTGGTATAATCAGAGACATATATACACATATGTGTATATATGTCTCTGGTATAATATGGTGTCAAGTAAGTCATTTTTGGACAGGATATTGTTTGTTTCATAGTATATGTATATTCTGCACGAATATTTTTTATCGCTACCTTTACATGTATAAAAAACTAAACTATGTGGACCTTATGAGATCGCACACAAGACAGCTGATTGGATAAGTGTGATGAATTGTTACACCTACATGAAACTGATATCCAATCGAATGCCAGCAGACACCTGTCAGTAAAAACAAATTGCAAGCGTTGATGGTTAGAGATTTATTTGTGTATTCGATATATTTGAAAAATAAGTTAGATAGACACTATTCGTTTTCCCTTTTTTTCAGCTGGATTTCAATAACTGTTTTTACACTTTTTTTATGTAACAGAAAGGTATTTGAATAAAAGCGCACCACATGTAATGGAGATTTACAAGCATTTAATATAGCGACTTGTGTTTTTGGAACGTCATTTTTTTCAATAATTCACAGACTTTTGCAATAATATTTAACCAGAGACATATGTCTCTGATTTAACCTTTATTTTTTAACGAACGCCTCTAAATCAGGTATGTAAGAAAGTTATAAATGGTTTTTGGATTATAGACACAATAAAAAAAATATGGAAATCAAACGCACAAGTCTGACAAAAATTAACGGACAATGCTATGACAATAAACAGAAAACGACAAAAGACATACATAGTACTGTTATAGTTTTTCCCTGTCTTAAGTTTACAATAACTTAAATGAAATTTATATAGAAAACATGAACAGTTAAATGATAATGCATATTATTTACAATATTAAAGAAAAGTAACATCAACAATTTAATAAATTAAACATATTTAGATAAACATATTTAGATTACGTTTTCAAGTGTTAATCCCGACATCCGTAATTTTTAAGGGTATACAAATTATCTGTAACGTCAAGTTGACACATTTTCCCCCACGGCACCAGTCTGTAATTGCATAAATATTTATTTACAATCACTTGTAAACCATTAAATATAAAGTTTTTGATGTGTATATTCAATGAATAATTATTAAATATAATTTCGGCAATCTGTTGATTTTAACCTCAATTCACCACGGTTTGCGCAGCAGTATGACTTTGAAGCACTTATGTTTTTTTTTAATATAGAAAATGTTAAATAATTAAATAGGAAGAGGTATGAATTAGAATTGATTATTTTCTTTATTTAATTAAAACATGGGAGACTTTCAGTTAACATAAACCGTCTTCTTTTTAATTTTAATTTTATTCTTAAAAGGGGAGCAACCCCTGATAAACACTGGGAAAGTTTTACCCGTTTTCTGTCCAAATTAATAAAACCTGAACACGACTAAACACGGTCTGACAACATCTTAACGTAATTTTGTATCCATGGTCTGTTTCGGTCTGACACTGTCGTAACGGATCTTAACAGCTCGCTGGGAGATTCAGTCTTGATAATCTTGACATGCCTTAACGGACTGATTTACCTGATGTGACTATCGATCGTAACGGAGTCTTAAACGGTCTAAAAAGTCTCGACGATTTCCTCTAGCGGTAAATCCAGTCAATCAAGATGTGATCAGACCAAAATGACCGTTTCAGACTGAAATCGTGCTACTAGTGTTAGTTTTCTATGTTGAGTCATGTGTACTATTGTTTGTCTGTTTGTATTTTTCATTTTTAGCCGTGTCGTTGTCAGTTTATTTTAGATTGATGAGTTTGACTCTCCCTTTGGTATCTTTTGTCCCTTTTTCATAAAACATTGGAAAAAATATGCAATAAAAAAACAAAACAGAGTTTAATTTTCAAAGTTACAACGTCATCATCTCTCTTTTATACAAACAAAAACAAATATTGTTTATTAAACGTTCTTTTTTGATAATGATAATTAAAAAATTAGTCCGTTGGTTATTCCGTTTAAAAAGCTTTACACTTGTTATTTTTGGGCCGTTGGCTTGCTCTTCTGTGTGATCCAAGGCTTCGTGTCGAAGACCGTACTTTTATCTTTACTGTAGGAGTTATCAAATTGTACTTGGAAGGAGAGTTGTCTTATTTACACGCATACCATAAAATTGAGAATGGAAATGGGGAATGTGTCAAAGAGACAACAACCCGACCATAGACAAAACAACAGCAGAAGGTCACCACATCTTCTTGTATTTATTAAAAACTTGTTATGGAAATAAATTATTGATTCCTTCTTCCTTATACTTAACTTTTGGCATTTATCAATTTTTTTAACAACATTTGCATTGTCATTCTATATGGTTGCTAATTCCAATCCTTATCCACATGTGAATATAAAATGACAAATTGTGGTATGATTACAAGTGAGACGATTAATTAAAAGAATTGGTATCAACCAATTTATATATATATATATATATATATATATATATATATATACAGTACTTGCAACCTTAGGCGTTACTATTTCAGCGATCAGTCAGCGGTCATCGATCAGTCACCGATCAGTCAAGTTCGCGTCAAACTCACGTCAGCAATCCGTCAGACTTATAGTAAAAGTAATTGACTGATCGGACTGATCGGACGGATAGTACCGATCGACCTTGATGACGGATTGAACTTTAATACGTCACATGATAAACTAATACAAATTACGGAATCTTAGTTTCGTTTAATCTAATTAAAATGGCGACTCTTGAAAATCGAACGTTCAATGATACATTTTGTTTATTAATTATTTAGCAAAGTTTTATGAATTGAAATGAAAAGAAATGTACAGATAAAACCTAAATTAAAATATCATCATTAAAGAATGGTCTTATTCGTTTTATTTAGGTTATATATTTTCTAAACCGGCGAGTTATAAAACGGTGTCTACATCGCAATTTTTATTTCATTATTTTCCAAACATTCTCGGGAAAAACAAAATGAAAGAATCAGTTATTGAAAAATGTAGTCTATTTTTTTTTCAATATTTTAAATTTTTGTATCCTTATCATCATAAAATTCTTAAAAATAAACTTATCATAATCACGGGCTTTCTATATTCTCGTCACAATCGAAGCATTTAAAATAACAAATTACAAAAATAACTGCTGTATTTTTTAACAAGAACTAGAAATAATTTTAAACAATGCAAACAACATTACATTATATTTTTCTGGTAGTCTTTTTTTAATAAAAAAGATAACTACTCCTAAACAATAAAAAGTACAAAAATTCAATGTTGGTAAAACATAAATATATTCCTTAAAAAGAAGAAATAAGCAGATTTATTCTTGAATAATTCACATTTTCTACAAAAAAACATATGAAAATCATTTATAACAACTGATTGCAATTGAAATTACAAGATTTTCCAATATGAGAAGAAATATTTGCATTTTTGCCAACACGTACAAAAAAATAATATCTCTTTCCTTAAAGTAAACATAATTTATGAAGAACAACCAATCCTGATGGACAAAAAGTAATGCAATCATTTATTTTAAGTATTTTAATTCTCATTATATCTCAATTCTAATTAGAAGACTTGTCTCAAGATGGTAAAAATAACTGATTTCAAATAAAATAGTATCATTTTTGATAAAAAGAAGAATAATTTTGATTATTTTAAACAATGCGAACAAAATTTTAGTATGATTTTTCTGATACAATTTTTAATTTATGGAAAAAAAAAACTATTCTCAACTATAAAAAGTACAAAAATCCAATGGCGGTCAATAATTTTCAGTAAAATGAAACAATATTTGCATTTAAGGAAACGCGTAAAAAAATTTTATATCTTTTTCCTAAAAGTAAGCATAATTTATGAAGAACAGCCAATCCTGATGTACAAAAAGTACTGAAATCATATGACGGTTAATAATTTGTATCAAAATAAATCAATAACTACATTCCTATTCAACAAAAACAAAAGTTTAAGTATTTTAATTCTCATTATATCTCAATTCTAATTAGAAGACTTGTCTCAAGATGGTAAAAATAACTGATTTCAAATAAAATAGTATCATTTTTGATAAAAAGAAGAATAATTTTGATTATTTTAAACAATGCAAACAAAATTTTAGTATGATTTTTCTGATACAATTTTTAATTTATGAAAAAAAAAGCTATTCTCAACTATAAAAAGTACAAAAATTCAATGGCGGTCAATAATTTTCAGTAAAATGAAACAATATTTGCATTTAAGGAAACGCGTACAAAAATTTTATATCTTTTTCCTAAAAGTAAGCATAATTTATGAAGAACAGCCAATCCTGATGTACAAAAAGTACTGAAATCATATGACGGTTAATAATTTGTATCAAAATAAATCAATAACTACATTCCTATTCAACAAAAACAAAAGTTTAAGTATTTTAATTCTCATTATATCTCAATTCTAATTAGAAGACTTGTCTCAAGATGGTAAAAATAACTGATTTCAAATAAAATAGTATCATTTTTGATAAAAAGAAGAATAATTTTGATTATTTTAAACAATGCGAACAAAATTTTAGTATGATTTTTCTGATACAATTTTTAATTTATGGAAAAAAAAAACTATTCTCAACTATAAAAAGTACAAAAATCCAATGGCGGTCAATAATTTTCAGTAAAATGAAACAATATTTGCATTTAAGGAAACGCGTAAAAAAATTTTATATCTTTTTCCTAAAAGTAAGCATAATTTATGAAGAACAGCCAATCCTGATGTACAAAAAGTACTGAAATCATATGACGGTTAATAATTTGTATCAAAATAAATCAATAACTACATTCCTATTCAACAAAAACAAAAGTTTAAGTATTTTAATTCTCATTATATCTCAATTCTAATTAGAAGACTTGTCTCAAGATGGTAAAAATAACTGATTTCAAATAAAATAGTATCATTTTTGATAAAAAGAAGAATAATTTTGATTATTTTAAACAATGCAAACAAAATTTTAGTATGATTTTTCTGATACAATTTTTAATTTATGAAAAAAAAAAGCTATTCTCAACTATAAAAAGTACAAAAATTCAATGGCGGTCAATAATTTTCAGTAAAATGAAACAATATTTGCATTTAAGGAAACGCGTACAAAAATTTTATATCTTTTTCCTAAAAGTAAGCATAATTTATGAAGAACAGCCAATCCTGATGTACAAAAAGTACTGAAATCATATGACGGTTAATAATTTGTATCAAAATAAATCAATAACTACATTCCTATTCAACAAAAACAAAAGTTTAAGTATTTTAATTCTCATTATATCTCAATTCTAATTAGAAGACTTGTCTCAAGATGGTAAAAATAACTGATTTCAAATAAAATAGTATCATTTTTGATAAAAAGAAGAATAATTTTGATTATTTTAAACAATGCAAACAAAATTTTAGTATGATTTTTCTGATACAATTTTTAATTTATGAAAAAAAAAGCTATTCTCAACTATAAAAAGTACAAAAATTCAATGGCGGTCAATAATTTTCAGTAAAATGAAACAATATTTGCATTTAAGGAAACGCGTACAAAAATTTTATATCTTTTTCCTAAAAGTAAGCATAATTTATGAAGAACAGCCAATCCTGATGTACAAAAAGTACTGAAATCATATGACGGTTAATAATTTGTATCAAAATAAATCAATAACTACATTCCTATTCAACAAAAACAAAAGTTTAAGTATTTTATTTCTCATTATATCTCAATTCTAATTAGAAGACTTGTCTCAAGATGGTAACAATAACTGATTTCAAATAAAATAGTATCATTTTTGATAAAAAGAAGAATAATTTTGATTATTTTAAACAATGCGAACAAAATTTTAGTATGATTTTTCTGATACAATTTTTAATTTATGAAAAAAAAAGCTATTCTCAACTATAAAAAGTACAAAAATCCAATGGCGGTCAATAATTTTCAGTAAAATGAAACAATATTTGCATTTAAGGAAACGCGTACAAAAATTTTATATCTTTTTCCTAAAAGTAAGCATAATTTATGAAGAACAGCCAATCCTGATGTACAAAAAGTACTGAAATCATATGACGGTTAATAATTTGTATCAAAATAAATCAATAACTACATTCTTATTTAACAAAAATAAAAGTTTAAGTATTTTAATTCTCATTATATCTCAATTCTAATTAGAAGACTTGTCTCAAGATGGTAAAAATAACTGATTTCAAATAAAATACATTTGTAGTATCATTTTTGATAAAAAGAAGAATAATTTTGATTATTTTAAACAATGCGAACAAAATTTTAGTATGATTTCTCTGACATTCCTTTAATTTTATGAACAAAAAAACTATTTTAAACTATAAAAAGTACAAAATCCAATTGCAGTCAATAATTTTCAGTAAAATGAAGAAATATTTGCATTTTAGGTAACGCGTACAAAAATTTAATATCTTTTTCCTTAAAGTAAGCATGTTTTATGAAGAACAGCCAATCCTGATGTACAAAAAGTACTGAAATCATATGACAGTTAATAATTTGTATCAAAATAAATCAATAACTGCATTCTTATTCCACAAAAATAAAAGTTTAAGTATTTTAATTCTCATTATATCTCAATTCTAATTAGAAGACTTGTCTCAAGATGGTAAAAATAACTGATTTCAAATAATATAGTCTCATTTTTGATAAAAAGAAGAATAATTTTGATTATTTTAAACAATGCGAACAAAATTTTAGTATGATTTCTCTGACATTCCTTTAATTTTATGAAAAAAAACTATTCTAAACTATTAAAAGTACAAAAATCCAATGGCGGTCAATAATTTCAGTAAAATGAAGAAATATTTGCATTTTAGGCAACGCGTACAAAAATTTAATATCTTTTTCCTAAAAGTAAGCATATTTTATGAAAAGCAGCCAACTCCTGATGTACAAAAAGTACTGAAATCATATGACGGTTAATAATTTGTATCAAAATAAATCAATAACTACATTCTTATTCCACAAAAATAAAAGTTTAAGTATTTTAATTCTCATTATATCTGAATTCTGATTAGAAGACTTGTCTCAAGATGGTAAAAATAACTGATTTCAAATAAAATAGTATCATTTTTGATAAAAAGAAGAATAATTTTGATTATTTTAAACAATGCGAACAAAATTTTAGTATGATTTCTCTGACATTCCTTTAATTTTATGAACAAAAAAACTATTTAAACTATAAAAAGTACAAAATCAAATGGTGGTCAATAATTTTCAGTAAAATGAAGAAATATTTGCATTTTAGGTAACGCGTACAAAAATTTAATATCTTTTTCCTTAAAGTAAGCATGTTTTATTAAAAACAGCCAATCCTGATGTACAAAAAATACTGAAATCATATGACGGTTAATAATTTGTATCAAAATAAATCAATAACTGCATTCTTATTCCACAAAAATAAAAGTTTAAGTATTTTAACTCTCATTATATCTGAATTCTGATTAGAAGACTTGTCTCAAGATGGTAAAAATAACTGATTTCAAATAAAATAGTATCATTTTTAATAAAAAGATTATTAATTTTGGTAATTCGAAACAACATTGTTTCGAATTACCAAAATTAATATTCTTTTTATGTTTAAGACTTAAACATGAATAATGTATGGTGGGTTCCATTTTTAGTTATTTTATACAATGGGAACAAACTTTTAATATCATTTCTTTGACATTCTTTTAATTTCATGAAAAAACAACCTATTCGAAACTATTAAAAGTTCAAAAATCCAATGGCGGTCAACAATAACCATTTTCGTAGAAAAAAGTTCATGTTAACAGAGTCATATAATACAATTATGTATTATATGTCTCTGATGTTTATAATTTTTAATACGAAAATATTAATCAACACAAACAATTTAACGCTCTAAGCAGCTTATTCTGTTAAACTATTTTTACTTTTGTATTGCAACTAATTTTATTACAAATTATAACGTGTAAATTAAGGTGTCTTCGTAGAGGTCCGCGTTCATCGATTGTAAACACTGTGAAGTTCGGTTTACATACGAATTTTAAATATATACGTATCCGTCCGATCAGTGCATAAATCTAATTTACTGATCGATCGGTGACAGTTGTCAGGGTAACTCTCACATAGGTTATTTGACTTATCTGACGGATCCTATGGGTCACCGATCACCGATCACTCATCGATCAGTCAAACATCCGTCACCGATCATTCACCGATCAGTCAAGTTCACGTCAAACAGTAACGCCTAAGGTTGCAAGTACTGTATACAACATTAATGAAAAAGTGCAATAGTAAATAGTCGCCTATAAGTTTTATAAAACTTTGATAACATGGTAGAAAGTAAAATCACAAAAAATACTGAGCTTTGAGGAAAATTTCATCCAAAAACCTATAATCACATGGCAAAATCAATTGACAAAACACATCACACGAATAGACAACAACTGTCATGTTCCTGACTTGGTACAGGCATTTTCTAATGTAAAAAAATGTTGATTGAACCTGGTTTAATAGCGCGAAAAATCTGTTGGAATTAATTTCAGAAATTGACCGAGCTTTAAAATTGTCCAGAAGTTCTTAAGAATTTTGAAGAATCCACAAATGTTTAATACCACTACAGGATTAAAATAATATTGTCGTTTGTCGTTCAAATTATTTTTTAATTTATAACAGAACAATAACAAAATGACGGGATCTTTTAAAGAGTAAAATCACAAAAATACTGAACTCAGAGGAAAATCAATTTGGAAAGTCCATAATCACATGGCAAAATCAAAAAACAAAACGCATAAAAAACGAATGGACAAGAACTGTCATATTCCTGACTTGGTACAGGCATTTTCAAATGTAGAAAATGGTGGATTAAACCTGGTTCTATAGCGCTAACCCTCTCACTTTAATAACAGTCTCATCAAATTCCGTTACATTTACATGATGCGTTAAATAAACAGTCACAATCAATAAAATAGTCAAAATATGGGAACATCAGTCATCATCGTATACCAATTTAACAGGACACAACAACATCTACTATCTACGAACACATGGATTGATTTGAGTGTCTTAAAGTACAGAGTCACGTTATAACAACCCAAAAAACACAAAAAGTCGCATATACAAACACACACCAGCTGAAATGAAAGATAATACAAATACATTGACGGGATGTATAAATACAGAGCCACGTCAAATGTATATCACAGATAACAAACCAAACAGTAAAAGTAATATCAATAAAAGAACAAAGACAATTGAAAGAACAATATAACACGTTGTAAAGATGATAAACAACGTCAGTACGCAAAAATCTATACATCAAGACCATCATGAATATTTATGAAGTTGATACGAAATATTTATCAATTAGGTCTTGGTACCTTTCGATGAACTTTTTAGAGTTATTCACAACTTTTTTTTTACATGTATCTCATCAAAATGTGGTACTTCAATTTGCATATCCGTTAACATGAATAATTTTAAAAACACACAATATCCCAATATGCATTATGACAGATATGAAATAACCAGGAATAAAATAATATATGATATTTATTAGAAAAACATATCGTTTTGCATGCAACATTCGAACAAAAAGAGAAACTGTAAAGATCATTTGTAAATAAGCTTAACTTGATACGAGGCAAAAAAACATTAACATTTCATTAAATAATGAACACACGTGCACAGAACCACAAAAAATCATTGTTTTGTAAAAGCTTATCTTTATAGGACAAACATTTCAGGAGTTATGTATAACGTATCTACGTTTATTCTGATTTAAAGCAATTTCTCTCAATTTGATCGGCTGGTACTTACCTTATAAATGTCAGTACAGTTCGGTATTACGTCAATTAGAAATATCTCACTGATACCATTTACCTGAAGGATAAAAATAAGTTGCTTTGTAGTCCTAATATTATTCATTTTAACTGTCTGAGATTAAATATTCAAATATATTTGGTTGATATTGTCCAAATACACGGCCCACAATCGGCAAACCGAGAGATTGGTCGGTAAACCTATATTGAGTATGTGGCTATATAGGCGATTGGTCTGATAAAGGGAATGGTTATACGTCTGTTAAGAGTAAAACGCACAATTAAATGTTAAACTCTATTTAATAAACAGATTTTTGGCATATTATGAGAACCAAATCAAAAAAAGAAAAGTGCCTGACAAAATGATATCTATCATAGAACATTTTCCGTCTGTAAAAACATTTCATACGCATAACAATTGTTTTAATAAAAAGCGAAACAAACAATTTAAGATATCATTTAAAGGACACAAAATAGTACTTTTGTTCTAAAAAATGAATTGACATAAGTAAATTTTTAATAATTGTAATATAACGTGAATAATACCACGTTTTAGTAAAATATATGCGAATGAAGTCTGTTAATAGGTTGGACAATTGAAATTGTGCGGCGATAATAGTTATGCTACCTTCATATTTTCCCATCGAAAAAGTTAAGAATAAAAGAGGGACGAAAGATACCAAAGGGACAGTCAAACTCATAAATCTAAAACAAATTGACAACGCCATGGCTAAAATGAAAAAGACAAACAGAAAAACAATAGTACACATCACACAACATAGAAAACTAAAGAATAAACAACACGAACCCCACCAAAAACTAGGGGTGGTCTCAGGTGCTCCGGAAGGGTAAGCAGATCCTGCTCAACACGGCACACGTCGTGTTGCTTATGTGATTACAAATCCGGTAAATAGTCTAATTCGGTAGGTCAAATTCATGAAAAGATGTTCATAAGATGTTCTTAAGTAGAAAAATTGACACTGAATACTGTGCAACAGTACCCTTCTAGTAAGAGCATTTTTATTTTGACTTTCTTTGCATTTTATAGAAGGATGTGTCTATTTATTGCCCGCTGGAATATCAACGTTTTCAATAAGCCTTTTTTTGTGTGTGTGTTCAGAGTAGCACGTTCTCCAATCCAACTGAAAGTGTCTTTCTAATACAACACAGGGTACATATAACGTGTTGTCGTTCTCATATGCACATAAAGTTTGTCACGGGACGTTGATTCTAATTCGTCAGAATCATCTAATTGGTTCTTTTTTTCTATAACTTTATCATATGTTGTTTACAAATCATTCTAAAGAATTAAATGGAAAGGATCGAACGCAGCTACATAAGGTTATCTTAATGTCATAAGAAACATCAATCAAAAAAAATATGCATATGTTTTTTATAACTAAATTGATAGTTTTCATTACACAACTAATGTACATATACTTTATTCTTAAATTTGTCCACATTTAGAAGAAGTTTACTTGTTTTTAATTGCTTCCTTTCAGGAAGCAATTCGCAGACATATTTTCCGTGTGCATAGTACTTGAGCGTAACCCTCGTCGTAAAACTCCGGTGGTCGCAATGCGCATGGATCTGTCATTAAAATAAACAATTATCTGATTGTACATGTTATACACATGCTCAATACCCCATGCTTTTTGTTATTTGTTTACTATAAGGTGACAATCGGTAAACTTCGGCTTCAAAATACGGCAGCCATATTTGTTAAATCATAACAGACAGAGATAAAAAAAAAAAAAAAAAAAAACATTAACGATTATACGTTATATTTGCGCAAGAAATTAGAAAATCGCGCACAGAGGACTAAGTTCATGATATATACTTGCATTGGTAAAATAATTGGATAAACATTTTTTTTCACCATTCACTCGTTTCATATGACTTAAAGTTTCAACTCGTTGCATTCCATTTCTAGTTCCTTTCTACATAATTGCAGAGGAGAACTACACATGTAAACTTCTATATTTGTCACCAATATGAGTACATCACAATCCGTTACTGTTTCAACACTCAGGGGTTTCATGTCTGTATTCTTAAAAAAAATATTATTTGTTCTCTCTTTTTTAGCAATGCACCAGTCTCTACTGTTTTTATCTATTATATCATATTCTGCGTCTCCATCCTGGTTCTTGTGTATCACTAGGGTTCGGATTGGGGTATTGTGTATGTATGTGATATTTAAATTGTTTTGTCACTTTTCTTTCAATTTTATTTATCTTGTTCATTATTCTTTCTTTATTCTTTATATTTTAGCATCCAAATATATCTTACTTAAGAATTTAATGCTTCTTCTGGTAAATTTTTTTGGGTGTAAAAGCGCTTCATTCTAAAAATGTACGCACGGTCAACGCTTTTACAACCCTATAAAGTTACAAAAAGAAGCATTCAATACTTATAATTACATATTGTAGCTAGGATCATTAAAACACGTTTTCTATCAAGTTTTGGTTTAATTCACCTGTGCACTTTATTGTCGGACCTTGTGAATGATAAGTTTTATTGAGTGATGCAATTGCTTACGGAATAAAATGTGATGTGAAGTTAGCCAATCAGAATAACGTATTATAATGAAACATGCATCTAATGTAATTATTTACTGATGTTGAGTTACATAACGACGTTTATCTCTGATTAATGTACTGGTTACTAATGAAGATGACAAATTCGTGGCATTCATGACAATTAAACAGAATCCTCATGATATATGCCTTGGATGAAATTAATATTATTACAAACTTACACTTTTTGAAACCATTTTTATCAATTTTCATTTTCCATTGTTTACGTCGTTCATTATTCATGTGTTGTTTCCGTATATTTTATGTTTCATTGCCCATGTGCTGTTTTCGTATATGTTAGCCGCTCGTCTTTATCCTTCCCATTTGATTCGATGACACCCAATTATACTTTATTGCCATTCATTACTCATAACAGACCAATTAACAGACCGGGTTTTATACATTCGACCCATTAACAGACCAGGTTTTAAATAAAGATCGATTTATGTTACAAGAATACAGATTTTCGTGTAGATATTCACTCAAAATGGTTAACAAACCAAATGCCTGTTATTTTTTTATGTTCAAATTATGGCATGCAAGTAAATTCAACCAACGTGTCATTTTGTGTACTTTATGTGTGTGTAAAATATGTAAAAATCTATTGATGAGTAACCCGCCTTTTTATTTTATAGATCGTACATTGAAGCTAGAAAAATAATAATTACACTACTGCATTCAGTACATTGAATTGTTTTGTTAGACATGAATAATTGTTATGATAACAATATATTTAAAAAGTTATACAAAGAAACATGCTGAACTTTCAATTATTTTCTCCTGATTAAAAGACTTTAGCAACCCGATTAACAGACCAACCGCCGATATAGCCGCATACTCAATATAGATTAACCGACCAATCTCTCGGTTAGCCGAGTGTCAGCCGTGTATTAATTGAATATAAAATGATCATATGTAATATAACAAAAATAGAATAAATTCGTTACACAGTGCTCAATTGTCTTAATACGGAACGTATCGGGTCATTAGCATTGTTCTAATACGGAATTTATCGGGTCAATAAAATGTTAATGACCAGATAAATTCTCGTATAGGGACAATTGCACACTGTGTAACTAATAATATTGATGTGATTTATAAAAACAAATGACAGTTTCTTTATTTAATTTACAAATGATGTTATGCATGTAGTATTGTCATGATTGATTGTAGCGTAACTTTATTCCAGGTCTTCAGAACATGCTTGTTATATCTGTCATAAATGATATTAAAGCCATCAACATGGACACTGGAGAAGTATCATATTTATTGACTGATCTGCAAAGTCAAATTTTGTCTATGGATTATGATTACAAAAATATGCATATTTATATTCCAAGATATAACCAAAACGACATATCAAGGTAAGACGTGTGCTTAAAAATATTATGGTACAATGTAATGATTGATGAAGAGGGTTGATTGATTAAATGATTGTTGTTCTTTTCACGTTAAGTGAAAATCTTGAATGTAATGTACGTTTACTTTGAATATAATGTGATAAAGTGTACAAGCGCTGCAGAAGCTAAAAGCTTTTTTGCGTATGTGAGTATACGGTATTGCATGTATTTAAATACAGATAGATAAATAATTAAACTTCATTTATTTACATTAAAAGATTACATACCTGCATATTTTAAAAGGTATTTTGCGCTGCATGCTAATGTTTAATCAACCAACTTTTACGAGAAAAAATGTATGTTACGTTTATTCCAAACCTTAACAAAATAAAAAAAAAATTTGTATAAAGAAACATATAGCTAATTAAATTAACGGTACCAATTTTCTTGCACCAGATGCGCATTTCGACCATAAATGTCTCTTCAGTGATGCTCGTGGGCAAAATAAAGTTATAACGAAACACGCGTATTATATTCAAATTTGGTTTACAAACAGCAGATACGCACAAAAAAGAAAGATAAAACAAATGTATAAGTCTACGCATACAACCACATATCTATAAAATAACGAATAAGCTTATGTGAGTTAGCAAAACACAACTCTTTCAATTAGAGAGGCCGGTTCTGAATAAAAAAAAAATGTCATGATGATCGTGAAAACTTTGACATTGAATCTTTGTTTCTCAAATATATTTTTTTAAGTTATTTCTTATAAATCTTCAGTTGATACGAGATTCCAGAGCCTGCGTTTTATATACTGATTAACTGAACTTTTAAAAATGTGTGGAGTTGTTATAAAATATTCAAAATATACTGTGTATGATAACCAAAGTCTGAAGTATGTTTTGATTTCAGGTTTCGGTATCCATCTGAAGAATTGCATGAATTGGAGTTTGTGACATATGCAAATACACCAACAGGGTTAGCAATTGACCCAGTAGGCTATCATTTGTATTGGACAGAAGACCTCGAAGGCAATCTGTTCAGATGCAATTTAGACGGATCAAAGAAAAGAATGATACTACGGGATGACACACCATTTGCTTTAATGATAGATTTCAAGGAGAGGTTTGTATATGACTAGCTCCCTACAAATACGAAATATAATAATAAGTATATCCTAACAGAAACAAGAAACACCAAAATTAATACGTCAAATGTTGAATATGAAATTACGTGTCTAAAAGTGTATCAAGTCAACTTTATTTCAAGAAGTTACCTTTGATAACACTAACGTTACAAAAAAAAAGTCACTGTTTGTGACTCTGGTCGTTCAATGTGACGAAAAGTTTCTATTTTGTTTTGGGTGTCCTGGTTTACTGTCGAAAATTTATAGAAGATGTCCATTGGTGTCCTGAGGTGTGCGTGTTGTAATGTTTTATTATATGAATCGATATTTTCACTTTTCTGTGGAAAGACTTATGCTTTTGTTCTGATTATTTTTTTCTTTTTCTTTCAGCGGATTTCTTCTTGTTGTTTTGCAAGATGTAATTCGGATATTTGGAATGCAGTTTATACACTTTTGAAAATGACACAATACTTTTCCATGTAAGAGATGTTTCCTCAAGCAATGTTATTCTTCTTATTTCTAATACTTTCGCAACCGCTAAATTTATTTCAAAACATTGTTCGTTATATCCTGAGGATGTTATGTTTAATTTTGATCAAAGCCGTATAGATCAGATCTACCATATGATAGTTATTTCCTCTTCTATGTTTGATTTTAGTGAGATATAGTTGTAACTGGTAATCTTTTAGTGATATAGATCTAGGTTCTTCTGATTTGAGGTCGTTGGTGCATAACAACGACACTGAGGTCAACGTCAAGGATGAAGGTCATATTTAAAACTTTGATTTTGACTTGTTTTCACTTTTTTCAGAAATTGTAGAAGACAACGACAAAATATTTTAAACAATTGCTAGTTGTAACATGTTAAACACGTAAATTCTATTTGAAAAGGGACATAGACATTAAATATCCTTTTATATTCTAAAATATATATATTGTAATATAACTCTTACCAAAAATGACTAGAGACATAGAGTCTTCTTAATAAAGGTCAATGTTTTATGACCTTGAAATTGGGTTTATTCGTTCTTATGTTGTACTGTTATACCACTGTCTCAGGTAAGAGAGAGGGTTTGGGATCCCGTTAACATGTAAAACCCCGCCACATTATTTATGCATGTGCCTGTCCAAAGTCAGGGGCCTTTATATCCAGTGGTTGTCGTTTGTTTATGTGTTACATATTTGTTTTTCGTTCATTTTATTACATAAATAAGGCCGTTAGTTTTCTCGTTTGAATTGTTTTACGTTGCCTTATCGGGGCCTTTTATAGCTGACTATGCGGCAAGGGCTTTGCTCATTGTAGAAGGCCGTACGGTGACCTATAGTTGTTAATGTCTGTGTCATTTTTGTTTTTTGTGGATAGTTGTCTCATTGGCAATCATACCACATCTTCTTTTTTAACATTCAATGTCAAAGTTTAATTTGGCATTCTAAATGTTGACTTTGGTGTTACTTCTGATTGGTTCAAGAGTCAAAAGGTTTTTCACATTGGAAAACTTATTTATGACTTTGAAGAATGTCATTTGGAAGTGACCTTTTGGGACATTATTTTTATTTAAAATTTATTAGAACTTCGCATCTACATTAAGGACGCAATTTTGTAAATTTGACGAAAAAAGGGGGTGAAAACGGAATTGTCAGAATCGGCTTAATGTCAAATATTTCATAGTCGTACATGGACAATAACGAAAGGCCGTCTGATTTCTGATCATTGAACATAAAAATATGACCCCGTGACCCTAACACTGTCACGTGACATGCCATTTTCATATGTTAAAACTGTCGTCTGTATTTGGCTCGAGCACAACCTTTTACCCTTCCATTCTCATCCAAATTTTAACAATAGGTTAAGCAACTACCAGTGTCACTTAAAAGTGCTGGGGGTCAGAACAGTTTGTTAAAAATGTTTATTTAGAATGATTTTACGTCTTTGAAGGTCAAATTCCGTGATTTTGTCATCTTTGCTTACCTCGTATGACTCTCAGAAATAAAATTGGAGAAACCCCCAGCAAGATTCATGATCGTATTTAAATTCTTAAAATAATTTTCCACAGTTGGTGGCATTTGTTTGAGATTAAAAGGTTGTGCTAGGTCAAAATATTGAAAATTAAACGAAAATTCTATTGTCGGCAATATTTTAAAGCGCAACAAAGATAACGATTTTGAATCGGTACCGGGGAAAGCGAGGGTTGTTTCCGCGCTTAATGAGAGATGATATAATACGTTTTTTAAATATAAAAGCCGGTGTTTTTAAAATTTATAAGAATATTTACACTTTGTGTGAGTGAATAAAAGTACTCAAGATATATAAGATGTGTCCGTTTTTATTTATGGGACCTTATATTGATTTACTAAAAACGGCAAAGCTTTCAATCTACATGTATCTGCAATGATCATGTTAAATACAATTTTGTCAACATGTGACTTTTCATTTTAAAAGAACCTATAATCTTTAAACTTAACAAGATACATTCAAGTGTATACAATGTACCATGTATATATACATGATATATCTGAAAAAAAATTGCAAGCATAATATTCCAACAGAAATTAAGGAAGAAAAATTACTCTACATTTTGTAATGAACTTAGACAAATGTTAGACAAAAATAGATTTTACTTTTACAAACTTATGAGTTTTCAGTCTGTGATCTTACAAATCTAACAATGCAATAACAAAATCTCCAAATTTCAGTAGTAATATAACCCTTTTTTGCAACCCCATTTATACCAGTAATCAGTGTCAGATATGCAAGAATAAATTTACAGAAATTCTATTTGTTAAATTGTGACCGCAAAATCAACCATTGACATATTTGCAACATAAAAACACTAAACAAAATATAGAGATAAATATATCTTTAACTTCTCTTTAATGTTATAGAATGAATTTTGCACCCATTAATTGTATATTTTATTATTTTAAAATCTCATGGTAAGATTGTATTGCAAGAATTTACAATTAATTTATGAAATAATATTGTTACAAATTTATGCTATAAGCACGAATTTAACCATCTTTTAAATCATAATATATCTTTGATATATTGGTAAAGGGAATCAAAGCAATATGTTTTTTAAGTTTGGATATAAAAAAACTATCATGGTCCTATAATTTGGTTTAAATTAAAATGATATGAACTTACAAGTATCTCAATTGTAACAGTTAACTGTTACATATAAAAAAATAATGTACAAATATATTAAATTCAACATCTGTTACACTTACTTTTAAAATGCAAAAAGCGTGAGTGACCTAGGGATTATAGTGTTTTGTCATATTAAATAACGGTCCATAATTTTTTATTGTCAGCAATAAGAACAAATAATTTTCATTCCTCACACATATCTTCTTCAGTTTAATTTTAATTTTGAATGTATGATGCTTTCTACGATTGAATACATTTATTACAGTGCTTACAATGAATTACCGTGGTTTCCAAGTGATATAAAATTAATGCGTTGTTCGGTCATTTGTTGACTATTTTTCTCTATTTACATTCCTCCATAAGATTTTTTTTTAGCTTTTGATCATAAACAACCTTCAGTCCAAGTTTCGTACAAATCCAGGATAGTTTAAGAAAGTTATTAAAATTTTAAACTTTAACCACAGAGTATTTGTAATGTTTACTAGAATAAAAACTCCATTTATAAGTAAAATAGGGATAATCAAGTTTCTTTTTTACAAAACTTTAACCGCAGAGTGAATATTTGTGGAAGCCGTTGCCAATGCAATGTAGAATCGTGATGTCTCCCTTCTATGACAAAAGTCGGTGACTCAACAAAAATGAGATGTGGTATGATTGCCACACATGATCAGACAGAAAATGAAGTGGCGATAAGCAATTATATGACTTCAAACAGTCTTAAATAAGTTAGTGCTGATAATATAAGTAAAACAGCATATTCCAGATAGTAAAACTTACAAGTACATGGTCAGTATGGACTTCTTTTACATCAACAATTGAAATAGGCAATGACCCAAGGAACTCATCATTTCAGTTTCATTTTTTCATGCCTCATCTTCTTTATTGCTGCCATGTTCTTAATGATGAGATATTTTAACCTACCCAGCAACTGTAAAGTGCTACAATTTTAATGTAAATAGCACATAAACAGTTACCAGGCAGGTAATATGGCATAATGCCAAGAGTTACCCTGCCTGGTCTTCTAGGAAGCTATATATACCCTGCCTGATCTTCTAGGAAGCTATATATAAAGTAAAAATAGCATGTGCCTGTTGAATAAAAAAGTTGACATCAGCAAACGCCATTAAATTACAAAACTAAATAACATAATGAATATAAACAAAAGTGGAAAAACTATATAATGCCTATGTACCAGACCGTATGAGTTATTGGACTGTACGCGTACCGTTTGGACTGTATGCAGACTTTTTTTAAATACTCATATGGTCGACCGTACGCGAACAGTCTGAATAGTATTAAGAAGTTAGTCAAGTTTATTGGATACAAATGCATATAACAGATCAAAATAACTTTACTCTCAAATTAATATGAAAGTTCAATTGTAATTGAAATAAGAAGTTTATATTCAAACTATTTAAAAAAAGTCACGCTTATTAAATCTGTTAATCTCTTATATTTAGCATGTCGATCAGTAATTCATCTGACACTTGAATTATGGCCACTGAAATTGAAGTTATGGGAAGTAAATATAATGTGGGAGGGCAATTGTTTTATTATATTTAGCAACTTTACAAAAAGTGCAAATGCTTAGGATCATGCATGAACTGCAACATGTTAATATAAAAAAATATTACGTTACTTGTGGTAGCAAGTGTCACCTTGGGCGAGAGAACAAAAATAGCATTCAGATTCACAATTAATCAAATGTCTAATTTCAATTGCTCGCTTGTTCACTTTATCCATCTTATGGTAATAATTTCAACTTTTAAAACTAAAAATAAAGATTTTGAAAAATCTTTATTTCAATTTAACCCAAATGCGGCGTAAAGCAACCAACAATCAATCAATCAATGATTTAAATACATGTATGGTCAGGTCCAAATACTCATGTGGTCTGGAACACCTATATGGTTTTATAGCTGACTATGAGGTATAGGCTTTGTTCATTGTTGAAGGCAGTAAAGTGACCTATAGCTGTTAATTTCTGTTACATTTGGTCTCTTGTGGAGTGGTCTCAATGACAATCATATCACATCTTCTTTTTTGTATATAATATCTTGCTTAAATAACTATATCATTTTAGTAAGTTGGTAGTCATCCAGAACCGGCTTCAAATATATTATATTCAAGATGTACATGTACAAATGTATGTTGGTACAAATGTACGTACATGTACGATGAATGTATTTAACTCAAAGCTGACATGTCAACATAGCTGGCTAACTTAGCATACATTTGAGTTTTAATATTTATTTCTCACTTGCCTACCTTTCTGGCATGCAATTTCTGGATATAGTAAAATTGTACCCAGTTTTAGTGAAAGGACTGAAGCTCTCACCGAGTCATTCTAATAGTGACATCATGACATGACAATAAGAGATATGTCCATATTAAAAGTTATTTTAACATAGATGACGGGAAATGTTAATTAATGTTTATGTATATACAGTGTATCTGGCACATGACTTCTTTTCTGGCATATATGTGTCTATGTCATGTATGTACAGTATATTGAATTTTTGTATCCAGTATGAAATAAAACGCATTCAAAAATGATGATATGAAAAGCATTATGTCCATAGGGTATTATGTGATAATTATTACTCAAACTGACTATATATATATATATATATATATATATGTTCCGGACCATACGAGTATGGTCATGACTATATGGGTATTATTAGTTACATAGTGTGCTACATGTAGTGAGCTAATACGAAATATATGGGGTCAGTAAATTCCATATGGGGTGAGAGCGAGGTACGACTCCCCATATTGAATTTACTGACCCCATATATACCGTATCACGTCACTAGCACACTATGTAACGAATTTATCTTAGCGACTACATGTATCTTAACGTGTGAAATTTAGACTACTATCAAAATGAGCAAGTCTTCAATACTGTTAGCATTAAGAACCTTTTTCTGGCGATCCTACAAAGACAGATGCCAATATATATAATAACAACTTGTTAGGTTTAAATGCATTTCATGAATTTATTTCCATCTTAATCATCAATTTAGTAGCTGTTGAACCGTTAAGATTTTTTCTCAGTACCTTTTGTTTTTATAAAGCGACTACTACTAACTATGTATGAAATAAGCCCCACCTCCCTTTTGCCTAATATAGAGTATTCAGGGACAAAACACCACTACTAACCATGTATGAAATAAGCCACGTCTCCCTACTAACCTGATATCAAATAAAAACAGTCTCCACGAGGACGCTTTTAACCGATCATATTCCTAGAAATGTATAGGAGGTAAGATAAATACTCATATGGTCCAACTGTACGCATATGATCTGGGTAATTAACACGTTTTCTAAACTCTTCGTAAGGTATGTCAGACCCTTCTAGTTGTCATGTCATTAAAATGGTAATTTTATTATATTTTTATAAGAATTTTTTACAAACAAATAAAAAAAAGCAGTTTCACACATTGAAGTTTACTGACTACTTGTAAGAACAATAAGAAGATCTCAAAAATCAATTGCACTTATTGTAAAATGAAGTTTTGTTATGTTGCGCATATCGGTGGTTAACAGGGCAGGGCGTCTGGTGATTTACCACGTTTATTGTGTAAAGTAGATGACATCACCGCAAAGGACCATAGTTTAAAGTTAATTTATAAATATTTTTTCTGTGAATATACTAGAAGTGTACTGCAGTCATGTTACGATATTGAAGATCTAGAGCCTCTTTAAGACACTGCAGACACATCGGTATGGCCCGAGACCTTGATATCACTGCACGCAGCTGCAAAGAATGCTAGTTTAATTGTCACTTACAAGCAAAACATGCACAAGATGTTAATAAAAAGATTCGTGCACAACCAAGACGTGCAGATGCAAAAAAGCTAAGATATAAACGTGTGGAAGTAAATGCCATCCTAAACATACAAGCAAAAGTACAGTTAGAGATGAAAACTTATGTACATGTATCTCAAATTATCATTATCGTTAGAAACTACTGACTCAATATACTGTACAGCGTAGAAGAAACGCGCGTCTGGCGTACTAAATCATAATCCTGGTACCTTTGATAACTATTTTAAACATATGCTAACTAAACTAATCATTAAGTCTATTCCAATCGGTCATAGGAAAGTGCCAAAGTAAAAATAACAAGCATTGAAAGCGTGACATCACAATTCTTAATGGCAAGAACAACCAAGAGACGAGGATAATATTGCGCTACGCCTATTAAACGATAACTTTTAGAATTTTTAGAGGATCTTTAAGTTAATTGCTGCATATAGCTATCACAAAATGAATGACTGAAAGGGCTTGACCACATATTCAGCAAGATGGTCTGCATAACTGCACCAATTCTGGTATAAATATATCACTTTCCTGGCTTGAAGACTATATGAACATGATAAGGGGGTATAATTTCACCATCTTGAAACAAATGTGCCCCCCCCCCTTTTGTATATATCTTCATTTGTAAAGGAAATGCATCAAACATTCATTAAAATCAACAAAAATGTGAAAACAATAGATTGGATCAGTGCAAATAACTTCTTTTAACCGAGAGAATGCATAAATTAGGCTAGTTATAGGCACAACATCACAAGTCGGAGGCCTGAGATTTGCAGACTACTCCGTTTAAACGTACCGTTTCCATTTTTTGTTATGTTGTTGGGTTAATTCTTACTAAATATCTATCTAGATTAACACAAATTTCACATTTCTGTCCATATTTCCAATTTTTCGTCACATTACAGGTGCTCGAGAAAAATATTGATGCAAGCTTCTAAATGAAGCAGGTATTTTTTGATTGGCTAAATATTCGTAGAGGGCGGGGCTTAATACTCGACAGAAAATCGCCTAAATCATATAATTTATCCATGACTTTTTACAATTTTTCTATAATTACCCTGACTTGGACCATTCCGCATCCTAAGGCAACGATTGCTGCAACGCTGCTTCATCAAAAGATGGTAAACTGGACATTTTTTCTTCTCCATCATGGCGGCGTGTACAACGACGCATGAATATTTAATGAGATTGAACGGATTATCTGCTCTTGTCGAAAGTAGTGTGAAAACGGCCTTAATGTAGCTGCGTTGATATTCTTGGAACCATTGTGACGTAAACTTCGAATTTAATTAAACGTGCCATTTTGTAAAACTAAAGCACATTTTGTACATTCTTGTCTCCATCTATATGCAGAAGTATATATAATAATCATTCATTTTCGGAATCAGAATAAATTTAGTTATCTTTTTTCTTAACTTGTCCATCATCTTTTTTATTATGTCAGTATATGATATTTTCGGATATGTAAAGAAACATTCCACCATATTGACAAACACTGATTCTGAATAGTAAACTATTTCTTATTTTGACGTCCTTCACTCAGTTTACACGAATGAAACAATATCTGATGCAATGTACCATCAGTTATTATTCAGTTAAATTTATTTTTCTAAGATTACGTAACGCGAATATTTCTACAATGGATTGATACATTTTGAAACAATAGGACAACTACATTATGTTCGATATACACATTTGTTTAAGTGGATTAGAACTGTTGGTTCTGATTTCGCAAAATTGTTTCATGCTATGCAATTGTTATCATATGTAGATGGCTGTATTACAGTACTGTTGGATTTCATAGAACGATAAGTCGATCAAGAATGGACGGTTCTCAATCACATGTATTTTTTGACGTAAAAACTGAAGCAGTAACTGGTATAACTCTAGGTAAGTTGTTTTAAATGTTCTTACATAAAAACACACTTTTAATTTAATGTTTTGATGGGTTTACCTCTATCATGTAATTGAAAGGTAAGGCTTAACTAGAATCAAAACAGTTAAAGAGTTATATAAATTAAAACTACCTAAAAAAGCAGGATCCATTCACTGTCATATTTACAGGAAGGAATTTAAATCTTAGGCTTTATATATTATCAAAGTTTATGAACGAATACTGTTTTTTGTCAGTACCATAGACGATTGGAGTCTTTCCGTGTAAGTTGTTTTGTGATACACTTGCATCCAGCGCAATCCCAACAAAACAAAACAAGGCATAGCACTAAAAAAAGCCAATGAAATGTTGATCACTGATATTTTCATATATTGATAGCCAGCATGCTTTCGTCACTTTTCACACAAAACACACAAAAAAATCTTCCAAAAAAAAACTCCACAATAGACCTCCCTTCTAACACGTTCATTAACACATTTATCATACTCATTAGGCTGAGCTACGGAAGACTAAGCAGATTCTGATAAACAACTGGTACTTGTTACGTTGCCTTGATAATCAAAAAGAGGTAAAAATTGTAATGCCGTGATTTACATGTTTTATAATCAAAGAAAAGAGGACATAATTCAACATGTTTAATGTAAGACAAATAGGACATTTGACGTCTGTCGTCATTGTAAGAAGGCGGTCATAATGTTAAACATTATAATCTGTATAGTAAACAGACTTGGGTTAATCGTAATTGTAATCGTTAATCAGCTGTAATTGATTACATTTTTTCAAGTAATCATTGTTATCAGTAATAAGCCAAAAATCTGATTACATGTAATTTAATTTAATCAATTACTTTTCAAAATGCCCTGTATTTCTGATTACATTTTGATTACATTCTGATAACAATGAAAGAATCTTGAACTGTGTTTATGGTCAATAAATGAACCTTTTTGTTATTCTTATTTAATAAACATTTAACAAGTTAAGATAGATAGTTTTCTCTACTTTATCAAGCATGTTAATTGATTGTTTTTGTATACTTCAGTAAAAAATAAACTGTTACAAAATTAAAAATTGAGTCTGAGAAGGCCTTAGTAAAAGATTGTGTACATATATTCATAATTAATTAAATATGTACATATATATATTTGATAGAAACTATTAAATTGAAGCAATATTATACTTTTCTTTAACCCTGAATTATAATAATCTTTTGTTAATATTGTGATTATTGTCAACTTTAAATTGACAGGAAACCAATTAGGGTTTGTTTTTATTGCAATTTCCAATTGAGTATAGCTGCAGGACAACATATAGATTAAAATAAAAGATTAATCAGACATGTGAAAATTTATCTAATTAGCACAAACTAAATTAAAAGTTGGACAAATATCTTATTTAAAATAAGCATTTTTTGTACTTACTAGGACTGGACATGTAAAATATATTGACTTATAGTACTTGTATTTTGTTCAAATTTGTTAAACAATTCTATTATTTTTTTACATAATTTTTCTCTGGTAACTTTATTTTATCCATATATTAACTTCCAAAAAATGCACCTTGAAATAGATATAAAGGCTGGAAGAGGTCAGAAGACAAACAGCAAACTCTTTATAAAGCCATATTCAATTGAAGTCAAAATAATTCAAAGATTAATGATGATAAAGAGTAATGGGTGACACAATATTCGTGTTAGTCTATAGTGAACTTTTCGGGTTTATTAAATAGATCTGAAGTTGTAATTTTAAAATATATAAAACAAAAGTCTTTCTAAATAGAACTATAGTTATAAATTAACCATTAATTCATTCACATCATTAATTTGTTTTTAATTCATTGTAATCAGATGTAATCATGATTACTTTGCCAATGTTATCATTAATTTAATCAGACACTTTCAGAAATGATGTAATCATTAATTTAATTTAATCGTACAAATGACAAAGTAATTGTAATTTAATCAATTACATTGAAAGTAATCGGACCCATCTCTGATAGTAAATAGTATGATTAATGTATTTTTTTTCGTATTAGATGATAAAAATGGTCGACTCTACTGGGTAGAACACAACGCAGGCGTATTGAAATCCACAGATATAAATAGGACCACTGTATTGGACATTTCTAGTTCAATATCGCCTAAAGAAAGCTTCGGAATGTATGCCTATGCTGGTGACGTTTACTGCTCAAGTGGTAATCAGCTGCTTAAATTTATGCTATCCGGAGGAAATTCGATACCAACTGTCGTATTCTCCGAAGATACAGACTCGATACGAGGCGTTCTTTACATTAATCAAAGAGGTTAGTTTTGTTACCACATATTTGTGAAGGTGTTTCAAACAATGTTACTGTAAATTCAAAAAAATATTGTGAAAAATACGACAAGGTGATTATGGCAATATTTAAACTTGCATTTTGAATTTAAACAGAATTTTCTCAACATCTCAAAAATCAGATCAGATTTTAGTCTTAATTTTCAAAATCGCTATAATAATAACACGCAGTAATTTCTATATTTACAGGAACCAAAGTCAGCCACTGAACCAATATATACAATAGTCCATTTGCTCATAACAATTAATTCCTGTCATTCTTTGGTTTATTTACTGTTTATATTTCAAAAAAATTACTAAATTCAATTAACTGAGCCATTCCGTTATGACAATTTTCTTATTTCTAAATATTTTTTTATAAATACATAAAATTGACAATGGTAAGGAGAAAGAGATAACAGCCCGACCATAGAACAGACAACAACAGAAGATCACTAATAGGTCTTCAGTGCATCCAGAAACTCCCGCATTCGGTGGCCTCCTTTAGCTGGCCCATAAACAAATATACTGTATTCAGTATATACCTAATAAACTAACTAAACCTTTGAGTAGACTAATCATGAAGTGATACAGTTACGATACTGTTGTCAGGTCATTAAAGATTGCATATTTTGGCGTTAATATTGATTCACTTGTAGGGTCTTTGCATCGGAACTAAACACATTTATTAAAAAACAGTTGTTGGCATTACACGGGTTTTGTTCTTCTCATATATGTTATGATGGTATAATATTAAAGCCCTAACGGGAAGGATTGTGTCGGATGTTCATTTGATGAAATCGTAATCTTTCAGTCAGTTTAATTGAAGTCTGAAGCTGGTATTTTAATTAACTGCTAGTAATCTGTTGTTATTTATGTGTTATTGTCATTTTGTTTATTGTCTTTGGTTACATCTTCTGACAACAGACTCGGATTTCTCTTAAACTGAATTTTAATGTACGTATTGTTATGCGTTTACTTTTCTACATTGGCTAGAGGTATAGGGGGAGGGTTGAGATCTTACAAACATGTTTAACCCCTCCGCATTTTTACTACTGTACCAAGTCAGGAACCTCTGACCTTTGTTAGTCTTGTATGATAATAAACTAACTAAACCTTTGAGCAGACTTATCATGAAGTGATACAGTTACGATACTGTTGTCAGGTCATTAACGATTGCATATTTTGGCGTTAATATTGATTCACTTGTAGGGTCTTTGCATCGGAACTAAACACATTTATTAAAAAAAAACAGTTGTTGGAATTACACGATTTTTGTTCTACTCATATATGTTATGATGGTATAATATTAAACCCCTAACGGGAAGGATTGTGCCGGATGTTCATTTGATGAAATCATAATCTTTCAGTCAGTTTAATTGAAGTCTGAAGCTGGCATTTTAATTAACTGCTAGTAATCTGTTGTTATTTATGTGTTATTGTCATTTTGTTTATTGTCTTTGGTTACATCTTCTGACAACAGACTCGGATTTCTCTTAAACTGAATTTTAATGTACGTATTGTTATGCGCTTACTTTTCTACATTGGCTAGAGGTATAGGGGGAGGGTTGAGATCTTACAAACATGTTTAACCCCTCCGCATTTTTGCGCCTGTGCCAAGTCAGGAGCCTCTGACCTCTGTTAGTATTGTATCATTCTAATTTTTGTTTCTATTTGGAAACTAGCATGGCGTTCATTATCACTGAACTAGTATGTAGCCAGCTGAAGGACGCCTCCGGGTGTAGGAATTTTTCACTATATTGAAGACCTGTTGGTGACCTTCTGCTGTTGTTTTTTCTATTGTCGGGTTTTTTTCTTTTTGACATATTCCCCATTTCCATTCTCAATTTTACTAGTTCAGTGATAATGGACGTCATACTTAACTCCAAATTATACAAAAAAAACTAAATGTAAAAATCATACAAGACTTACAAAGGTCAGGGGTTCCTGACTTACAGTAGTAAAAATGCGACTGGTTTAACGATTTTTATATCTCCCCTTATACCTCTAGCCAATGTAAAAAGTAAACATGTAGTGAAATATTACTGGTTCATACATTCGATGTTGATTCAGACGACCTCTGCAATCATTATGATATATATGTACCTTTATTACTTTGGTGGAATATTCTTCTCTTGTCATTCTATACTTCAAGTATTACATAATGATAGTGTTACTAGAAAAAGTTGTATCCACGTTAGACACATGTGCCACATAATCTGATTATTTTCTATAAATGAATGACATGTTCGTTTTTCTGCTGGGCGGAAAAGAGGGGGTCGACTTTAATTTTCTAATGTTTGTTTTATGTTCCTTTTATGGTTGG
Source organism: Mytilus galloprovincialis (assembly GCF_965363235.1). Lineage (NCBI taxonomy): Eukaryota > Metazoa > Mollusca > Bivalvia > Mytilida > Mytilidae > Mytilus > Mytilus galloprovincialis. The sequence goes on along the minus strand of NC_134851.1, from coordinate 64,346,332 downwards.
TTTTATATGTGTCTATCGTGTTTTGCCACGAACATATCAATATAAAAATGAAGTTGTGGTATGATTGCATATGAGACAAATCTCCATTAGAGCCAAAATGACACAGACACTTAAAAAAACTATAGATCACCGTACAGCCTTTAACAATGAGCACAGCCCAAACTGCAATGGCAGCTATTGAAGGACCAGAAATGACAAATGTAGATCAATACAAACGAGAACACTCACATCGTAGTCTGTGTAATAAAATAAACAAACGTGTAACACATCGACAAACGACAACCACTAATATGCAGGCTCCTGACTTCGGGCAGGCACAACATACAGAATATGGCAGGATTGAACATGTATGTTTACGTGATCCTAACAATCTCCCTAAACTGGGACTATGGTATAACATTATAAGGTAAAAACAAACTATCAAAAAAATCAGTTGAAAAATTAACTCATCATATTGGTGCAAAGAGGACTATATTTACTTAGAAACAAAAACACAAAATGGTTGTGGTCCGGTACTTGTATATTCTAACAAAAGAGAAACACCGAGTTCTAATCTGGGTACTCAAACTTACTAACAGCTAGTTAAAAGCCTCTAACAATTTATGAAAAAAACAATGCAGCTAAGAGTGATCAGTCAATCAGTTCACACCAACATCCAATTAATACAGTGAAAAACGTCATTAACAGTCCGAAAAAAAAACATGTCAAAATACAGGTATCATCAGATTGTAGATGCATAAATCTGTATTTGTACATGTCTTTAATATTTAGTTTGCTTTAAAATTTTACTGTTAACAAATCAAAAGTTATACCCCAAAAAAAAATTCCATAATATCATTACAGTATTGATAAAAATGGTTGAATTGGTTTTCTTTTAGAATAATATTATTTATGGGATCGATAAGTTTACATAGATCGTCTCTAGACTTTCGAGCACGGTAAACAACATTTCCGTAAACATAAGTATGTGTTATCGCTTAAGAAAGAAGTTTTTTGCTGGTACATTTAAACTTCTAAACCAACTCTTTATATCCATGAAAGAATTTAGAAAAGGTTTTGAGTAATTTGTTGTAACGTTATCCCTGGCTTAATAATTTATCAGTAAAACCTAAATTATTTCGTTTTTGAGAAGTTAAGTATTATTGTCTGTACTTTTCTGATGACTTTTATTTATTTTACTATTTTAATTCATAAAAACTTGACATAGACAAGAATAAATTCGACTTGATAAATATCCTTAATCCGCCAAGATTCAACAGTAAATAATCAATCCGTCAACATGCCCTCTATTTTCAAATAATGCTTGTATCCACAAAAATGACGGATTCTCTTTAAACCTGACTTTATTCTTACTGTTATAAAGCTCTTCATAAAAAGATAAATCGTTTGGATTCAGAAATAGTAATGCCTAGGTTTTGAAAATTATCGCATCAACTGGGAGATGTAAACTCTGTGTGCAGGCACGGACGGAATATAACAACAAAACCTATAATATGAACTAAATCCTTTAATTTTACCTGTTCTTTCATGTCTCGCATCAAGCCTTAAGGCGCAACTGATCAGAACAAGGGAACAAAATGATTTAGTTTTAACGACAAGGGCATCGTAGAAATAGAAAATTTACAATTAAAAAGCTGAAATCCGCTTATGAGTCGTTCTTGATGGGCATATTGTAAATCTAAGTCAACTGGTATGCTAATCCTTTTATTTGGTTGATATATTTGTTTCTGGACGATAATTAATCAATCAATGTTTTGCAATTTGGTCTATAATAGTCAATAATAAATCTCATCTTTGTTTTAATATTGATAGATTGTTTGTCTGATAAAATAAATCATTTGAAAAAAAAAAATTGTACACTTAATAATTTTGAAAAGCATTGCATTGGTTTGAGATAATTCGCTCTACGGTTCATATTGAATACGTTTCTATTCCTTTGATTTTCATCGTAAATAGTGAGTAGTGGTCATACAAGATAACGTTTATCTGACAATTAAACCACCGAAACCTAGCAAAGTGTTGATACAACTCCTATGACTTTCGTATGAACTGCATCATTATCCGATAAGTCTAGAACACCTAGGATAATATAGCTCTTCCACTTTTGTTATTTTGCATTCTCTGTGTGGCTTTGCAAGTATGTAATGAATGTCAATCCAGAAAAGCGTTCCGGATATATGCATAACGAACCTTGTTTTCATTTACATTTGTTGTTGCTGCTGTTGGGAACTGTTTAGGTTTGATCGTTTCTGATGCAATTAAAACAGAAAGGTAATAAGTCGAAAGACATTCATCAATAGACTATCAATAGGTATGTAGCCCTGTTTGGCATACGAAACGAACGTACGTACTAACCGAATGCAAACGCAGATGCTCTTTCATAAATCTGGTCATTGTTTAGTAATGATCACAATAAAATATTAATTTTGGTTAAAAAACTAAACGTAGATACAATTGAAATTTTGAAGTTGTGTCTACAAAAGACTCACCAGTGACGCTCGAATAAAACAAGTAAAAAAGGCCAAATAAGTACGAAGTTGGGAGGCATTAAGAACCAAATAGTTTTGACAAGTAATCTATTCCTGTAGTAAAAATGAGTAACAGTTTTTTTTTATTTTTTATTTAAATCAAAGTTTTGTTAACAGTTAATTTATAGTATTGACCATTTCAAAGATAGCTTATGGTAACACAGAACTGATGAATAAATGCTAGTAGACAAGAAACAACATAGTAAAGACTTTTTCAATTGTAGATCAATATCCTGTAGTAAATACTATTTCAAACTATTACGTTGTGGATATTGGAAGCTCTTTCACTGCTGAATGTTCATTCAAAACACCGGTATGGAGTCCTGTTCGGGAAATATATTGGCAGTTAAATAATAGTGGAGTGATAACACAAATTGTAAAAGAAACCGAGGGAATATCTGGGAGTTCAATCGAAACACCATCGCTAACAATTTTTGAAGTGACATCATCTGAATCGGGCACGTACACGTGTTACGCAAAAAATGATCTTGGAACAGGACATAGTATACCAATATATGTTACACTAACGGGAGGTTTGTAAATACTTTAAATAATGTTCACTACAAAATTTTCTTACTGTGATGATTACTTCGCATGAATAATAAAATTTGAATCAGACAACTTTTAAATAGTACTATTACACCTATTTGGGTTACAGTATCTAACTGTATAAATAATAATATGGTATGACTGACAATAAGACAACTCTCAATCAGAGATCAAATAACATAAATGTAAACAACTATAGGCCACTTTAAGGCCATCAGCAATACAGCATTCATATCGTGGGATAGTACATTACATTGATAAGAGCATATTATTTCTCTTCCATATGTCCATGTGACAGATCTAGAGCCACTTATCAAACACCAGATAATGCTCTTCAACTGTTCTATGCCATACATCTTACCTTGTTCGTGCATAGTCGTCTGTTTTATGATTTTACCAATTGTGTTTTATTGCTAATTTGGGTATTTGGAGATTGTATTTGCTTGGTGGTTAATGCATGAATATCCGGCGAGGCCTAATTTGTCACTTCAATTTCGAGCGTTTTGCAATATCCTCACTGTTTGTAACGGTCGGATCGATCGAGCAAACGCATCAGAGAATAGAAATTGCACGCGCTGGAAATATTCGTAAGACATTAGAAAAAAAAATGGGAGTTTGTGTTTACACGACACTTATATCATTATTTGTAAATCAGTCACCTTTCATTTTGAGAAAAGTGTTATTCTTCTTTGACAGGTTTATTGGTTTATTGGTTTCCGTTTTTTTCTTGCCGCAAAACATATCGATACTTTAGTACAGTACTTATTGTTCTATACAAATGCGTGATACACACAACCTTTTAAAGAGTTACTTTGCACATACAATTTCATATAAACTTTTATCAAGTAACATTTCTAATGTAGATGTTCCAGTTATTTTAGTAGGAGATTCAAATTATTCCATAGGGTACGGCGAAGAAATCACATTATCATGTGATATAAAATCTGAGCCGCCTGCAAACAATGTTTATTGGGAGAAAATAAACAATGGTATAAAAAACATTCTGAATAATTGGACAGTTGGTATTCAAGGCGTTTCTGTAGATACGCCATCGCTAACTATAGTGGAAAGTACTACTGCAGATAAAGGAACATACAGATGTGTAGCAATAAACGATGTCGGAACAGGATATAGTAAAACCATAATGTTGGATGTGATTGGCGGTATGTCACTTTACAAGACTTGCATTTAATAATTTGTTGATACAGTACTGTGAATAACATAATATATATAGCTATAATATCTTTCCCGAACAAAGTACATAATTTATTTGTCATCATGTGCTTGGTAAAGTTGACGAGTAAGATTTGTGTTGTACGCAACAAAAATAATTTCCTTTTTATCTAATGCAAACAAATGCTAAATTGACAAGGAAAAATTGTCCTTCAGCAATCTACTGACGTGTGCTAAAACTTCAATGTTGATCTTTATATAATATGTTGAAACGGGCAACAACATTCGCCTGCTAAAATCCTCATGTTGGTCTGTTTTAGAACTGCCAACTGTAACAGTCACAGCAGATTCACAGGAAATAAAGTATGGTGAAAAGGTTCAGATAGTTTGTATTATCAACGCCAATCCACACCCAACCAACGTATACTGGGAAATAACTTCAAATGGTATTACAAAGGTGCTAAGTAATGGAACTTCTGGTACAGCAGGCATTACGATTGACAATCCATCGATCACTTTATTACATGCAACAGATTTGGATTCAGGACTTTATAAATGTTTTGCTGTCAATTATTTCGGAATGGGATACAGTTCATCAACTAAACTTACTGTCATTGGAGGTACATGATTGTTCATATACATGTTGACTATTTAACCAACAAAAACATTTTTTTTTCTTCTTTGACTTTTCTAAAACAAAGATGTCTGAAAAACTAATGAAAATGCGACAAATCGAAAAAGTATAAAAGACTAGCAAGTTTCAACCGCTTCAACAATATTTTCATTAATACTGATTAGAATCAAACCAATTTTAATATGTTAAAAAGGGCAACAACAAGTAGGACAAATAAAACAATGTCACTGAGTACTAGAACAATTACGTCCAAATGATTTTTGCGTTCAGGCCTAGATTGACGTCTTATTCTCCAAAAACACAAACATGTAAAAATAAATTTGAAAGATCAAACATTATGTTTATGACGCTATAGTAATATCACACAATACATTTCTGTGCTAAGTAAGAAGTATCCTATTAATTTAAAATGTCTGCGTATTATACGACTACATAAAAAATAACTTTTACAACACATGCAGCGAACAATTTTTGCAGGTCTTCCAGAGGTGTTTGTACCCTCTATAACGCACCTAACTGGCACTGGTTATACAATAACTCTAACATGTGTCATCAGAAATGCGTTTCCTGTAGTATCTAAGGTGTACTGGCAAAGATATATAAATGGATATACAACAATAATTTCATCGTCTTCCCTTGGATATCTAGGAGTAACCGTTGAAAATCCCTCGTTAATAATTGTGTCAGCGAAGGAATCGTTAACTGGAGAATACACTTGTTTTGCTGTTAACTCTGTAGGCACTGGCAGTAGCCTTCCAGCACTGTTAAGAGGTATATAAAATAAGTAGATATTTATACTTGTCAATGAAACAACTATTCAACGGAGTTCAGAAGAAAAAGATACAGATATGTATGGTTCAGCGTATTATCATATCAAGGAGCAAAATGAGTGAACCCGCAACTTATAAAATGTGAAGAAATTTAACCATAAAAAGTAACAAAAAATCTATAACACGTAAAATATCATCAAACATAAAGCAACCAACTGCAACCTATAATTCAAATTATCCGAACATGCAAAACTCACATATAGTATTCAACAAGGATACACTTATTAAAAAGCGCCCAAAAATCTGGAAAAAAGCCCCAAAATGACAATCTTCCTTGAGGTTTATGTAAACAAGTGCAGTGACAATAGCAACTTTTAAAAACATCAATTTCTCCCAAAGTAAGTTTTGGCCGATAGTCCTTGTCAAGGGTTGGAAACCATTCGTTGTATTCCATTAATTCACACAAACTCTATTAGATGTTATTTGTTCCCCAATAGACTGTTGCACCATTTGAAAAATAGCAATGTATATTATTATATGACGTAATTATTTAATTGAAGAAACAATAAACTGCAAACTGTATTTTGAATATTGACATTGTTGTTTTACAACAGTTCTAAAACTATTATTGTTATCAAGATTTTTACCTCATGAATTATAGCGTGTCGTATCAGAGACAAATGACATATTTAAATAAACAAATGCAATGCACTACAATTTGTATTGTGATATTTCAAGTCGAGGCTGGAGTTACAACAAATATGCCAATAGAAGATGATGAAGGAAAACAGAACCATAGTTTGTATTTTATTAACATATAAAATTGTGTAGTTCATCTGCGAAGTACATTGTATTTACATTGATCTTTTATTGTGATCAATGACCAGATAATGAAGGAACATCTGCGTTTGCATTCTTTAAGTACGTACTTTCGTTTCGTTTGCCAAATAAATTGAAAGTCTGCAGAAATTGTACTGTGCTCTATAAAGAGATACCTTAATTGTATTTGGTACGATCTTAATGTATTAAGTTTATGTCATTGATGCTCGTAAACTTTGTACTTTATTTGGTTTTCTAAACTTTAGACGAGCATCAAACTTTACTTGACGACAACCCATGAGGTATACACAATTACATATAAATTGGAATATTTATACATGCATTTCCAAGGTCTCATCATATTTTATCTTAATTAATTGATTTGAGTGATATCTTAGTGCAAGTGTTAGATGAATAAAGTGTAATTCAACATGACATGCATATTCAGATCAGACATAATGCAGAAGCGAATTTAAATTCGTTCATTTGTCTGTCTTATGAAACTAAATCTTCAAACTCAATTGTTTTAAATATCAGTATACAGTGTCATTTATCATTTTTTTAATTATGTATGTAGCATGATAAATTATTTTTTAAAACTAACATAAAAGGTACACTAAATACCATAATTGGTGCAGTAAGTGCAGCAGGTGGAGTTGGATTGTGTATCTTTGCATACCTGACGTACAAGTTAACTAGAAGGACTGGTATGTGAACAATTTTTTGAGCTTCAGGAAATATAAGAATGCATTACTACCAATTCTAAAATAAAAGTATAATAAACAAACACCGAACTCCGAGGAAATATAACAACGGACAACATGTTAGCAAGTAGAAAAATCGAGTGCTCAAACACATGAAACGAATGGATAAGAACAGTCATATTCCTGACTTTGTACAGGCATTGTCTTTGAAATAAGTAGATTAAACAAGGTTTTACGGCTAGCTAAATATTTCAATTCTATAACAATCGCTTAGAATTGCATTATATTGAAAACGATGTGTGGTTAAAATAAACATACATAATAGGCAACAAAAATCCAGAAATAGGGGTACAGCAGTCAAAATTGTGTTATAATCTTAATCACTATAAACACAAACACCTATAAGCAGAAATTAAAGACAAGAATTTTAAAAGAATTAAAAATTGCACCAGAGGGTGCTCATCCTAATTAATGGTATCATCAAAGTGATCTATTTGCAGTCTATATATAATTGTGTCGTTGTCTCTTTTTAAAGATTAAAAAAGAAAATGTCAGGAATTAACGATCGTATTACATTCTTTTTTAAGTTGAGTAAATAGCATGAACAGCAGGACGCTACAAATCACGTTTTGCAATTGATCAAAAGAAGTTATTTCATTTTTTTTTGCTGTTTTGGGAAGTTCATACAAAATCAATGGTTTGTTTGACAAGTTTGTTGTTCAAAGATTATTATGTTTAGTAGGTACAAACGGTATCTCGACAGCAAATAACATTGGACTGGATCAAAATGATAGGTATATACACAATAATTGTTTAATTATGAAATTGTAACCTTTAACCTTCTGATATATAAATTGTACATCTAAAAGAAGGAGATGTCGTATGATTACCAATGGGTAAACTCTAGAAGAAGGTTTAAAGCCCACAATGAACTGTGTTAAAGACAGGACGATGCATGGCCTTTCACAATATGCAAATACCAAATTTTAAGTTCATTGTAAAAAGCCCTGTCATGACTAATCATGTTATTAGCCCTGCCATGTTATCAAGTTATTAAATTGTATACACATCATGCTAGGAAAAAGACCAACTGTTCACCATTTCAATTTTCATCAGTTAACAGTAAGTGAGACACTGTAATGACAAGTCCTATATAACATGACAAAATATAAAAAAAAACACAAATGAAACCAATTGCTGATTTTATTGTCGTAATGATTAAAAATAAAGTCATCATAGATACCATGACTAAATTTTGTATATAAACCAAACGCGCGTTTCGTCTACAAAAGACTCATTCATCTAGTGACGCTAACACACATGGTAACCTGTTAAGGATCGATAGAAATATAAGGCCTGTGGTAAATAAAAATAAATGAGTAGAAAAAACATTCTGAAAATGGTATTTTCGTTGAACAGTTCAACCTTAAAACAAAATGATAACATTTTAAAAGGGCTTACATTATCAGCTTTATAAAAACAATGAACAGATAGGAGACCAAAGTGATCAATCTCAGAAAAATATCGGTTTTCATAAGCATTGGTACGTAGTAGACAATAAACTATTTTCTCGTTTCAACTGTGTTGTGTTATCCTAACTTGCTAATGAAAAGGGTTGAAACAAAAATACAAGAAATTATTATGAAGACAATATGCTGGAATGATAAGAAATTTAAAGAACAGAACAGTCAGGTGTTCATATCATTACGATTGTGACGGTCTTTCCACGTCGAAAACCTATCTGAACGGTTGATACGTCTTAAAGTTGGCAGAAAAATGAGAAAAGCTGATCATGACAGACACAAATATTGATCAGACTTATTTTACTTTTTTTATTTTGAAATGGCTCTTTCAGACTCAAATAATTTGTGAAAGTGAAATCGTTGACGTAAACAAATTATGTTTAAAATTCCTTTAACTGCTTCAAACTTATAAGTGAGAACCATAAACACTTTTAAAACCCAATAAAGTTAGAAAAAAGAAACATTCAAAGCCTATACCTGCAGTTCAATGTCATTAATACAGAATCAAAAAAAGATAGTGAGCTGTTTGTTTTTGTATGCACTTTTTTCACATGGTCACTGGTTCATATTGCAAGTATAAACGTAGCAGTTGTATACTATAAGCAATGCTAAGGGAATACAGTTTATTATGGAGGGCCTCACGATTATCATCAGCAAATCAATATTACGGATACTCGTGAAAAAAGCATGCACTTTATTTATATACATATCTTACTATTTCAGTTCTAATGGCAACTTATCGAGGAATATAAGACACTCAGGTAATGTTATACGTATTAGCAAAAGTTACATAGAACTTGAAAAAAATGCAATCACTTATTACAACTTCGTCTCAACTCCTTCATACAAAGTAAATATTATGTAGATGCCTCTTTTGTTTAAAATTTTCCTGACATGTTGACCCATTCTTCTTTGCAGTTCAGTGTGTTAGTCGTTATGTTGTTTTCCTCTTATGGTTTATGAGTTTCCGTTAGTTATGGTTCGACACCAGGTTTAAGTTATGTTTGATCAATTAAAAAGCTGTTTACTACTGTTGCATTTTTTTAATCGTTTCAAAGTGAGTAAAATATATAAAAAAATAACAATTTTCTAAGATGTTGCTGTTTACAAAGGAGTAGGTCCCGTAAGGCCCGATTTTGGCTTCAAATTTACGGTTCATCTAACGAACGATTTTGAACACGTTTTACACACTTAAGTGTCTATTTCATTTGAATCATTAGTGTATGTGAAAGATTTTAACTAATTTAGACATTAAAAACGACCCGATTCAAGCTGAAATATTCAAAATCTACCACAAATGTCGAAAATGTCACTGTTCACCTGGTTTTTGTCAAAAATGAAAGTGGCCACATCCGTGCTCATCCTCAACCTTTATATATGTTATGTATTATCGTTAAATACAAATTACATTTCAATATTAAGGATTAACACGAATGCGTCCACTTTCGTTTTTCACGGAAACCGTCTAAAATCTAACTAAAATGCTAGAATTGGGAAGATTTCAGTAATTTAGTATGACTTAATAGTGCTAGTACCCGATATATGTGCACGGTATTGTCAAAAACAGCACATATTTGTGTAGCAGAAGCATTATACTGTTCAATGAATAACTGAAAGTTTACATTTTAACAATTTTGTAAATCTGCTATATTTTGGGGCCAAAAAGGGGTCCCCCTGGACCCACTCCGTTGAGAACTTGAATTATTGAGCTATCTGTGCCTTGAAGTTGTGAGTGGGACAAGAACATCAATTGTAAGATCAGTTTGTTTTTGTTTTTTTTTATTTACTGTTTCCAGTATTAATTATTCTAAATACTAAGAATTTTCTTATCCCAGGCATAAATTCCAGTAGCCTTATTTGACCCAGCTTTTTGGAATATTTGGTCATCAATGCTCTTTAACTTTATACTTGTGTGTGTTTCTGACTTTATCAGTGGTTCCTGGTGAGTCTTATGTAGATGAAACGTGCGTCTATACTATTAAAGCCTGGTACCTTTGATAACTATTAGCATCTGGACATGTATTATTGTGTGGTTTATTTGTGTATTGCTCCGTCCTGCAATCCTTTATAATGCAGTCCTGTCATATAATGTTGTCCTGATATGTTACTGTTGCCTTTCTTTGCAGTAGTAATTTTAAATGTGTCCTATCTTTGATCTTAGCTGACAATTAGTGAAATAAACATAACTTTACTACACGTATAACAATTACAAAAATCTTGATTTGTCAGGGTTTTTTTCTCAACTTTTATAGATAGCAAACAAATAGTGAAATACAACAATATGTGTCTAAATCAATGATTTCAGTTTTTCTCATTATTGCATTCTCATTTTCAATTGATAAAATCAATCTATAGGACCATACTCAAACGTATCATTCCAATAATTATCTCATTTTGAAACAGCAAGTAATAAATATCAAAAAACAAAATAAATGATAAACAGGGTGTATTTAATAACGAGACTGTTATAAACTAGAGACCAAACGTCTCAAAAAGGTTTGATTATAATACGACCTTAAACAATGATCAACCAATGTCACAAATTAAAAACTAATTTGTAGGGTTTGACCTAACAGATCGAGATAAAGCACTAAAACATCTTTTGAAAACACGGAAGACACATTGTGCCGATCTAATAGCTCTTGTAGTTATGAATGTGTTATTCAAAACTAGTTTCAACTAATATAGAATTAATGCGCAATGTTTTATCCTTGAAATATCTATAAATATGCGTTCCGTAGATATACAGTTAAAATAGCATAAACAGTCATGTAGCAAGGAATATTTTAAAAGGCCTAAATATCGGTATTGATAAGATGAAGAAAGTTCGCAAAAGAAAACTATTTTCAAAATGTTTACTATTTCAGAGTTACAGACAGAAACAGAGGAATAGGAAACACTAGAATAATTTAATCACTAGTGCAATTTACACCTTTTATATTCTTTTAATTGAAGCACACACTTAGAGTTTTATACAAAAAAAGTAAATTGCAGATTTTAAACCTTCATTACAGTGTAACTCATTTTGTAATATGTAAATTTTATTTATAATTTCATACATTCATAACATCATTTGATGTCAGACTTGAAATTTTTCATTTGTGGCCATGACGTTGTCAGTTTGTTTTAGATTTACGAATTTGACTGTCCCTTTGGTATCTTTCGTCCCTCTTTTTTTTAACAACCACATTGATTGCTTAATTAGATATCTTAGCGACAATAAGTGAAATATGACATAAAGTTTAAAGCCTAAGGGGTAAGCTAACGCCTAGGCAGTAAGACTATTGCCTAAATGATGTTTGGCATTAGTCTTAAAGACTACGATTTAAGCTTAAATCCTGAAAAAAATATGTGCAGGCATTTTAAACTTAATGCCAAAAATATTTTAAATAACATAATGGCGGCATCTTAAAAAGTACAGAGCCACGTCATGTACCATAGAAACAAATGTACAAAACACACCGGCCAAATTAAAAGATAATGCAAACACATTGACGGGATGTATAAGTACCGAACCACGTCAAATAGATATCAAAGAAAGCAGACCAAACACATCAACTTTCTGCTCTGACACTGGTGACGTTTACAAAGTGTTAGTAGGAGATTCTAACTCTTGAATATTAAATAAGTTGGGAAATGTATTTCCCATATACAGGTAAAGTTGGTATATTGCTATTAAGGTTGGGGAAATTGATACTTTCAAAATTTCAATCGTTTCGTTTGTCATAGATTCTGGTACTATGATGAATGTACTGCGACTGTCAAAGTCGAGGTAAAAGTCTTAAAATGAGGCGGAGGATACCGTGTTGTTTCTTTGGGTACTAATTCTGGGGATATAATAATGGACACCAATCAGAAAAGTTCGGATTGTTAATGGAAGCTTCCAAAGCATGCTCTTTGAAAACGTTTTACTTACTTGTTAAATCCTCTCAGATCAACTCGTGTAAGAGTCTCTCATACTGTGGTCAACGTGTCATCAAATGACTCATCCAGATTTCTCGGCACCGATGGTAAACAACGACTGTCTTGTCATTCTTCTATGCTCATTTTCAAGCTCCTCGCAGCTTTAAACCTGTGTCTTTAGAGCTCTTATAACCTTACCCACAGCTGCAACTGTATTTCAAACAGTTTAAGTCTATTATTTTACTAGGAGTTTCCGTGATCTTCAGAATGATAAATAAAACTAGAGGCTCTAAAGAACCTGTGTCGCTCACCTTGGTCTATGTGAATATTAAACAAAGGAAGCAGATTGATTCATGACAAAATTGTGTTTTGGTGATGGTGATATGTTTGTACATCTTACTTTACTGAACATTCTCGCTGCTTACAATTATCACTATCTATAATAAACTTGGCCCAGTAGTTTCTGTGGAAAATGTAACCGGTAGTAAAATAATACAAATTTCATGAAAATTGTTAAAAATTGACTATAAAGGACAATAACTCCTTAGGGGTCAATTGACCATTTTGGTCAAGTTGACTTATTTGTAAATCTTACTTTGCTGAACATTTTTGCTGTTTACAGTTTAACTCTATCTATAATAATATTCAAGATAATAACTAAAAACAGCAAAATTTTCTTAAAATTACCAATTCAGGGACAGCAACCCAACAACAGGTTCTCTGATTCATCTGAAAATTTCAGGGCAGATAGAACTTGACCTGATGAACATTTTAACCTCGTGTCAGATTTGCTGTAAATGCTTTGGTTTTTTAGTTATAAGCTAAAAACTGCGTTTCACCCCATGTTATATTTTTAGCCATGGCGGCCATCCTGATTGGTTGGCCAGGTCACGCCTCACATTTTTTAAATTACATACCCCAATAATGATTGTGGCCAAGTTTGGATCAATTTGGCCCAGCAGTTTCAGAGGAGAAGATGTTTGTAAAAGATATATAAAATTTACGAAAAATGGTTAAAAATTGACTTTAAGGGGGCTCCTGGGTATAAATGTTTTTTTTTTCTAATATAGGATTTCGCTATATTTTTTCATAAATGAACTTTATCATATACTTAAAAGAAAGATGAAATAAAAAAATGGGGTCACCGTTCATTTAAGCTAAAATCTGCCTCTGGAAGAAGCATACATTTCTGTTAATGTCCTTTTTTTTTGTTGAACTAATAGGAGAAAAAGAGGAAATATCGAAATAAAAAAATAACCTAACTTAAGAAATCGCTTAAATTTTACAATTATTTAGTTAATGTACAGCTTATTTGAAAACAATAATACAAAATATAGGTCACCGATGAGTTAAAAAAGATATTTCAAATTTAAGGCCTAAAAATGGCATTTTTGCACCAAGGGGAGATAATTTGGAGCTTTTTCAATTTTAAAAGTCATCTGGGGCCAAACCCAATTATTTTTATGGGTTTGTTTTTGTACCATATCATAAATATAACAACTAATAGTGTAATAAATAAAATTGTTATGAAAAAATGAAGGTTTAATTTTTTGCTAAAATTTTTGTACCCTCGAGCCACCTTAAAGGGGTCAATTGATCATTTTGGTCCTGTTGACTTATTTGTAAATCTTACTTTGCTGAACATTATTGATGTTTACAGTTTATTTCTATCTATAATAATATTGAAGATAATAACCAAAAACAGCAAAATTTCCCTAAAATTACCAATTCAGGGGCAGCAACCCAACAAAGGGTTGTCCGATTCATCTGACAATTTCAGGGCAGATAGATCTTGACCTGATAAACAAATATAATCCCATGTCAGATTTGCTCTAAATGCTTTGTTTTTTGAGTTATAAGCCAAAAACTGCATTTTACCCCTATGTTCTATTTTTAGCCATAGCGGCCATCTTGTTTGGTTTGGCGGGTCACGCCACACATTTGTTAAACTAGATACCCCAATGATGATTGTGGCCAAGTTTGGCTCATTTGGCCCAGTTGTTTCAGAGAAGAAGATTTTTGTAAAAGTTAACGACGACGGACGACGACGACGGACGACAGAAGACGGACGCCGAACGCCAAATGATGAGAAAACCTCACTTGGCCCTACGGGCCAGGTTAGCCAAAAACGTAAAAGTTTTAATACTGAAATTCTACATTCCCGACCAATTCCTGGCTTTCCATATATCATCTATACCATCAGGTCGATCGATGTTGTCTGGTTAATACATGTATCGTGTATAGTTAATTCAGTCTAACTAGTCAAGTGAAAGAGTAGAGATCGTCTAAACATCGGGGATTAGTATGGCTTTTGGAATCTATGTTCAATAAAGGACTCGAGTGGAAGTTGAGAAGAATCCGGTAATGATATGACTGGTAGTGTGCGGTCAGACTGCGATCGGATAAAAGTCGAAACAGGCCCGATCAAGAATTTGGTTTCACCTTGTCGTGTATGTTTGGGCCATCGAGATCACCGAACTGATCTGTTCGGCACTATTAACCTATCTCATATAATTAATGCAATATTCTATAGAATTAAGTTATCATACGTCGAAACCACTTGTTGAGCACTGGCTTGTCAGGAACGCTGAATAGGCTTATGCTAACATTATGTCTGTAAAAACACTTAAACGAAATGAGTTAGTCAAATTGCTAAATGATAAAGACTAGGCCACACTTTTCAATCGTTTTGGTATATGTGACGAATTTGCATATAACCACAATTCGGAACTATTTCTGGTAGAAGTGTGTGGGGTTTATGCAACATATAATGGACAATTTTTATCCTTCGGTTTTCCGATTCAGTTATTTCCTGTAAGAGGTGCCTACTATTTGACAATTGAGTGCATGGTAGACATGATTATTGCATACATTGTTATCAGTGATTTCGTAAAACAAGTTTATAAATTTATATATTGGTTAAAACAAAATAAATGTGGACCAATCCATCTTCTAGGTTGCGCTCGTCTTTAATGACTCAGCACATTTTTTTTTTAGAATTTTAAGGTTGTTAACGAGTTTCTGTAAATAATAAAGGCTAACACATCATAGATCAACTAGTTTGTAATTTATCTTTGAAATCTTGTAACAAAAATCTTTTTATTAAAGTTTGGGGATATTTTACAAAAAACTGGTTTTATTTGCCACAAACTCCCCTTTCTCTGTTAAATGCAATATAACACCAATGCTTTGCACGTAGGTTCCCTTAGGTAATTGTTCAAATTAGCCCATCACTTGTATTTACTATCTTTGTTGTTTTGATACTATTGCAGATTGACATTTTGTAATTTACATAGCTCCAGAAGGACTCATAAACCTTAAGTTGATTCAAACTGTCTTTGACAAACTTACTAAGTCACGTGGGGTTTTTTTCCCAGTGTATATCCCGTTATGGTGGTAAGTCGTGCAATTAGGGACATTTTTTATTTTATTTTCCTATAGACTTAGCTTTTTATATTATTGTGTATTGTCAAGCTTTCTTACTCATACTTTTTTTTTCGGTCACTAAATGTATAATTTTGTTCAAAACTTAAGCAGCTGACCCGATTTGGTTCCATCAAATTCTAACGACAAACACCACCTGACTCATTGAATCGATATATCCAATCAAATTGCTCCCCTATTGTCAATTTGGGGATTTTTTAGTTTAAGGTAAATGTTTTATTTCTTTGTATGATATTGCTTTGAAATAGTTTGTAACAAATTTGGGGTTTATTCAACAGGAAACATTAGTATTAGCCTTGACACATGACACTGATGCATGTCAACACCGAAGTGCTGTTTACTAGGATAGTGATAGCCTCAAGGAAAAAACGTCCACCAGCAGTGGCATCGACAGGTGTGCCTTTATCAAAGGTTCGAATGTCAATTTTTTGTTGTAGTTTATAACTTTCATCTAATACATGTGTAATAAGCATGTCGCCTAGACGTGTTTGTTTATTATACATAACCATTTGTTCAACTATTAGCACTTGCCCACATTCGTTGACAAACTGCAATCAATTCTTATATTTCATATACCTTATTTTACGTATATATGGATTATATTTTATCAATAAATTTAAAGGAATATATTCCTTTTCTTAAATTTTCTATGCTGCAATATTTCAGTAGGATTAATAAATAACGCATCTGTTATTCACGTTTCACCTATTTTGACGTTATTTAATCTGCATTGAGTTAGAAATAACCATCCACACTCGCTCTTTTTAATGCTTGATTGTTGTGTGTGAGATCAAACAAGATCACATTAGAGTTCGAGTGATGTTTGTCAAAATTTGAATAAGATCACAACCTTTGTCTGACGTGGTGAGCATAAAAGACGAGCTAGTTCGGAGTTTGAATTCTAATAAATTTGGATTCGTTTATGAGCATGAGAATGAAAAAAATGCCTATCAGTAAATCATTTGCTAAAGATGTATATTCACTTTTTATCGATCAGGAAAGTGTTTCTCCTATTTCACAATACAGATTGAAAAAAAAAATGATATAGAAATTAGTGACGAACAATGGAAAAACATATGTATTCCCTAGCATTCTAATGTTCTATAGAAAACAAACTACAAGCTTTCCAATATCAACTTTTACACAGAATAGTCTCACATAATTATCTGCTTGAAAAATATAAACTTTCTTTAACTAATGAATGTGCCAGTTGTAAAAAAAAGAAACTACAGCGCATATTTTTTTGAATTTACAGGAATGAATCAATGTTGGAGATATTTTTTTAATTGATGGTACATTTGTACTCAGTTTTTAGAGTACATCTATTTTTTAATAAAGGCAGGGTCATTTTTGGCGTATTGAATTCTGATTACTTAAATGTAGAAAGATGTTGTGTTAGTGCCAATGAGACAACTCTCCATCCAAATAACAATTTATAAAAGTAAACCATTATAGGTCATAGTACGGCCTTCAACACGAAGCCTTAACTCAACCCGAACAACAAGCTATATAAATCTAAGTTTAAATTATTGTATTCTACAAGCAAATTATTACATTAATTATGTAAAGAACACACAATAAGACAGATTGTTCATATATGTGCAAGCTTTTCTTAAATTTTTGAAAAGAAGTCTGGAGATATTAGAATATTTTCATATTTCTAAAGACAAACACTTTTGTCATTTGTCAACAGATGGGGGAGATTTATGGAAGCTATTTAATTAATTTATTTTTTAATATGGTTTGTTTATAATGTATTCCAAAGTATTCCTAAGACGTATCATATACTGAGTATTTACACCACTAATTTTTACTTTGTCTTATCAGCATAATATCGATAGTATAACAATGCCATACATTTCATATTATTCACTTATGTCTTGTAAAAATGTATGTATGCACTGTAGTTTGAACACCAAAAAGATCAATAAAAAATTTTAAAAAAATTATCATAACCTCTATCTAAAATTTGGTAGATTTTACTTTTTTCATGATCCAGAATGCCATATGTTGTAAATATTTGACCTTGAGTTACATAACGTCTGTAAATTGTGATAATGTTCATTGTTGATGTTCAGTAATGGATTGAAAACATTTGCCAGAAGTAAACAATATTTTATTTCATCTGATGTTTCATGATATATAAAACATAAAACTATCCTAAAGATTTATGTAATTTCTCCAGGTCACAGTGGCACCCATAACAACTATGTTTTGTCAATAACTTGGTTTATAGCAGGTTAATTAGTGTAAATGTGTATTCATGTGGTTTTTTCTTTAAATGTACTTTAATCATTCTAATCCTTTTCTGTGCTTTATTTTGTAATTCATTTGATTGTATAGCTCAAATTTTGGGCACCATGATTGGTTAATAAAATTATCTTATCTTATCTTATATCGTCCCTGTGCATGCCATGATATTTCGTCTTTATGTTCAAATGCAGAAACTATTTGAATCATAATTTCAAACATACGTATACCACAGATTTTCGGTTTAAAGGAACAGTTTCCCATAGCCGTATCTATGTTTTCTTTTAATATTTTCAAATCAAATTCAAACACATTAATTCATGTTAATTGTTATCTTAAATAGTTTTCAGTCAAAAGATGAATTAATTCGTTGACCGCAGGAGCACTGACTTTCAATGTAATTTTGGATTTTATCACTATATCACATTTCTATAAATAACTGTTATTCAAGTTTGAGGTTTAGCTAACTATAAAACCAGCTATAACCCGTTGTTTACTTAAGAAAATGATTTTACCAAGTTAAGAACATAACAGTTGTTTATCACTCGTTACGTTTATTGATATGGTATTAATTTCTCACTTATATTAATGAAAGATGGAAGTATCTGGTACCACCATATTTTAGTAGATGTAGCATTTTAGCAAACGCAGTATCATCAGAACACTAGCTTATAAAATGTAGCAATACCTTATTATATGACCCATGTTAAGAAAAAGTGTCAGTAAAATACATAAAAAAAAATCAGCTTTCTCACTATTTTACACCTCTATAAATAACTGTTTATATTCAAATTTGAAATTAAGTTAACTTTAAAACCAGTTATTACCCATTGGTTACTGTGGTAGGAAAATGGTTGTACCAAGTCAAGAACATATCAGTTGTTTATCACTTGTTCCGTTTATTGATATGGTATTAATTTCTCACTGATATTAATGAAAGATGGAAGTATCTGGTATATTGGTAGAATGAACTTTACGATGCCTCGTTAGGGATCTATGCATACACAAAATGTATTGAGTGCGACAATACACTAATGCATGGCCTTAATGGTTTTTTTTTGCTCAATATGATATATAGTGCGCACAAGTTAATATTTTGTGTGCGTGATATGAAAATAAGTGTGCACACAAATTCTGTTAAATCTAAAGGTGGCAGTGCTGTCAAATATCTCCAGTTCAGAGACATGCATTTCTCATAAACGGTTTTATAAGGTTTCATTTTGACACGAGGTTAGATTACAGAAAAATTCTCTCACTTTTAACAAAATCTCATCAATTATGTAAAGTTCTTTAATTGACACCTAAAACGATATTCCGGAAGCTCTATTTGTAGATTTCGTTGCATTATTTAACAAAGAAACAGTTAGATCCCAATTGTAAAAATAAATGTCCGTCTTCGTCTTATAGAAAAATACATTAACGCTATTTTGTGCCTTTGTCATCTGATCTTTTTTGTGATAATTTTTCATATCAGGATACTCGCTTGGGATGGAAAAGTATTGTCAGAAACTAAGGAGGCACGTGACGTTGCTTATGACATTGAAATCATAAAAGTTGCAGATCAAATTTGAGTTTCTTCATAACGAAAGATAATTTCTGAATCAATTGATCCAGTCTTATACAAGGGTTATCAAATCTAGATGTCGTAACAGTAAACAGCTTTAAAATTAAAACCAATGCCTCAGGGAGTAGCTCGGCCAGAAGTTGTTATTAATGACCTCACCTTTTAAAGAATATGCTGGTCCTAAAATTTATAAGATGAAAATTCCCTTTTGTATTATCACCACGAGTAGCTGGTGTCGGACTGGGTCAGTCATTTTTTTTTCACGCCAGACCATGGGCAATTAAGGAAAGATTCAATAGTTGACAGTTATGTGAAAATCCGTATATATAGAAAATGTCAGTAGTCTCTTCACACGACAAATATCTTGATGTTTCTGCATTTCAAGCCGCAATTAATCTGAGGCATTATACCTTGGTTGTATTGGTTATCTAAGCATCATTTATCTCTAGACCAACAACGGTATATAGCAGGCTCTTCTGCATGTTCTACATTGTCCGTTACATCAACCAAAATGTAGTCCGCAGTAAGAAAGGGATAACGGAATTACTGGGACACTATTTTAGTATTTCGATGGTTAAAAAAGGTGGGGATTTTCCAGTTCGGCAGTTAAAGTTTAAGATAGTCCTGTTAGAATAAGATGCATTTGTGTAATATAACCAACTATGAAACCTATTCACATACTAGTTAATATTAAACTATCTGTTTTACAATTATTAATCAATATAATGAGAGATCAAAATAGATGCAAATTATACATAGTGATAACAATCTATGTTTTATTCAATGGGTATTGTTCATATGTATAAACAATACACTATTTATTACGTTTGATAATTGACAATCAAAACGACAGGCTGCTTCATAGCTACACAAATTGCATAATGTCATAATAAAACTATATGCACCAAAGCCCCAATAAATCAAGGTTTAATTACACATGAACTCGTGTTGTTGTTTTACTGGAGATGACGTTTGTGTTTGTATACTCGCACCATGGATACCATTTCAAATTGTAAAGTTATTCAATTCATCGTTTCAGAATCTAACGTATCCTGGGTAATATTTTAAAAAGTGTACACCAAAACGTCCTGATTGGTAAAAAAATATCATAAACAATGGAAATTTAACCAATGACGTGTCGTTATTTTCATTTTCATTTAACGGAGTTTATATTATTTATTTCTTCTAAGAGTACAACTATTTTTGGCACTGTTGTGGTAAAATCCTGATTTTCCTGTTACATGTTCCATCCCTTTTCATTTTATATATTTTCTACATTTTCTACTTACTTTTTTTATCAGTCATCCACGTCCTACTATTTTTATCAGTTGTTTACAGTCACCGTTGCCTCAAACGCACGATCAGATTATAACCATTCTTATATTTTCAGCACATTAAGCCCCAACGCGTGTCCTATTCTACAAAAAGTATCTACTATAATAATACCGTTATGTCAAAACGTTGACCTAATTACATATAGGGCACGGGTTGGGACAACTTACTCACGGTCTACTCGATTATATAAGCATCTACGCCTTACTCTAGATCAACTTGTGTTATACCTGATCATAACAAAGTACAAATCTTTTGGTATATATTGATATGTCTTATGTCGAATAATATGCAACATTGGAATAAAAAAGTTAATGTATGCTTTACTGAATGTTAGATTGAACTATTACTCAAAACGAGAACATGCACTTAATGATCTTCAGGATGTGAATATGAGCGTATTGTCGTCGTTGATGATTTTACTGACCATCATAACTATTGCCACGAGTTTATGGTTATTTAATCTCATGAATAGAGCTGGTGATATAGAAAAAAATCCCGGTCCAATCTTAAATTCTACAAGTAGTTTTAGTAGCTATTCAACACATTCCGACTCCTTGCTCACTGGTAGTCATTGCCTAACCTTTTCATATTTAAATACACAAAGTTTCCTAGCGAAACGAGACTTAATTGAAGCTGAGCTTAGCGACAGAGATATTTTTTTTTTCCATTTTGAAGAGATAAATTCAAACTTCAACTTGAAAATGTGTTCCATAAAAGGACAAACCCTTTGAAATATGTACCGTGACAATGACAGAAAAGGCATATTTTAACATTCTGTCCAGGTACACCCATAAGGAAAAAATATTTGTTTTTAAACAAATTTATTAAAAAATATTTCCCATTCAAACAATCTCCAATCTTTTCATTCGAAAATTATTCAATACACGTGTATTAAATTTCCCAATTAAAATGCCGTTATGGAATTGTAAACGGGCATGCATTATAACATCGACTTTTGCTGAATATTTTATACATCTTGTTGATATTTATATCAGCAAAGAAAAGAACTACTTTCATATTCCTACAATACTTTGGCTTAATAAGTAGAAGATGGCTTCTGGTCAAAAATTGTTTCTCTTAAGTATTGTTGCTCTGAAGACTTTAGGTAAGACTAACATTACTTAATTCTTTGTATTGCCTGAAGAATGAATTATACATACATGTTTTCGAAATTCTGCGATCCCGTTGTTTCTTTTATAATGAAGGAAAAATGTACAGAAGTTTTTTAGTTGAATTGAAAGGTTTTAGAAGCCGGATTAAAAAACACTCTACTTTGAAGCTATTGTTGGTTTTTTTTTTTGTCTTTTTTTTCATTATTAAATTGAAAGGTTTTGTTGAGAACAGTATCAATTACGTTGTATATCAAAATATTTTTGAATAAACATTGAATACGTTTTCACTGCTAGAGAGGTTTCATATGCGAGAACAACCTGTAAAATTTTAACTTTACTCTATATGTTTGAACCATGTACCTCCGAGAGAGAAAACCCCGAAAACTCGTTATTTTATCTTTGTAGATTATCGAAATAAAAGTCAAAGCTACAGTTGTTATTGATATCAAATCCGAAATCTGAATTTTCATCAAAACAGAACAAAACAATTACAATTTACTGAGCTTACCATACCAGTCTCAGCAATGTCTTTATCATCTTTATTATTAATATAGTGTTTGAACGTGGACCGCAAAGAAGAAACTAAAACACGATAATTTGAATACTGCGGCTCGCTTAAATTAAAGCAGTAAACAACATTGTATGTTCTACGCATATAGCATACATTAAAATGTATTCGTATAGTAAAACTGCCAGTTGCAGGATAAATTATGTACGTCTCATTTCTCTGTTTTAAAATAAATGCATCAATAATCAAACAACGATAACCATGTTAATGTCCCATTACACAATCCTCGAATTTGAATAATAAAACAAAATACATTTAGATTTCATATTCTACGACATTCAAAAATATTTTGACTAATTTTTCCCCTTCATTCATTAACGTTTAAAATAAGTTAATTAATAAAATACACCGAAAAAATATCAAAACATTTTTTGTTATCTGATTGGTAGTAAGCCATTTTTGTTTGGTTTGTCTACCCTATATTGAGCCTCCTCGTTAGGTTTTTGATTATGTGATTACTTGGTCGTTTTATATAATGATTTATTTGATTACCAGACAAAATATTTCATGATTATTTGATAATCTAGGACTGTACTTTTGATTATTTGATTATCTTGTTTAACACAATTAAACATGATTATGTGATTATGTGATTACTTGGACACCCCCATAAGGGGCCTCTGTAATATAAAAGACGTTTGTAGCGTAGTATTAAGTACATATGTCCCTCCGTTTGTTTGTTATGTCATTGTCAGTTTTTCTTCGACTTAATGATATTATAAATAACATCAATAGTTCAGGAACAATCAGACGAATTACATAAATACTGAGTTCTCAACAAAAGGGGCAGAGTTTCAAAATTTATGCAGCATTGATGATTCCAAACAAAACTCGAAACGATGACTTTTTAATACAGGGACGGATTCAAGAGGGGCGGGGCGGGCTTGTACCCCCCCCCCCCCCCCCCCCCGCTAAAATTTTCAAAGCATGGGTTGTCCTCAAATGATTAATGCATATTTCGATAATCTTACCTAAAAAAACTGTTCGCTTCACTCCACTTGCCTAAAAAATTAAGTTTACGCCCCCCCCCCCTCCCCCTAAACCTAACATCCAAGATCCACCCCTGTTTAATGAACAATTCCGTAATTTACCTGGGTAAAGTGCCCTTTTTTCAAACTGAATTATAAGTAGTAGGACATAGCAAATTAATTTTATAGTAACTGGAATAGACTGGTTCCCTGTCCTCTATCTGTTTGGCTCGAGTGTAAATGTGGTCAATGAAATGTTGCTTCTTCCCCTGTTGTTTCCAAAGTTCGATTTAATGTTTTGTGTACTGCTTGTTTATTCGTCTTTTTTATTCTAGTCATTGTGCTGTCTGTTTTTCTTTGCTTTTTTAATACCCCTTTAATACAAGTGTCTTATCCTCTCTTTTATGTCATATATTTTTCTGTCTTAATCTGAAAGAAATTGATTGGTTTATATATATTGTCTTACAGGACTGGTAATTGAAAATACATTTACAACACCCAATATTGAATACAAGCATTCCTTTGACATCGCTGATTTTTGGCAGCACGTTGTTAATATCAACAAAAATGGTCTCGATTTAAGTGGAATTTCGACGCTAACATTTAAGGTGAAGGCGTGTCATGATGCGTCAATTATTATGTCCAATTCAGACGATGGAAACTCCTCCAAGCCTATTTATGATTTTATAATTGGTGGCTGGTATAATCAAAAATCAGCTATTGGAAGACGAAATGACGATTCACTTACACCGGATAGCCAGCAAAGGGTCACATTCAACACTCCTGACATTTGTCAATGTGATGAATACCGACCATTCTGGATCAGTACCACCAACGGTGTTCTAATGATGGGAAAAGGACTTATCGTTGGTATAAATGTTATAGCTGAGTGGACCGACCTAAATCCATTTACAATACGAAGCATAGGAATATACACAAACGTGGGAACAATAGGAGAATGGAAGGTTCAAATAGGAGGTAATATTAAAATTAAGAATGTAAATGGGGAATGTGTCAAAGCGACAACAACCCGACCATAGAGCAAACAACAGCCGAAGGCCACCAATGGGTCTCCAATGTAACGATAACCCTTTTCTTTATTTCTTTATCGCTTCAATACAAGCGTTATTGTTTATCAGATACATGTATCCAATCCCAATAAACTTTAGAAAATAATTTGTAAATTATGTTCTTTGAAGTCAATTGATTGTTTAGCATTGAACAACAGGGACAAGTTATGTTAAATTCGTCTTACAGAATATTGTATAATTTCAAAAAATTAAACACATATAACAACAGTGTGTCTATAATTTGTTATAAATGTTTTACTCCTATTTGACATTTTATCCTATAAATATGTGTGTAAGTGTGTTTAACACATCGTTGTCAATTTATGAAAGTTATGCTACTGTCATTCAAGTGAGAGGTTAAGCTAGCTATGAAACATAGTTTAGTCTAACATTTTCTACGTGAGAAATTGTGTTCTTTGAAGTCAATTGATTGTTTAGCATTGAACAACAGGGACACGTTATGTTAAATTCGTCTTACAAAATATTGTATAATTTCAAAAAATTAAACACATATAACAACAGTGTGTCTATAATTTGTTATAAATGTTTTACTCCTATTTGACATTTGATCCTATAAATATGTGTGTAAGTGTGTTTAACACATCGCTGTCAATTTATGAAAGTTATGCTACTGTCATTCAAGTGAGAGGTTAAGCTAGCTATGAAACATGGTTTAGTCTAACATTTTCTACGTGAGAAAATGACTGTTCTAATATTAATCAAAGGTACCAGGATTATAATTGTTTACGCCAGACGCGCCTTTCGTCTACATAAGACTCATCAGTGACGCTCAGATCAAAATAGTAATAAATTCATACTAGTACAAAGTTGAAAAGCATTGAGGACCCAAAATTCCAAAATTCCAAATCTTGTGTACTAAGTCAGGAATATGACTGTTGTTATCCATTCGTTGATGTTTTGGATTTGTTATCTTGCCATTTGCTTAGGGACTTTGGAGTACGATATTTTTGTGATTTAATTTTTTACGATAAGAAAACAACTGCTGTAGTGAAATCCATATTAATATAAGTATGATCATTATTGTTGTTGCTTACTTATATCTGTTCGTAATTAGTATATGAAAGATGACTTTTAAATATCGATAAATAGTAAAACAAGTATTTTAATTCTTAATCGGGAGACTTTAATGTTGGCGATCTCCGGTAACATTTCAATTATAGTGTAAGTGTCAAAGCAATTTAAACATGTCATTTGTACAAAAGTTTCAACTCCCTGAGGCAAAGTTGACTTTAGATGAATTTGGCTATCGATTTTAGTTATTTTTATCATATAGCTCTACAACGGTTTCGGTATTTATACATCCTCGGATTTCAAATGTTTGCCTTTGAGCGTTCGTAAGGTTAATCCAGAAAAACGCTTCCTACTCATTGAAATTATTAAACGTGTTGTTGTCAATTTTTTGTAGATTTTCATACTTTATTGACCTGTGTTTATAAAGGCGTGGTCATATATAAGATATTTTAAATATGTTATATGTTTTGCAGTTGTGAATAACCTTTACGATGGTCGTTTCTCTCGATGTACAACAAACCATAAAGCAGTCCTGAACATATTGATATCAAAGAAAAACACGTCATTGTTGGAATGTGCTGTCCTGTGTGATACGCTACTCACATGTATTGGCCTCAACTATCATAATCAAAGGTAGGTATTGTTCTTCTTCATCTATATCACGTGCAATACCAAAATTTGAAACAGTGGTAACTTACAATTTAGGTGTAATACCACCAAATCATGGCACGTCACATCCGGTTGTATACGAAAGTAGGTCTAAAAAAAGATAGGTTATATTCTTCTTCATTGTCATTCCTCCGAATCATCTGAACAGCTGAAAAAAGTATTGGTATTTTGTACTTTAGACATATATATCACGTGCAATACCACAGTCTTAAAAAGTGGTAAGATAAACCACACTTCTTTACTTGAAAGAGTGTTGAGGATATGACGCGAAAGAAAAAAGCTGTATGTAATTAGGTACTTCAGAAATATATATCACGTACAATACCAAAATTCTCTAGTTAATGAAACATTAAGCTTTTCAATGATCAAAATGTGTGTTTGTTAACCAGATATATATCCAATGAAATATTTCCAATAAAGTGTGTTGTTCAAATTTTTGGATATTTTTTATGTTTTTGTAAAAAGTCAAATAAACTCATCATAGATACCAGGATTAAAATTTATTTTATGCGCCAGACACGCGTTTTGTGAATAAAAGACTCGTCACTGACGCTCGAATCTAAATAACGATAAAAGGGCCAAATAATATACGAAGCGCATTGAGGACCACAAATTCCTTAACGTTTTGCCAAATACAAATACAGCTAAGGTAATTTACTCTTGAGATAGAAAAGCCTTAGATTTAAAAAAAAAAAGTCAACGTTTTGTAAAAAGTTTATTTGTAATCTTAACTATAAAAATGAGAATTCATGCCAAACACAGAAGTGCTAACTACTAGGTTGGTGATACCCTGAGGGAATAATGATTTATCAAAAGTTTATGAAAATTGAACGAGCCAAATTAATTTTAGCCAAGTGTTTGGTACCACCTTCAAGCTAAACTCTGTAAAAAGCTTATACTACCTCAAGATTATATTTTATTTATGATTTAATTTTTTGGCTTCAGCTGTGAACTGGTTTCACTAAGCCCTGGAGTTATAAGAAATATCCCAAAGAAACAGGAAGACGGTTGGGAATTTCATTCAAAATGTTACAGATACAATGGTGCATGTCTTTGGTGTTACTTCTGATGATGTTCGTCTCCATCTAAGACTTTTGGGTTACATCTGATGAATGAAGTCGAGAAGGATTTTCTTCCGGATATAGAATATTACTTTATTCGAGTGCATCTATTTGTCAGTCGACAAGGATTTTATTCTGGATGATGATGTAACCTTATTCGAGTGCGTCTGTTTGTCACTCGACACGGATTTTTTTCTGTAAAGGATATAAGCCGATAACAGTCCATTATGTTCAATATTTCATAGAATGGACTATTAGAGGCTTATATCTTACTTAAAACATTGTCAAAAATTTGATAAAATGCAAGCAAATTAAAATTTTGTTAACATTTTTTTTAACTAGTTTGAAAATTGTTATGTGAATAAGATTTTCTGTTCATAAAAAGTTATCCTACATAATAGCCACTTTAAACATTAGCTTAACTCAAATCAATAGACAATAACAAGTACAGCTGAAGGTAAACATTGTTAACATGTTTTGCTACATGAAGATTAAGACACTGGGTATGCGTATCACGATTTTGCGCAAGAACAACTCTAAATATTTTCAGTGAATACTTGTCCATGCATTTCGTTATTCAAAATTGTAAAAGACGCTGAAAGTATATTCTAAATGCAAACAGTGTGATGTTTATATTATCTTGTCCTTAAATAGCGGCGTGATCTATCTAGCGTTTGAAGCATTACTTTATTTGTTGTTTTTTTTTTTTTTTTCATTTTAATTGAAGATCAAAACTATGCTAGGAAGACTAATAGCAACACCACACGTCAATTTTGATAACCGAATACAGACGAGGATAAATCTTATAATAGTGTTAAAATCAATTTGAAAGTATGTTTTTTCTCAAAAGATCATTTTGATGAGTTACAAAATTATTGTATTGGAAGGTGATTTTAATAAAAATGTTTTTTTGTAATTATCATTTGTGTTTTGGTTGTTGTTGTTTTTCACATTTTGAAATTAATTGGCGGAATTGATAGGTTTTTTTTCAGTGATTCGACTATCATTTACCTGTAAGAATCAGTTATGCTACCTTCAGCTGTCAAATATTTTTTTAGAAAGTAGAGGACTTTTCTTAGAAATATTGGACAGTTGAAGGTAGCATAATTTTTTCTAACAAGTAAATGATAGTCCAATCACTCAAATAAAGAACTGGTTCAACAATAGAACGGCGTCACAACAATGTTTTATTATTGATGTTGAATGTAACTATATTCGAGTGAGACTGTCTGTCAGTCGATATGGATTGTATTATTAGTATGTGTAATATAATAATGTGACTCTTATTTTGATGTATATTTCTATGTTGTACATAAATATGTAATTTCTTTTATGCAATCTTCCTTATTTTACAATAAGCAAATTTTAAAATGAAATATCAGTATCTTTTACATCTTTGTATATATATATTTATATTTATTGAGAGTCTATCTAAAAATGAGGGTACTTTTTTCTAAAAACGAGGGTACTTTTTATATGGCCTTCCAAATACCGTTTCGATCCCTAACATCACTGAAGAGACATCTATTGTCGAAATCCGGATCTGGTGTACTAAAAAAATAATGACACCGTATGTTTGTGGCATAACATCGTGGCCACAAGCTAATTTTTTTTCTGTTTAGTATTAAATTTATATTAAGATCCATTTTGTTACATCTTGTGATCAATTTTTTTTGCAATCACCAATGGCAGTCAGCAGGGTTAAAGAACATCAGTTGTTCGACCTGTTAGTCAAATGCGTTTTGTTTAAATATACTTTTTTCACTTTTTTGGTCTTTTGGAAAATGTTGTTTGTGTTGTTTTTAGACCCTTCTACAACGAAATTTGTTTTACATGAACACGTATAAAAATTGCGGTTTTTATCCAACGCAATCATAGGTTTGAACGTTGTTTTCAATTTAGACTCGTTTATATTTATATTTATTGTATATGCTGCTAGACGCATCTTTATGTACCCAGTTTGCAAGCCCTCCTCCCGTTGTGAAGGGGTAGTTTCTAGATAACTAAAAATAGGTATGTCGAATATCACTATTTCAAAAGCAAAATTAAACCAATTTGTTGAATTAAACAGCTTTAACTGGAGTTCAACTTATAAAAACCCTTTATATCCCGATTTTTTTCGTGTATGATTTTTGTTATATCAATTCCTTACCAATGATTAAATCTTTAAGAGAGAGATACCAGTCAGGAATTACCAACGACTGAAAAAAGTATTTTGATATTTTGAAAATCTTTATGGCTATGCTTCGTAAACATTTACCCTTAAATTTTAATTCAAATTGATGAACACAGGAGCCTATAATTCGGTGGTTGTCGTTTGTGTATGTGTTACATATTTGTTTTTCGTTCCTTTGTTTGTTCATAGGCCGTTAGTTTCTCGTTTGAATACTTTTACATTGTCATTTCTGGGACTTTTATAGCTGACTATGCGGTATGGGCTTTGTTCTTTGTTAAAAGAAGTACGGCGACCTATAGTTGTTAATTTTTGTGTCATTTGGTCTCTTGTTGATAGTTGTCTCATTAGCAATCATACCCCATCTTCTTGTTTATAGATAAATTGTGGGTTTAAATTATATCATTCCACAATTGTTTTGCATTTATTTGTTATTCATTTATTCTGTTAATCATCAACATCAAACTAACTTTGTTAAATTTTGTGAGTGTCGCACTCGATGATTAAATTGGTCTTGTGACGCCTAACATTCCAACATAAATGACCATGGTACTAAGAGTATATTCTTTGATGGTTAAGATGAAGATATATTTGTGTATATTTTCTTTAATCATAACCCCCCCCCCCCCCCAAGATATACCATGTTGGCTGATAGGTCCCGACACTATTTCAGTATTTCGACAGTTAAACGTTTAAATTGTCCAGTTCGGCTGTTAAAGATTTAAATAGTCCTGTTATATCAAAATGCATAATTATATCATTTATGAAAATTATTCACATACTAGCTAATATTAAATAATTATTTTTAAATGATTCATCAAAAGATATAAATAGTTATCATATGTCTTATCGGGGCCTTTTATAGCTGACCATGCGGTATGGGCTTTGCTCATTGTTGAAGGCCGTAGGTGACCTATAGTTGTTAATGTCTGTGTCATTTTGGTCTTTTGTGGATAGTTGTCTCATTGGCAATCATACCACATATTCTTTTTTTATATGGAAAGTCTATAATCACATGGCAAAATCAACTAACAAAACGCATCAAAAACGTATGGGCAAGAACTGTCATATTCCTGACTTGGTACAGGCATTTTCAAATGTAGAAAATAGTGGATTAAACCTGGTTTTATAGCGCTATCCCTCTCACTTTGATGACAGTCTCTTCAAATTCCGTTATATTTACAATGATGCGTTAACTAAACAGACACAATAAATAAAGTAGTCAAAATATGGGTACAGCAGTAATCATCGTGTAACAATTTTAAAAGGAACAATTTAACAGAACACAAAAACATGTATCTACAAACACATTCATTGATTCGCGTGTCTGACGTCAGAAAATGTTATACGTCACATATATTTGTCGTTCAATGTGCATACAAACAATTTTAAAATTTCACATAGGCAATGTTAGCATACAGGGTTAAAAAATCAAAAGTATGTTAGAATAAATTTCAGAAATAGACCAAGATATTAAATAGTCCAAAAGTTATATAGAATTTATAAGAATGCACAAATAGTTAATTCCCTACGCGATTGAATGGTTTTGACGTTTGTGGTTCAACGTATTTTGTAATTCATAATAAAAATATATCAATATGACATAAAATAAAACAATTTCATACTGACAGGATCTTTTGAAGTACAGAGTCACGTTATAAGAACAAAAGAAATACAAAAATTCGTATATACAAAACACACCAGCAAAATATGAAAGACAATAAAAACACATTGACTGGATGTATAAGTGCCGAGCTACGCCAAATGAATATCGCATAAAACAATCCAACAGTAAAAGTAATATTGATAATAGAACAAAGACAAATGAAAGAACAATAAAACACGTTGTTAAAATGATAAACAATATCAGTACGCAGAATCTATACATCAAGACCATCATGTATTATTTGTGAAGTTGATACTGAATATTTATCAACAAGGTCTTGGTACCTTCCGATGAACTTTTTTAGAAAAACGACGAGACGTTCTTTGACATACCCCTGTTTAACCAACTTTCTACTCAGACACTGGTGACCTTTTACAAAGTCTGAGTAGGAGCTGCAAGCTCTTGAATATCGAATAAGTTCGGAAATATATATCCCATATGCAGGTGAAGTTGGTATATTGCTACTTAGTTTGGAGAAATTTATAATTTCAAAACTAAAATCGTCTCGTTTGTCATATTCGAGATATAAGTCTAAAAATAAGGCGGGGGAAGCCGTGTCTGTTGTTTCTTTAATTTCTAGTTCTGAGGGATACAGTGTGTATATTAATGGAACCCAATCAGAAAAGTTCGCATTGTTTATGGAAAGATTATCAATTATAACCAGTTATAACCCGTTGCTTACTTAGGAAAATGATTGTACCAAATTAAGAACACAACAGTTGTTTATCACTCGTTACGTTTATTGATATGGTATTAATTTCTCACTGATATTAATGAAAGATGGAAGTATCTGGTATATTGGTAGACTGAACTTTACGATACCTCGTTAGGGATCTATGCATACACAACATATATTGAGTGCTACAATATACTACTGCATGGTCTTAATATTTCATTTTTGTTTTGCTCAATATGATATATAGTGCGCACAAGTTAATATTTTGTGTGCGTGATATGAAAATATTTTGAGCTTCAACTAATAGTTAGTGTGCTAAACATAAACATATTGTGCGCACAAATTCTGTGAAATCTAGATGTGGCAGTGCTGTCAAAGGTCTACAGTGCAGAGAGATTCATCAGTCTTCAACGATTTTATAAGGTTTCATTTTGACACGAGGCTAAATTTCAAGAAAATTGTCTCACTTTTCGCAAAATAACATCAATAATGTAAAGTATAATTGACAGCTGACACATATTGCGGTAGCTCCATTTGAAGATTTCGTTGCATTATTTAACATAGAAACAGTTTGATCCTAATAACAAATGTCAGTCTTCGTCTTATAGAAAAATACATTATAGCTAGATAAAAAAAATCGACATTTTATACTCATTTATATCATTAAAAGTACAGATCAATTTTGAGAATCTTTTTGACAAAAAATTGTTGATTATGTTTTGTTTCATTTCTTATAATTTCTGAATCAATTGATCCGGTCTTATAAAAAGGATATCAAATCTAGTTTCGTGACAGTAAGCCGCTTTAATTCGATTGGCAGATGTTTGTAATCTTTGCATCCTTCAACGAATATTCTGACCCCAAATATGAAAACAAGAGAACTCCCTTTTGAATAAGTATCCACATACCACCATATTTTAGTAGATGTAGCATTTTAGCAAACGCAGTATCATCAGAACACTAGCTTATAAAATGTAGCAATACCTTATTATATGACCCATGTTAAAAAAAAGTGTCAGGAAAAATACATAAAGAAAATCAGCTGCATCAACTGCTTTCTCACTATTTTACACTTCTATAAATAACTGTTTATATTCAAATTTGAAATTTAATTAATTTTAAAACCAGTTTTAACCCGTTGGTTACTGTGGTAGGAAAATGATTGTACCAAGTTAAGAACATAACAGTTGTCTATCACTCGTTCCGTTTATTGATATGGTATTAATTTCTCACTGATAATAATGAAAGATGGAAGTATCTGGTATATTGGTAGAATGAACTTTACGATGCCTCGTTAGGGATCTATGCATACACAAAATGTATTGAGTGCGACAATATACTAATGCATGGCATTAATGTTTTTTTTTTTTTTTGCTCACTATGATATATAGTGCGCACAAGTTAATATTTTGTGTGCGTGATATGAAAATATTCTGGGCTTGAATTAATATTTTGTGTGCTAAATATTAACAAAGTGTTCACACAAATTCTGTTAAATCTAAAGGTGGCAGTGCTGTCAAATATCTCCAGTGCAGAGAGATGCATTAGTCATAAACGGTTTTATAAGGTTTCATTTTGACACGAGGTTAGATTACAGAAAAATCTCTCACTTTTAGCAAAATCTCATCAATTATGTAAAGTTCTTTAATTGACACCTAAAACGATATTCCGGAAGCTCCATTTGTAGATTTCGTTGCATTATTTAACAAAGAAACAGTTAGATCCCAATTGTAAAAAAATGTCCGTCTTCGTCTTATAGAAAAATACATTAACACTGTTTTGTGCCTTTGTCATTTGATCTTTTTTGTGATAATTTTTCATATCATGCTGCTCGCTTGGGATGGAAAAGTATTGTCAGAAACTAAGGAGGCACGTGGCGTTGCTTATGACATTGAAATCATAAAAGTTACAGATCAATTTTGAGTTTCTTCATAACGAAAGATAATTTCTAAAACAATTGATCCAGTCTTATACAAGGGATATCAAATCTAGATGTCGTAACAGTAAACAGCTTTAAAATTAAAACCAATGCCTCAGGGAGTAGCTCAGCCAGTAGTTGTTATTAATGACCTCACCTTTTAAAGAATATACTGGTCCTTAAAATTATAAGATGAAAATTCCCTTCTGTATTATCACCACGAGTAGCTAGAAGGGTGTCGGACTAGGCCAGTCATTTTTTTTCCCACCCCAGACCATGCGCAATTAAGGAAAGATGAATAGTTGACAGTTATGTGAAAATCCGTATATATAGAAAATGTCAGAAGTCTCTTCACGACAAATATCTTGATGTTTCTGCATTTCAATCCGCAATAAATCTGAGGACTTATACCTTGATTGTATTGGTTATCTAAGCATCATTTAGCTCAGGACCAACAACGGTATATAGCAGGCTCTTCTGCATGTTCTACATTGTCCGTTACATCAACCAAAATGTAGTCCGCAGTAAGAAAGGGATAACAGAATTAC
This sequence comes from Mytilus galloprovincialis, assembly GCF_965363235.1. Classification (NCBI taxonomy): domain Eukaryota; kingdom Metazoa; phylum Mollusca; class Bivalvia; order Mytilida; family Mytilidae; genus Mytilus; species Mytilus galloprovincialis. The sequence continues at coordinate 64,311,675 of NC_134851.1, read as the reverse complement.
TGGGACACTATTTCAGTATTTCGATGGTTAAATAAAGGTGGGGATTTTTCAGTTCGGCAGTTAAAGTTTAAGATAGTCCTGTTAGAATAAGATGCATTTGTGTAATATAACCAACTATGAAAGCTATTCACATACTAGCTAATATTAAATTATATGTTTTACAATTATTAATCAATATAATGAGAGATCAAGATAGATGCAAATTATATATAGTGATAACAATCTATGTTTTATTCAATGGGTATTGTTCATATGTATAAACAATACACTATTTATTACGTTTGATAATTGACAATCAAAACGACAGGCTGCTTCATAGCTACACAAATTGCATAATGTCATAATAAAACTATATGCACCAAAGCCCCAATAAATTAAGGTTTAATTACACATGAACTCGTGTTGTTGTTTTACTGGAGATGACGTTTGTGTTTGTATACGTGCACCATGGATACCATTTCAAATTGTGAATTTATTCCATTCATCGTTTCAGAATCTAACGTATCCTGGGTAAGATTTTAAAAAGTGTACACCAAAACGTCCTGATTGGTAAAAAAATATCATAAACAATGGAAATTTAACCAATGACATGTCGTTATTTTCATTTTCATTTAACGGAGTTAATACTATTTATTTCTTCTAACAGTACAACTATTTTTGGCACAGTTGTGGTAAAATCCTGATTTTCCTGTTACATATTCCATCCCTTTTCATTTTGTATATTTTCTACATTTTCTACTTACTTTTTTGATCAGTCATCCACGTCCTACTATTTTTATCAGTTGTTTACAGTCACCGTTGCCTCAAACGCACGATCAGATTATAACCATTCTTATATTTTGAGCACATTAAGCCCCAACGCGTGTCCTATTCTACAAAAAAGTATCTACTATTATAATACCGTTATGTCAAAACGTTGACCTAATTACATATAGGGCACGCGTTTGGACAATTTACTCACGGTCTACTCGATTATCTCAGCATCTACGCCTTACTCTAGATCAACTTGTGTTATACCTGATCATAACAAAGTACAAATCGTTTGGTATATATTGATATGTCTTATGTCGAATAATATGCAACATTGGAATAAAAAAGTTAGTTTATGCTTTACTGAATGTTAGATTGAACTATTACTCAAAACGAGAACATAAACTTAATAATCTTCAGGATGTGAATATGAGCGTATTGTCGTCGTTGGTGATTTTACTGACCATCATAACTATTACCACGAGTTTATAGTTATTTAATCTCATGTATTGAGCTGGTGATATAGAAAAAAATCCCGGTCCAATCTTAAATTCTACAAGTAGTTGTAGTACCTGTTCAACACATTCCGACTCCTTGCTCACTGGTAGTCATTTCCTAACCTTTTCATGTTTAAATACACAAAGTTTCCTAGCGAAACGAGATTTAATTGAAGCTGAGCTTAGCGACAGAGATATTTTGTTTTTTGATATTTTTTTTCCAGTTTGAAGAGATAAATTCAAACTTCAACTTGAAATTTTGTTCCATAAAAGGACAAACCCTTTGAAATATGCACAGTGACAATGACAGAAAAGGCATATTTTAAAATTCTGTCCAGGTACACCCATAAGGAAAAAATATTTGTTTTTAAACAAATTTATTAAAAAATATTTCCCATTCAAACAATCATCAATCATTTCATTTGAAAATTATTCAACACACGTGTATTAAATTTCCCAATTAAAATGCCGTTATGGAATTGTAAACGAGCATGCATGATAACATCGACTTTTGCTGAATATTTTATACATCTTGTTGATATTTATATCAGTAAAGAAAAGAACTACTTTCATATTCCTACAATACTTTGGCTTAATACGTAGAAGATGGCTTCTGGTCAAAAATTGTTTCTCTTAAGTATTGTTGCTCTGAAGACTTTAGGTAAGACTAACATTACTTAATTCTTTGTATTGCCTGAAGAATGAATTCTACATACATGTTTTCGAAATTCTGCGCTCCTGTTGTTTCTTTTATAATGAAGAAAAAATGTACAGAAGTTTTTTAGTTGAATTGAAAGGTTTTAGATGCCGGATTTAAAAACACTCTACTTTGAAGCTATTGTTGTTTTTTTTTTTTTTTTGTCTTTTTTTCATTATCAAATTAAAAGATTTTGTTGAGAACAGTATCAATTACGTTGTATATCAAAATATTTTTTAAATAAACATTGAATACGTTTTCACTGTTAGAGAGGTTTCATATGCGAGAACAACCTGTAAAATTTTAACTTTACTCTATAAGTTTGAACCATGTACCTCCGAGAGAGAAAACCCCGAAAACTCGTTATTTTATCTTTGTAGATTATCGACATAAAAGTCAAAGCTACAGTTGTTATTGATATCAAATCCGAAATCTGAATTTTCATCAAAACAGAACAAAACAATTACAGTTTACTGAGCTTAACATACCAGTCTCAGCAATGTCTTTATCAACTTTATTATTAATATTGTTATGATATTGTAATTATTGTATTTATTTATGTTGGCCTGATTTGTGTTGTGTGGCCTGATAGTTGTTTACAGAATAATCTTAAAACTGTGCAGTTTAGAAATCACTGGAACAATTACAGAATGATTGGAACATTCCAAAATGATCCTAATAAAAGATGCGTTATATAAACTTCTACATTTTACTAGAAACTTCTGTTGTAACTTTCTAGAATGTTCCATTATAGACTGTTCTAGAATCTTCCATGACAAATATATATATACAGACACTAAAGTTAAACTCTCACTCTTGGATTTGGACTTAGATATCGATAGACATTAATATTCATAGCCTTTGGATTGACACTTTTATTCTACAAACAACATCATACTGGATTGTGACAGTAATATTCAGATAGGATTCCGAAAGATATCCGGATACAGATAAAGATAAAAGATTGGACTCATATTTTGACAGTTAAGTTGACAGTAATATTTGTGTAATACTTCTTGTAAATTTTTGTATCATAAATATTGTTAAATTTTATTATTGATTTGTGTCTTTTGTTGGCTACAATTTAAAGGCGATTTCTGGCCGTAACAATATAGTGTTTGAACGTGGACCGCAAAGAAGAAACTAAAAAACGATAATTTGAATACTGCCGCTCGCTTAAATTAAAGCAGCAAACAACATTGTATGTTCTACGCATATAGCATACATTAAAATGTATTCGCATAGTAAAACTGCCAGTTGCAGGATAATGTATGTATGTCTCATTTCTCTGTCGTAAGTTTTAAAATAAATGCATCAATATTCAAACAAGGATAACCATGTCAATGTCCCATTACACAATCCTCGAATTTGAATAATAAAACAAAATACATGTAGATTTCATATTCTACGACATTCAAAAATATTTTTACTAATTTTTCCCCTTCATTCATATTAAAGTTTATAATAAGTTAATTAATAAAATACACCGAAAAAATATCAAAACATTTTTTGTTATCTGATTGGTAGTAAGACATTTTGTTTGGTTTTGTCTACCTATATTGAGCCTCCTCGTTAGGTTTTTGATTATGTGATTACTTGGCCGTTTTATATAATGATTTATTTGATTACCAGACAAAATATTTCATGAATATTTGATTATTTGATAATCTAGGACTGTACTTTTGATTATTTGATTATCTTGTTTAACACAATTAAATATGATTACGTGATTATGTGATTACTTGGACACCCCCATAAGGGGCCTCTGTAATATAAAAGACGTTTGTAGCGTAGTATTAAGTACATATGTCCCTGCGTTTGTTTGTTATGTCATTGTCAGTTTTTCTTCGACTTAATAATATTATAAATAACATCAATAGTTCAGGAACAATCAGACGAATTACATAAATACTGAGTTCTCAACAAAAGGGGCAGAGTTTCAAAATTTATGCAGCATTGATGATTCCAAACAAAACTCGAAACGATGACTTTTTAATACAGGGACGGATTCAAGAGGGACGTGGCGGGCTTGTACCCCCCCCCCCCCCCCCCCGCTAAAATTTTCAAAGCATGGGTTGTCCTCAAATGATTAATGCATATTTCGATAATCTTACCTCAAAAAACTGTTCGCTTCACTCCACTTGCCTAAAAAATTAAGTTTACGCCCCCCTAAACCTAAAATCCAAGATCCACCCGTGTTTAATGAACAATTCCGTAATTTACCTGAGTAAAGTGCCCTTTTTTCAAACTGAATTATAAGTAGTAGGACATAGCAAATTAATTTTATAGTAACTGGAATAGACTGGTTCCCTGTCCTCTATCTGTTTGGCTCGAGTGTAAATGTGGTCAATGAAATGTTGCTTCTTCCCCTGTTGTTTCCAAAGCTCGATTTAATGTTTTGTGTACTGCTTGTTTATTCGTCTTTTTTATTCTAGTCATTGTGCTGTCGGTTTTTCTTTGCTTTTTTAATGCCCCTTTAATACAGGTGTCTTATCCTCTCTTTTATGTCATATATTTTTCTGTCTTAATCTGAAAGAAATTGATTGGTTTATATATATTGTCTTACAGGACTGGTAATTGAAAATACATTTACAACACCCAATATTGAATACAAGCATTCCTTTGACATCGCTGATTTTTGGCAGCACGTTGTTAATATCAACAAAAATGGTCTCGATTTAAGTGGAATTTCGACGCTAACATTTAAGGTGAAGGCGTGTCATGATGCGTCAATTATTATGTCCAATTCAGACGATGGAAACTCCTCCAAGCCTATTTATGATTTTATAATTGGTGGCTGGTATAATCAAAAATCAGCTATTGGAAGACGGAATGACGATTCACTTACACCGGATAGCAAGCAAAGGGTCACATTCAACACTTCTGACATTTGTCAATGTGATGAATACCGACCATTCTGGATCAGTACCACCAACGGTGTTCTAATGATGGGAAAAGGACTTATCGTTGGTATAAATGTTATAGCTGAGTGGACCGACCTAAATCCATTTACAATACGAAGCATAGGAATATACACAAACTGGGGAACAATAGGAGAATGGAAGGTTCAAATAGGAGGTCATATTAAAATTAAGAATGTAAATGGGGAATGTGTCAAAGCGACAACAACCCGACCATAGAGCAAACAACAGCCGAAGGCCACCAATGGGTCTCCAATGTAACGATAACCCTTTTCTTTATTTCTTTATCGCTTCAATACAAGCGTTATTGTTTATCAGATACATGTATCCAATCCCAATAAACTTTAGAAAATAATTTGTAAATTGTGTTCTTTGAAGTCAATTGATTGTTTAGCATTGAACAACAGGGACAAGTTATGTTAAATTCGTCTTACAAAATATTGTATAATTTCAAAAAATTAAACACATATAACAACAGTGTGTCTATAATTTGTTATAAATGTTTTACTCCTATTTGACATTTTATCCTATAAATATGTGTGTAAGTGTGTTTAACACATCGTTGTCAATTTATGAAAGTTATGCTACTGTCATTCATGTGAGAGGTTAAGCTAGCTATGAAACATAGTTTAGTCTAACATTTTCTACGTGAGAAATTGTGTTCTTTGAAGTCAATTGATTGTTTAGCATTGAACAACAGGGACAAGTTATGTTAAATTCGTCTTACAAAATATTGTATAATTTCAAAAAATTAAACACATATAACAACAGTGTGTCTATAATTGGTTATAAATGTTTTACTCCTATTTGACATTTTATCCTATAAATATGTGTGTAAGTGTGTTTAACACATCGCTGTCAATTTATGAAAGTTATGCTACTGTCATTCAAGTGAGAGGTTAAGCTAGCTATGAAACATGGTTTAGTCTAACATTTTCTACGTGAGAAAATGACTGTTCTAATATTAATCAAAGGTACCAGGATTATAATTGTTTACGCCAGACGCGCCTTTCGTCTACATAAGACTCATCAGTGACGCTCAGATCAAAATAGTAATAAATTCATACTAGTACAAAGTTGAAAAGCATTGAGGACCCAAAATTCCAAAATTCCAAAATCTTGTGTACTAATTCAGGAATATGACTGTTGTTATCCATTCGTTGATGTTTTGGATTTGTTATCTTGCCATTTGCTTAGGGACTTTGGAGTACGATATTTTTGTGATTTAATTTTTTACGATAAGAAAACAACTGCTGTAGTGAAATCCATATTAATATAAGTATGATCATTATTGTTGTTGCTTACTTATATCTGTTCGTAATTATTATATGAAAGATGACTTTTAAATATCGATAAATAGTAAAACAAGTATTTTAATTGTTAATCGGGAGACTTTAATGTTGGCGATCTCCGGTAACATTTCAATTATAGTGTAAGTGTCAAAGCAATTTAAACATGTCATTTGTACAAAAGTTTCAACTCCCTGAGGCAAAGTTGACTTTAGATGAATTTGGCTATCGATTTTAGTTATTTTTATCATATAGCTCTACAACGGTTTCGGTATTTATACATCCACGGATTTCAAATGTTTGCCTTTGAGCGTTCGTAAGGTTAATCCAGAAAAACGCTTCCTACTCATTGAAATTATTAAACGTGTTGTTGTCAATTTTTTGTAGATTTTCATACTTTATTGACCTGTGTTTATAAAGGCGTGGTCATATATTAGATATTTTAAATATGTTTTGCAGTTGTGAATAACCTTTACGATGGTCGTTTCTCCCGATGTACAACAAACCATAAAGCAGTCCTGAACATTTTGATATCAAAGAAAAACACGTCATTGTTGGAATGTGCTGTCCTGTGTGATACGCTACTCACATGTATTGGCCTCAACTATCATAATCAAAGGTAGGCATTGTTCTTCTTCATCTATATCACGTGCAATACCAAAATTTGAAACAGTGGTAACATACAATTTAGGTGTAATACCACCAAATCATGGCACGTCACATCCGGTTGTATACGAAAGTAGGTCTAAAAAAAGATAGGTTATATTCTCCTTCATTGTCATTCCTCCGAATCATCTGAACAGCTGAAAAAAGTATTGATATTTTGTACTTTAGACATATATATCACGTGCAATACCAAAGTCTTAAAAAGTGGTTAGATAAACCACACTTCTTTACTTGAAAGAGTGTTGAGGATATGACGCGAAAGAAAAAAGCTGTATGTAATTAGGTACTTCAGAAATATATATCACGTAAAATACCAAAATTCTCTAGTTAATGAAACATTAAGCTTTTCAGTGATCAAAATGTTTGTTTGTTAACCAGCTATATATCCAATGAAATATTTCCAATAAAGTGTGTTGTTCAAATTTTTGGATATTTTTTATGTTTTTTTGTAAAAAGTCAAATAAACTCATCATAGATACCAGGATTAAAATTTATTTTATGCGCCAGACACGCGTTTTGTGAATAAAAGACTCGTCACTGCCGCTCGAATCTAAATAACGATAAAAAGTCCAAATAATATACGAAGTGCATTGAGGACCACAAATTCCTTAACGTTTTGCCAAATACAGCTAAGGTAATTTACTCTTGAGATAGAAAAGCCTTAGATTTTAAAAAAAAAGTCAACGTTTTGTAAAAAGTTAATTTGTAATCTTAACTATATAAATGATAATTCATGCCAAACACAGAAGTGCTAACTACTAGTTTGGTGTTACCCTTGGGGAATAATGATTTGTCAAAAGTTTATGAAAATTAAATGAACCAAATTAATTTTAGTCAAGTGTTTGGTACCACCTTAAAGCTAAACTCTGTAAAAGCTTATACTACCTCGAGATTATATTTTATTTATGATTTAATTTTTTGGCTTCAGCTGTGAACTGGTATCACTAAGCCCTGGAGTTATAAGAAATATCCCAAAGAAACAGGAAGACGGTTGGGAATTTCATTCAAAATGTTACAGATACAATGGTGCATGTCTTTGGTGTTACTTCTGATGATGTTTGTCTCCATCTAAGATTTTTGGGTTACATCTGATGAATGAAGTCGACAAGGATTTTCTTCTGGATATAGAATGTTACTTTATTCGAGTGCATCTACTTGTCAGTCGACAAGGATTTTCTTCTGGATGATGATGCTACCTTTTTCGAGTGCGTCTGTTTGTCACTCGACATGGATTTTCTGTAAAGGATATAAGCCGATAACAGTCCATTCTGTTCAATATTTCATAGAATGGACTGTTAGAGGCTTATATCTTACTTAAAACATTGTCAAAAATTTGATAAAATGCAAGCAAATAAAAATTTTGTTAACATTTTTTTTAACTAGTGTGACAATTGTTATGTGAATAAGATTTTCTGTTCATAAAAAGTTATCCTACATGTTAGCCACTTTAAACATTAGCTTAACTCAAATCAATAGACAATAACAAGTACAGCTGAAGGTTAACATTGTTAACATGTTTTGCTACATGAAGATTAAGACTGGGTATGCGTATCACGATTTTGCGCAAGAACAACTCTAAATATTTTCAGTGAATACTTTTCCATGCATTTCGTTATTCAAAATTGAAAAAGACGCTGAAAGTATATTCTAAATGCAAACAGGGTGTTGTTTATATTGTCTTGTCCTTAAATAGCGGCGTGATCTATCTAGCGCTTGAAGCATTACTTTATTTGTTGTTGTTTTTTCATTTTAATTGAAGATTAAAACGATGCTAGGAAGACTAATAGCAACACCACAGGTCAATTTTGATAACCGACTACGGAAAAGGATAAATCTTAAGTTAGTGTTAAAATAAATTTGAAAGTACGTTTTTTTCTCAAAAGATCATTTTGATGAGTGACAAAATTATTGTATTGGAAGGTGACTTTAATAAAAATGTTTTTTTGTAATTATCATTTGTATTTTGGTTGTTGTTGTTTTTCACATTTTGAAATTAATTGGCGGAATTGATAGTTTTTTTTTCAGTGATTCGACTATCATTTACCTGTAAGAATCAATTATGCTTCCTTCAGCTGTCCAATATTTTTTAGAAAGTAGAGGACTTTTCTTGAAAATATTGGACAGTTGAAGTTAGCATATTTTTTTCTAACAGGTAAATGATAGTCCAATCACTGAAATAAAGAACTGGTTCAACAATAGAATGGCGTCACAACAATGTTTTATTATTGATGTTGAATGTAACTATATTCGAGTGAGACTGTCTGTCAGTCGATATGGATTGTATTATTTGTATGTGTAATATAATAATGTGACTCTTATTTTGATGTATATTTCTATGTTGTACATAAATATGTAATTTCTTTCATGCAATCTGCCTTATTTTACAATAAGCAAATTTTAAAATGAAATATCAGTATCTTTTACATCTCTGTATATATATATTTATATTTATTGAGAGTCTATCTAAAAATGAGGGTACTTTTTATATGGCCTTCAAAATATCGTTGCGATCCCTAACATCACTGAAGAGACATCTATTCTCGAAATCTGGATCTGGTGTACTAAAAAAATTATGACACCGTATGTTTGTGGCAGAACATCGTGGCCACAAGTTAATTTTTTTTTCTGTTTAGTATTAAATTCATATTAAGATCCATTTTGTTACATCTTGTGATCAATTTTATTTGGCAATCGCCAATGGCAGTCAGCAGGGTTAAAGAACATCAGTTGTTTGACCTGTTAGTCAAATGCGTTTTGTTTAAATATACTTTTTTCACTTTTTTGGTCTTTTGGAAAATGTTGTTTGTGCTGTTTTTTGACCCTTCTACAGCGAAATTTGTTTTACATGCACACGTATAAAAATTGCGGTTTTTATCCAACGCAATCATAGGTTTGAACGTAGTTTTCAATTTAGACTCGTTTATATTTTTTCGTTTGGGCTTGTATCATATTTTCCCTCCGGTTTATATGATCCGTTCATCCTATATTGACTCTTAAAATTCAATAGTCTATCTAAAAATGAGGGTACTTTTTATATGGCCTTCAAAATATCGTTTCGATCCCTAACATCACTGAAGAGAGATCTATTCTCGAAATCTGGATCTTGTGTACTAAAAAAATTATGACACCGTATGTTTGTGGAAGAACATCGTGGCCACAAGTTAATTCTTTTTCTGTTTAGTATTAAATTTATATTAAGATCCATTTTGTTACATCGTGTGATCAATTTTATTTGGCAATCGCCAATGGCAGTCAGCAGGGTTAAAGAACATCAGTTGTTCGACGTGTTAGTCAAATGCGTTTTGTTTAAATATACTTTTTTCACTTTTTTGGTCTTTTGGAAAATGTTGTTTGTGCTGTTTTTAGACCCTTCTACAGCGAAATTTGTTTTACATGCACACGTATAAAAATTGCGGTTTTTATCCAACGCAATCATAGGTTTGAACGTAGTTTTCAATTTAGACTCGTTTATATTTTTTCGTTTGGGCTTGTATCATATTTTCCCTCCGGTTTATATGATCCGTTCATCCTATATTGACTCTTAGAATTCAATAGTCTATCTAAAAATGAGGGTACTTTTTATATGGCCTTCCAAATACCGTTTCGATCCCTAACATCACTGAAGAGACATCTATTGTCGAAATCCGGATCTGGTGTACTAAAAAAATATTGACACCGTATGTTTGTGGAAGAACATCGTGGCCACAAGTTAAATTTTTTTTCTGTTTAGTATTAAATTTATATTTAGATCCATTTTGTTACATCTTGTGATCAATTTTATTTGGCAATCGCCAATGGCAATCAGCAGGGTTAAAGAACATCAGTTGTTCGACCTGTTAGTCAAATGCGTTTTGTTTAAATATACTTTTTTCACCTTTTTGGTCTTTTGGAAAATGTTGGTTGTGCTGTTTTTAGACCCTTCTACAACGAAATTTGTTTAACATGCACATGTATAAAAATTGCGGTTTTTATCCAACGCAATCATAGGTTTGAACGTAGTTTTCAATTTAGACTCGTTTATATTTATATTTATTGTATATGCTGCTAGACGCATCTTTAGGTACCCAGTTTGCAAGCCCTCCTCCCGTTATGAAGGGGTAGTTTCTAGATAACTAGAAATACGTATGTCGAATATCACCATTTCAAAAGCAAAATTAAACCAATTTGTTGAATTAAACAGCTTTAACTGGAGTTAAACTGATAAAAACCCTTTATATCCCGATTTTTTTCGTGTATGATTTTGTTATATCAATTCCTCCCCAATGATTAAATCTTTAAGAGAGAGATACCAGTCAGGAATTACCAACGACTGAGAAAAGTATTTTGATATTTTGAAAATCTTTATGCCTATGCTTCGTAAACATTTACCCTTAAATTTTAATTCAAGTTAATGAACACAGTAGCCTATAATTCGGTGGTTGTCCTTTGTGTATGTGTAACATATTTGTTTTTTTTTTTCGTTCCTTTGTTTGTTCATAGGCCGTTAGTTTGTCGTTTGAATAGTTTTACATTGTCATTTCTTGGACTTTTATAGCTGACTATGCGGTATGGGCTTTTTTCATTGTTAAAGGCAGTACGGTGACCTATAGTTGTTAATTTTTGTGTCATTCGGTCTCTTGTTGATAGTTGTCTCATTAGCAATCATACCCCATCTTCTTGTTTATAGATAAATTGTGGGTTTAAATTATATCATTCCACAATTGTTTTGCATTTATTTGTTATTCATTTATTATGTTAATCATCAACATCAAACTAACTATGTTAAATTTTGTAAGTGTCGCACTCGATGATTAAATTGGACCTGTCACACCTAACATTCCAACATAAATTACCATGGTACTAAGAGTATATTCTTTGATGGTTAAGATGAAGATATTTGTGTATATTTTCTGTAATCATAAAACCCCCAAGCATATACCATGTTGCCTGATAGGTCCCGACACTATTTCAGTATTTCGACAGTTAAACGTTTAGATTGTCCAGTTCAACTGTTAAAGCTTTAAATAGTCCTGTTAGATTAAAATGCATATATCATCTATGAAAATTATTTACATACTAGCTAATATTAAATAATTATTTTTAAATGATTCATCAAAAGATATAAATAGTTATCATAGGTATCAGGATTATAATTTAGTACGCCAGACGCGCATTTCGTCTTCATAAGACTCATCAGTGACGTTCAGATAAAAAATAATAAAAGCCAAACAAGTACAACGTTCAAGAACATTGAGGACCCAAAATTCCCAAAAGTTGTGCCAAATACTGCTAAGGTAATCTATTCCTGGGATAAGAAAATTATAATTTTTCAAAAAATTCAAAGTTTTGTAACAGGAAATTTATATAAATGACCATATAATTGATATACATGTCAACACCGAAGTGCTGACTACTAGGATAGTGATACCCTCAGGGACGAAACGTCCACCAGCAGTGGCATCGACAGATCTGCCATTATCAAAGGTTCGAATGTCATTTCTTTATTACAGTTTTTAACTTTGATCTAGTAAGCATGTCCCCTAGACTTGTGTGTTTACTATACATAACCATTGGTTCAACAATAAGGACTTGCCCACATTCTTCGACAAACTGCAATCAATTCTTACATTTCATATACCTTATTTTACGTATATATGGATTATATTTAATCAAGAAATTTAAAGGAATATATTCTTTTTCTTAAACTTTCTATGCTGCAATATTTCAGTAGGATTAATAAATAACGCATCTGTTATACATGTTTCACCTATTTTGACTGACGTTATTCAATCTACATATAGTTAGAAATAAATCTCCCCATTCGCTTTTTTATGATTGGTTGTTGTGTGAGAGATCAACAAGATCCCATTAGAGTTCGAGTAGATTTGTCAAAATTTGAATAAGATCACAACCTTTATCTGACGTAGTGAGCATAAAAGACGAGCAAGTTCGCAGTTTGAATTCTAATGAGTGGATTCGTTTTTGATCATGAGAATGAAAAAATGCCTATCAGTAAATTGTTTGTTTCAGATGTATTTTCACTTTTTACCGGATCGGGGAAGTGTTTCTCCTATTTCACAACACAGATAGGAAGAACATTTTAATATAGAAATTAGTGACGAGACATGGAAAAAATATTTATTCTATAAAAAAGCAAACTACAGCTTTCCAATATTAACTTTTACACAGAATAGTCTCACAAACATGTAATTACCTTCTTCAAAAATATAAACTTTCTTCAACTAATGAATGTGCCAGTTGTAAAGAAATAGAAACTACAGAGCATATTTTTTTTTGAGTTTACAGAATAAACAATTTTGAAGAGATTTTTCCAATTAATGGTATATTTGCATTCAGTTTTTTGAGTAAATCTTTTTTTGAATAAAGGCAGTGTCATTTTTGGCGTATTGAATTCTGATAACTTCAATATAGGAAGATGTGGTGTTAGTACCAATGAGACAACTCTCCATCCAAATTACAATTTATAAAAGTAAACCATTATAGGTCAAAGTATGGCCTTCAACACGGAGCCTTGACTCACACCGAGCAACAAGCTATATAAATCTAAGTTTTAAATTATTGTATTCTACAAGCAAATTATTACATTAATTATGTAAAGAACACACAATTAGACAGACAGATTGTTCATGTATGTGCAAGCTTTTCTTAAATTTTTAAAAAGAAGTCTGGAGATATTACAATATTTTCATGTTTCTAAAGACAAACATTTTTGTCATTTGTCAACAGATGGGGGAGATTTATGGAAGCTATTTAATTAAATTTATTTTTTAATATGGCTAGTTTATAATGTATTCCAAAGTATTTCTAAGACGTATCATATACTGAGTATTTACACAACTAATTCTTACTTTGTCTTATTAGCATATTATCGATAGTATAACAATGCCATACATGTCATATCATTCACTTATGTCTTGTAAAAATGTATGAATGCACTGTAGTTTGAACACCAAAAAGATCAATAAAAAAATTTTAAAAAAGTTATCATAACCCCTATCTAAAATTTGGTAGATTTTACTTTTTTTCATGATCCAGAATGCCATATGTTGTAAATATTTGACCTTGAGTTAAATAACGTCTGTAAATTGTGATAAAGTTTATTGTTGATGTTCAGTAATGGATTGAAAACATTTGCCAGAAGAAAACAATATTTTATTTCATCTGATGTTTCATGATATATAAAACATATATCGTCCCTCTGCATGCCATGATATTTCGTCTTTATGTTAAAATGCAGAAACTATTTGAATCATAATTTCAAACATACGTATACCACAGATTTTCGGTTTAAAGGAACAGTTGCCCATAGCCGTATCCATGTTTTCTTTTAATATTTTCAAATCAAATTCAAACACATTAATTCATGTTTATTGTTATCTTTAATAGTTTTCAGTCAACAGATAAATTAATACGTTGACCGCAGGAGTTCTGACTTTGATTGTGATTTTAGATTTCATCACTACATTGCACTTCTATAAATAACTGTTATTCAAGTTTGAAATTTAGCTAACTATAAAAAAAAGTAAAATCACAAAAATACTGACCTCAGAGGAAAATAAATATGTCCCAGGTTAGGGGGAGGGTTTGGATCCCGGCCGCTAACATGTTTAACCCCGCCACATTATTTGTGTATGTGCCTGTCCCAAGTCAGGAGCCTGTAATTCAGTGGTTGTCGTTTGTTTATGTGTTACATATTTGTTTTTCGTTCATTTTTTTTTTACATAAATAAGGCCGTTAGTTTTCTCGTATGAATTGTTTTACATTGTCTTATCGGGGCCTTTTATAGCTGACCATGTGGTATGGGCTTTGCTCATTGTTGAAGGCCGTACGGTGACCTATAGTTGTTAATGTCTGTGTCATTTTGGTATTTTGTGGATAGTTGTGTCATTGGCAATCATACCACATATTCTTTTTTATATGGAAAGTCCCAAATCACATGGCAAAATCAACTAACAAAACACATCAAAAACGTATGGGCAAGAACTGTCATATTCCTGACTTGGTACAGGCATTTTCAAATGTCGAAAATGGTGGATTAAACCTGGATTTATAGCGCTATCCCTCTCACTTTGATGACAGTCTCATCAAATTCCGTTATATTTACAATGATACGTTAACTAAACAGACACAATAAATAAAATAGTCAAAATATGGGTACAGCAGTAATCATCGTGTAACAATTTTAAAAGGAACAATTTAACAGAACCCAAAAACATGTATCTACAAACACATTCATTGATTCGCGTGTCTGACGTCAGAAAATTTTATACGTCACATGTATTTGTCGTTCAATGTACATACAAACAATTTTAAAATTTCACATAGGCAATGTTAGCATACAGGGTTAAAAAATCAAAAGTATGTTAGAATAAATTTCAGAAATAGACCAAGATATTAAATAGTCCAAAAGTTATATAGAATTTATAAGAATCCACAAATAGTTAATTCCCTACGCGATTGAATGATTTTGACGTTTGTGGTTCAAAGTATTTTGTAATTCATAATAGAAATATATCATAATGACATAAAATAAAACAATTTCATACTTACAGGATCTTTTGAAGTACAGGGTCACGTTATAAGAACAAAAGAAATACAAAAAGTTGTATATACAAAACACACCAGCAAAAAATGAAAGACAATAAAAACACATTGACGGGATGTATAAGTACCGAGCCACGCCAAATGAATATCGCATAAAACAATCCAACAGTAAAAGTAATATTGATAATAGAACAAAGACAAATGAAAGAACAATAAAACACGTTGTTAAAATGATAAACAACATCAGTACGCAGAATCTATACATCAAGACCATCATGTATTATTTGTGAAGTTGATACGGAATATTTATCAACAAGGTCTTGGTACCTTCCGATGAACTTTTTTAGAAAAACGACAAGACGTTCTTTGACATACCCCTGGTTAACCAACTTTCTACTTAGACACTGATGACCTTTTACAAAGTCTGAGTAAGAGCTGCAAGCTCTTGAATATCGAATAAGTTCGGAAATGTATATCCCATATGCAGGTGAAGTTGGTATATTGCTACTTAGTTTGGAGAAATTTATAATTTCAAAACTAAAATCGTCTCGTTTGTCATATTCGAGATATAAGTCTAAAAATGAGACGGGGAAGCCGTGTCTGTTGTTTCTTTAATTTCTAGTTCTGAGGGATACAGTGTGTATATTAATGGAACCCAATCAGAAAAGTTCGGATTGTTTATGGAAAGATTATCAATTATAACCAGTTATAACCCGTTGCTTACTTAGGAAAATGTTTGTACCAAATTAAGAACATAACAGTTGTTTATCACTCTTTCGGTTTATTGATATGGTATTAATTTCTCACTGATATTAATGAAAGATGGAAGTATCTGGTATATTGGTAGACTGAACTTTACGATGTCTCGATAGGGATCTATGCATACACAACATATATTAAGTTCGACAATATACTACTGCATGGTCTTAATATTTCATTTTTGTTTTGCTCAATATGATATATAGTGCGCACAAGTTAATATTTTGTGTGCGTGATATGAAAATATTTTGAGCTTCAACTAATAGTTAGTGTGCTAAACATAAACATATTGTGCTCACAAATTCTGTGAAATTTAGATGTGTCAGTACTGTCAAGGGTCTACAGTGCAGAGAGATTCATCAGTCTTCAACGATTTTATAAGGTTTCATTTTGACACAAGGCTAAATTTCAAGAAAATTGTCTCACTTTTCGCAAAATAACATCAATAATGTAAAGTATAATTGACAGCTGACACATATTGCGGTAGCTCCATTTGAAGATTTCGTTGCATTATTTAACATAGAAACAGTTTGATCCTAATAACAAATGTCAGTCTTCGTCTTATAGAAAAATACATTATAGCTAGATAAAAAGAAATCGACATTTTATACTCATTTATATCATTAAAAGTACAGATCAATTTTGAGAATCTTTTTGACAAAAAATTGTTGATTATGTTTTGTTTCATTTCTTATAATTTCTGAATCAATTGATCCGGTCTTATAAAAAGGATATCAAATCTAGTTTCGTGACAGTAAGCCGCTTTAATTCGATTGGCAGATGTTTGTAATCTTTGCATCCTTCAACGAATATTCTGGCCCCAAATATGAAAACAAGAGAACTCCCTTTTGGATAAGTATCCACATACCACCATATTTTAGTAGATGTAGCATTTTAGCAAACGCAGTATCATCAGAACACTAGCTTATAAAATGTAGCAATACCTTATTATATGACCCATGTTAAAAAAAAGTGTCAGTAAAATACATAAAGAAAATCAGCTGCTTTCTCACTATTTTACACTTCTATAAATAACTGTTTATATTCAAATTTGAAATTTAGTTAACTTTAAACCCAGTTTTAACCCGTTGGTTACTCTGGTAGGAAAATGATTGTACCAAGTTAAGAACATAACAGTTGTCTATCACTCGTTCCGTTTATTGATATGGTATTAATTTCTCACTGATATTAATGAAAGATGGAAGTATCTGGTATATTGGTAGAATGAACTTTACGATGCCTCGTTAGGGATCTATGCATACACAAAATGTATTGAGTGCGACAATATACTAATGCATGGCCTTAATGGTTTTTTTTTTTGCTCAATATGATATATAGTGCTCACAAGTTAATGTTTTGTGTGCGTGATATAAAAATATTCTGGGCTTGAATTAATATTTTGTGTGCTAAATATTAACAAAGTGTGCACACAAATTCTGTTAAATCTAAAGGTGGCAGTGCTGTCAAATATCTCCAGTGCAGAGAGATGCATTAGTCATAAACGGTTTTATAAGGTTTCATTTTGACACGAGGTTAGATTACAGAAAAATTCTCTCACTTTTAGCAAAATCTCATCAATTATGTAAAGTTCTTTAATTGACACCTAAAACGATATTCCGGAAGCCCCATTTGTAGATTTCGTTGCATTATTTAACAAAGAAACAGTTAGATCCCAATTGTAAAAAAAAAATGTCCGTCTTCGTCTTATAGAAAAATACATAAACGCTATTTTGTGCATTTGTCATTTGATCTTTTTTGTGATAATTTTTCATATCATGCTGCTCGCTTGGGATGGAAAAGTATTGTCAGAAACTAAGGAGGCACGTGGCATTGCTTATGACATTGAAATCATAAAAGTTACAGATCAATTTTGAGTTTCTGCATAACGAAAGATAATTTCTAAAACAATTGATCCAGTCTTATGCAAGGGATATCAAATCTAGATGTCGTAACAGTAAACAGCTTTAAAATTAAAACCAATGCCTCAGGGAGTAGCTCAGCCAGTAATTGTTATTAATGACCTCACCTTTTAAAGAATATGCTGGTCCTAAAAATTATAAGATGAAAATTCCCTTCTGTATTATCACCACGAGTAGCTAAAAGGGTGTCGGATTGGGCCAGTCATTTTTTTCCCACGTCAGACCATGGGCAATTAAGGCAAGATTGAATAGTTGACAGTTATGTGAAAATCCGTATATATAGAAAATGTCAGAAGTCTCTTCACGACAAATATCTTGATGTTTCTGCATTTCAATCCGCAATAAATCTGAGAACTTATACCTTGATTGTATTGGTTATCTAAGCATCATTTAGCTCAGGACCAACAACGGTATATAGCAGGCTCTTCTGCATGTTCTACATTGTCCGTTACATCAACCAAAATGTAGTCCGCAGTAAGAAAGGGATAACAAAATTACTGGGACACTATTTCAGTATTTCGATGGTTAAATAAAGGTGGGGATTTTTCAGTTCGGCAGTTAAAGTTTAAGATAGTCCTGTTAGAATAAGATGCATTTGTGTAATATAACCAACTATGAAAGCTATTCACATACTAGCTAATATTAAATTATATGTTTTACAATTATTAATCAATATAATGAGAGATCAAAATAGATGCAAATTATACATAGTGATAACAATCTATGTTTTATTCAATGGGTATTGTTCATATGTATAAACAATACACTATTTATTACGTTTGATAATTGACAATCAAAACGACAGGCTGCTTCACAGCTACACAAATTACATAATGTCATAATAAAACTATATGCACCAAAGCCCCAATAAATTAAGGTTTAATTACACATGAACTCGTGTTGTTGATTTACTGGAGATGACGTTTGTGTTTGTATACGCGCACCATGGATACCAGTTTTAATTGTGAATTTGTTCAATTCATCGTTTCAGAATCTAACGTATCCTGGGTAAGATTTTAAAAAGTGTACATCAAAACGTCCTGATTGGTAAAAAAATATCATAAACAATGGAAATTTAACCAATGACGTGTCGTTATTTTCATTTTCATTTAACGGAGTTAATACTATTTATTTCTTCTAACAATACAACTATTTTTGGCACTGTTGTGGTAAAATCCTGATTTTCCTGTTACATGTTCTATCCCTTTTCATTTTGTATATTTTCTACATTTTCTACTTACTTTTTTATCAGTCATCCACGTCCTACTATTTTTATCAGTTGTTTACAGTCACCGTTGCCTCAAACGCACGATCAGATTATAACCATTCTTATATTTTGAGCACATTAAGCCCCAACGCGTGTCCTATTCTACAAAAAGTATCTACTATTATAATACCGTTATGTCAAAACGTTGACCTAATTACATATAGGGCACGCGTTGGGACAACTTACTCACGGTCTACTCGATTATCTAAGAATCTACGCCTTACTCTAGATCAACTTGTGTTATACCTGATCATAACAAAGTACAAATTTTTTGGTATATATTGATATGTCTTATGTCGAATAATATGCAACATTGGAATAAAAAAAGTTAGTTTATGCTTTACTGAATGTTAGATTGAACTATTACTCAAAACGAGAACATAAACTTAATGATCTTCAGGATGTGAATATGAGCGTATTGTCGTCGTTGGTGATTTTACTGACCATCATAACTATTACCACGAGTTTATGGTTATTTAATCTCAGGTATAGAGCTGGTGATATAGAAAAAAATCCCGGTCCAATCTTAAATTCTACAAGTAGTTGTAGTACCTGTTCAACACATTCCGACTCCTTGCTCACTGGTAGTCATTTCCTAACCTTTTCATGTTTAAATACACAAAGTTTCCTAGCGAAACGAGATTTAATTGAAGCTGAGCTTAGCGACAGAGATATTTTGTTTTTTGATATTTTTTTTCCAGTTTGAAGAGATAAATTCAAACTTCAACTTGAAATTTTGTTCCATAAAAGGACAAACCCTTTGAAATATGCACAGTGACAATGACAGAAAAGGCATATTTTAAAATTCTGTCCAGGTACACCCATAAGGAAAAAATATTTGTTTTTAAACAAATTTATTAAAAAATATTTCCCATTCAAACAATCTCCAATCATTTCATTTGAAAATTATTCAACACACGTGTATTAAATTTCCCAATTAAAATGCCGTTATGGAATTGTAAACGGGCATGCATGATAACATCGACTTTTGCTGAATATTTTATACATCTTGTTGATATTTATATCAGTAAAGAAAAGAACTACTTTCATATTCCTACAATACTTTGGCTTAATACGTAGAAGATGGCTTCTGGTCAAAAATTGTTTCTCTTAAGTATTGTTGCTCTGAAGACTTTAGGTAAGACTAACATTACTTAATTCTTTGTATTGCCTGAAGAATGAATTCTACATACATGTTTTCGAAATTCTGCGCTCCTGTTGTTTCTTTTATAATGAAGAAAAAAATGTACAGAAGTTTTTTAGTTGAATTGAAAGGTTTTAGATGCCGGATTTAAAAACACTCTACATTGAAGCTATTGTTGTTTTTTTTTTTTGTCTTTTTTTTTCATTATCAAATTGAAAGATTTTGTTGAGAACAGTATCAATTACGTTGTATATCAAAATATTTTTTAAATAAACATTGAATACGTTTTCACTGCTAGAGAGGTTTCATATGCGAGAACAACCTGTAAAATTTTAACTTTACTCTATAAGTTTGAACCATGTACCTCCGAGAGAGAAAACCCCAAAAACTCGTTATTTTATCTTTATAGATTATCGACATAAAAGTCAAAGCTACAGTTGTTATTGATATCAAATCCGAAATCTGAATTTTCATCAAAACAGAACAAAACAATTACAATTTACTGAGCTTACCATACCAGTCTCAGCAATGTCTTTATCAACTTTATTATTAATATAGTGTTTGAAGGTGGACCGCAAAGAAGAAACTAAAAAACGATAATTTGAATACTGCCGCTCGCTTAAATTAAAGCAGTAAACAACATTGTATGTTCTACGCATATAGCATACATTAAAATGTATTCGTATAGTAAAACTGCCAGTTGCAGGATAAATTATGTACGTCTCATTTCTCTGTCGTAAGTTTTAAAATAAATGCATCAATATTCAAACAAGGATAACCATGTAAATGTCCCATTACACAATCCTCGAATTTTTATAATAAAACAAAATACATGTAGATTTCATATTCTACGACATTCAAAAATATTTTGACTAATTTTTCCCCTTCATTCATATTAAAGTTTATAATAAGTTAATTAATAAAATACACCGAAAAAATATCAAAACATTTTTTGTTATCTGATTGGTAGTAAGCCATTTTGTTTGGTTTGTCTACCTATATTGAGCCTCCTCGTTGGGTTTTTGATTATGTGATTACTTGGCCGTTTTATATAATGATTTAT
The DNA here is from genome assembly GCF_965363235.1 of Mytilus galloprovincialis. NCBI lineage: Eukaryota > Metazoa > Mollusca > Bivalvia > Mytilida > Mytilidae > Mytilus > Mytilus galloprovincialis. The sequence goes on along the minus strand of NC_134851.1, from coordinate 64,290,159 downwards.
TTGATTACCAGACAAAATATTTCATGAATATTTGATTATTTGATAATCTAGGACTGTACTTTTGATTATTTGATTATCTTGTTTCACACAATTAAACATGATTATGTGATTATGTGATTACTTGGACACCCCATAAGGGGCCTCTGTAATATAAAAGACGTTTGTAGCGTAGTATTAAGTACATATGTCCCTCCGTTTGTTTGTTATGTCATTGTCAGTTTTTCTTCGACTTAATAATATTATAAATAACATCAATAGTTCAGGAACAATCAGACGAATTACATAAATACTGAGTTCTCAACAAAAGGGGCAGAGTTTCAAAATTTATGCAGCATTGATGATTCCAAACAAAACTCGAAACGATGACTTTTTAATACAGGGACGGATTCAAGAGGGGCGTGGCGGGCTTGTACCTCCCCCCCCCCCCCGCTAAAATTTTCAAAGCATGGGTTGTCCTCAGCTGATTAATGTATATTTCGATAATCTTACCTCAAAAAACTGTTCGCTTCACTCCACTTGCCTAAAAAAATAAGTTTACGCCCCCCCTAAACCTAAAATCCAAGATCCACCCGTGTTTAATGAACAATTCCGTAATTTACCTGAGTAAAGTGCCCTTTTTTCAAACTGAATTATAAGTAGTAGGACATAGCAAATTAATTTTAAAGTAACTGGAATAGACTGGTTCCCTGTCCTCTATCTGTTTGGCTCGAGTGTAAATGTGGTCAATGAAATGTTGCTTCTTCCCCTGTTGTTTCCAAAGCTCGATTTAATGTTTTGTGTACTGCTTGTTTATTCGTCTTTTTTATTCTAGTCATTGTGCTGTCGGTTTTTCTTTGCTTTTTTAATGCCCCTTTAATACAAGTGTCTATCCTCTCTTTTATGTCATATATTTTTCTGTCTTAATCTGAAAGAAATTGATTGGTTTATATATATTGTCTTACAGGACTGGTAATTGAAAATACATTTACAACACCCAATATTGAATACAAGCATTCCTTTGACATCGCTGATTTTTGGCAGCACGTTGTTAATATCAACAAAAATGGTCTCGATTTAAGTGGAATTTCGACGCTAACATTTAAGGTGAAGGCGTGTCATGATGCGTCAATTATTATGTCCAATTCAGACGATGGAAACTCCTCCAAGCCTATTTATGATTTTATAATTGGTGGCTGGTATAATCAAAAATCAGCTATTGGAAGACGGAATGACGATTCACTTACACCGGATAGCAAGCAAAGGGTCACATTCAACACTTCTGACATTTGTCAATGTGATGAATACCGACCATTCTGGATCAGTACCACCAACGGTGTTCTAATGATGGGAAAAGGACTTATCGTTGGTATAAATGTTATAGCTGAGTGGACCGACCTAAATCCATTTACAATACGAAGCATAGGAATATACACAAACTGGGGAACAATAGGAGAATGGAAGGTTCAAATAGGAGGTAATATTAAAATTAAGAATGTAAATGGGGAATGTGTCAAAGCGACAACAACCCGACCATAGAGCAAACAACAGCCGAAGGCCACCAATGGGTCTCCAATGTAACGATAACCCTTTTCTTTATTTCTTTATCGCTTCAATACAAGCGTTATTGTTTATCAGATACATGTATCCAATCCCAATAAACTTTAGAAAATAATTTGTAAATTGTGTTCTTTGAAGTCAATTGATTGTTTAGCATTGAACAACAGGGACAAGTTATGTTAAATTCGTCTTACAGAATATTGTATAATTTCAAAAAATTAAACACATATAACAACAGTGTGTCTATAATTTGTTATAAATGTTTTACTCCTATTTGACATTTTATCCTATAAATATGTGTGTAAGTGTGTTTAACACATCGTTGTCAATTTATGAAAGTTATGCTACTGTCATTCAAATGAGAGGTTAAGCTAGCTATGAAACATAGTTTAGTCTAACATTTTCTACGTGAGAAATTGTGTTCTTTGAAGTCAATTGATTGTTTAGCATTGAACAACAGGGACAAGTTATGTTAAATTCGTCTTACAAAATATTGTATAATTTCAAAAAATTAAACACATATAACAACAGTGTGTCTATAATTGGTTATAAATGTTTTACTCCTATTTGACATTTTATCCTATAAATATGTGTATAAGTGTGTTTAACACATCGCTGTCAATTTATGAAAGTTATGCTACTGTCATTCAAGTGAGAGGTTAAGCTAGCTATGAAACATGGTTTAGTCTAACATTTTCTACGTGAGAAAATGACTGTTCTAATATTAATCAAAGGTACCAGGATTATAATTGTTTACGCCAGACGCGCCTTTCGTCTACATAAGACTCATCAGTGACGCTCAGATCAAAATAGTAATAAATTCATACTAGTACAAAGTTGAAACGCATTGAGGACCCAAAATTCCAAAATCTTGTGTACTAAGTCAGGAATATGACTGTTGTTATCAATTCGTTGATGTTTTGGATTGGTTATCTTGCCATTTGCTTAGGGAATTTGGAGTACGATATTTTTGTGATTTAATTTTTTACGATAAGAAAACAACTGCTGTAGTGAAATCCATATTAATATAAGTATGATCATTATTGTTGTTGCTTACTTATATCTGTTCGTAATTATTATATGAAAGATGACTTTTAAATATCGATAAATAGTAAAACAAGTATTTTAATTCTTAATCGGGAGACTTTAATGTTGGCGATCTCCGGTAACATTTCAATTATAGTGTAAGTGTCAAAGCAATTTAAACATGTCATTTGTACAAAAGTTTCAACTCCCTGAGGCAAAGTTGACTTTAGATGAATTTGGCTATCGATTTTAGTTATTTTTATCATATAGCTCTACAACGGTTTCGGTATTTATACATCCACGGATTTCAAATGTTTGCCTTTGAGCGATCGTAAGGTTAATCCAGAAAAACGCTTCCTACTCATTGAAATTATTAAACGTGTTGTTGTAAATGTTTTGTAGATTTTCATACTTTATTGACCTGTGTTTATAAAGGCGTGGTCATATATTAGATATTTTAAATATGTTTTGCAGTTGTGAATAACCTTTACGATGGTCGTTTCTCCCGATGTACAACAAACCATAAAGCAGTCCTGAACATTTTGATATCAAAGAAAAACACGTCATTGTTGGAATGTGCTGTCCTGTGTGATACGCTACTCACATGTATTGGCCTCAACTATCATAATCAAAGGTAGGTATTGTTCTTCTTCATCTATATCACGTGCAATACCAAAATTTGAAACAGTGGTAACATACAATTTAGGTGTAATACCACCAAATCATGGCACGTCACATCCGGTTGTATACGAAAGTAGGTCTAAAAAAAGATAGGTTATATTCTCCTTCATTGTCATTCCTCCGAATCATCTGAACATCTGAAAAAAGTATTGGTATTTTGTACTTTAGACATATATATCACGTGCAATACCAAAGTCTTAAAAAGTGGTTAGATAAACCACACTTCTTTACTTGAAAGAGTGTTGAGGATATGACGCGAAAGAAAAAAGCTGTATGTAATTAGGTACTTCAGAAATATATATCACGTAAAATACCAAAATTATCTAGTTAATGAAACATTAAGCTTTTCAGTGATCAAAATGTGTGTTTGTTAACCAGCTATATATCCAATGAAATATTTCCAATAAAGTGTGTTGTTCAAATTTTTGGATATTTTTTATGTTTTTTGTAAAAAGTCAAATAAACTCATCATAGATACCAGGATTAAAATTTATTTTATGCGCCAGACACGCGTTTTGTGAATAAAAGACTCGTCACTGACGCTCGAATCTAAATAACGATAAAAAGTCCAAATAATATACAAAGTGCATTGAGGACCACAAATTCCTTAACGTTTTGCCAAATACAGCTAAGGTAATTTACTCTTGAGATAGAAAAGCCTTAGATTTAAAAAAAAAAGTCAACGTTTTGTAAAAAGTTAATTTGTAATCTTAACTATATAAATGATAATTCATGCCAAACACAGAAGTGCTAACTACTAGTTTGGTGTTACCCTGGGGGAATAATGATTTGTCAAAAGTTTATGAAAATTAAATGAACCAAATTAATTTTAGTCAAGTGTTTGGTACCACCTTAAAGCTAAACTCTGTAAAAGCTTATACTACCTCAAGATTATATTTTATTTATGATTTAATTTTTTGGCTTCAGCTGTGAACTGGTATCACTAAGCCCTGGAGTTATAAGAAATATCCCAAAGAAACAGGAAGACGGTTGGGAATTTCATTCAAAATGTTACAGATACAATGGTGCATGTCTTTGGTGTTACTTCTGATGATGTTTGTCTCCATCTAAGATTTTTGGGTTACATCTGATGAATGAAGTCGACAAGGATTTTCTTCTGGATATAGAATCTTACTTTATTCGAGTGCATCTATTTGTCAGTCGACAAGAATTTTCTTCTGGATGATGATGCTACCTTTTTCGAGTGCGTCTGTTTGTCACTCGACATGGATTTTCTGTAAAGGATATAAGCCGATAACAGTCCATTCTGTTCAATATTTCATAGAATGGACTGTTAGAGGCTTATATCTTACTTAAAACATTGTCAAAAATTTGATAAAATGCAAGCAAATTAAAATTTTGTTAACATTTTTTTTAACTAGTGTGACAATTGTGAATAAGATTTTCTGTTCATAAAAAGTTATCCTACATGTTAGCCACTTTAAACATTAGCTTAACTCAAATCAATAGACAATAACAAGTACAGCTGAAGGTAAACATTGTTAACATGTTTTGCTACATGAAGATTAAGAGTGTGTATGCGTATCACGATTTTGCGCAAGAACAACTCTAAATATTTCCAGTGAATACTTTTCCATGCATTTCGTTATTCAAAATTGAAAAAGACGCTGAAAGTATATTCTAAATGCAAACAGGGTGTTGTTTATATTGTCTTGTCCTTAAATAGCGGCGTGATCTATCTAGCGCTTGAAGCATTACTTTATTTGTTGTTGTTTTTTCATTTTAATTGAAGATTAAAACGATGCTAGGAAGACTAATAGCAACACCACAGGTCAATTTTGATAACCGACTACGGAAAAGGATAAATCTTATGTTAGTGTTAAAATCAATTTGAAAGTACGTTTTTTTCTCAAAAGATCATTTTGATGAGTGACAAAATTATTGTATTGGAAGGTGACTTAATAAAAATGTTTTTTTGTAATTATCATTTGTGTTTTGGTTGTTGTTTTTTTTTTACATTTTGAAATTAATTGGCGGAATTGATAGTTTTTTTTCAGTGATTCGACTATCATTTACCTGTAAGAATCAATTATGCTTCCTTCAGCTGTCCAATATTTTTTAGAAAGTAGAGGACTTTTCTTGAAAATATTGGACAGTTGAAGGTAGCATAATTTTTTCTAACAAGTAAATGATAGTCCAATCACTGAAATAAAGAACTGGTTTAACAATAGAATGGCGTCACAACAATGTTTTATTATTGATGTTGAATGTAACTATATTCGAGTGAGACTGTCTGTCAGTCGATATGGATTGTATTATTAGTATGTGTAATATAATTATGTGACTCTTATTTTGATGTATATTTCTATGTTGTACATAAATATGTAATTTCTTTTATGCAATCTGCCTTATTTTACAATCAGCAAATTTTAAAATGAAATATCAGTATCTTTTACATCTTTGTATATATATATCTATATTTATTGAGAGTCTATCTAAAAATGAAGGTACTTTATTCTAAAAACGAGGGTACTTTTTATATGGCCTTCCAAATACCGTTTCGATCCCTAACATCACTGAAGAGACATCTATTGTCGAAATCCGGATCTGGTGTACTAAAAAAATAATGACACCGTATGTTTGTGGCATAACATCATGAACATCGTGGCCACAAGTTGAATTTTTTTTTCTGTTTAGTATTAAATTTATATTAAGATCCATTTTGTTACATCTTGTGATCAATTTTATTTGGCAATCGCCAAGGTCAGTCAGCAGGGTTAAAGAATATCAGTTGTTCGACCTGTTAGTCAAATGCGTTTCGTTTAAATATACTTTTTTTCACTTTTTTGGTCTTTTGGAAAATGTTGTTTGTGCTGTTTTTTTACCCTTCTACAGCGAAATTTGTTTTACATGCACACGTATAAAAATTGCGGTTTTTATCCAACGCAATCATAGGTTTGAACGTAGTTTTCAATTTAGACTCGTTTATATTTTTTCGTTTGGGCTTGTATCATATTTTCCCTCCGGTTTATATGATCCGTTCATCCTATATTGACTCTTAAAATTCAATAGTCTATCTAAAAATGAGGGTACTTTTTATATGGCCTTCAAAATATCGTTTCGATCCCTAACATCACTGAAGAGACATCTATTCTCGAAATCTGGATCTGGTGTTCTAAAAAAATTATGACACCGTATGTTTGTGGCAGAACATCGTGGCTACAAGTTAATTTTTTTTTTCTGTTTAGTATTAAATTTATATTAAGATCCATTTTGTTACATCTTGTGATCAATTTTATTTGGCAATCGCCAATTGCAGTCAGCAGGGTTAAAGAACATCAGTTGTTCGACCTGTTAGTCAAATGCGTTTTGTTTAAATATACTTTTTTCACCTTTTTGGTCTTTTGGAAAATGTTGGTTGTGCTGTTTTTAGACCCTTCTACAACGAAATTTGTTTTACATGCACATGTATAAAAATTGCAGTTTTTATCCAACGCAATCATAGGTTTGAACGTAGTTTTCAAGTTACACTCGTTTATATTTATATTTATTGTATATGCTGCTACACATATCTTTAGGTACCCAGTTTGCAAGCCCTCCTCCCGTTGTGAAGGGGTAGTTTCTAGATAACTAGAAATACGTATGTCGAATATCACCATTTCAAAAGCAAAATTAAACCAATTTGTTGAATTAAACAGCTTTAACTGGAGTTAAACTTATAAAAACCCTTTATATCCCGATTTTTTTCGTGTATGATTTTTGTTATATCAATTCCTTACCAATGATTAAATCTTTAAGAGAGAGATATCAGTCAGGAATTACCAACGACTGAGAAAAGTATTTTGATATTTTGAAAATCTTTATGCCTATGCTTCGTAAACATTTACCCTTAAATTTTAATTCAAGTTTATGAACACAGTAGCCTATAATTCGGTGGTTGTCCTTTGTGTATGTGTAACATATTATTTTTTTTTTGTTCCTTTGTTTGTTCATAGGCCGTTAGTTTGTCGTTTGAATAGTTTTACATTGTCATTTCTGGGACTTTTATAGCTGACTATGCGGTATGGGCTTTTTTCATTGTTAAAGGCAGTACGGTGACCTATAGTTGTGCTATTCGGTCTCTTGTTGATAGTTGTCTCATTAGCAATCATACCCCATCTTCTTGTTTATAGATAAATTGTGGGTTTAAATTATATCATTCCACAATTGTTTTGCATTAATTTGTTATTCATTTATTCTGTTAATCATCAACATCAAACTAACTATATTAAACTTTGTGAGTATCGCACTCGATGATTAAATTGGTCTTGTGACACCTACATGTAACATTCCAACATAAATTACCATGGTACTAAGAGTATATTCTTTGATGGTTAAGATGAAGATATTTGTGGATATTTTCTGTAATCATAAAACCCCCAAACATATACCATGTTGCCTGATAGGTCCCGACACTATTTCAGTATTTCGACAGTTAAACGTTTAGATTGTCCAGTTCAACTGTTAAAGCTTTAAATAGTCCTGTTAGATTAAAATGCATATATCATCTATGAAAATTATTTACATACTAGCTAATATTAAATAATTATTTTTAAATGATTCATCAAAAGATATAAATAGTTATCATAGGTATCAGGATTATAATTTAGTACGCCAGACGCGCATTTCGTCTTCATAAGACTCATCAGTGACGTTCAGATAAAAAATAATAAAAGCCAAACAAGTATAAAGTTCAAGAACATTGAGGACCCAAAATTCCCAAAAGTTGTGCCAAATACGGCTAAGGTAATCTATTCCTGGGATAAGAAAATTATAATTTTTCGAAAAATTCAAAGTTTTGTTACAGGAAATTTATATAAATGACCATATAATTGATATACATGTCAACACCGAAGTGCTGACTACTAGGCTAGTGATACCCTCAGGGACGAAACGTCCACCAGCAGTGGCATCGACAGATCTGCCATTATCAAAGGTTTGAATGTCATTTCTTTATTACAGTTTTTAACTTTGATCTAGTAAGCATGTCCCCTAGACTTGTGTGTTTACTATACATAACCATTGGTTCAACAATAAGGACTTGCCCACATTCTTCGACAAACTGCAATCAATTCTTACATTTCATATACCTTATTTTACGTATATATGGATTATATTTAATCAAGACATTTAAAGGAATATATTCTTTTTCTTAAACTTTCTATGCTGCAATATTTCAGTAGGATTAATAAATAACGCATCTGTTATACATGTTTCACCTATTTTGACTGACGTTATTCAATCTACATATAGTTAGAAATAAATCTCCCCATTCGCTTTTTCATGATTGGTTGTTGTGTGAGAGATCAACAAGATCCCATTAGAGTTCGAGTAGATTTGTCAAAATTTGAATAAGATCACAACCTTTATCTGACGTAGTGAGCATAAAAGACGAGTAAGTTCGGAGTTTGAATTCTAATGAGTGGATTCGTTTTTGATCATGAGAATGAAAAAATGCCTATCAGTAAATTATTTTCTTAAGATGTATATTCACTTTTTTCCGGATCGGGGAAGTGTTTCTCCTATTTCACAACACAGATAGGAAGAACATTTTAATATAGAAATTAGTGACGAGACATGGAAAAAATATTTATTCTATAAAAAGCAAACTACAGCTTTCCAATATTAACTTTTACACAGAATAGTCTCACATACATGTAATTACCTTCTTCAAAAATATAAACTTTCTTCAACTAATGAATGTGCCAGTTGTAAAGAAATAGAAACTACAGAACATATTTTTTTTTGAGTTTACAGAATAAACAATTTTGGAGAGATTTTTCCAATTAATGGTATATTTGTATTCAGTTTTTGGAGTAAATCTTTTTTGGAATAAAGGCAGTGTCATTTTTGGCGTATTGAATTCTGATAACTTAGATATAGGAAGATGTGGTGTTAGTACCAATGAGACAACTCTCCATCCAAATTACAATTTATAAAAGTAAACCATTATAGGTCAAAGTATGGCCTTCAACACGGAGCCTTGACTCACACCGAGCAACAAGCTATATAAATCTAAGTTTTAAATTATTGTATTCTACAAGCAAATTATTACATTAATTATGTAAAGAACACACAATTAGACAGACAGATTGTTCATATATGTGCAAGCTTTTCTTAAATTTTTAAAAAGAAGTCTGGAGATATTAGAATATTTTCATATTTCTAAAGACAAACATTTTTGTCATTTGTCAACAGATGGGGGAGATTTATGGAAGCTATTTAATTAAATTTATTTTTCAATATGGCTAGTTTATAATGTATTCCAAAGTATTCCTAAGACGTATCATATACTGAGTATTTACACCACTAATTCTTACTTTGTCTTATTAGCATAATATCGATAGTATAACAATGCCATACATGTCATATCATTCACATATGTCTAGTAAAAATGTATGAATGCACTGTAGTTTGAACACCAAAAAGATCAATAAAAAATTTTAAAAAAAGTTATCATAACCCCTATCTAAAATTTGGTAGATTTTACTTTTTTTCATGATCCAGAATGCCATATGTTGTAAATATTTGACCTTGAGTTACATAACGTCTGTAAATTGTGATAATGTTCATTGTTGATGTTCAGTAATGGATTGAAAACATTTGCCAGAAGAAAACAATATTTTATTTCATCTGATGTTTCATGATATATAAAACATATATCGTCCCTGTGCATGCCATGATATTTCGTCTTTATGTTAAAATGCAGAAACTATTTGAATCATAATTTCAAACATACGTATACCACAGATTTTCGGTTTAAAGGAACAGTTGCCCATAGCCGTATCTATGTTTTCTTTTAATATTTTCAAATCAAATTCAAGCACATTAATTCATGTTATTTGTTATCTTTAATAGTTTTCAGTCAACAGATGAATTAATACGTTGACCGCAGGAGTTCTGACTTTGATTGTGATTTTAGATTTCATCACTACATTGCACTTCTATAAATAACTGTTATTCAAGTTTGAAATTTAGCTAACTATAAAAAAAAGTAAAATCACAAAAATACTGACCTCAGAGGAGAATAAATATGTCCCAGGTTAGGGGGAGGGTTGGGATCCCGCTAACATGTTTAACCCCGCCACATTATTTGTGTATGTGCCTGTCCCAAGTCAGGAGCCTGTAATTCAGTGGTTGTCGTTTGTTTATGTGTTACATATTTGTTTTTCGTTCATTTTTTTTTACATAAATAAGGCCGTTAGTTTTCTCGTATGAATTGTTTTACATTGTCTTATCGGGGCCTTTTATAGCTGACCATGCGGTATGGGCTTTGCTCATTGTTGAAGGCCGTACGATGACCTATAGTTGTTAATGTCTGTGTTTTGTGGATAGTTGTGTCATTGGCAATCATACCACATATTCTTTTTTATATGGAAAGTCCCAAATCACATGGCAAAATCAACTAACAAAACACATCAAAAACGTATGGGCAAGAACTGTCATATTCCTGACTTGGTACAGGCATTTTCAAATGTAGAAAATGGTGGATTAAACCTGGTTTTATAGCGCTATCCCTCTCACTTTGATGACAGTCTCATCAAATTCCGTTATATTTACAATGATGCGTTAACTAAACAGACACAATAAATAAAATAGTCAAAATATGGGTACAGCAGTAATCATCGTGTAACAATTTTAAAAGGAACAATTTAACTGAACACAAAAACATGTATCTACAAACACATTCATTGATTCGCGTGTCTGACGTCAGAAAATTTTATACGTCACATGTCTTTGTCGTTCAATGTACATACAAACAATTTTAAAATTTCACATAGGCAATGTTAGCATACAGGGTTAAAAAATCAAAAGTATGTTAGAATAAATTTCAGAAATAGACCAAGATATTAAATAGTCCAAAAGTTATATAGAATTTATAAGAATCCACAAATAGTTAATTCCCTACGCGATTGAATGATTTTGACGTCTGTGGTTCAAAGTATTTTGTAATTCATGATAGAAATATATCATAATGACATAAAATAAAACAATTTCATACTTACAGGATCTTTTAAAGTACTGGGTCACGTTATCAGAACAAAAGAAATACAAAAAGTTGTATATACAAAACACACCAGCAAAAAATGAAAGACAATAAAAACACATTGACGGGATGTATAAGTACCGAGCCACGCCAAATGAATATCGCATAAAACAATCCAACAGTAAAAGTAATATTGATAATAGAACAAAGACAAATGAAAGAACAATAAAACACGTTGTTAAAATGATAAACAACATCAGTACGCAGAATCTATACATCAAGACCATCATGTATTATTTGTGAAGTTGATACGGAATATTTATCAACAAGGTCTTGGTACCTTCCGATGAACTTTTTTAGAAAAACGACGAGACGTTCTTTGGCATACCCCTGGTTAACCAACTTTCTACTCAGACACTGATGACCTTTTACAAAGTCTGAGTAGGAGCTGCAAGCTCTTGAATATCGAATAAGTTCGGAAATGTATATCCCATATGCAGGTGAAGTTGGTATATTGCTACTTAGTTTGGAGAAATTTATAATTTCAAAACTAAAATCGTCTCGTTTGTCATATTCGAGATATAAGTCTAAAAATGAGGCGGGGAAGCCGTGTCTGTTGTTTCTTTAATTTCTAGTTCTGAGGGATACAGTGTGTATATTAATGGAACCCAATCAGAAAAGTTCGAATTGTTTATGGAAAGATTATCAATTATAACCAGTTATAACCCGTTGCTTACTTAGGAAAATGATTGTACCAAGTTAAGAACACAACAGTTGTTGATCACTCGTTACGTTTATTGATATGGTATTAATTTCTCACTGATATTAATGAAAGATGGAAGTATCTGGTATATTGGTAGACTGAACCTTACGATGCCTCGTTAGGGATCTATGCATACACAACATATATTGAGTGCGACGATATACTACTGCATGGTCTTAATATTTCATTTTTGTTTTGCTCAATATGATATATAGTGCGCACAAGTTAATATTTTGTGTGCGTGATATGAAAATATTTTGAGCTTCAACTAATAGTTAGTGTGCTAAACATAAACATATTGTGCGCACAAATTCTGTTAAATCTAGATGTGTCAGTGCTGTCAAAGGTCTACAGTGCAAAGAGATTCATCAGTCTTCGACGATTTTATAAGGTTTCATTTTGACACGAGGCTAAATTTCAAGAAAATTGTCTCACTTTTCGCAAAATAACATCAATAATGTAAAGTATAATTGACACCTGACACATATTGCGGTAGCTCCATTTGAAGATTTCGTTGCATTATTTAACATAGAAACAGTTTGATCCTAATAACAAATGTCAGTCTTCGTCTTATAGAAAAATACATTATAGCTAGATAAAAAAAATCGACATTTTATACTCATTTATATCATTAAAAGTACAGATCAATGTTGAGAATCTTTTTGACAAAAAATTGTTGATTATGTTTTGTTTCATTTCTTATAATTTCTGAATCAATTGATCCGGTCTTATAAAAAGGATATCAAATCTAGTTTCGTGACAGTAAGCCGCTTTAATTCGATTGGCAGATGTTTGTAATCTTTGCATCCTTCAACGAATATTCTGGCCTCAAATATGAAAACAAGAGAACTCCCTTTTGGATAAGTATCAACATACCACCATATTTTAGTAGATGTAGCATTTTAGCAAACGCAGTATCATCAGAACACTAGCTTATAAAATGTAGCAATACCTTATTATATGACCCATGTTAAAAAAAAGTGTCAGGAAAAATACATAAAGAAAATCAGCTGCATCAACTGCTTTCTCACTATTTTACACTTCTATAAATAACTGTTTATATTCAAATTTGAAATTTAGTTAACTTTAAAACCAGTTTTAACCCGTTGGTTACTGTGGTAGGAAAATGATTGTACCAAGTTAAGAACATAACAGTTGTCTATCACTCGTTCCGTTTATTGATATGGTATTAATTTCTCACTGATATTAATGAAAGATGGAAGTATCTGGTATATTGGTAGAATGAACTTTACGATGCCTCGTTAGGGATCTATGCATACACAACATATATTGAGTGCAACAATATACTAATGCATGGCCTTAATGTTTTTTTTGCTCAATATGATATATAGTGCGCACAAGTTAATATTTTGTGTGCGTGATATGAAAATATTCTGGGCTTGAATTAATATTTTGTGTGCTAAATATTAACAAAGTGTGCACACAAATTCTGTTAAATCTAAAGGTGGCAGTGCTGTCAAATATCTCCAGTGCAGAGAGATGCATTAGTCATAAACGGTTTTATAAGGTTTCATTTTGACACGAGGTTAGATTACAGAAAAATTCTCTGACTTTTAGCAAAATCTCATCAATTATGTAAAGTTCTTTAATTGACACCTAAAACGATATTCCGGAAGCTCCATTTGTAGATTTCGTTGCATTATTTAACAAAGAAACAGTTAGATCCCAATTGTAAAAAAAATGTCCGTCTTCGTCTTATAGAAAAATACATTAACGCTATTTTGTGCCTTTGTCATTTGATCTTTTTTGTGATAATTTTTCATATCATGCTACTCGCTTTGGATGGAAAAGTATTATCAGAAACTAAGGAGGCATGTGGCGTTGCTTATGACATTGAAATCATAAAAGTTACAGATCAATTTTGAGTTTCTTCATAACGAAAGATAATTTCTAAAACAATTGATCCAGTCTTATACAAGGGATATCAAATCAAGATGTCGTAACAGTAAACAGCTTTAAAATTAAAACCAATGCCTCAGGGAGTAGCTCAGCCAGTAGTTGTTATTAATGACCTCACCTTTTAAAGAATATGCTGGTCCTAAAAATTATAAGATGAAAATTCTCTTCTGTATTATCACCACGAGTAGCTAGAAGGGTGTCGGACTGGGCCAGTCATTTTTTTTCCCACGCCAGACCATGGGCAATTAAGGAAAGATTGAATAGTTGACAGTTATGTGAAAATCTGTATATATAGAAAATGTCAGAAGTCTCTTCACGACAAATATCTTGATGTTTCTGCATTTCAATCCACAATAAATCTGAGGACTTATACCTTGATTGTATTGGTTATCTAAGCATCATTTAGCTCTTGACCAACAACGGTATATAGCAGGCTCTTCTGCATGTTATACATTGTCCGTTACATCAACCAAAATGTAGTCCGCAGTAAGAAAGGGATAACAGAATTACTGGGACACTATTTCAGTATTTCGATGGTTAAATAAAGGTGGGGATTTTTCAGTTCGGCAGTTAAAGTTTAAGATAGTCCTGTTAGAATAAGATGCATTTGTGTAATATAACCAACTATGAAAGCTATTCACATACTAGCTAATATTAAATTATATGTTTTACAATTATTAATCAATATAATGAGAGATCAAAATAGATGCAAATTATACATAGTGATAACAATCTATGTTTTATTCAATGGGTATTGTTCATATGTATAAACAATACACTATTTATTACGTTTGATAATTGACAATCAAAACGACTGGCTGCTTCATAGCTACACAAATTGCATAATGTCATAATAAAACTATATGCACCAAAGCCCCAATAAATTAAGGTTTAATTACACATGAACTCGTGTTGTTGTTTTACTGGAGATGACGTTTGTGTTTGTACACGCGCACCATGGACACCATTTCAAATTGTGAATTTATTCAATTCATTGTTTAAGAATCTAACGTATCCTGGGTAAGATTTTAAAAAGTGTACACCAAAACGTCCTGATTGGTAAAAAAATATCATAAACAATGGAAATTTAACCAATGACGTGTCGTTATTTTCATTTTCATTTAACGGAGTTAATACTATCTATTTCTTCTAACAGTACAACTATTTTTGGCACTGTTGTGGTAAAATCCTGATTTTCCTGTTACATGTTCCATCTCTTTTCATTTTGTATATTTTCTACATTTTCTACTTACTTTTTTTATCAGTCATCCACGTCCTACTATTTTTATCAGTTGTTTACAGTCACCGTTGCCTCAAACGCACGATCAGATTATAACCATTCTTATATTTTGAGCACATTAAGCCCCAACGCGTGTCCTATTCTACAAAAAGTATCTACTATTATAATACCGTTATGTCAAAACGTTGACCTAATTACATATAGGGCACGCGTTGGGACAACTTACTCACGGTCTACTCGATTATCTAAGCATCTACGCCTTACTCTAGATCAACTTGTGTTATACCTGATCATAACAAAGTACAAATCTTTTGGTATATATTGATATGTCTTATGTCGAATAATATGCAACATTGGAATAAAAAAGTTAGTTTATACTTTACTGAATGTTAGATTGAACTATTACTCAAAACGAGAACATAAACTTAATGATCTTCAGGATGTGAATATGAGCGTATTGTCGTCGTTGGTGGTTTTACTGACCATCATAACTATTACCACGAGTTTATGGTTATTTAATCTCATGTATAGAGCTGGTGATATAGAAAAAAATCCTGATCCAATCTTAAATTCTACAAGTAGTTGTAGTACCTGTTCAACACATTCCGACTCCTTGCTCACTGGTAGTCATTTCCTAACCTTTTCATGTTTAAATACACAAAGTTTCCTATCGAAACGAGACTTAATTGAAGCTGAGCTTAGCGACAGAGATATTTTGTTTTTTTATATTTTTTTTTTCCAGTTTGAAGAGATAAATTCAAACTTCAACTTGAAATTTTGTTCCATAAAAGGACAAACCCTTTGAAATATGCACAGTGACAATGACAGAAAAGGCATATTTTAAAATTCTGTCCAGGTACACCCATAAGGAAAAAATATTTGTTTTTAAACAAATTTATTAAAAAATATTTCCCATTCAAACAATCTCCAATTATTTCATTTGAAAATTATTCAACACACGTGTATTAAATTTCCCAATTAAAATGCCGTTATGGAATTGTAAACGGGCATGCATGATAACATCGACTTTTGCTGAATATTTTATACATCTTGTTGATATTTATATCAGTAAAAAAAGAACTACTTTCATATTCCTACAATACTTTGGCTTAATACGTAGAAGATGGCTTCTGGTCAAAAATTGTTTCTCTTAAGTATTGTTGCTCTTAAGACTTTAGGTAAGACTAACATTACTTAATTCTTTGTATTGCCTGAAGAATGAATTCTACATACATGTTTTCGAAATTCTGCGCTCCTGTTGTTTCTTTTATAATGAAGAAAAAAATGTACAGAAGTTTTTTAGTTGAATTGAAAGGTTTTAGATGCCGGATTTAAAAACACTCTACTTTGAAGCTATTGTTGTTTTTTTTTTTTTTTTTTTTTTTTTTTCATTATAAAATTGAAAGATTTTGTTGAGAACAGTATCAATTACGTTGTATATCAAAAGATTTTTTAAATAAACATTGAATACGTTTTCACTGCTAGAGAGGTTTCATATGCGAGAACAACCTGTAAAATTTTAACTTTACTCTATAAGTTTGAACCATGTACCTGCGAGAGAGAAAACCCCGAAAACTCGTTATTTTATCTTTGTAGATTATCGACATAAAAGTCAAAGCTACAGTTGTTATTGATATCAAATCCGAAATCTGAATTTTCATCAAAACAGAACAAAACAATTACAATTTACTGAGCTTACCATACCAGTCTCAGCAATGTCTTTATCAACTTTATTATTAATAAAGTGTTTGAACGTGGACCGCAAAGAAGAAACTAAAAAACGATCATTTGAATACTGCCGCTCGCTTAAATTAAAGCAGTAAACAACATTGTATGTTCTACGCATATAGCATACATTAAAATGTATTCGTATAGTAAAACTGCCAGTTGCAGGATAAATTATGTACGTCTCATTTCTCTGTCGTAAGTTTTAAAATAAATGCATCAATATTCAAACAAGGATAACCATGTCAATGTCCCATTACACAATCCTCGAATTTTTATAATAAAACAAAATACATGTAGATTTCATATTCTACGACATTCAAAAATATTTTGACTAATTTTTCTTCTTCATTCATATGAAAGTTTGTAATAAGTTAATTAATAAAATACACCGAAAAAATATCAAAACATTTTTTGTTATCTGATTGGTAGTAAGCCATTTTGTTTGGTTTGTCTACCTATATTGAGCCTCCTCGTTGGGTTTTTGATTATGTGATTACTTGGCCGTTTTATATAATGATTTATTTGATTACCAGACAAAATATTCAATGAATATTTGATTATTTGATAATCTAGGACTGTACTTTGATTATTTGATTATCTTGTTTAACACAATTAAACATGATTATGTGATTATGGGATTACTTGGACACCCCCATAAGGGGCCTCTGTAATATAAAAGACGTTTGTAGCGTAGTATTAAGTACATATGTCCCTCCGTTTGTTTGTTATGTCATTGTCAGTTTTTCTTCCACTTAATAATATCATAAATAACATCATTAGTTAGGAACAATCAGACGAATTACATAAATACTGAGTTCTCAACAAAAGGGGCAGAGTTTCAAAATTTATGAAGCATTGATGATTCCAAACAAAACTCGAAACGATGACTTTTTAATACAGGGACGGATTCCAGAGGGGCGTGGCGGGTTTGTACCCCCACCCCCCCCCCCCCCGCTAAAATTTTCAAAGCATTGGGTTGTCCTCAGCTGATTAATGCATATTTCGATAATCTTACCTCAAAAAACTGTTCGGTTCACTCCACTTGCCTAAAAAATTAAGTTTACGCCCCCCCCCCCCCTAAACCTAAAATCCAAGATCCACCCCTGTTTAATGAACAATTCCGTAATTTACCTGAGTAAATTGCCCTTTTTTCAAACTGAATTATAAGTAGTAGGACATAGCAAATTAATTTTATAGTAACTGGAATAGACTGGTTCCCTGTCTTCTATCTGTTTGGCTCGAGTGTAAATGTGGTCAATGAAATGTTGCTTCTTCCCCTGTTGTTTCCAAAGTTCGATTTAATGTTTTGTGTACTGCTTGTTTATTCGTCTTTTTTATTCTAGTCATTGTGCTGTCTGTTTTTCTTCTTTTATTTTTTAATGCCCCTTTAATACAAGTGTCTTATCCTCTCCTTTTTGTCATATATTTTTCTGTCTTAATCTGAAAGAAATTGATTGGTTTATATATATTGTCTTACAGGACTGGTAATTGAAAATACATTTACAACACCCAATATTGGATACAAGAGTTTATTTGACATCGCTGATTTTATGCAGTACCTTGTTAATATCAACAAAAATGGTCTCGATTTAAGTGGAATTTCGACGCTAACATTTAAGGTGAAGGCGTGTCATGATGCGTCAATTATTATGTCCAATTCAGACGATGGAAACTCCTCCAAGCCTTTTTATGATTTTATAATTGGTGGCTGGTCTAATCAAAAATCAGCTATTGGAAGACGGAATGACGATTCACTTACACCGGGTAGCAAACAAAAGAAAATATTCAACACTCCTGACATTTGTCAATGTGATGAATACCGACCATTCTGGATCAGTACCACCAACGGTGTTCTAATGATGGGAAAAGGACTTATCGTTGGTATAAATGTTATAGCTGAGTGGACCGACCTAAATCCTTTTACAATACGAAGCATAGGAATATACACAAACTGGGAAACAATAGGAGAATGGAAGGTTCAAATAGGAGGTAATATTAAAATTAAGAATGTAAATGGGGAATGTGTCAAAGCGACAACAACCCGACCATAGAGCAAACAACAGCCGAAGGCCACCAATTGGTCTCCAATGTAGCGATAACCCTTTTCTTTATTTCTTTATCGCTTCAATACAAGCGTTATTGTTTATCAGATACATGTATCCAATCCCAATAAACTTTAGAAAATAATTTGTAAATTGTGTTCTTTGAAGTCAATTGATTGTTAAGCATTAAACAACAGGGACAAGTTATGTTAAATTCGTCTTACAGAATATTGTATAATTTCAAAAAAATAAACACATATAACAACAGTGTGTCTATAATTTGTTATAAATGTTTTACTCCTATTTGACATTTTATCCTATAAATATGTGTCTAAGTGTGTTTAACACATCGTTGTCAATTTATGAAAGTTATGCTACTGTCATTCAAGTGAGAGGTTAAGCTAGCTATGAAACATAGTTTAGTCTAACATTTTCTACGTGAGAAAATGACTGTTCTAATATTAATCAAAGGTACCAGAATTATAATTGTTTACGCCAGACGCGCCTTTCGTCTACATAAGACTCATCAGTGACGCTCAGATCAAAATAGTAATAAATTCATACTAGTACAAAGTTGAAAAGCATTGAGGACCCAAAATTCCAAAATTCCAAAATCGTGTGTACTAAGTCAGGAATATGACTGTTGTTATCCATTCGTTGATGTTTTGGATTTGTTATCTTGCCATTTGCTTAGGGAATTTGGAGTACGATATTTTTGTGATTTATTTTTTTACGATAAGAAAACAACTGCTGTAGTGAAATCCATATAAATATAAGTATGATCATTATTGTTGTTGCTTACTTATATCTGTTCGTAATTATTATATGAAAGATGACTTTTAAATATCGATAAATAGTAAAACAAGTATTTCAATTCTTAATCGGGAGACTTTAATGTTGGCGATCTCCGGTAACATTTCAATTATAGTGTAAGTGTCAAAGTAATTTAAACATGTCATTTGTACAAAAGTTTCAACTCCCTGAGGCAAAGTTGACTTAAGATGAATTTGGCTATCGATTTTAGTTATTTTTATCATATAGCTCTACCACGGTTTCGGTATTTATACATCTTCAGATTTCAAATGTTTGCCTTTGAGCGTTTGTAAGGTAAATCCAGAAAAAACGCTTCGCAACGCAAATTATTAAACGTGTTGTTTTCAATTTTTTGTAGATTTTCATACTTTATTGACCTGTGTTTATAAAGGCGTGGTCATATATAAGATATTTGTAATATGTTTTGCAGTTGTGAATAACCTTTACGATGGTCGTTTCTCTCGGTGTACAACAAACTATAAAGCAGTCCTGAACATTTTGATCTCAAAGAAAAACACATCATTGTTGAAGTGTGCTGCCCTGTGTGATACGCTACTCACATGTATTGGCCTCAACTATCATAATCAAAGGTAGGTTTTGTTCTTCTTCATCTATATCACGTGCAATACCAAAATTTGAAACAGTGGTAACATACAACACATTTCGTTACTGTGAAGAGAGTTCATGATTTGACCCGAAAGAAAACGCTGTATGGAATTAGGTACTTCAGACATATATATCACGGTACAATACCAAAATCTTAAACAGTGGTAACATACAACACATTTCTTTACTGTGAAGAGATTTCATGGTTTGACCCGAAAGAAAACGCTATATGGAATAAGGTACTTCAGACATATATATCACGTACAATACCAAAATCTTAAACAGTGGTAACATACAACACATTTCTTTACTGTGAAGAGAGTTCATGATTTGACCCGAAAGAAAACGCTGTATGGAATTAGGTACTTCAGACATATATATCACGGTACAATACCAAAATCTTAAACAGTGGTAACATACAACACATTTCTTTACTGTGAAGAGATTTCATGGTTTGACCCGAAAGAAAACGCTATATGGAATAAGGTTCTTCAGACATATATATCACGTACAATACCAAAATCTTAAACAATGGTGACATACAATACATTTATTTACTGTGAAGAGAGTTCATGGTTTGACCCGAAAGAAAACGTTTCCTGATAATATTGTGAAGATGAAGAAGTATACAGTTGATAATTGTCTCTTCTGTTGCCACTTGTATACTTTTACTATGTATAATGTGTGGATTCTTATAAATTCTATATAACTTTTGGACTTTCTTAAATTGATCTATTTCTGAAATTAATCCTTACATACTTTTTTAACCCATAATGCTAACATTGCATATTTGAAATTTTCAAATTGTTTGTATATACATTAAACGACAAATAGATGTGACGGATAAAATTTTCTGACGTCAGACACGCGAATCAATGCATGTGTTTGTAGACAGATGTTGTGTTGTGTTCCGTTAAATTGCTCCATTTAAAGTTGTTAAACGATGATGACGGCTGTATCCATATTTTGACTATTTTATGTGTTATGTCTGTTTAGTTCACGCATCATTATATATATAACGGAATTTGATGAGACTGTCATCAAAGTGAGAGGGTTGGCGCTATAAAACCAGGTTTAATCCTACATTTTTTACATTTGAAAATGCCTGTACCAAGTGAGGAATATGACAGTTCTTGTCCATTCGTTTTTTATGTGTTTTGTTATTTGATTTTGCCATGTGATTATAAACTTTCCGATTAGATTTTCCTCTAAGTTCAGTTTTATTTTGAATTTAATTTTTTATACATTTGCTTAGATCAGCTATATGTGGGGCATTTATTAAATCTCAAGTACATTCTTTTTAATGGATATAGCTGATTGATTATTTTGAATTATACAACAAAATACACATATGCGAACTCTAATTTCTGGTGACTTTTTGTTACCAATTAATGATTGGTCCTCATGAATAACTACTGTGATAGTACTTTATTCGTGGGGTATCAATTTTTATGATTTTTGTGGATTTTTCTATCCACGAATGTAAGTATCCATTGAAATATTACAACTGTTGTCTAAATCAAGACACATATGGAAAGATCTCAATGTAGGTTTGACCACATCGATACGGGCGTTGTTCAATTTAATCTAGAAAATACATCGAATACAAGCAAACACACTACATGACCTTTATATAAAACTTCCGAGCAGATTTAACCGATCTAATGCTTAAAGCAACCTGAATTGTCCGACTTAGTACCATTCAGTTCTGACCAAAAGTATAGTTGTAATCAATGAGTGTCGGATTTCCGGTGTTGATATGCTGGATAATAATAAACTCAAAACTCTCACCGGAAAAGCTTTGAATTTGACAATTTAAAGTATATTTGTAGCAATTTTTAATAAAACCGTTTTTTTAAGTGATGTGTGTTTGGTCCAATCAAATCCTCTGTTGATCTCAGGTATATAAGTGTTATCACCTCTGGTTTCACGTATACATCATTTAAAATGTTTACCGACAATGTGTACGCAAAGCTTATATCCGAAAGCAATTATTTTATTAAATATTTTATGAATGTTGTCATTAAAGAAAGAAGATTTCTTTAAATGACATGTTTATGGTCTAATAAACAACTTTAATAATCGTTGATCTGTTAATCAAAAGGTAAATAATGTCATCATTTCTGATTTCACGTATGCATTACTTAAAGTATTTATTTTGCAATATCCGTCAACTTAGACATATCCGAACGCAGTAAGATATTTAATGAAAGTCATCATTTATAATCTTTATTACAAATTTAATGAAAGACAAAGTAATGGAAACTGAACACCTTAATTTGCAATGTCACATAAATATAAAAACAATAGTACATCATTTTTCAAGAATAGTTATCAGAGGTACTACGATTATAATTTAGTACGCCAGACGCGCGTTTCGTCTACATAAGCCTCATCAGTGAAGTTGAAGAGCATTGAGAATTAAATGACTGGATCCGGCCCTGGTGAACGTGCTTTTTTTGTATGGTTTTTAATTTTAGTTAATTTTTAGAGTTTAGTGTAACGTCCATTTTCCCTGAGCTAGTGCATAATTTTGTTTAGGGGCCAGCAAAAGATCACCTTCGGTGCGGTTTTTTTTCTGGCAGCGTTCAAGACCCATTTTGGATTTCATTTGTTGTCTGCCCATTTCTTGGATTGTTATATCGTTCAAAATATTCCCCATTTAAATTCTCAATTTTATTTCTAGACAACTTCACGAGATAACAAATATAAACCATATATATGCACATTACCAACGAATCTCTTTAGAAAAAATATTAAGGAAGATTTCAAGCTTATCAACGTAAAGATTTGTGTTAAACTGCTATATATCCAATGAAATATTTCTGATAAAGTGTGTGGCTCAATTTTTTTGACATTTTTATGTTTGTTTAAAAAAGTCAAAGCAAATAAACTCATCATACATGTAGAAATCATGATTGAAATTTTGTATATGCGCCAGACACGCGTTTGTCAACGGAAGACTCGTCAGTGACGCTCCAAGCAAAGTCAAGATAAAAAGACCAAATAATATAAAAAAAATAGCATTGAGGCCCTCAAATTCCTATTTTTTTTTTTGCCAAATACAGCTAATGTTATCGACTCTTGAGGTTGAAAAGCCTTAGAATTTAAAACATATCGAAATTTTGTAAAAAGTTAATTTATTATCTAAACCATATAAATAATAATTCATGCCAAACATAGAAGTGTTAACTACTAGGCTGGTGATACCCAGGGGGAATAATGATTTGTCAAAAGTTAATGAAAATCAAACGAGCAGAATTTATTCTAGTTAAGGTGTTTGGTACCACTTTAAGCTCAATTCTGTAAAAGCAAATACTACCTCAAGATTATATTTAATTTATGCTTTAATTTATTGGTTTCAGCTGTGAACTAGTAGCACTAAGCCCTGGAGTTGTAAAAATTATCCCAAAGAAACAAGAAGACGATTGGAAATTTTATTCAAAATGTTACAGATACAATGGTGCATGTCTTTGGTGTTACTTTTAATGGTGTTTGTCTCCATCTAAGAGTTTGGTGTTACATCTGATGAATGAATGTTACTCTATTCGAGTGCGACTGTTTGTCAGTCGACATGGATTTTCTTCTGTATGATGAATGTAACTTTATTCGAATGCGACTGTTTGTTAGTCGACATTGATTTTTTTCTAGATGCTAAATACCACTTTATTCGAGTGCGACTGCCTAGTTAGTCGACATCGATTTTCTTCTGGATGATGAATGTTACTTTATTCGAGTGCGACTGTTTGTTAGTCGACATGGAGTTTTTTTTTTAATGCTAAATGTTACTTTATTCGAGTGTGACTGTCGAGTTAATTGACATGGATTTTCTTCTGGATGCTAAATGTTACTTTATTCGAGTGCGACTGTTGAGTTAGTTGACATGGATTTTCTTCTGGATGATAATTTTACATTATCCGAGTGCGACTGTTTGTTAGTCGACATGGATTTTCTTTGGATGATGAATGTTACTTTATTCAAGTGCGTCTGTTTGTCAGTCGACAAGGATTTTCTTCTGGATGCTAAATGTTACTTTATTCGAGTGCGACTGTCGAGTTAGTCGACATGGATTTTCTTCTTGATGATGAATGTTACTTTATTCGGATGCGACTGTTCATCAAAAGATGTAAAGACAGATCTACCATAATCAAAGGCGCGAATGTCTTTTGAGTGATAAGGTTTTAAACTTTTATCTAGTAAGCATGTCCCATAGACTTATAAAAAAGAAGATGTGATATGATTGCCAATGAGACAACTGTCCACAAGATACCAAAATGACACAGAAATTAACAATAATAGACCTTCAACAATGAGCAAAACCCATAGTCATCTATAAAAAGCCTCGAAATGAGAATGTAAAACAATTCAAGCTAGAAAACTAACGGCCTTATTTATATAAAAAAAAATATATGTAACATATCAACAAACGATAACCACTGATTTACAGGCTCATACATACATACTGTGGTGGGTTAAACATGATAGAGGGATCCCAACCCCCTCCATTGGGACAGTGGTATAGCAGTACAACATAAGAACGAACTATAAAGCAAGTTGAAAAGGGCTTGTTTGTTTGCTATACACAACTATTGGTTCAACCATTAACACTTGCCCACATTCTTTGACAAACTGCAATCAATTCTTATAATCCATATACCTTAAATTACGTATATATGGATTTTATTTAGTCTATAAAATTAAAGGGATACATTCTTTTTTTTTCTTAAAGTTTCTATGCTGCAATATTTCAGTAGGATTAATAAATAACTCATCTGTTATACATGATTTATCTATTTTGACGTTATTCAATCTACATAAAGTTAGAAATTAATGTCGCATTCGCTCTTTTTTATGCTTGGTTGTTGTGTGAGATGTGAGAGATCAAACAAGATCCCATTAGAGTTCGAGTAGTTTGTCAAAATTTGAATAAGATCACAACCTTTGTCCGACATTGTAAGAAAAGACGATCTAGTTCGGAGTTTTGAATTCTAATAAGTTTGGATTCGTTTTTGTGCATAAGAATGAAAAATGCCTCTCACAACACAGATGGGAAGAAAGTTTTAATATAGAAACTATTGACGAACAATGGAAAAATATTTATTCACTAGCTTTCAAATGATCTATAGAAAGCAAACTACAAGCTTTCCAGTATAAACTATTACACAGAATAGTCTCACATAATTATCTTCTTGAAACATATAAACTTTCCTTAACTAATGAATGTGCCAGTTGTAAAGAAATAATAACAACGGAGCATAAATTGTTTAAATGTACAGAAATAAAACAATTTTGGAGAGATTTTTACAATTGGTGGTACATTTGTATTCAGTTTTTTTAGTAAAACTTATTTTGAATAAAGGCAGTATCATTTTTGGCGTATTGAATTCTGGTAACTTAGATATAAGAAGATGTGGTGTTAGTGCCAATGAGACAACTCTCCATCCAAATTACAATTTATAAAAGTAAACCATTATAGGTCAAAGTACGGCCTTCAACACGTAGCCTTAACTCACACCACACAACCAGCTATATCAATCTAAGTTTTAAATTATTGTATTCTACAAGCAAAGTATTACATTAGTTATGTAAAGAACACACAATTAGACAGACTGTTCATATATGTGCAAGCTTTTCTTAAATTTTTGAAAAGACGTCTGGAGATATTAGAATATTTTCATATTTCTAAAGACAAACAATTTTGTCATTTGCCAACAGATGGGGGAGATTTATGGAAGCTATTTAATTCAATTTATGTTTTAATATGGTTAGTTTATAATGTATTCCAAAGTATTCCTAAGACGTATCATATACTGAGTATTTACACCACTGATTTTTACTTTGTCTTATTAGCATAATATCAAAAGTATAACAATGCCATACATGTCATATCGTTCACTTATGGCTTGTAAAAATGTATGTATGCACTGTATTTTGAACACCAAAAAGATCAATAAAAAATTAAAAAAAAAGTTTGGACGTTATAATAACCCCTATCTAAAATTTGGTATATTTTACTTTTTTCATGATCCAGGATGCCATCTGTTGTAAATATTTGACCTTGAGTTACATAACGTCTGTAAATTGTGATAATGTTCATTGTTGATGTTCAGTAATGGATTGAAAACATTTGCCAGAAGAAAACAATATTTTATTTCATCCAATGTTTCATGAAATATAAAACATATATCGTCCCTGTACATACCATGATATTTCGTCTTAATGTTAAAAGCAGAAACTATTTTCAAACATACGTATACCACAGATTTTCGGTTTAAAGGAACATTTGCCCATAGCTGTATCTATGTTTTCTTTTAATATTTTCAAATCAAATTCAAACACATTAATTCATGTTAATTGTTATCTTTAATAGTTTTCAGTCAAAAGATGAATTAATTCGTTGACCGCAGGAACACTGACGTTGATTGTGATTTTGGATTTTATCACTATATCACATTTCTATAAATAACTGTTATTCAAGTTTGAAATTTAGCTAACTATAAAACCAGCTACAACCCGTTGTTTACTTAGGAAAATTATTTTACCAAGTTAAGAACATAACAGTTGTATCACTCGTTCCGTTTATTGATATGGTATTAATTTCTCACTGATATTAATGAGAGATGGAAGTATCTGGTATATTGGTAGACTGAATTTTACGATGCCTCGTTAGGGATCTATGCATACACAAAATATATTGCGTGCGACAATATACTAATGCATGGCCTTAATATCTTTATTTTTTTTTGGCTGAATATCACAATTAGGGCGCACAAGTTAATATTTTGTGTGCGTGATATGAAAATATTTTGAGCTTCAACAATAGTTAGTGTGCTAAACAAAATTCTTGCGCACAAATTCTGTGAAATCTAGATGTGGCAGTGCTGTCAAAGGTCTACAGTGCAGAGAGATTCATCAGTCTTCAACGATTTTATAAGGTTTCATTTTGACACGAGGCTAAATTTCAAGAAAATTGTCTCACTTTTCGCAAAATAACATCAATAATGTAAAGTATAATTGACACCTGACACATATTGCGGTAGCTCCATTTGAAGATTTCGTTGCATTATTTAACATAGAAACAGTTTGATCCTAATAACAAATGTCAGTCTTCGTCTTATAGAAAAATACATTATAGCTAGATAAAAAAATCGACATTTTATACTCATTTATATCATTAAAAGTACAGATCAATTTTGAGAATCTTTTTGACAAAATATTGTTGATTATGTTTTGTTTCATTTCTTATAATTTCTGAATCAATTGATCCGGTCTTATAAAAAGGATATCAAATCTAGTTTCGTGACAGTAAGCCGCTTTAATGTGATTGGCAGATGTTTGTAATCTTTGCATCCTTCAACGAATATTCTGGCCCCAAATATGAAAACAAGAGAACTCCCTTTTGGATAAGTATCCACATACCACCATATTTTAGTAGATGTAGCATTTTAGCAAACGCAGTATCATCAGAACACTAGTTTATAAAATGTAGCAATACCTTATTATATGACCCATGTTAAAAAAAAGTGTCAGGAAAAATACATAAAGAAAATCAGCTGCATCAACTGCTTTCTCACTATTTTACACTTCTATAAATAACTGTTTATATTCAAATTTGAAATTTAGTTAACTATAAAACCAGTTATTACCCGTTGGTTACTGTGGTAGGAAAATGATTGTACCAAGTTAAGAACATAACAGTTGTCTATCACTCGTTCCGTTTATTGATATGGTATTAATTTCTCACTGATATTAATGAAAGATGGAAGTATCTGGTATATTGGTAGAATGAACTTTACGATGCCTCGTTAGGGATCTATGCATACACAACATATATTGAGTGCAACAATATACTAATGCATGGCTTTAATGTTTTTTTTGCTCAATATGATATATAGTGCGCACAAGTTAATATTTTGTGTGCGTGATATGAAAATATTCTGGGCTTGAATTAATATTTTGTGTGCTAAATATTAACAAAGTGTGCACACAAATTCTGTTAAATCTAAAGGTGGCAGTGCTGTCAAATATCTCCAGTGCAGAGAGATGCATTAGTCATAAACGGTTTTATAAGGTTTCATTTTGACACGAGGTTAGATTACAGAAAAATTCTCTGACTTTTAGCAAAATCTCATCAATTATGTAAAGTTCTTTAATTGACACCTAAAACGATATTCCGGAAGCTCCATTTGTAGATTTCGTTGCATTATTTAACAAAGAAACAGTTAGATCCCAATTGTAAAAAAAATGTCCGTCTTCGTCTTATAGAAAAATACATTAACGCTATTTTGTGCCTTTGTCATTTGATCTTTTTTGTGATAATTTTTCATATCATGCTACTCGCTTGGGATGGAAAAGTATTGTCAGAAACTAAGGAGGCACGTGGCGTTGCTTATGACATTGAAATCATAAAAGTTACAGATCAATTTTGAGTTTCTTCATAACGAAAGATAATTTCTAAAACAATTGATCCAGTCTTATACAAGGGATATCAAATCTAGATGTCGTAACAGTAAACAGCTTTAAAATTAAAACCAATGCCTCAGGGAGTAGCTCAGCCAGTAGTTGTTATTAATGACCTCACCTTTTAAAGAATATGCTGGTCCTAAAAATTATAAGATGAAAATTCCCTTCTGTATTATCACCACGAGTAGCTAGAAGGGTGTCGGACTGGGCCAGTCATTTTTTCCCACGCCAGACCATGGGCAATTAAGGAAAGATTGAATAGTTGACAGTTATGTGAAATTCCGTATATATAGAAAATGTCAGAAGTCTCTTCATGACAAATATCTTGATGTTTCTGCATTTCAATCCGCAATAAATCTGAGGACTTATACCTTGATTGTATTGGTTATCTAAGCATCATTTAGCTCTGGACCAACAACGGTATATAGCAGGCTCTTCTGCATGTTCTACATTGTCCGTTACATCAACCAAAATGTAGTCCGCAGTAAGAAAGGGATAACAGAATTACTGGGACACTATTTCAGTATTTCGATGGTTAAATAAATGTGGGGATTTTTCAGTTCGGCAGTTAAAGTTTAAGATAGTCCTGTTAGAATAAGATGCATTTATGTAATATAACCAACTATGAAAGCTATTCACATACTAGCTAATATTAAATTATATGTTTTACAATTATTAATCAATATAATGAAAGATCAAAATAGATGCAAATTATACATAGTGATAACAATCTATGTTTTATTTAATGGGTATTGCTCATATGTATAAACAATACACTATTTATTACGTTTGATAATTGACAATCAAAACGACAGGCTGCTTCATAGCTACACAAATTGCATAATGTCATAATAAAACTATATGCACCAATGCCCCAATAAATTAAGGTTTAATTACACATGAACTCGTGTTGTTGTTTTACTGGAGATGACGTTTGTGTTTGTATACGCGCACCATGGATACCATTTCAAATTGTGAATTTATTCAATTCATCGTTTAAGAATCTAACGTATCCTGGGTAAGATTTTAAAAAGTGTACACCAAAACGTCCTGATTGGTAAAAAAATATCATAAACAATGGAAATTTAACCAATGATGTGTCGTTATTTTCATTTACATTTAACGGAGTTAATACTATCTATTTCTTCTAACAGTACAACTATTTTTGGCACTGTTGTGGTAAAATCCTGATTTTCCTGTTACATGTTCCATCCCTTTTCATTTTGTATATTTTCTACATTTCCTACTTACTTTTTTTATCAGTCATCCACGTCCTACTATTTTTATCAGTTGTTTACAGTCACCGTTGCCTCAAACGCACGATCAGATTATAACCATTCTTATATTTTGAGCACATTAAGCCCCAACGTGTGTCCTATTCTACAAAAAGTACCTACTATTATAATACCGTTATGTCAAAACGTTGACCTAATTACCTATAGGGCACGTGTTGGGACAACTTACTCACGGTCTACT
Source organism: Mytilus galloprovincialis (assembly GCF_965363235.1). Classification (NCBI taxonomy): domain Eukaryota; kingdom Metazoa; phylum Mollusca; class Bivalvia; order Mytilida; family Mytilidae; genus Mytilus; species Mytilus galloprovincialis. The sequence goes on along the minus strand of NC_134851.1, from coordinate 64,259,878 downwards.
CGATTATCTAAGCATCTACGCCTTACTCTAGATCAACTTGTGTTATACCTGATCATAACAAAGTACAAATCTTTTGGTTTTAAATGATATGTCTTATGTCGAATAATAAGCAACATTGGAATAAAAAAGTTAGTTTATGCTTTACTGAATGTTAGATTGAACTATTACTCAAAACGAGAACATAAACTTAATGATCTTCAGGATGTGAATATGAGCGTATTGTCGTCGTTGGTGGTTTTACTGATCATCATAACTATTACCACGAGTTTATGGTTATTTAATCTCATGTATAGAGCTGGTGATATAGAAAAAAATCCCGGTCCAATCTTAAATTCTACAAGTAGTTGTAGTACCTATTCAACACATTCCGACTCCTTGCTCACTGGTAGTCATTTCCTAACCTTTTCATGTTTAAATACACAAACTTTCCTAGCGAAACGAGACTTAATTGAAGCTGAGCTTAGCGACAGAGATATTTTGTTTTTTTATATTTTTTTTTTCCAGTTTGAAGAGATAAATTCAAACTTCAACTTGAAATTTTGTTCCATAAAAGGACAAACCCTTTGAAATATGCACAGTGACAATGACAGAAAAGGCATATTTTAAAATTCTGTCCAGGTACACCCATAAGGAAAAAATATTTGTTTTTAAACAAATTTATTAAAAACTATTTCCCATTCAAACAATCTCCAATCATTTCATTCGAAAATTATTCAACACACGTGTATTAAATTTCCCAATTAAAATGCCGTTATGGAATTGTAAACGGGCATGCATGATAACATCGACTTTTGCTGAATATTTTATACATCTTGTTGATATTTATATCAGTAAAGAAAAGAACTACTTTCATATTCCTACAATACTTTGGCTTAATACGTAGAAGATGGCTTCTGGTCAAAAATTGTTTCTCTTAAGTATTGTTGCTCTGAAGACTTTAGGTAAGACTAACATTACATAATTCTTTGTATTGCCTGAAGAATGAATTCTACATACATGTTTTCGAAATTCTGCGCTCCTGTTGTTTCTTTTATAATGAAGAAAAAAATGTACAGAAGTTTTTTAGTTGAATTGAAAGGTTTTAGATGCCGGATTTAAAAACACTCTACTTTGAAGCTATTGTTGTTTTTTTTTTTTTTGTCTTTTTTTTTCATTATCAAATTGAAAGATTTTGTTGAGAACAGTATCAATTACGTTGTATATCAAAATATTTTTTAAATAAACATTGAATACGTTTTCACTGCTAGAGAGGTTTCAACCATGTACCTCCGAGAGAGAAAACCCCGAAAACTCGTTATTTTATCTTTGTAGATTATCGACATAAAAGTCAAAGCTACAGTTGTTATTGATCTCAAATCCGAAATCTGAATTTTCTTCAAAACAGAACAAAACAAATACAATTTACTGAGCTTACCATACCAGTCTCAGCAATGTCTTTATCAACTTTATTATTAATATAGTGTTTGAACTTGGACCGCAAAGAAGGAACTAAAAAACGATAATTTGAATACTGCCGCTCGCTTAAATTAAAGCAGTAAACAACATTGTATGTTCTACGCATATAGCATACATTAAAATGTATTCGTATGGTAAAACTGCCAGTTGCAGGATAAATTATGTACGTCTCATTTCTCTGTCGTAAGTTTTAAAATAAATGCATCAATATTCAAACAAGGATAACCATGTCAATGTCCCATTACACAATCCTCGAATTTTTATAATAAAACAAAATACATGTAGATTTCATATTCTACGACATTCAAAAATAATTTGACTAATTTTTCCCATTCATTCATATTAAAGTTTATAATAAGTTAATTAATAAAATACACCGAAAAAATATCAAAACATTTTAATTTTTATCTGATTGGTAGTAAGCCATTTTGTTTGGTTTTGTCTACCTATATTGAGCCTCCTCGTTAGGTTTTTGATTATGTGATTACTTGGCCGTTTTATATAATGATTTATTTGATTACCAGACAAAATATTTCATGAATATTTGATTATTTGATAAGCTAGGACTGTACTTTGATTATTTGATTATCTTGTTTAACACAATTAAACATGATTATGTGATTATGTGATTACTTGGACACCCCCATAAGGGGCCTCTGTAATATAAAAGACGTTTGTAGCGTAGTATTAAGTACATATGTCCCTCCGTTTGTTTGTTATGTCATTGTCAGTTTTTCTTCGACTTAATGATATTATAAATAACATCATTAGTTCAGGAACAATCAGACGAATTACATAAATACTGAGTTCTCAACAAAAGGGGCAGAGTTTCAAAATTTATGCAGCATTGATGATTCCAAACAAAACTCGAAACGATGACTTTTTAATACAGGGACGGATTCAAGAGGGGCGTGGCGGGCTTGTACCGCCCCCCCCCCCCCCCCCGCTAAAATTTTCAAAGCATGGGTTGTCCTCAAATGATTAATGCATATTTCGATAATCTTACCTCAAAAAACTGTTCGCTTCACTCCACTTGCCTAAAAAATTAAGTTTACGCCCCCCCCCCCTCCCCCTAAACCTAGCATCCAAGATCCACCCCTGTTTAATGAACAATTCCGTAATTTACCTGGGTAAAGTGCCCTTTTTTCAAACTGAATTATAAGTAGTAGGACATAGCAAATTAATTTTATAGTAACTGGAATAGACTGGTTCCCTGTCCTCTATCTGTTTGGCTCGAGTGTAAATGTGGTCAATGAAATGTTGCTTCTTCCCCTGTTGTTTCCAAAGTTCGATTTAATGTTTTGTGTACTGCTTGTTTATTCGTCTTTTTTATTCTAGTCATTGTGCTGTCTGTTTTTCTTTGCTTTGTTGATGCCCCTTTAATACAAGTGTCTTATCCTCTCTTTTATGTCATATATTTTTCTGTCTTAATCTGAAAGAAATTGATTGGTTTATATATATTGTCTTACAGGACTGGTAATTGAAAATACATTTACAACACCCAATATTGAATACAAGCATTCCTTTGACATCGCTGATTTTTGGCAGCACGTTGTTAATATCAACAAAAATGGTCTCGATTTAAGTGGAATTTCGACGCTAACATTTAAGGTGAAGGCGTGTCATGATGCGTCAATTATTATGTCCAATTCAGACGATGGAAACTCCTCCAAGCCTTTTTATGATTTTATAATTGGTGGCTGGTATAATCAAAAATCAGCTATTGGAAGACGGAATGACGATTCACTTACACCGGATAGCAAGCAAAGGGTCACATTCAACACTCCTGACATTTGTCAATGTGATGAATACCGACCATTCTGGATCAGTACCACCAACGGTGTTCTAATGATGGGAAAAGGACTTATCGTTGGTATAAATGTTATAGCTGAGTGGACCGACCTAAATCCATTTACAATACGAAGCATAGGAATATACACAAACGTGGGAACAATAGGAGAATGGAAGGTTCAAATAGGAGGTAATATTAAAATTAAGAATGTAAATGGGGAATGTGTCAAAGCGACAACAACCCGACCATAGAGCAAACAACAGCCGAAGGCCACCAATGGGTCTCCAATGTAACGATAACCCTTTTCTTTATTTCTTTATCGCTTCAATACAAGCGTTATTGTTTATCAGATACATGTATCCAATCCCAATAAACTTTACAAAATAATTTGTAAATTGTGTTCTTTGAAGTCAATTGATTGTTTAGCATTGAACAACAGGGACAAGTTATGTTAAATTCGTCTTACAGAATATTGTATAATTTCAAAAAATTAAACACATATAACAACAGTGTGTCTATAATTTGTTATAAATGTTTTACTCCTATTTGACATTTTATCCTATAAATATGTGTGTAAGTGTGTTTAACACATCGTTGCCAATTTATGAAAGTTATGCTACTGTCATTCAAGTGAGAGGTTAAGCTAGCTATGAAACATAGTTTAGTCTAACATTTTCTACGTGAGAAATTGTGTTCTTTGAAGTCAATTGATTGTTTAGCATTGAACAACAGGGACACGTTATGTTAAATTCGTCTTACAAAATATTGTATAATTTCAAAAAATTAAACACATATAACAACAGTGTGTCTATAATTTGTTATAAATGTTTTACTCCTATTTGACATTTTATCCTATAAATATGTGTGTAAGTGTGTTTAACACATCGCTGTCAATTTATGAAAGTTATGCTACTGTCATTCAAGTGAGAGGTTAAGCTAGCTATGAAACATGGTTTAGTCTAACATTTTCTACGTGAGAAAATGACTGTTCTAATATTAATCAAAGGTACCAGGATTATAATTGTTTACGCCAGACGCGCCTTTCGTCTACATAAGACTCATCAGTGACGCTCAGATCAAAATAGTAATAAATTCATACTAGTACAAAGTTGAAAAGCATTGAGGACCCAAAATTCCAAAATTCCAAAATCTTGTGTACTAAGTCAGGAATATGACTGTTGTTATCCATTCGTTGATGTTTTGGATTTGTTATCTTGCCATTTGCTTAGGGACTTTGGAGTACGATATTTTTGTGATTTAATTTTTTTACGATAAGAAAACAACTGCTGTAGTGAAATCCATATCAATATAAGTATGATCATTATTGTTGTTGCTTACTTATATCTGTTCGTAATTAGTATATGAAAGATGACTTTTAAATATTGATAAATAGTAAAACAAGTATTTTAATTCTTAATCGGGAGACTTTAATGTTGGCGATCTCCGGTAACATTTCAATTATAGTGTAAGTGTCAAAGCAATTTAAACATGTCATTTGTACAAAAGTTTCAACTCCCTGAGGCAAAGTTGACTTTAGATGAATTTGGCTATCGATTTTAGTTATTTTTATCATATAGCTCTACAACGGTTTCGGTATTTATACATCCTCGGATTTCAAATGTTTGCCTTTGAGCGTTCGTAAGGTTAATCCAGAAAAACGCTTCCTACTCATTGAAATTATTAAACGTGTTGTTGTCAATTTTTTGTAGATTTTCATACTTTATTGACCTGTGTTTATAAAGGCGTGGTCATATATTAGATATTTTAAATATGTTATATGTTTTGCAGTTGTGAATAACCTTTACGATGGTCGTTTCTCTCGATGTACAACAAACCATAAAGCAGTCCTGAACATTTTGATATCAAAGAAAAACACGTCATTGTTGGAATGTGCTGTCCTGTGTGATACGCTACTCACATGTATTGGCCTCAACTATCATAATCAAAGGTAGGTATTGTTCTTCTTCATCTATATCACGTGCAATACCAAAATTTGAAACAGTGGTAACTTACAATTTAGGTGTAATACCACCAAATCATGGCACGTCACATCCGGTTGTATACGAAAGTAGGTCTAAAAAAGATAGGTTATATTCTTCTTCATTGTCATTCCTCCGAATCATCTGAACAGCTGAAAAAAGTATTGGTATTTTGTACTTTAGACATATATATCACGTGCAATACCAAAGTCTTAAAAAGTGGTAAGCTAAACCACACTTCTTTACTTGAAAGAGTGTTGAGGATATGACGCGAAAGAAAAAAGCTGTATGTAATTAGGTACTTCAGAAATATATATCACGTACAATATAAAAATTCTCTAGTTAATGAAACATTAAGCTTTTCAATGATCAAAATGTGTGTTTGTTAACCAGCTATATATCCAATGAAATATTTCCAATAAAGTGTGTTGTTCAAATTTTTGGATATTTTTTATGTTTTTGTAAAAAGTCAAATAAACTCATCATAGATACCAGGATTAAAATTGATTTTATGCGGCAGACACGCGTTTTGTGAATAAAAGACTCGTCACTGACGCTCGAATCTAAATAACGATAAAAAGGCCAAATAATATACGAAGTGCATTGAGGACCACAAATTCCTTAACGTTTTGCCAAATACAGCTAAGGTAATTTACTTTTGAGATAGAAAAGCCTTAGATTTAACAAAAAAAAAAAAGTCAACGTTTTGTAAAAGTTAATTTGTAATCTTAACTATATAAATGATAATTCATGCCAAACACAGAAGTGCTAACTACTAGTTTGGTGTTACCCTTGGGGAATAATGATTTGTCAAAAGTTTATGAAAATTAAATGAACCAAATTAATTTTAGTCAAGTGTTTGGTACCACCTTAAAGCTAAACTCTGTAAAAGTTTATACTACCTCAAGATTATATTTTATTTATGATTTAATTTTTTGGCTTCAGCTGTCAACTTGTATCACTAAGCCCTGGAGTTATAAGAAATATCCCAAAGAAACAGGAAGACGGTTGGGAATTTCATTCAAAATGTTACAGATACAATGGTGCATGTCTTTGGTGTTACTTCTGATGATGTTCGTCTCCATCTAAGATTTTTGGGTTACATCTGATGAATGAAGTCGACAAGGATTTTCTTCTGGATATAGAATGTTACTTTATTCGAGTGCATCTATTTGTCAGTCGACAAGGATTTTCTTCTGGATGATGATGTTACCTTTTTCGAGTGCGTCTGTTTGTCACTCGACATGGATTTTCTGTAAAGGATATAAGCCGATAACAGTCCATTCTGTTCAATATTTCATAGAATGGACTGTTAGAGGCTTATATCTTACTTAAAACATTGTCAAAAATTTGATAAAATGCAAGCAAATAAAAATTTTGTTAACATTTTTTTTAACTAGTGTGAAAATTGTTATGTGAATAAGATTTTCTGTTCATAAAAAGTTATCCTACATGTTAGCCACTTTAAACATTAGCTTAACTCAAATCAATAGACAATAACAAGTACAGCTGAAGGTAAACATTGTTAACATGTTTTGCTACATGAAGATTAAGACTTGGTATGCGTATCACGATTTTGCGCAAGAACAACTCTAAATATTTTCAGTGAATACTTTTCCATGCATTTCGTTATTCAAAATTGAAAAAGACGCTGAAAGTATATTCTAAACGCAAACAGGGTGATGTTTATATTGTCTTGTCCTTAAATAGCGGCGTGATCTATCTAGCGTTTGAAGCATTACTTTTTTTGTTGGTTTTTTTTTCATTTTAATTGAAGATTAAAACGATGCTAGGAAGACTAATAGCAACACCACAGGTCAATTTTGATAACCGACTACGGACGAGGATAAATCTTATGTTAGTGTTAAAATCAATTTAAAAGTATGTTTTTTTCTCAGAAGATCATTTTGATGAGTGACAAAATTATTGTATTGGAAGGTGACTTTAATAAAAATGTTTTTTTGTAATTATCATTTGTGTTTTGGTTGTTGTTTTTTTCACATTTTGAAATTAATTGGCGGAATTGATAGTTTTTTTTTCAGTGATTCGACTATCATTTACCTGTAAGAATCAGTTATGCTTCCTTCAGCTGTACAATATTTTTTAGAAAGTAGAGGACTTTTCTTGAAAATATTGGACAGTTGAAGGTAGCATAATTTTTTCTAACAAGTAAATGATAGGCCAATCACTGAAATAAAGAACTGGTTCAACAAAAGAATGGCGTCACAACAATGTTTTATTATTGATGTTGAATGTAACTATATTCGAGTGAGACTGTCTGTCAGTCGATATGGATTGTATTATTAGTATGTGTAATATAATTATGTGACTCTTAGTTCGGTGTATATTTCTATGTTGTACATGAATATGTAATTTTTTTTATGCAAGCTGTCTTATTTTACAATAAACAAATTTTGAAATGAAATATCAATATCTTTTACATCTTTGTATATATATATTAATATGTATTGTATATGCTATTAGACGATTCTTGGGTACCCAGTTTGCCAGCCCTCCTCCCGTTGTGAAGGGGTAGTTTCTAGATAAATAAAAATACGTATGTCGAATAGCACTATTTCAAAACCAAAATTAAACCAATTTGTTGAATTAAACAGCTTGACCTGGAGTTAAACTTATAAACCCTTTATATCCCGATTTTTTTCGTGTATGCATTTTGTTATATCAATTCCTTACCAATGATTAAATCTTTGAGAGAGAGAGAGATACCAGTCAGGAATAAACAACGACTGAAAAAAGTCTTTTGATATTTTGAAAAAAATTATGACTATGCTTTGTAAACATTTACCCTTAAATGTTAATGCAAATTAATGAACACAGGAGCCTATAATTCGGTGGTTGTCGTTTGTGTATGTGTAACATATTTGTTTTTCGTTTCTTTGTTTGTTCATAGGCCGTCAGTTTCTCGTTTGTATAGTTTTACATTGTCATTTATGGGACTTTTAAAGCTGACTTTGCGGTATGGGCTTTGTTCATTGTTAAAGGCAGTACGGCGACCTATAGTTGTTAATTTTTGTGTCATTCGGTCTCTTGTTGATAGTTGTCTCATTAGCAATGATACCCCATCTTCTTGTTTATAAATAAATTGTGGGTTTAAATTATATCAATCCACAATTGTTTTGCATTTATTTGTTATTCATTTATTCTGTTAATCATCAACATCAAACTAACAATGTTAAATTTTGTGAGTGTCGCACTCGATGATTAAATTGGTCTTGTGACACCTAACATTCCAACATAAATGACCATGGTACTAAGAGTATATTCTTTGATGGTTAAGATGAAGATATTTGTGTATATTTTCTGTAATCATAAAACCCCCAAACATATACCATGTTGCCTGATAGGTCCCGACACTATTTCAGTATTTCGACAGTTAAACGTTTAGATTGTCCAGTTCAACTGTTAAAGCTTTAAATAGTCCTGTTAGATTAAAATGCATATATCATCTATGAAAATTATTTACATACTAGCTAATATTAAATAATTATTTTTAAATGATTCATCAAAAGATATAAATAGTTATCATAGGTATCAGGATTATAATTTAGTATGCCAGACGCGCATTTCGTCTTCATAAGACTCATCAGTGACGTTCAGATAAAAAATAATAAAAGCCAAACAAGTATAAAGTTCAAGAACATTGAGGACCCAAAATTCCCAAAAGTTGTGCCAAATACGGCTAAGGTAATCTATTCCTGGGATAAGAAAATTATAATTTTTCGAAAAATTCAAAGTTTTGTTACAGAAAATTTATATAAATGACCATATAATTGATATACATGTCAACACCGAAGTGCTGACTACTAGGCTAGTGATACCCTCAGGGACGAAACGTCAACCAGCAGTGGCATCGACAGATCTGCCATTATCAAAGGTTCGAATGTTATTTCTTTATTACAGTTTTTAACTTTGATCTAGTAAGCATGTCCCCTAGACTTGTGTGTTTACTATACATAACCATTGGTTCAACAATAAGGACTTGCCCACATTCTTCGACAAACTGCAATCAATTCTTACATTTCATATACCTTATTGTACGTATATATGGATTATATTTAATCAAGACATTTAAAGGAATATATTCTTTTTCTTAAACTTTCTATGCTGCAATATTTCAGTAGGATTAATAAATAACGCATCTGTTATACATGTTTCACCTATCTTGACTGACGTTATTCAATCTACATATAGTTAGAAATAAATCTCCCCATTCGCTTTTTCATGATTGGTTGTTGTGTGAGAGATCAACAAGATCCCATTAGAGTTCAAGTAGATTTGTCAAAATTTGAATAAGATCACAACCTTTATCTGACGTAGTGAGCATAAAAGACGAGTAAGTTCGGAGTTTGAATTCTAATGAGTGGATTCGTTTTTGATCATGAGAATGAAAAAATGCCTATCAGTAAATTATTTTCTTAAGATGTATATTCACCTTGTTCCGGATCGGGGAAGTGTTTCTCCTATTTAACAACACAGATAGGAAGAACATTTTAATATAGAAATTAGTGACGAGACATGGAAAAAATATTTATTCTATAAAAAGCAAACTACAGCTTTCCAATATTAACTTTTACACAGAATAGTCTCACATACATGTAATTACCTTCTTCAAAAATATAAACTTTCTTCAACTAATAAATGTGCCAGTTGTAAAGAAATAGAAACTACAGAACATATTTTTGTTTTGAGTTTACAGAATAAACAATTTTGGAGAGATTTTTCCAATTAATGGTATATTTGTATTCAGTTTTTGGAGTAAATCTTTTTTGGAATAAAGGCAGTGTCATTTTTGGCGTATTGAATTCTGATAACTTAGATATAGAAAGATGTGGTGTTAGTACCAATGAGACAACTCTCCATCCAAATTACAATTTATAAAAGTAAACCATTATAGGTCAAAGTATGGCCTTCAACACGGAGCCTTGACTCACACCGAGCAACAAGCTATATAAATCTAAGTTTTAAATTATTATATTCTACAAGCAAATTATTACATTAATTATGTAAAGAACACACAATTAGACAGACAGATTGTTCATATATATGCAAGCTTTTCTTAAATTTTTAAAAAGAAGTCTGGAGATATTAGAATATTTTCATATTTCTAAAGACAAACATTTTTGTCATTTGTCAACAGATGGGGGAGATTTATGGAAGCTATTTAATTAAATTTATTTTTTAATATGGCTAGTTTATAATGTATTCCAAAGTATTCCTAAGACGTATCATATACTGAGTATTTACACCACTAATTCTTACTTTGTCTTATTAGCATAATATCGATAGTATAACAATGCCATACATGTCATATCATTCACTTATGTCTAGTAAAAATGTATGAATACACTGTAGTTTGAACACCAAAAAGATCAATAAAAAATTTTAAAAAAAGTTATCATAACCCCTATCTAGAATTTGGTAGATTTTACTTTTTTTCATGATCCAGAATGCCATATGTTGTAAATATTTGACCTTGAGTTACATAACGTCTGTAAATTGTGATAATGTTCATTGTTGATGTTCAGTAATGGATTGAAAACATTTGCCAGAAGAAAACAATATTCTATTTCATCTGATGTTTCATGATATATAAAACATATATCGTCCCTGTGCATGCCATGATATTTCGTCTTTATGTTAAAATGCAGAAACTATTTGAATCATAATTTCAAACATACGTATACCACAGATTTTCGGATTAAAGGAACAGTTGCCCATAGCCGTATCTATGTTTTCTTTTAATATTTTCAAATCAAATTCAAGCACATTAAATCATGTTAATTGTTATCTTTAATAGTTTTCAGTCAACAGATGAATTAATACGTTGACCGCAGGAGTTCTGACTTTGATTGTGATTTTAGATTTCATCACTATATTGCACTTCTATAAATAACTGTTATTCAAGTTTGAAATTTAGCTAACTATAAAAAAAAGTAAAATCACAAAAATACTGACCTCAGAGGAGAATAAATATGTCCCAGGTTAGGGGGGGGGGGGGGGGGTTGGGATCCCGCTAACATGTTTAACCCCGCCACATTATTTGTGTATGTGCCTGTCCCAAGTCAGGAGCCTGTAATTCAGTGGTTGTCGTTTGTTTATGTGTTACATATTTGTTTTTCGTTCATTTTTTTTTTTACATAAATAAGGCCGTTAGTTTTCTTGTATGAATTGTTTTACATTGTCTTATCGGGGCCTTTTATAGCTGACCATGCGGTATGGGCTTTGCTCATTGTTGAAGGCCATACGATGACCTATAGTTGTTAATGTCTGTGTTTTGTGGATAGTTGTGTCATTGGCAATCATACCACATATTCTTTTTTATATGGAATGTCCCAAATCACATGGCAAAATCAACTAACAAAACACATCAAAAACGTATGGGCAAGAACTGTCATATTCCTGACTTGGTACAGGCATTTTCAAATGTAGAAAATGGTGGATTAAACCTGGTTTTATAGCGCTATCCCTCTCACTTTGATGACAGTCTCATCAAATTCCGTTATATTTACAATGATGCGTTAACTAAACAGACACAATAAATAAAATAGTCAAAATATGGGTACAGCAGTAATCATCGTGTAACAATTTTAAAAGGAACAATTTAACAGAACACAAAAACATGTATCTACAAACACATTCATTGATTTGCGTGTCTGACGTCAGAAAATTTTATACGTCACATGTATTTGTCGTTCAATGTACATACAAACAATTTTAAAATTTCACATAGGCAATGTTAGCATACAGGGTTAAAAAATCAAAAGTATGTTAGAATAAATTTCAGAAATAGACCAAGATATTAAATAGTCCAAAAGTTATATAGAATTTATAAGAATCCACAAATAGTTAATTCCCTACGCGATTGAATGATTTTGACGTTTGTGGTTAAAAGTATTTTGTAATTCATAAGAGAAATATATCATAATGACATAAAATAAAACAATTTCATACTTACAGGATCTTTTGAAGTACAGGGTCACGTTATAAGAACAAAAGAAATACAAAAAGTTGTATATACAAAACACACCAGCAAAAAATGAAAGACAATAAAAACACATGGACGGGATGTATAAGTACCGAGCCACGCCAAATGAATATCGCATAAAACAATCCAACAGTAAAAGTAATATTGATAATAGAACAAAGACAAATGAAAGAACAATAAAACACGTTGTTAAAATGATAAACAACATCAGTACGCAGAATCTATACATCAAGACCATCATGTATTATTTGTGAAGTTGATACGGAATATTTATCAACAAGGTCTTGGTACCTTCCGATGAACTTTTTTAGAAAAACGACGAGACGTTCTTTGACATACCCCTGGTTAACCAACTTTCTACTCAGACACTGATGACCTTTTACAAAGTCTGAGTAGGAGCTGCAAGCTCTTGAATATCGAATAAGTTCGGAAATATAGATCCCATATGCAGGTGAAGTTGGTATATTGCTACTTAGTTTGGAGAAATTTATAATTTCAAAACTAAAATCGTCTCGTTTGTCATATTCGAGATATAAGTCTAAAAAAGAGGCGGGGGAAGCCGTGTCTGTTGTTTCTTTAATTTCTAGTTCTGAGGGATACAGTGTGTATATTAATGGAACCCAATCAGAAAAGTTCGCATTGTTTATGGAAAGATTATCAATTATAACCAGTTATAACCCGTTGCTTACTTAGGAAAATGATTGTACCAAGTTAAGCAAATAACAGTTGTTTATCACTCGTTACGTTTATTGATATGGTATTAATTTCTCACTGATATTAATGAAAGATGGAAGTATCTGGTATATTGGTAGACTGAACTTTACGATGCCTCGTTAGGGATCTATGCATACACAACATATATTGAGTGCGACAATATACTACTGCATGGTCTTAATATTTCATTTTTGTTTTGCTCAATATGATATATAGTGCGCACAAGTTAATATTTTGTGTGCGTGATATGAAAATATTTTGAGCTTCAACTAATAGTTAGTGCGCTAAACATAAACATATTGTGCGCACAAATTCTGTGCAATCTAGATGTGGCAGTGCTGTCAAAGGTCTACAGTGCAGAGGGATTCATCAGTCTTCAACGATTTTATAAGGTTTCATTTTGACACGAGGCTAAATTTCAAGAAAATTGTCTCACTTTTCGCAAAATAACATCAATAATGTAAAGTATAATTGACACCTGACACACATTGCGGTAGCTCCATTTGAAGATTTCCTTGCATTATTTAACATAGAAACAGTTTGATCCTAATAACAAATGCCAGTCTTCGTCTTATAGAAAAATACATTATAGCTAGATAAAAAAAGCGACATTTTATACTCATTTATATCATTAAAAGTACAGATCAATTTTGAGAATCTTTTTGACAAAAAATTGTTGATTATGTTTTGTTTCATTTCTTATAATTTCTGAATCAATTGATCCGGTCTTATAAAAAGGATATCAAATCTAGTTTCGTGACAGTAAGCCGCTTTAATTCGATTGGCAGATGTTTGTAATCTTTGCATCCTTCAACGAATATTCTGGCCCCAAATATGAAAACAAGAGAACTCCCTTTTGGATAAGTATCCACATACCACCATATTTTAGTAGATGTAGCATTTTAGCAAACGCAGTATCATCAGAACACTACCTTATAAAATGTAGCAATACCTTACTATATGACCCATGTTAAACAAAAGTGTCAGGAAAAATACATAAAGAAAATCAGCTGCATCAACTGCTTTCTCACTATTTTACACTTCTATAAATAACTGTTTATATTCAAATTTGAAATTTAGTTAACTTTAAAACCAGTTTTAACCCGTTGGTTACTGTGGTAGGAAAATGATTGTACCAAGTTAAGAACATAACAGTTGTCTATCACTCGTTCCGTTTATTGATATGGTATTAATTTCTCACTGATATTAATGAAAGATGGAAGTATCTGGTATATTGGTAGAATGAACTTTACGATGCCTCGTTAGGGATCTATGCATACACAAAATGTATTGAGTGCGACAATATACTAATGCATGGCCTTAATGTTGTTTTTTTTTTTGCTCAATATGATATATAGTGCGCACAAGTTAATATTTTGTGTGCGTGATATGAAAATATTCTGGGCTTGAATTAATATTTTGTGTGCTAAATATTAACAAAGTGTGCACACAAATTCTGTTAAATCTAAAGGTGGCAGTGCTGTCAAATATCTCCAGTGCAGAGAGATGCATTAGTCATAAACGGTTTTATAAGGTTTCATTTTGACACGAGGTTAGATTACAGAAAAATTCTCTCACTTTTAGCAAAATCTCATCAATTATGTAAAGTTCTTTAATTGACACCTAAAACGATATTCCGGAAGCTCCATTTGTAGATTTCGTTGCATTATTTAACAAAGAAACAGTTAGATCCCAATTGTAAAAAAAATTCTCCGTCTTCGTCTTATAGAAAAATACATTAACGCTATTTTGTGCCTTTGTCATTTGATCTTTTTTGTGATAATTTTTCATATCAGGATACTCGCTTGGGATGGAAAAGTATTGTCAGAAACTAAGGAGGCACGTGGCGTTGCTTATGACATTGAAAGCATAAAAGTTACAGATCAATTTTGAGTTTCTTCATAACGAAAGATAATTTCTAAAACAATTGATCCAGTCTTATACAAGGGATATCAAATCTAGATGTCGTAACAGTAAACAGCTTAAAAATTAAAACCAATGCCTCAGGGAGTAGTTCAGCCAGTAGTTGTTATTAATGACCTCACCTTTTAAAGAATATGCTGGTCCTAAAAATTATAAGATGAAAATTCCCTTCTGTATTATCACCACGAGTAGCTAGAAGGGTGTCGGACTGGGCCAGTCATTTTTTGTTCACGCCAGACCATAGGCAATTAAGAAAAGATTGAATAGTTGACAGTTATGTGAAAATCCGTATATATAGAAAATGTCAGAAGTCTCTTCACGACAAATATCTTGATGTTTCTGCATTTCACTCCGCAATAAATCTGAGGACTTATACCTTGATTGTACTGGTTATCTAAGCATCATTTAGCTCTGGACCAACAACGGTATATAGCAGGCTCTTCTGCATGTTCTACATTGTCCGTTACATCAACCAAAATGTAGTCCATAGTAAGAAAGGGATAACAGAATTACTGGGACACTATTTCAGTATTTCGATGGTTAAATAGAGGTGGGGATTTTCCAGTTCGGCAGTTAAAGTTTAAGATAGTCCTGTTAGAATAAGATGCATTTGTGTAATATAACCAACTATGAAAGCTATTCACATACTAGCTAATATTAAATTATATGTTTTACAATTATTAATCAATATAATGAGAGATCAAAATATATGCAAATTATATGATAGTGATAACAATCTATGTTTTATTCAATGGGTATTGTTCATATGTATAAACAATACACTATTTATTACGTTTGATAATTGACAATCAAAACGACAGGCTGCTTCATAGCTACACAAATTGCATAATTTCATAATAAAACTATATGCACCAAAGCCCCAATAAATTAAGGTTTAATTACAC
Source organism: Mytilus galloprovincialis (assembly GCF_965363235.1). Classification (NCBI taxonomy): domain Eukaryota; kingdom Metazoa; phylum Mollusca; class Bivalvia; order Mytilida; family Mytilidae; genus Mytilus; species Mytilus galloprovincialis. The sequence goes on along the minus strand of NC_134851.1, from coordinate 64,244,104 downwards.
ATGAACTCGTGTTGTTGTTTTACTGGAGATGACGTTTGTGTGTGTATACGCGCACCATGGATACCATTGCAAATTGTGAATTTATTCAATTCATCGTTTGAGAATCTAACGTATCCTGGGTAATATTTTAAAAGTGTATACCAAAACGTCCTGATTGGTAAAAAAATATCATAAACAATGGAAATTTAACCAATGACGTGTCGTTATTTTCATTTTCATTTAACGGAGTTAATACTATTTATTTCTTCTAAATAAGGCAACAGTAGTATACCGCTGTTCAAAACTCATAAATCCATGGACAAAAAACAAAATCGGGATAACAAACTAAAACCGAGGGAAACGCATTAAATATAAGAGGAGAACAACGACATAACACTAAAATGTAACACACATAGACAAAATCCCACGAGAATAATATATATAACATCAAAACCAAATACATGAATTTGGGATAGACAAGTATCGTGACACGTCTTATCGCAATGTGAATTTACACTCAAAAATAAGAGAAAACAAACGACACAACGTTATAATGTAATACACACAGAAACGAACTATAATATAACAATGACCATATTCCTGACTTGGTACAGGGCATTTTTAAAGGAAAAAATGGTGGGTTGAACCTGGTTTTGTAGCATGCCAAACCTCGCATTTTTATGGCCATGTGAAATATAACATCAAAATGACAACACAGGACTACAATATAAATAAATTGGAGAACACAATTGACAAAGAATCACACGAACAACAGCCAAAATTCTACAGTACTATTTTTGGCACTGTTGTGGTAAAATCCTGATTTTTCTGTTACACGTTCCATCCCTTTTCATTTTGTATATTTTCTGCATTTTCTACTTACTTTTTTATCAGTCATCCACGTCCTACTATTTTTATCAGTTGTTTACAGTCACCGTGTCTCAAACGCACGATTAGATTATAACCATTCTTATATTTTGAACACATTAAGCCCCAACGCGTGTCATATTCTACAAAAAGTATCTACTATAATAATACCGTTATGTCAAAACGTTGACCTAATTACATATAGGGCACGCGTTGGGACAACTTACTCACGGTCTACTCGATTATCTAAGCATCTTGTGTTATACCTGATCATAACAAAGTACAAATCTTTTGGTATATATTGATATGTCTTATGTCGAATGATATGCAGCATTGGAATAAAAAAAGTTAGTTTATGCTTTACTGAATGTTAGATTGAACTATTACTCAAAACGAGAACATGAACTTAATAATCTTCAGGATGTGAATATGAGCGTATTGTAGTCGTTGGTGATTTTACTGACCATCATAACTATTGCCACGAGTTTATAATCCTGGTACTTTTGATAACTATTTACACCACTGGGTCGATACCACTGCTGGTGGACGTTTCGTCCCCGAGGGTATCACCAGCCCAGTAGTCAGCACTTCGGTGTTGACATGAATATCAATTATATGGTCATTTTTATAAATTTTCTGTTTAAAAAACATTGAATTTTTCGAAAAACTAAGGATTTTCTTACCCCAGGAGTAGATTACCTTAGCCGTATTTGGCACAACTTTTTGGAATTTTAGGTCCTCAATGCTCTTCAACTTTGTATTTATTTGGCTTTTTTAACTATTTTGATATGAGCGTCACTGATGAGTCTTATGTAGACGAAACGCGCGTCTGGCGTATAAAATTATAATCCTGGTACTTTTGATAACTATTTATGGTTATTTAATCTCATGTATAGAGCTGGTGATATAGAAAAAAATCCCGGTCCAATCTTAAATTCTACAAGTAGTTGTAGTAGCTGTCGAACACATTCCGACTCCTTGCTCACTGGTAGTCATTTCCTAACCTTTTCATGTTTAAATACACATATTTAAATAGCGACAGAGACATTTTGTTTTTTTATATTTTTTTTTCCAGTTTGAAGAGATAAATTCAAACTTCAACTTGAAAATTTGTTCCATAAAAGGACAAACCCTTTATATATGTACAGTGACAATGACAGACGGAAAAGGCATATTTTAAAATTCTGTCCAGGTACACCCATAAGGAAAAAATATTTGTTTTTAAACAAATTTATTAAAAAATATTTCCCATTCAAACAATCTCCAATCATTTCATTCGAAAATTATTCAACACACGTGTATTAAATTTCCCAATTAAAATGCCGTTATGGAATTGTTAACGGGCATGCATGATAACATCGACTTTTGCTGAATATTTTATACATCTTGTTGATATTGATATCAGTAAAGAAAAGAACTACTTTCATATTCCTACAATACTTTGGCTTAATAAGTAGAAGATGGCTTCTGGTCAAAAATTGTTTCTCTTAAGTATTGTTGCTCTGAAGACTTTAGGTAAGACTAACATCACTTAATTTTTTGTATTGCCTGAAGAATGAATTCTACATACATGTTTTCGAAATTCTGCGCTCCCGTTGTTTCTTTTATAATGAAGGAAAAATGTACAGAAGTTTTTTAGTTGAATTGAAAGGTTTTAGATGCCGGATTTAAAAACCCCCTACTTTGAAGCTATTGTTGTTTTTTTTGTCTTTTTTTTGCATTATTAAATTGAAAGGTTTTGTTGAGAACAGTATCAATTACGTTGTATATCAAAATATGTTTATATAAACATTGAATACGTTTTTACTGCTAGAGAGGTTTCATATGCGAGAACAACCTGTAAAATTTTAACTTTACTCTATAAGTTTGAACCATGTACCCCCAAGAGAGAAAACCCCGAAAACTCGTTATTTCATCTTTGTAGATTATCGACATAAAAGTCAAAGCTACAGTTGCTATTGATATCAAATCCGAAATCTGAATTTTCATCAAAAACAGAACAAAACAATTACAATTTACTGAGCTTACGTGATTATGTGATTACTTGGACACCCCCATAAGGGACCTCTGTAATATAAAAGACGTTTGTAGCGTAGTATTAAGTACATATGTCCCTCCGTTTGTTTGTTATGTCATTGTCAGTTTTTCTTCGACTTAATAATATTATAAATAACATCAATAGTTCAGGAACAATCAGACGAATTACATAAATACTGAGTTCTCAACAAAAGGGGCAGAGTTTCAAAATGTATGCAGTATTGATGATTCCGAACAAAACTCGAAACGATGACTTTTTAATACAGGAACGGATTCAGAAGGGGCGTGGCGGTGCTTGTACCCCCCCCCCCCCCCCCTCCCGCTAAAATTTTCAAAGCATGGGTTGCCCTCAGCTGAATAATGTATATTTCGATAATCTTACCTCAAAAAACTGTTCGCTTCACTCCACTTGCCTAAAAAATTAAGTTTACGCCCCCCCCCCCTAAACCTAAAATCCAAGATCCACCCCTGTTTAATGAACAATTCCGTAATTTACCTGAGTAAAGTCCCCTTTTTCAAACTGAATTATAAGTAGCAGGACATAGTAAATTAATTTTATAGTAACTGGAATAGACAGGTTCCCTGTCCTATATCTGTTTGGCTCGAGTGTAAATGTGGTCAATGAAATATTGATTCTTCCCCTGTTGTTTCCAAAGTTCGACTTAATGTTTTGTGTACTGCTTGTTTATTCGTCTTTTTTTATTCTAGTCATTTTGCTGTCTGTTTTTCTTCTTTTATTTTTTAATGCCCCTTTAATACAAGTGTCTTATCCCCTCTTTTTTGTCATATATTTTTTTGTCTTAATCTGAAAGAAATTGATTGGTTTATATATATTGTCTTACAGGACTGGTAATAAAAAATACATTTACACCCAATATTGGATACAAGAGTTTATTTGACATCGCGGATTTTTTGCAGTACCTTGTTAATATCAACAAAAATGGTCTCGATTTAAAAGGAATTTCGACGCTAACATTTAAGGTGAAGGCGTGTCATGATGCGTCAATTATTATGTCCAATTCAGACGATGGAAACTTCTCAAAGCCCATTTATGATTTTATAATTGGTGGCTGGGGAAATACAAAATCAGCTATTGAAAGACGGAATGACGATTCACTTACACCGGGTAGCCAGCAAAGGGTCACATTCAACACTTCTGACATTTGTCAATGTGATGAATACCGACAATTCTGGATCAGTACCACCAACGGTGTTCTAATGATGGGAAAAGGACTTATCGTTGGTATAAATTTTATAGCTGAGTGGACCGACCTAAATCCGTTTACAATACGAAGCATAGGAATATACACAAACTGGGGAATAATAGGAGAATGGAAGGTTCAAATAGGAGGTAATATTGAAATTAAGAATGTAAATGGGGAATGTGTCAAAGCGACAACAACCCGACCATAGAGCAAACAGCCGAAGACCACCAATGGGTCTCCAATATAGCGAGAACCCTTTTCTTTGTTTCTTTATCGCTTCAATACAAGCGTTATTGTTTATCAGATACATCATTTGTACATGTATCCAATCCCAAAAAACTTTAGAAAATAACTTGTAAATTGTGTTCTTTGAAGTCAATTGATTGTTTAGCATTGAACAACAAGGACAAGTTATGTTAAATTCGTCTTACAAAATATTATATAATTTCAAAAAATTAAACACATATAACAACAGTGTGTCTATAATTTGTTATAAATGTTTTACTCCTATTTGCCATTTTATCCTATAAATATTTGTGTTAGTTTGTTTAACACATCGTTGTCAAGTTAATGGAATGTTATGCGACTGTCATACAAGTGAGAAGTTTAGCTAGTTATGAAACATGGTTTAGTCTATCATTTTCTACGTGAGAAAATGACTGTTCTAAAAGTAATCAAAGGTATCAGGATTATAATTGTTTACGTCAGGCGCGCGTTACGTCTACATAAGACGCATCAGTGACGCTCAGATCAAAATAGTAATCAATTCAAACTAGTACAAAGTTGAAAAGCATTAACGACCCAAAATTCTAAAATTCCAAAATCGTGTGTTCTAAGTCAGGAATATAACTGTCGTTATCCATTCGTTGATTTGTTTGTACTTGTTATCTTGCCATTTGCTTAGGAACTTTGGAGTCCGATATTTTGGTGATTTGATTTTTTACGATAAGAAAACAACTGCTGCAGGGAAATCCATATTAATATCAGTATCATCATTATTGTTGTTGCTTACTTATATCTGTTTGTAATTATTATATGAAAGATGACTTTTAAGTTTCGATAAATAGTAAAACAAGTATTTGAATTCGTAATCGGGAAGACTTTAATGTTCGCGATCTCCGGTAACATTTCCATTATTATAGTGTATGTATGAAAGCACTTTAAACATGTCATGTGCACAAAGGTTTCAACTCCCTCAGGCAAAGTTGACTTTAGATGAATTTGGCTATCGATTTTAGGTATTTTTATCCTATAGCTCTACCACGGTTTCGGTACTTATACATCCTCGGATTTCAAATGTTTACTTGTAGATTTCCATACTCAATTGACCTGTGTTTATAAAGGCGTGGTCATATATTAGATATTTTAATATGTTTTGCAGTTGTGAATAACCTTTACGATGGTCGTTTCTCTCGATGTACAACAAACTATAAAGCAGTCCTGAACATTTTGATATCAAAGAAAAACACGTCATTGTTGGAATGTGCTGTCCTGTGTGATACGCTACTCACATGTATTGGCCTCAACTATCATAATCAAAGGTAGGTATTGTTCTTCTTCATCTATATCACGTGCAATACCAAAATTTGAAACAGTGGTAACGTACAATTTAGGTGTAATACCACCAAATCATGGCACGTCACATCCGGTTGTATACGAAAGTAGGTCTAAAAAAAATAGGTTATGTTCTTCTTCATTGTCATTCCTTCGAATCATCTGAACAGCTGAAAAAAGTATTGGTATTTTGTACTTTAGACATATATATCACGTGCAATACCAAAGTCTTAAAACGTGGTTAAATAAACCACACTTCTTTACTTGAAAGAGTGTTGAGGATATGACGCGAAAGACAAAAGCTGTATGTAATTAGGTACTTCAGAAATATATATTACGTGCAATACCAAAATTCTCTAGTTAATGAAACATTAAGCTTTTCAATGATCAAAATGAGTGTTTGTTAACCAGCTATATATCCAATGAAATATTTCCAATAAAGTGTGTTGTTAAAATTTTTGGATATTTTTTATGTTTTCTGTAAAAAGTCAAATAAACTCATCATAGATACCAAGATTAAAATTTATTTTATGCGCCAGGCACGCGTTTTGTGAATAAAAGACTCGTCACTGACGCTCGAATCTAAATAACGATAAAAGGGCCAAATAATATACGAAGCGCATTGAGGACCACAAATTCCTTAACGTTTTGCCAAATACAGGTAAGGTAATTTACTCTTGAGATAGAAAAGTCTTAGATTTAAAAAAAAGTCAACGTTTTGTAAAAAGTTAATTTGTAATCTTAACTTTAAAAATGATAATTCATGCCAAACACAGAAGTGCTAACTACTAGGTTGGTGATACCCTGGGGGAATAATGATTTGTCAAAAGTTTATGAAAATTAAACGAACCAAATTAATTTTAGTCAAGTGTTTGGTACCACCTTCAAGCTAAACTCTGTAAAAAGCTTATACTACCTCAAGATTATATTTTATTTATGATTTAATTTTTTGGCTTCAGCTGTGAACTGGTTTCACTAAGCCCTGGAGTTATAAGAAATATCCCAAAGAAACAGGAAAACGGTTAGGAATTTCATTCAAAATGTTACAGATACAATGGTGCATGTCTTTGGTGTTACTTCTGATGATGTTCCTCTCCATCTAAGACTTTTGGGTTACATCTGATGAATGAAGTCGACAAGGATTTTCTTCCGGATATAGAATGTTACTTTATTCGAGTGCATCTATTTGTCAGTCGACAAGGATTTTCTTCTGGATGATGATGTAACCTTATTCGAGTGCTTCTGTTTGTCACTCGACACAGATTTTCTGTAAAGGATATAAGCCGATAACAGTCCATTTTGTTCAATATTTCATAGAATGGACTGTTAGAGGCTTATATCTTACTTAAAACATTGTCAAAAATTGATAAAATGCAAGCAAATCAAAATTTTGTTAACATTTTTTTTAACTAGTGTGAAAATTGTTATGTGAATAAGATTTTCTGTTCATAAAAAGTTATCCTACATATTAGCCACTTTAAACAATAGCTTAACTCAAATCAATAGACAATAACAAGTACAGCTGAAGGTAAACATTGTTACATGTTTTGCTACATGAAGATTAAGACACTGGGTATGCGTATCACGATTTTGCGCAAAAACAACTCTAAATATTTTCAGTGAATACTTTTCCATGCATTTCGTTATTCAAAATTGTAAAAAACGCTGAAAGTATAATTTAAATGCAAACAGAGTGATGTTTATATTGTCTTGTCCTTAAATAGCGGCGTGATCTATCTAGCGTTTGAAGCATTACTTTATTTGTTGTTTTTTTTCATTTTAATTGAAGATCAATACGATGCTAGGAAGACTAATAGGAACACCACAGGTCAATTTTGATAACCGACTACAGACGAGGATAAATCTTATAATAGTGTTAAAATCAATTTGAAAGTATGTTTTTTCTCAAAAGATCATTTTGATGAGTGACAAAATTATTGTATTGGAAGGTGATTTTAATAAAAATGTTTTTTTGTAATTATCATTTGTGTTTTGGTTGTTGTTGTTTTTCACATTTTGAAATTAATTGGCGGAATTGATAGGGTTTTTTTTCAGTGATTCGACTATCATTTACCTGTAAGAATCAGTTATGCTTCCTTCAGCTGTCCACTATTTTTTAGAAAGTGGAGGACTTTTCTTGAAAATATTGGACAGTTGAAGGTAGCATAATTTTTTCTAACAAGTAAATGATAGTCCAATCACTGAAATAAAGAACTGGTTTAACAATAGAGTGGCGTCACAACAATGTTTTATTGTTGATGTTGAATGTAAATATATTCGAGTGAGACTGTCTGTCAGTCGATATGGATTGTATTATTAGTATGTGTAATATAATAATGTGACTCTTATTTTGATGTATATTTCTATGTTGTACATAAATATGTAATTTATTTTATGCAATCTTCCTTATTTTACAATAAGCAAATTGTAAAATGAAATATCAGTATCTTTTACATCTCTGTATATATATATTTATATTTATTGAGAGTCTATCTGAAAATGAGGGTACTTTTTTTCTAAAAACGAGGGTACTTTTTATATGGCCTTCCAAATACCGTTTCGATCCCTAATATCACTGAAGAGACATCTATTGTCGAAATCCGGATCTGGTGTACTAAAAAAATAATGACACCGTATGTTTGTGGCATAACATCGTGGCAACAAGTTAATTTTTTTTTTCTGTTTAGTATTAAATTTATATTAAGATCCATTTTGTTACATCTTGTGATCAATTTTATTTGCAATCGCCAATGGCAGTCAGCAGGGTTAAAGACCATCAGTTGTTCGACCTGTTAGTCAAATGCGTTTTGTTTAAATATACTTTTTTCACTTTTTCGGTCTTTTGGAAAATGTTGTTTGTGTTGTTTTCAGACCCTTCTACAACGAAATTTGTTTTACATGCACACGTATAAAAATTGCGGTTTTTATCCAACGCAATCATAGGTTTGAACGTAGTTTTCAATTTAGACTCGTTTATATTTATATTTATTGTATATGCTGCTAGACGCATCTTTAGGTACCTAGTTTGCAAGCCCTCCTCCCGTTGTGAAGGGGTAGTTTCTAGATAACTAAAAATACGTATGTCGAATATCACCATTTCAAAAGCAAAATTAAACCAATTTGTTGAATTAAACATCTTTAACTGGAGTTAAACTAAGTCTTATAAAAACCCTTTATATCCCGATTTTTTTCGTGTATGATTTTTGTTATATCAATTCTTTACCAATGATTAAATCTTTAAGAGAGAGATACCAGTCAGGAATTACCAACGACTGAAAAAAGTATTTTGATATTTTGAAAATCTTTATGGCTATGCTTCGTAAACATTTACCCTTTATGAACACAGGAGCCTAGAATTCGGTGGTTGTCGTATGTGTATGTGTAACATATTTGTTTTTCGTTCCTTTGTTTGTTCATAGGCCGTTAGTTTCTCGTTTGAATAGTTTTACATTGTCATTTCTTGGACTTTTATAGCTGACTATGCGGTATGGGCTTTGTTCATTATTCAAGGCAGTACGGTGACCTATAGTTGTCAATTTTTGTGTCATTCGGTCTCTTGTTGATAGTTGTCTCATTAGATTAAAATGAATATCTCATCTATGAAAATTATTCACATACTAGCTAATATTAAATAATTATTTTTAAATGATTCATCAAAAGATATAAATAGTTATCAAAGGTATCAGGATTATAATTTAGTACGTCAGACGCGCGTTTCGTCTTTATAGAGAATTCTCGATATCTGACTTTACTAACGTCATACATAAAGTATACGTAAGAAATCACAATTAAGACTATATTTGAGATTGAATTGTCTCCCTTTTTCCAAAAAAAAAAAAACCATATCAAAATGCATTCAGCTATCATTTCGCCATTATCTTCATATTTTTCTTAATCTAATTAGGATATTTGAATTAAGACAGCATTGTTGTACATAGGGAAAACGTTTATTTTCAGTTAGGGAATTATGAATACATTGGACAATTAAAACAATCTTGATACTGTACGTGTAAGTCTTTTTGTTTATAAGAAACAAACCGATCAAAAACCAGATACAGCCCAATGCCATTAATGGACTGTTTTATGCTTAGTTTATGGTCTGGTGTGGTCTTTTTGGAATGTTTTCGTCTTTCATTTTTTTTTCATACTTCGTCATCCCGGGCTTTAATATCTCAGATCGTTAATCTATGTCGGCCTAGCTTAGACTATTTCTTACGAGTTATTTAGTGTGAATTGTTGCAACTGTCTTTTTAAATTGATTTTTACCGACTGCTGTTGCATCACTTTCTAAACTTAGGAGAGCATTTTGAGTCGGTAAACATGTTTGTCCACCGCCATAATTTATGCTCGGTCATATGCTACTCAGTGCTTGACTTTGTTGCTGTTTATAATATTTGTGTTTGGTTCGCACATGTTTGCCTTCTCGTTTTAATTCCCTTCCTTTCCCTTTCCAAAATAGAGATTTTGTCAGTGCATAATTAATCAATCTTTAAGCATGCATGCACGTCTTCAACTTGAAAAAGCAGTTTCGATTTTTTAGTATTTATAGTGATTCTGGTAACTTAAAATTATTGACCATTAAACCTTAAGAAAAATAATCGTAATTATTGGAAGCAAAGGAATGTATAAAGAGCTGATATCCAGTTTAGGATTCAATAACTGGAGACACTGCTACATGTATACATCTGTTGTACTTTGTTTAAAATGCCAAGGATTAATTATTAAGTCAAATAAAATTGAGAATGGAAATGGGGAAGAGTGATAAAACAAATAAAACAAAATATAAATTCTGTTGTAAATTTAAAACTGGCTGTATAAAATAGAGAATGGAAATGGGGAATGTGTCAAAGAGACAACAACCCGACCAAATAAAAAAACAACAGCAGAGGGTCACCAACAGGTCTTCAATGTAGCGAGAAATTCCCGCACCCGAAGGCGTCCTTCAGCTGGCCCCTAAACAAATATATACTAGTCCAGTGATAATGAACGCCATACTAATTTCCAAATTGTACACAAGAAACTAAAATTAAAATAATACAAGACTAACAAAGGCCAGAGGCTCCTGACTTGGGACAGGCGCAAAAATGCGGCGGGGTTAAACATGTTTGTGAGATCTCAACCCTCCCCCTATACCTCTAACCAATGTAGAATAGTAAACGCATAACAATACGCACATTAAAATTCAGTTCAAGAGAAGTCCGAGTCTGATGTCAGAAGATGTAACCAAAGAAAATAAACAAAATGACAATAATACATAAATAACAACAGACTACTAGCAGTTAACTGACATGCCAGCTCCAGACTTCAATCAAACTGACTGAAAGATTATGATTTCATCATATGAACATCAGGCACAATCCTTCCCGTTAGGGGTTTAGTATCATACCATCATAACATATATGAGAAGAACATAACCCGTGTCATGCCAACAACTGGTTTTTGAATAAATGTGTTTAGTTCCGATGCAAAGATCCTAAAGCATATTATCATTAAACTATTATAATTGAAATATAAAATCTCAAAATACAAATATCATCTCACTTTGTTGACCGTCAATCCACGATTTTCAAACCAAAATAGGTTGTATCTCTAATTTAAAGTTGTGTCTGACGTATAGTTATCATAACTAGTATTTTGAAGGGTTTTTTTTCTCCGAAAAAAACCCTTCAGATATACCTTATAGTCAAGTCAGAATCAACATATGTGTGAAATTATAAAATCAGAAGATAAATGTTTATAGTTGATACAAAACTTCACGGCAACATATAAATGTGTCGTATATCTTGTATCAAGAAAGTTCTTGTTTGTTTATTGTCGTCAGTACATAATTTAGGCAATCTGAAATTGAGCCCTGGGTTTGGACTAAAGCTAAAAAATGAAAGCCATACGGTAACCAACAGTTGCTTAAAATCAACATTATTTCCCCTGATAGTTAGCTATCTGATTGTTGATACTGTTAGATATCGACGATTCATCTTTTGTGGTTGAACAAAGGATTTTTTTAAAAGTTTATTTTTTTTTTGGCTTCATATATATACTTCATTAAATTGTCTGTACGAAATAAAATGCCCGTCCGCACCAAATATTTAAACACATAAAAAGATGGTTCGTTCCTTCTATGATGTTAACATTAGAAAGAAAATAACGGAACATCTGAGTTGCTATCTCCTTGCCATATTCTACCAAACATCTCTTTAAACGAGTATCCACAGTAAGGTTGAACATATAAATAACGAAGTTATTTTTTGGGAAGAATTTCTTGCAAATACGTTTACGAAATATCGAATGAAACAAGTGTGGACACAGACTAGCGTGGACAGTATCCAGCATATAAGAGAATTACTCGGTCAAACTCATAAGACCCACACAAATTCGAACTTGATCTGGATTTTATCATGGACGATACCACCAGATAGATTACCAGAAAGACAGATAAACAGACAGATCAGACAACCAGGCAGACAGATATACAGACAGATAAGACCACCACACCGACAAGACCATCAGACAGACAGGCAAGACCCCCAAACAGTCACACAAACAAGACCACAAGACAGACACACAAAAAGACCACCAGACAGACACACAAACAAGACTACCAAACAGGCACAGACAGACAAGACAATCAGACAGACAGCAAGCCAGACAGACAGCCAGACCAGACCACCAGATAGACAGAAAAGACCACCAGACAGACAGAAAAGACCACAATACAGACAGACAGACAGACATACCAGATAAACAGACAGACAGACTTACAAGACAACTAGACTAGACCATCAAACAGACAGACAGACAAGAACACCAGACAGACAGACTTACAAGTCAACTAGACTAGACCATCAAACAGACAGACAGACAAGACCACTAGACAGATATACAGAGAAGACCACCAGACAGACAAGACAAACAAGACCACCAGACAGACAGACAAAAAAGACTACAAGACAGACAGACAAACAAATATTATAAAGTCTCCTACAGCTCCACATCACAGGTCAGGGACTTATATATCTAGTTAACACTAGACGATTAACGATCTATATCAATCAACAAAATGTTTCATAGCTAATAAGGCACAAGTCCCACACAAATCAATTTAGTTTAATTACCAATTAAACTTAACCTTACTTAAACTAAATCAGCCTATCTTTGCGTCTTGGCTTTAAAAGCCCTATATAAATATGTAACATTACGTTGCTATGAAATAAAGAGAAGAGCAAATATATTTGCGGGTTTCTACAATGTACATGAAATACTGTTGAGACCGAATATCTACAGATAAGCCTTTTTCAAATGATTTTTACAGTTCATTCTAATGTTGTACTATAAAACCACTGTTCCAGGTTAGGGGAGGGTTGGGACTCCTCCACATTACGTACATATGTGCCTGTCCCAAGTCTAGAGCCTGTAATTCAGTTGTTGTCGTTTGGTGCCGTGTTACATATTTGTTTCTCGTTCATTTTTTTTTTTGCACATTAATTAGGACGTTAGTTTTTTTCGTTTGAATTGTAAAACGTTTTACATTTGTCATTTAGGAGCCTTCTATAGCTTACTATACGGTATGGGCTTTGCTCACTGATGAAGGCTCTACTGTGACCATTTTTATTAATTTCTGTGTCATTTGGTCTCCTGTGAAGAGTTGTCTCGTTGGCAATCACACCTCATCTTTTTTTTTTTATTATTATTTTAAACGAGAAACATTTATCAAACATACCAACAAACGACAAGCACTGTTCCTGACTTAAATTCCTGACTTAGAACAGGTGCATATAATATATGCTGCGGGTTTGAACGTTTTAACAGGCGCCAACCTTCACCCTAAAACTGATACAGCAGTATAACATTACAATTGAAAAGACGCACTATAAAATTTTAATTGAAAATGGCTTTACTCTTAGACTATAAAAAAATGAATGTAATATGAAATCGTGTACCAGTGTTTGACTGAAATTTCTGCAAATTTACTTTTCATATGTTGTAATGGCTCTTGCTCTTTCTGCATAAAAGAGAATAAACTTTCAGAAAGCAAAAAAAAATAATAATTTTGCAACCATCAGCTACATTTTCTTTTATCTGTTTTGACTCCTTATAATTATAAAATCTTGATTTATTTCCTTGCAAAACTTCTAAGCTTGTTCGATTTCATGTAGTATGTGCTGCAACGCATTTAAAAAGATTGGAATTGATCACAGGGGACTCTTCAAAGATCCTTTAGTAATCTAAATAAATGTTCATCGGTTGACAAATGACATTGCACATTAACGGAACAACTGTAAAAATACAAATTTCGTCTTCACCGAAAACATAAATAATCAATTTGGAAAAAAATGTATAACATATGTCAACTTAAATTAAAAGATACTGATAAATTTCATTTTATCTATTAAAATCGTATTTTTTTAGCTTACTGTGAAAAAAAATATATATCTGTAAAAACAATCACCGACTTACTATCTTACGTATGCAGTCAGTGATTAATTTTGTAATACATAAGTTTTTACCTTTTTAACGGTCTAAAAATGATTTTGGGAAAAGAAAGACAATCCAAATTAATAATTTTCACTTTCATAGGTACAATGTATGTTACAATGACGCTTGAAAGGTATAAATAACATGAAGTTGACGCTTCATACGTACAAATACCATTGTTAAGATATATTTAATGTATACAGTAGATACTTATGTCGCTTGTGTTGTTTTCTCTAATAAGACTCATCAGTGACTTTCAGATAAAAAATGATAAAAGCCAAACAAGTACGAAGTTCAAGAACATTGAGGACCCAAAATTCCCAAAAGTTGTGCAAAATACGGCTAAGGTCATCTATTCCTGGGATAAGAAAATTCTAATTTTTCGAAAAGGAAATTTATAAAAAATGACCATATAATTGATATGCATGTCAACACCGAAGTGCTGACTACTAGGCTAGTGATACTCTCAGGGACAAAACGTCCACCAGCAGTGGCATCGACAGATCTGCCATATCAAAGGTTCGAATGTCAATTCTTTATGACAGTTTTCTACTTTGATCTAGTAAGCATGTCCCTAGACTTGTGTGTTTACTATACATAACCATTGGTCCAACAATAAAGACTTGCCCATATTCTTCGACAAACTGCAATCAATTCTTACATTTCATATACCTTATTTTACGTATATATGGATTATATTTAATCAATAAATTTGTAGGAATATATTCTTTTTCTTAAACTTTCTATGCTGCAATATTTCAGTAGGATTAATAAATAACGCATCTGTTATACATGTTTCCCCTATTTTGACTGACGTTATTCAATCTCAAGTTTGAAAAATTCCTTTTATACATTTGTCTTATTTTTATATATAATGAACCAATTTGAACTCTGATAAAGACATATGATATCTTTGACCTGTGTGTATATTTTTAAATGACTCTTCAATAGAAATAATGAGAGATCATAACAGAGGTAATACATAGTGATTACAATCTATATTTTATCCGATCGGAATTGTTAATATGTAAAAACAATACAATATATATTACTTATGTTAATTGACAATCACAATTGTAGACTACTTCACGGTTAGACAAATTACATAATATCATACAAAAAAACTACATGCATCAAAGCACCAATAAATTCAGTTTTAGTTAGACATGCATTCATGTTGTAATTTAACTGAAAATGCCTTCGTGTGTATATACACGCGTCATGTATACCAGTCTTCAAATTGTGTCTATAAAGGTTATTCCTTGCTTTAAAGGTCCTAAATAGGCCAGCAGCAGCTATGCTTCACTTAAATATGCAACACTCTCAAACGTGTCTTTCCCCTCAAACGTGTCCGATTCCCCAAAACATGTCTATTTCGCCCAAACGTGTCCGATTTTACATCCACAAATGTGTCCGATTTCATATCCCTAAACGTGTCCGATCATTCGTATAAGCCAAAAAGTCTCTACTATAACAATCTTACTGCAACAGAGATATGTATGTCTTTCCCTGGTTTACTGCAGGAAAGACGTGAATATATGTTCTTTGAGAGAAAAAAGGGTGTTATCCCTTTCTTAATCTTCTAATTAATACCTTTTCCTTCATTTATTGAATACATTTGATATATTTTATTTATTATGTGGTTGTATTTTTGTTGTTGTTTATTTTATCAATCTTTTTTTCTTAAAACGTCATCATTACTTCTAGGTTGTGACAAACATGAAGTAATTGTAACAACGAAATTTTAAACTATTAGAACATGTACTATGTTGACAACTACTATCAGTCCTAAACACTCACACTAGTTTGAGCAGTTGTTTTTTTCGTACAATAGTGATCGTTATAATTTATATGGAACCACGTTTATAAATCTCCACGACAGGAAACTGTTCAAAGCATTGTCACATTTATAGCAGTCTGCTTCTCTGTCTAAGAACATCTTTGCTATTCCTTTATGATAATGATCACAAAGCTTCAAATCAGATGACTGTCCTTTTCTGTCATACTTATTAAAGTCTGATAATCTGTCTTATGATGGCTTTGTTTATGTGAACGACTATATATACGAGCATTTATTAGAGGCCACACTCATAAAAAAATTACTTGAATTTACTTAAAACAAGTATTGATTTTACGCAAATCATGTAAAAAAACAAGAAAAAATGTTTGTGAAAAAATAAGTAATTGCTAGTAATGGCAAGTAATTGTAAGTAATAACCTAGTAGAAATTTAATGTAAGTAGTTTTTCAATGTATCTTAAGTAGTTCTTTTAATAAATACTGAGTTATTGTTTCTAAATATTAAATAATTTTTTTAATACATACATTGTATTAGTATTTCTTTTTATCAAAGTAAGTAATTCTTTTAATACCATTAAGTATTTTTTTTAATGATAGTAAGTATTTTTTTAATAAACATTAGTATTTCCATTAATAATAGTAAGTTATTCTTTGAGTATTTCTTTTAATACTGTTAGTAATTCGTGTACCACTTGGAAGCCGTTATTTTACTTATGACAAGTAATTTCCGGAAATACAAATACTTGCAACAGTAATTTATTTGTAGGTTTTAATTACATGTAGTTATCAGGATTATAATTTAGTACGCCAGACGCGCGTTTTGTCTACATAAGACTCTTCAGTGACGCTCATATCAAAATATTTATAAAGCCAAACAAGTACAAAATTGAAGAGCATTGAGGATCCAAAATTCCAAAACGTTGTGCCAAATACGACTAAGGTAATCTATGCCTGCATGGGATAAGAAAATTCTTATGTTCTCGAAAAATTCAAAGTGTTGTAAACAGGAAATTTATAAAGTGACCACATTATTGATATCATGTTAAATTATTCTTTTACATATATATTGTAGATAAATATATATAATACATTTACAAATTAAAATAAAAATTCTACACTGTTTTCTTATAAATGCATATAATAACATGAATAACATGGGCTACCTCCCCAGCAACTTTTTGTGCTACATTTTCGTTTAATTGAATTAGTACACAAAGAGTAGTCAGAAACATGAATACCCACAAAGTGTCCTTTTTGAAAGGTTCTCATTTCCTTTCCTATTTGTCAATTGTGCAAGTATTTCAACAAAATCAGTATAAGTTTCGTTCAAATTCAAATCTGAATGAGTTCCAGCCAATTTTAAAAAAATAGCTTACCAAAGTCAAATGGAACCTTTATTCTGATTGGCTGAATACTTTGTCAGTCTCAAATTACATACGACCCATTAAATACAGGAAATATGATACACTTTTGTACATTTATAATAAATAGTTTATTATCAATTTTGGTCATGTAACTAAGTTAACATTATAAAAATTGTATAAAAAAATTAATAATGATAATTTGAAAGATATTTTGATATGAAAATAATTTAAGTAAGACTAGTATTTCTGATACTAAGTAATTCAAATTAATCTTTTTAAGCATTTTAAAGTATAATCTAAAAACATAATACTATTTCAATTTGGAATTATTTGTAATTATAAACTTTTGCGCTTGAAATTTTAAATGAACTTAATGTTTATTCTGCATTATATTTTTTAAGCATTGCCTAACACTTTCCATACAATGTACATGTATTTTGTATAGATTGTCCTGTGCTTAGCACAGTACAGGCTATTGAAAATGTGTTATCTTCTTTGTAATAGAAAGTGTTGTGTGCCACACAGAACAGAACATTAAAACACAGAATAAACATGGAACTTATATAAAATTGCAAGCACAAGAAATTATGCAAATTCCATAATAAAATAATTCCAAGTTGAAATAATAGCCTGTCTAAAGAAAATTGGTATAATAGTTATCCAAATTTATGCAATTTGTTCAGACTATGAAACCTACATATGTTGAAATTATTTAAATATGGAGTCAAATTTGATAAGTAGCATTTTTATTATATATGATAAGTCTTATATGCAAGCAAACAATATTATGTAAGCCTACTTTAAGTAATAACAAGTTTTATATCCCATTTATCAGAAGTAATTCCAGTAACTTTCATACTGCACATGCATGTTAGTGTAAATGAAAAAGTAAATATTTGTCGTTAATTAATATCTAACTTAATCTAAGTTATTTCTTTATACTAAAACGGTAAGTTATTACTTACATAAGGACTAAGTAATTCATTAACTCAAATGAGTAAAATCATTATTAGTATTTGTTTTAATTTGAGTATTTTTGATAGACACACATTTTCAGTAAAACAATTACTTGTTTCAAGTTACTATTTTCATATCTAGTAAAAGATAAGCAATTGCTAGTTATAGTAAGTAACTGGTCAATAGTTCCTAGTAATGAGTAATAAAAAAGAGTACTTAAGTGCACACACAGTTCATTGCAGTCTTTGCCACTTATAAACTATATATTGACTAGTTCTGTACGCCAATGTTGACAAGCCATCAATAAAGGAGCCACATGCCAAACAGACATCTGTTATGTCTAATAGTTTCTTTATAAATTATATATGTCCTTTCTCACGGGGCTTGCATAGAGAAAACGTATCATCTATATCTAATAAAAGTCAGTTCCTCTTTCAAACAACATCTTTAATATTTCTGTATGACCATGTTCACAAGCCAAAGTTAAAAGTGACCGTCTCCAGTTGCTCCATTTAGTACAGCCTAACTGTCTGTCTAACAACATCTTTAATGTTTCTGTATGACCATGTTCACAGGCCAACATTAAAGCTGACCGATCCGAGCTGTCACTTTTAATGCAGGTTGCTCGTTTGTCAAACAACATATTAGCTATTTCTGTATGACCAAGTTGACAAGCAATTAATACTGGTGACATTCCATCTTCATCGCATTTATTAAAATCTGCTCCCCTGTCCAACAAAATATTTACTATTTCAGTATGACCATATTCACATGCAATCGTTACTAGTGACTTACCATACCAGTCACATTTATTATAGTCTGCTCCTTTGTTTAACAACATCTTGAATATTTCTACATTGCCATTTTTACAAGCCAAAATCAAAGGTGACTCTCTCCAGCTGTCACATTTATTACAGTCTACACCTTTTTCTATCAACATCTTTACTATTTGTGTATGACCATGCCCACAAGCCAACATTAAAAGTGTCCTGCCCGAGCTGTCACTTTTAGAAGAGATTGCACCTCTCTCAAACAACAAATAAGCTATTTCTGTATGACCTAGTTTACAAGCATTCAATACAGGTGACATGCCTTCGTTATCACATGTATAACAATCTGCTCCTCTGTCCACTAACATCTTTACTATTTCAGTATGACCATGTTCACAAGCAATATTTACAAGTGATTTGCCAATCATATCATATATATTGTAGTCTGCTCCTTTGTTCAATAACACATTTAATACGTCTTTATGGCCATTCTTGCAAGCCTTCGTAACAGATGATTCACCAAAAAGGTCACATTGGTTAAATTTTGATCGTCTTTCTAATAACACCTTAACTATTTCTATATGACCTAATTCACAAGCCTCCATTAAAGGCGACTGACCGAGGCTGTCACATTTATTACAGTCTGCTCCTGTGTCCAATAGCATCTTTACTATTTCTGTGTTACCATTGTTACAAGCCACCGTTAAAGTTGGCTGTCCCGATGCGTCATACTTGTTAACGTCTATTTTTCGGTTCAACAACATCTTTACTAATACTGTATCACCTTTTCTACAAGCCAATGTCAAAGGTGAATTTCCCCATCTGTCACATTTATTACAGTCTGCTCTTCTTTCTAACAACATCTTTACTATTTCTGTATAGCCACGTAAACAAGCTTTTATTAAAGGTGAATTTCCCCATCTGTCACATTTATTACAGTCTGCTCTTCTTTCTAACAACATCTTTACTATTTCTGTATGACCATGATTACATGCAATCCAGATGGGTGAACACTCATGGGATGAATACCTATTGACATCTACACCATGATTACAGCACCAATCAATCAACGATATATCTCCTATATAACAACAATGTAATAAAGCAGTATCATAGGTGTCATCGTAATCATTTTTAATTTGTTTATATTTCTCACAGGTATTTGCCAGTTTTCGTTGGTGAGATATATTCAGTGTTTTCAAAACGGACAGAAATTTCTGTCGGAACTGAGGTATATTCATATTGATGTTATTGAATACACCCCGAACTTTACCTGTTGACCATTCATCAATTATTCTTTGTATGTAAATCTGATGATACTTTATTGGTATAATTGTAATAAATTTGTCCATGTTATCTTCTCCTTCTAATAAAAATCGTTGATTAATCAAACCATTGTCTGCATTCTTTATCAAGCAATTGAGTATTTTCTGTCCAATGCAATAAGCTAGAAAGTCAAATATTTTATCATGTATAGTTTTGTAAACATTGTGTTCTTTTTTTATGAATGTATGTGTGAGTAATTCAAGCTCATTCTGTAAAACAAGTTTAGACGTTCCTCTATCTAATTTACATGCCTCGCATGTGTTCTCAATGATAGTCCTGGTTATATCATCCGTTTCTTCAGTCAAAATTTTTTCATCCAACTTGTTGTTAAACATGACACATAAAGCCAAAGCACAGTATTTAGTATAATACCCTTTCTTAAGAAGTTTTTCAATCTCTGATTCATAAACTAAAAATGGTTTCCAAAAGAAATCTGTTACATTAAGTTCAGGATTTTTATGGCACAATTTACATAAAAGTGGAAAACAGTCATATATATCATAAATGTCACCAATGTCAGATGCATTTGCTTTAAGATACAACTTAGCCATGGATTGTCTTTCAGTTTTTGACAAACAAATGTTCTCTGATAACATGTTACATACACATGACTTGAAAACTGATAAAGAATCAAATTTTTCATCTTGGTACACTTGTAACCTACACGCAGCAAGTATTTTTGTTTGATTTTTTTTAATAATCTGTTTTATATCCCCCATGATTGGCTCCCAACTTTTAATGTCACTCTGGTCAACTGAAAAGTTTCCACATAAGTCATCAACAACAAACAATGTTTTCTTATTTGGATTGTTAAACCTCAAAATGTCACTTGGCTCTGTCACAAGAATAACATCGTAGTCTTCTTCTATCGTTTGTAAAGCTATATGTCGGAGAATTGACGTCTTTCCTACACCAGAACTAGCAGTTATAGTAACACAGTTGTTTTCCAGGATGCATTTAAGTACATACTGAGCAGCTCGTGTGTTTATAAACATGCGATCATCATGTTCCTTCCAGGTTAGAAGTGTATCGTTGATTCTAACTGCAACAAAAATTGAATGTTAAATCGTATCTGACATACCTATCGCAAGTAGTTAGGTGAATCAATAAAATATCACAACGTTTACCTTTCTCGTTCCCTCTTTGTTGACATTGTAAATTTATTGTTTTCTTGTTGTGATGAGTTTTTAGGAACTGAGTACGATTAAACAAGGTGACTGTTTGTAATTATGAATCGGTTCCTAACCCAACAAATCATTCCTAAAATTAATGTACACTGTTACAATAACTATGCATTATTGTAGATAAAACGAGACTTAAAACGAAACAAACGTCAATAAACAATTAATATTTTTTCAAACGTTTAATTTACACTTTTTTTCGAAAAAAAATTGCCTTAATTAATAATTTACTGCATTTTTTAATAATTCTATTGATAAAAATGTATGTATACCATGCAAAATGGAAATATCTTCAAAAGAGGGTTGAACGATATCGGAGGAACAGTCAACCCTATTCAACTCTGCATTAAACTAGAATTGTTTAAAATAAAATAAAAATCGTCGAAATAATTTCTTTCCTTTTTTATCAAACAATCGATCCTAAGGTATACAATAAAATTGTATTCCCCCAGTACATTTTCAATAGTACAAGCTTCATTATATAAAGCAATAGATATTGTTTTACAAGGATTTCTTTAGTAAATATAGAAATCCTCGGATTGCAATATTTCATATATTGACGTATATTGACGACAAAGAAACGAAAACAATGTTTTCAAAGCTTGTAAAACGTGACTTGAGTAACGTTGACAATGAAAGGATCGACATCGGCAATGACAAGACCAACTAAAAGTGTTTATTCTTTTTTTTATTTCTCAAAGAATTTATCTCAAGTTGTAAACATCATAATCCGGGTAATTAAGTACTTCTATTCTCTTTGAATAAATTGTGAGACATGAAAGTGAGGAAATTTAAGTTTAGACTTGCTACTGTTTTTGTCTTATAAACCAAAAAGGTGTCAATATTTCTTATTATTATACAACCTTATTAACACTTCTGTTCTTTCTGTCCCAAATGATGAGTTGATCTACACAACTTGAGACCTCTAAGGACTATTATTACTTATATTAATGGCGATAACTATATACAGTGACAATTTTTCTTTGTTTTTTAATAATGTCATTGCACTTGCCTGGTGATTAAGTACTTGTAACACCTCAGGATGGAATATTAGACAGGAAGGTGAAGGAATAAACTCATCACATATACCAGGTTTAAAGTTGCTATCTGCGATAGACCCCCGTCTACTAAAGACCCATAAATGACGCTCGAATCAAAACAAAATTATAAAGGCAAAATAAAGTACCTAGATAAAGAGCATTGAGGACCAAACATTTCTAAAACTTTTACCAAATACAGCTTAGAGTATTTATTTCTTCGGTAGAAAAGCATTAATATTTAAAAAAAATCAGATGTGTAAACAGTTGATATATATATATATATATATATATATATATATATATATATATATATAACCATATGAATGATAACTCATGTCAACACAGAATTGCTGACTACCAGGCTGGTGTTACTCTCGTGGAATAAACTCAACATACTCCACCAGCAGTTGTTGTAAATAAACTTCTTATAAATACTACGATTGAAATTTTGTATTTGCGCAAAATTTAAGTTTAGAACTAATATATACGTTGTTGCATTATACAGAATGCAAAATATTTGCTATGTTGTTATTTTATTATACATTGTCAACAAATCAGTTCTTTTTGTTTCTAAGGATGGATAACTTTACACAAGTTGAGAGCTTCATAAGACTCCAGTTATTGATATTTATGTAACAATAAAAGAGCGACATGAGTCTTTTTGTAATATTATCATTCCTTTGTTTGAATGAAAAACGAGTACTTTTAATATGACTGTTAAACTAAGTGTGAACTTGTATTTCTATACGACGTTTATCGGTATTTAGTACATCCAACATTCATGTATTAATTTTTGATTCTTAAAGTATATTTTCGGTAGGATAATCTGATATGTCTTGTCGTGAGTAATCCAAATAATTAAACAATTGTCAGGAAAAATGAGTATTTGGAAAATATTGTACAAAGTTCGAGGTTGCATGTTAGTTATGTAAGTGCGTCATTGTTTTTGATATCCTGTGGTGGATCCGATGATAGAATATTTTCTTTGTTTTGTTTTGTGGTTGCATGTTGGTTCGACTATTATATTATTCATATCTGTGATGAATGTTCATGCGTGTGTTTGTGCTGTGGTTCTGTCACGTAGTGTTGTCATTCAAGCATTTAATTTTAACATTATCATAAAAGAGGGCCGATAGATACGAAAGGGACAGTCAAACTCAAAAATAATAAAAACAGACAACACCATGGCTAAAAATGAAAAAGAAAAACATACAAATAATAGTATTCATGACGTGGGAGGTTTGGCTAGCCATTAATAGAGGTTCCACCCACCAGGGCAGTTTCTATACCGTCAGGAATATGGCAGTCAATTTTGTTATCAAATAGATCGTTTCTGTGAATGTTGGCGTGGGTTTTGGTTTCTCTCCTTTGTCATTATCTTATAGATGCAGTGTTTCTCTCGGGTTTTGTTTGTAGCCGGTAATTTGTTTTCTTTTTATCGATTTATAACTTTTGAACACATGTATACTAATGTTGCATTTGTTTGATACATCAGGAGTTATTATTACGAATGAACTTAAAGAAAATTGAGTGTATTGCAAAATTTGTTGTTATTAAAAAGAAAGTGCCAATGTTTTACATTTTGTTAGCACATACAGACACTGCATTAAAATTCTGTTCTTTTTTGTCATTTAATTTAGTGGTTTTGACGAAGTCTGTTTGCAAGCCTATAAAAAACTTGTATTTCATTGAAATTTTAAATTAGTGGATCACCTTTGCCAATAAAATCAACGAAAATTGATTTCCTACGAATAATAATGATTAAATATTTTTGTGATGACATGAAAAGTGATTTGATCTCTGGTGCATCAATGTTCTTTCAAAAAAATCTTAAAATATTTTTTTTTTATTAAATCTGACAAAAATTCTTTCTCCCAAAACAATTTTCGATTAAGGTAGTTGTAAGAAGGACTGCATTTCGCTCTTTGGTCGGTTTGTTCTTTTTGACCAATTCCAAATTTCCATTCTCATTTGCATTATTATTCACAAAGTCACCATATCTGCATTACCACAATTTATTGTGAAGCTTAAATTCTCAGCAAGTCAAATATGGAAATAATATTGGAATAGCAGTAAAATAATAGAATTTATTCTAACGTATACAATCATAAATTACAATTACAAAAGAAGCCAATTATGTCAATTTGAATCAACCAATCTTTACCATTTAATGATAAATAATCGATTCTACAGAGTTCTTCCCCGTGGGTATCACTAGCCAAGTAATCAGCACTTTGGTGATGACATGAAATAAGGACTAACAGTACTGTACTTGAAGAGTTGCCACATTCGATTGTCGAATTGACGGTCGCAAATGCAGTTGTATTGTCGACGCGTAGCGGAGACAGTTAAACGGATATTGGAGACCGTCAAATCAAAATTGACGGTGGCAACTCTTCAACTGAAGTTTTGTTATTCCGATTATAATGCATTACAAAAAGAAATGATACGTTAAAGCTTGAAAAAATGTATAATTTTGACATACAAACAATTCCGCAAAACTTCATGTATTGAATGAATTATGCGCAAAGACGTCATGGCTAAACTTGACGTCATACAAATCAAAATTTACAAACTTGAGTTTATTCGTCACCTCTACGATTAAATTCGTATAAAATAACATTAAGACGAATTCGAGTAGGTGTTTTTTTTTTATTTTAGATTATATTGTAGTTATCGAACATATGTTGATCCGTCAATTCAAAACGGCGGGTCCCTCCTTAGGTACGCCTGGTAACCTGTGTATTTGACGGTAACTTTTAGCCAGTGAAAAAAAATTTACACAAAAATTGCATTAGAATATCAATTATATGGTAATTTTTATAAATTTACTGTCCGCAAAAGAATTGATTATTAGAAATGCTAAGGCTTTTCTTATCCCGGGAATAGATTACCAAAGCCGTATTTTGCACATTTTTTTGGAATTTCGGCTTCTCAATGATCTTAAACTTTATATTTGCTTTGCTTTTAAACTGTTTTGAGCTGAGCGTCACTGATGAGTCATGAATGTGCGCTTGCGTTTAAAATTTTAAGCCTGGTACTTTTCCGAACTATTTACTTGTTAATAGTGGGATATATTATGGACATAATTGTGCAAATCGTGATACAAGCATGACATTTGGTATAAAGTTTGACTAAATGATACTTAAAAAAAATCCGCTGCTGGCCAGAAAAAAAACCCCATTTTTTCAAGATGGCCACCACACATTTCGGAAATGGCGTCATTACAAATTGACAATAATTCGTTAATCCTTTAAAAGGTGTGTTATATGTAAAATCCAATGTTAGATTTTATAAAAAGTAAATGACAGTTCCTAAATTACGACAAGACAATACTTTAATGAAATTAAAGGTGACTTCCGGTTTCAAAATGCCGGCAAAAAAGTAAAAAAATTCAATTTTTATACTTTCAAGCAACTTCACAAGAGATGTAAATCCTTGAAAGATGTGTTATAGGTATAATCCAATGTAAGTTATGATAAAACGTTAAAAAAAATCATAAGTACGACAAAACAACACGTAAATGAAGAAAAATAGTGACTTCCGGTTCCAAAATGGCGGCAAATACGTAGAAAATATTTTTATAATTTCCATCAACTTAACAAGTGTTAACACTCTTTGTTTAGTTTCAATGCCTAGTTTGGTTAGAAAGACAAGTTGCTTATTTTATAATTATCTGATAGTTGCCTATACAACAACCCGTACAAGGAAGGACAGAACGGTAGCATCTACAGTTACCAAAACAGCTGGATTTTCGCCTCCGCATTTCAAAATTGTCTGACACGAGGATGCAACGGCAGTCAAAGAAGTCCATTCTGGTTTTCAACTGTCATTAATTCATTCTTTCATCCACCCCAGTGTTCATGACTTGGAAGACGTACCTGTCGAATACATGAATTAGGCTGAGCCCAAACAACTCCTCCTTGATATACTTCTCTTTTGATGTCCTCTGGAAAGGAACCTCTTGTAGGCGGAATTGCATCACAATGTCGCTGCTTCCTGGCAAACAATTCACATCGTGCCTCGCTTAATACTTAAGCCTTAAAAAACGTCCTTTACATCTGGAAAACCTTCGATTGATAGCCAAGCTGACCTTTTGCCTTTCTTATGACAATTCGACAAAGTGCCACATCCACTAAATGTATGGACGAAAGGAAGAGCAGCTACACAAGGACCAAACGTATTTGATATGTCCAGTGCAGGAAGCCATCAAAAGTCGTTATTCCTTCCATAACCTATCCACAAGTTGTTCAAACTAATTTTGCGATTGCTGCAATTCTTGATACTATTACATCTGTGTCAGTACTACCTAAAATTACATTTTACAACACTTTTCATAATCATGCCAAACATGGACAAACAATCGTGTATCTGTTTCTTCATGATTACAAGGGGATAGATAGAAAGTATCTTTATTGAAATTGCAAAGAATATTTTCACCATGAGTAACATACACATTTTTATTAGTCTCTTAAGAAGCAATTTTGTCAGCAAGACACTTGAACAATTTCGTTTTGTTGTCATCTTCACAGAGAAAACTACTCCATACACTTGGTGTTCTACCAGAACTAACACCTTTCCATCTGACACAAGAACCTTGTCTTTGTCTTGTCACAGCTTTAAATTATTCATTTAGTAAACATCATATACAATGTCTACTTTTAAATACTTATCGATGCAAGATTTTATGTAAGGCAGTATAACATCATTAGCATTATCATCAAATATTTTTGCCCAACTTTGTGACCTGGAATTAACCATTGCTGCCCCACCAACGATAAATGCGTCCGAATTTGGATCAGCAAATCGCAGAATGTTTCAAGTAAACCCATTTGCAGCGATTTAAGACCACTATTTCAAGTGACATCCTGAGATAAATACGGAGGAGCAGTTTGGTTTTAAGGAATAAAGAAATATTCCAAGTACAACTGTCTACTGTGACAAGAAATGAAAAGTCTAGAAAAGATATCGCAATCACTTTTAAGGTTCTCTAGCCTTGTTTTTTGACAAAGACGTGTCCAGTTTCATTTTGCGGCCAAAATAGGAAGTTGTTCTTTTTTATTTGGTTATAGAAAGCAGGTTCTCCTTCGTTTTGCATTTTCTTCAAAAGACCTTCGTATTGTTTGGACCAATATTTTGGAGTTTATTTACATATCTTACCTGTTTCCGAATCAACAACTTTCTAAATGGAGAATTTTTTTTACAAATCTGACGACTCTTCTAGAAATGAATTTCCAAACTCGTTCATCACTTTGGAAAGCCTTTAAAGCTGTTTAAAGAAATCTTTTTGTGTTTTAGTAGAGTCTTCATTATGTCGTTCGTCTGTTTTAGAATGACCCAAACCACTAGATCTTTCAAATTAATCTTCTAGTATACTGACTCCTAGTCCAGATACCATCCATTTTTCTTAAAGGGATCTTCGGTTAATCATATGGCACCAACATCGCCCTTCACAATGGCATTATTCTGTTTTTGTGCCTGATCAATTGTGTTACAAGAAAGAAATTTGCTCGTCTTACGTACAGTGAAATTATCATTCCATTGCCACCTGTGGGTGATGTTCGGGAAGGAAAGTCATATCTCGGAGATGAGTCGGTAACGATCGAGCATAGTTTACACGATCAAGACCTAAAACAGTACGCTATCATGCTTTATATGGACTGTTTGAAAAGTACGAAATCTCACTCATGAAATGAGCATAATATCAAAATCAGAAGAAGTTCTTGATTTATAATTGAACGCCAGGAATTAAACTGTGGTCGAGATGACTCTATTTCCTTACACCAGTAATTAACAATTGTTAAGCAAAATACATGTAGGTGTCCGATGCGCCTGTTTAGTCCTATGTTCATTTGAACATACATAAAAGGAATCTGCCGTTCTTAGTGTTGCAATATTGGCTTCAGTGAGACAACATGTCTATCCCCTATCACGCAATATATCACCCAGATGCAATCCACCAAACATGACGATGCAATTATATTTTCCTTACAAATCAGGCCATTCCCACTGAATTTGCTAAGGCATTTCCAAAAGTGGCTGATTTGCAGTTACAATTGATTTTTCTCCGGGATTAACCACGTTTTCGCCTTAACCATCGAATACCTGAGAATTGCCTGGTAGTGCATACAAATCGCTCTTGATGTCTATAAATAGTTTGCACATGCGCAAAAGTGTTAAACACATGTGTATCATAACTTTGAACAATGATATTTAACCAATTTATAATATCATTAGAAATCCAAAAACACTAAATATATAGTAAATAGTTCAAATGTTTTTGAAATAATTTTGTTACATTTTCGCACATGCGCAAATACTGGATATGTCAAATATTCATTCTAAATAAATATGTGATGTAAGGAAGGTAGCCACCAAACCTGGTAATTGGTTTTTGCTAAAAGAAGTTCAAAGAAAAGTTTTCCAGAAAAATCAGTATTTTCAA
Source organism: Mytilus galloprovincialis (assembly GCF_965363235.1). NCBI lineage: Eukaryota > Metazoa > Mollusca > Bivalvia > Mytilida > Mytilidae > Mytilus > Mytilus galloprovincialis. The sequence continues at coordinate 64,215,108 of NC_134851.1, read as the reverse complement.
ACTAAAGAAAATCAGCAATTTTAGAAAATGGCCGTGGCCATCTTGAAAAAAAAAATGTTTTTTAATGGCCAGCAATTATTTCTTACAAAGTATATTATGATTATTCTTTGTGGTAATTTTCATGCTGGTATCATCATTTGCACAATAATAATGTATCAATCAATCAGTAACGTTCAAGGATATCTACCTGACGTCAAAGAGTTTACTTAACAAAAGGTATCAATCAATATATATTTAAAAAAAAAGATAAATAACCAACTTGATATTCAAACAAACAAGTCGTAAACGAACTAACAATGGCATTGTAAAAACATATAATATCTCCAAATGTTTACACAATGGTATTATCCAATCTGTAGTTTACCAAAGGTTTCAAACTGACCTTCAAGAGTTTATCTAAATTAAGAAATAAACTAATCTGTAACTGTCCAAGGTATCGACGTACATCAAAAGTCATTAATTGTTTTATTGTGGCTTTTTAATCCATTTCGTGTTTTCTTTTTTACGTTCAAGGTATATATTTTTACCTTGTTTTTACTCTTATATGTCTGTTTGGCAGTTACAAGCTGATATACTCAGTAAAATGTATAATAAAAAAAACAATCTACTTCATTGATGTTGCCTACAACTATGATGTGTGATGTGTTTCAAATCTTATAATATCTTTTTTTATATGTAAGAATCATATTTTACAAAAGAAAATGTCCTTTGCTTTTAGCCAAACATAGTCAGCTAATAGTTCAAAATATCAATTTGACCTCCACAATTTACTTAAATAAGTAACAACCAATATGTCACTTTCCAAGATATCTACCTGACCTGTCAGAGTTACCTTCCAAAAAAGTATCAGTCTTATTTAGCTATTGGTACATCTACCTGACATTCCAGACTTTACTTTGAATAAGGTATCAACCAATTTGGCACTTTCCAAGGTTGCAATCTGACCTCCAATAGTTTTCTTTGATAAATGAAGCAACTTATCTGTAACTTTTCAAGGTTTCAACCTGTTCCTCAATAGTTAGGTTTACATAAGGTAACAACATATCTAACTTTCGAAAGTTTCAACCAGAGCTACCCGATACTTAACATGGTTTAATGTAAATACATTTTAAGCCTGATCATTCAGAGATTACTTATAATAAGGTATCAACCAATCTTAAATTTCCAAGGTATTACACTGCTACCTTTGAAAATTGTTGTTCATAAATACATCAACCTGACGCCCATGTGTTGTCATCTTACATTTAATTATATCAACTGCACCTCCATTTGTTAACCTCCTTCGTGTTAAGATTAAAGGTGACTTCACAGTACTGTATTGATATCTTACATCCTTAACAACTAGAATAATCTCACTTGCTTACATCTTGCAGTTAAAACAATGAACTCGACAACCCTTTTTAACCTCTAGCCAAATTATAAACATATCAAAAATAAAAAAATGTTTGATCTACACATTCAACGATACTAATTAAATCTGTAATAAAGAAGGAGTAAATAACCAAAAATCATTTCCAACAGTTTACCTCTTATATTCCAAGGTACAGTATCCTTCTAAGACATTTTCATTTCTTCCATCTCTTTTGTTACAACTACATTGCTTTCTTTCATTTCAGTATGAGACAGCTTCAGACATTCGAATGATTCTTTTAGTTCCCGCATCTCACTATTAGAATGTTTTATTTCCATCAATATTTCTAGATTTGTTTGATCTAAGGGTTTTGTTTTCGTATGATCACACTCTTGCTTCAAAATTTCCCCCCTAATCTTCTGATGGCCTGTGAAAAAAAGATGACATTTCCGTGTTATGTTATAGTTGTACACAGTATACAATATATGAGTAATTGTGTGAGTAAATATCCTATTTTTTCTTCTTACGTTCTTGAATAAATCTTGCAGGTTCAAAAGTGTGTTTGTCACTCTTTCAATGCACATTGAATCATCAAACCACCATTATCGATGATAATTATCGTAAATCTTACACAATTCTTACAGACAGACAGTAATAGTAGCTTTTTTTTAAAAATAAATATGGAGTAAATATTCTTATGTATTTTAAGACAATAATGAAACCCTTTATTGAAAAAACATTAAAAAACACGCATTTATAGTTACTCTGATACAAGACAAAGCATTAACAAGGTAGAACTAGAAGGATATTTTGTATTTATCCTGATTCAGAGTAATTTCTCGCGATTTGATTGGCTTATATTGTCCTAATAAATTTCAGTACAATTTCTTATTATGTCAATTGAAATTATCTCCCTTATTTATTACGTCAATTGGAATTATCTCCCTTATACCATTGACCCAATTAAAAAAAATGAGATGTTTTATAGTCCAAATGTTTGAAATTTTTCAGTTTCAGGTTAAATATCTATAATAAATTTGGTTGATATTGTCCTAAAATTGAATTTAAATATGATAATATGTAAAATAACAAAATCAGGATAAATTCGTTACACAGTGTTCAATTGTCCTAATACGAAATTTATCGGGTCAATAAAATTCATATCGGGTTTGACTTCGCCTCACCCGATATGAATTTTATTGACCCGATAAATTCTCGTATTAGGACAATTGAACACTGTGTAAAGAATAATACAATTGATACATGAACTAATACAACCGTTATACTTTTCTTTAGTTTTAGAAGACTTTTGTAAAAGATTACAAAAAATTATGAGAAATTGTTCAAAATTTACTTTAATCTTTAAAATCTCCTGATGGGGTCAATTGACCATTTTGGTCATGTTAACCTAGGTGTAGATCTTACTTTGCTGAACATAAATGCTGATTTTAGTTCATTTTTATCCATGCTAATATTCAAAGTAATAACCAATAAAAACTGCAAAATTTCTTTAAAATTACAAATTTAGGGGCAGCAACCCAACAACATGTTGTTTGATCCATCTGAAAATTTCAAGACAGATATATCTTAACTTGATGAACATTTTTACCCATCGTCCAATTTATTCTAAATGCTTTCAGATATATAAGCAAAAAACTGCATTTTACCCCTATATTCTTTTTAAGCCATGCCAGTCATTTTGGTTTGAAGGCTGGATCATCGGACACATTTTGAAAACTATATATAGCTAGATACCCTAACGATGATTGCGAGTAAGTTTTGGTTATATTTGTCTCAGTAGTGTCAGAGGAGAAGATTTTTGTAAGATTACAACAATTGACCACTTTGGTCATTTGATTTGTTATTAGATCTTACTTTGCCGAACATTATTGCTGTTTACAGTTCATCTCTATCTTAATAATTTTCATGATAACAACCAAAAACTGCGAAATTTCCTTAAAATTCCAAATTAAGGTGCAGCAATTCAACAACCTAAAACAAAATCAGGTTAGATAGATCGTTACCTGATGAACAAATACCAAACGTTCAGTATCATGTGAGGGATTTGGAACGTTGCAAATATCCATTATGTGAGAGAAACAACAAGAAAAATGTATTCAAAGTTGAACACAAAAAATAATATCGGTCAGGAAAATGACAACGAATAGCATCATAACTAAAGTAAAGACCATCCGTGGAGGGATTGCCTTATAGAATATATATCGGAACGCAAACTTGACTCTGTTGATGCAATAGCCTTGCATATTGGAACCAACAATGTGTCTGATAGAGATACGGTTCTTATTATAATAAATGATAATAAAAATCTTATTGAAACAGAGCTTACCTGTACGCATCTAATTAATTCATCAATACTACCTAAGCCTACAGATTACAAATCAAACCAAATTAGTTCTGAGGTCAACCAGCAATTACTAACAGTTGAAGATAATCAAGTAGAAATACTGGATAACACGTTATATTTCTTGCACGGCAATCGACCACATTAATTGCTATTTTAAGACCATGAACATACCAAAGTATACGGTGCTAAAGTACCAAACCATACCATGATGTGTTGTGTTAACGCAATGGTAAGACTGTTTGATTAAAATTCGCAATATAAACCAAATTTGGAGAGGATAACAGGGAGGAGATATATGTCATTAAAGATAACCAATCGACATCAACATTTATTTCGTCCAAACGTCTGGAATTAAAGGAAACTTTTTAATTTTACTCAAGTCAAACACACGATTGTATTTTATTTCATTCCTTGGTAATTTTCATTTTATATGTGTGTATTGCTATTTTTCTACTTGAGCACAACTCAGATTTCTCCAAGTATACCCAGATAAATCCTTTTATATTTCCACATAAAACCCTTAATATTTGTCACTTGAATATAAGAGATATTTCAAATTCATAAAATACAATACTTAATTTCGGAATCATAATCAAACATGCATATTCAATGTTTGAGTGACACATTTTTGTCAAATAGTGTGAAAAATAAAGTGATTAATATTTTAAGGAACAATTTACATACAAATGACAGAATTGATAAAACAGGGGGTGGGCTTTTAATTTATGCAGCAAAACAAATAAATATACTTAGACGGGATACTTTGGAAATGCAACAAATTGATTCAATGGGGAAAAAACGTATTAATGTTCATCTAAAATCTATTTTGGCGTTGTCAGTTTTTTTTTATTTATAAGTTTGACTGTCCCTTTGGTAACTTGCGTCCCTCTTTTACTAGGCTATGAATATAGACCACCTAGTAGTCATAATGACTCAGTTACTAAGTTTGAAACCATGTTGTTAAACATTGACACTGAAGGTAAGAAAACTATTATTATTGGATATTTTAATATTGATAATGTCAAATACCAAAACATAGTGAACAAAAATTAAAATATCAGTATACATACACTTGTGATATCTTTCCATGCAATAGTGAAAAATGAAGTGTCTATTTTACCATCATCCAAATGAGCTAAGTAATTTCTGTAGTGTTTGATTCTGGCTAAATCTGAAGCTGGTGTGGTCTCTTCTGGAGAAGGTAAACGATCAAAACCACAAAGAGGAGGAGTCATCGGAGTCAAGTTCCTCAGTAATGTTGTCATCAAAGTCACATCATAAGTTTTAGAATCTGGAACATCTAAAGATACAGCAGACAATAACAGTAATGAATGTAAAACACAGATGACGAAGGTGTTTATCGTAATTTAAGCAAATTTTCATAGGCGACGTTTACTTTATTGCACGGCTCTAGCAAAATTCAGGGTAGAAGAACGAGTGTTGGTAGTCACGGAAGCTATTTCTTTTACTCTAAAAAAAAATGAAAAAAAAGACCACACGAAGGAAAACTCATTTCACTCAAATCCAAACCAGTATGCATTAAGTCTCTTATCTTAAAAAGATTATAAAAAAGAATCCCATCAGAAATCTGAGTATCTTATTTCAAGTTGGAATGACTTTTTTACCACTGTTCCTGTTTAAAACGCTAAATAACGTTTTGATAACATCCTCCTTAATCATGTTATAAAATAGTTCTTTTTTGTTGAAATTGTTCACAAAGGTTTACCGAAATCATTTGTATTGCTTACGATAGAACATGCTTTGTTATAAATAAACACGAGTATGAATTTTGTAATTTAAAATCCTGTGAATTAAAACTCAAACATGATATGTATCTTCGATCATACAATACGATGCCATTTCAAGTCAAAAGCCTTATCCTGCATGAAATATTTCTCTTTTTCAAATCATTTCCATGCTTAGACTGTAGTTAAGTAAAAGAAAAGAAAAAGCCTAGAACAAATCAGTACTGTTGACATTGACCTTCTAACTCAAACAGCATCATACTTTTTCATCACTCTACATCTTCATCTTCATCCTTTACAAAATGAGGCAACGGAACCTGGAACATAAATCGTCATTTAGGTAAGAGTGGCCTTGAAATTTGATCTCATCTATGGGATTATCAATTTAAAAGAAATTACTTAAGAGTCAAAATAGAAATGTGTGGAGTCACTTGGTTAAAGCAGAAATGAAAGTTAATTGGATCTCTCAGATTTCTTTTTCGTAGTTTCCCTGATATCAAACATTACATGAATGTTGGTTGGCTGGAATAAGCACATACGTTTGATACCAAACATAACATCGTATTTGCACTATCTGTACTGCTATATATGCATCTGAAAGAATGAAGTGAAAACTATATGCACTAGAATTTAACGAATTAAATAAATATATCTTAAAATTCTTAACTGGGCACTTACCAGGAAACCTTGGAAACTGAAGATTCCACTGGGGTTGGTTGATAATATGTCCTTTTTTCAAATCAAACAGTTTGTTATACTCTTTCTTCAATGAAGCATCTAAACATGCTGGAGCAAACTCATAATCAAATTTAGTTCTTACAGCTCGAGGAGAAATTCCTGTCAGAAGCAAACGCATTCGAACATAGTGTTCCTCCTCTACAGAAACAGATGCCATTGTATCAAGTATTACTTGTACAAAATGATAAACGAAATTCTTTCCAGCAGCAGAATATCCTGGAAATTATTAAAACTGTTACGTCCCACGGTAACCATTATGAAATCGTGTACACTCTCTGAAAAAATACAGAAGCTTAAGTTAGCAAGTTCACATATTGTTTCCTGTCCAGTGTACAATACAACTTGTGATGTCCTCTTAGTTATGTCTAGCCTCTCGTATGGTCAACATCAAATGGTGACCAGTTATCATTTTTTATTGGGGTAATTAAACATATATGTTTTATCTAATTATGTAACCTGTTGAAAGCAAACATTCAGCTTGCATATTTCATTAAAATATAAACTGTACTGGTAACTCAGGCTTCCTTTAAAATTGACATTTCACGGTTTTTTTTTTGAAAATGTAGAATAAAAAGTTGTTTGAGCCTTTGATTACCCTTTTTGTTCTGTGTTTTTCTAGGTTGTATGTTATTGTCAGAACTTCCTGCCTGGCAATAAACGTATACTTGGTATATATTTATCAGGAATATTTCATTCAATCCTTGGGGCCTTTAAGATACAGATAATAATTTCAGGGACTTGAATAAATAAGACTCTTTAAATCCCTTGATTGAATTTAAAGAAAAATACCAGATCATTTTTTTTAAATAGAATATACTGAAAAACTGTAAACTCCAATGCTTCAGTAAGTAAACAAATAAGTGGTCAAATTTTAGAGAAAGTAAATAGAATTGTTAAACCTCTATAACATAAAATGTGTTTGAAATATTGACTCCTTTCTTAAATAGTCACTAGAACTGGAAACAGAAACTTCATATTTGTTTCCTTGTGTTTCGATATCTTATAGGAATTTTATTTATGTGCATACAATGTTTTGTTTTGTTTTATTCAATAGAGAAATAATTATTTGTCTAAATTTTATTAAGAATAAGGCATTAAGCTAATCTTAAACATTTGATTTACAATGTTGAATGCAGATGAATCTATCAATAACAAATGTATAACATATAAACAATTTTGATTTTAGCAAAATAAATTTGTCAATAAAAAAAGCTTGCATTATATTAGAATAAACTGGATAGCTGTATTTTATATTTTTAAAAGAACATGTCCCATACAAATGGTTCAAATTATTCAAAAAGACAATTCTGTTAAAACTTTAGTTAATATTCAGGTGAATAAGATCATGTTGCAAAAAGTTTATACCAGACTAAAGTATTAGCAAATATTTTTTTTATAACTCTTTATAACTAGATCCATCAATAGGCATAAACAGATGGCTGATAATCCTATAAATAAAAGAAATTCTTGATAGTATAAATGCTATGCACCAATTGAGTTTTTAAAACATAGGACAGAAAATAAATTAAAACAAATTAGAATGTAATTATAACAACATATAGTTCCAACGAGACAACTGTTATTGCAGTGACAATGATAAAGACAGATAAGTGGGTTTTTTTTAACTAAAAAGACGTACATCTATATGCTGAAAAGTCTGAGTTGACTATTAAAGGATAAAACGCCTTTTTAAAGGAACTTATTTGTGAATAAACTCGACTAAATCATTCACAAACAAATACATAGGACTTTTTGCATGTTTGTGAGTGACTTGGTACAGTTTATACACCAACAAAATCCTTTAAAAAGGCGTTGAATCCTGATAATTATTTTCGATTGGAGATAAAAAATTCTCGTAACCTCTATCACACGAAAATATGATATTTGTTTCATGGAATAGGCCTGGCGCATGAACATATTTGTTGTTTAACGCAAAATAGGTACTCCATGAAATTTGCAATCTAACAAAAAATGAATTACAAAAAATCTAAGTATCATTCAAACGAATATTTTGTGTGTTGAAGAACAAATTCAAAAATTGACACATGACCGTTTTGGTATCTATGATGAGTTTATTTTTATATCAAATAAAACGTCGAAAAAATTATAGTTAATTAAAATAAAGTAACCAAATATAACATCAAGAACTGTTTTTTGGACATTTCATCTGTTTCATCAGCTATGTCGGCTAATACTGTCTGGACATTGTAGCAACTATCTACATATTTACAAAAACATAAATCAGTGCAAGGAAGACCCTGCTCCTTGCAAACACATGCTGCCTGGCATGTTTTTCCTCCCTTACATGAACACATTAGATCTTGTAGAAAATCTGATGCCATTTGTCCTTCAAAGAAAACTGGCTCTAACTTGTCTTTTGCAGTTTACCAACCAAAGGCACATCGGGAGCCATTTGTTTGGTTAACAAAATTTGCCAACACCCAAACTTTGCTTTACCACATTGTACGTAATACGTGTTGCTTAAATGGCGGAAGCTTTACAAGAGTGTTATCTTCACTGATAGCCAACTGATGTCTCAGCAAATTTAAATCGTTGTGATATTTCATAAATGTGTATTTCAAGTCATATAAAGCAGCAACAAACACCCTAGCATCACTATCAACATCATCGTGTGTTAAGGCTTCAAGATTACCGAAACGGCTTGGTTTTGTCCTAAGGAGGTTGAATACCAACTTTTAACCGATTCCAGAAAAAAAACTCGAAGTGGAGTCATACCCACCAGAGCATGAAGGACCGGCATAATAAGATTAAATAGAGTATAACAATTTGACACATTTTCTCCGAATGTCATGCGAAATAGTCATTGATACTAAAGAAAATGTTTCAAAAGACTTTTTGTCAAAAAGCCAAGTAACAAAACTAATCAAACAGGTTGGCTTCTGACATTTCCATCATTTCCATCATTTTGTCTTAATATTGATGCTGCTTCATACAGTACATGCATACCGGTTTGTTCGTTGGTTTTGGTGGAGCTACATGTACTTAAGTCGGCTTTTATCTAAAGTATTTCTAATTCTATTTTGATGTTATTCGCTGTCTTAACAGCGTCTCCAATGAAAATATCGCTAACAAATACAATGCTAGATTTACCTTGTCCTTGTTGAGCACAAAATACAATGGCATCCCTGTAGTGCTTCTCAAAGTTAGCCTTAAGTTTATAGGAATTACAGTATGTCTTACTTATTTTATCAGGTAAAAGAGACTGGTACATTTCCAAAAGTGACAATACAAGAGACTTTTTGTCAAGAATAAGTGTTCTGACTATAATTTCAACTATTTCTAAATGCCATATGATACGCAGATTGATAAGTGGATTTTTGTCTATATGCCACGTATGTGGTCAGACATGCTGAGTGAAACACTGCATTATAAGCAAATTATCTTGCTCTATTCGATTAATCATTTCATCGTCGCATGCTCTAAAAGCAGCATCTTTAAGATTTACTAACCTTTCAGTACACGAAATTGTATGTAGTGTTTTCAACTTTTTATGAGACATTTTTTTTGCAAATAATACACTTTGATGTTTTGTTTTCAGGCACCAAACAATTAGATAAATCGAAATTTAGATCTGGTGAAAAACATGATACTGATTTTAAATTCTGCTGACATGTGTTGCTTTTATAATATGTCCTATGATACATACAGACGGGTAATTCACTTACTGTGTCGTTGCAGAATTCATTCAAATAACTTTAACAATCATCACGTCTCTTTTCTGCAGCATTTATCAGACTTTGTTTTCCAGATAATGTTGATGTTATTAAAATTTCAGCAACAACAGAATCGCAGATAATGCATTTGTCAACACAAACTTCCATTTTCCTTTTTTTTGCATCTGGCGGGACCAGTTTTAACACGAAATTTAAATTGTTCATTTGATTGAATAAAAAACAATTCAAACATACCTGAAAACCAAACAAACCCTATATATGAAATTAACTTTCCCAGTTAAATTCAACAAAAACGAATAAATAACAATACTAAACAACATAATTTAATCAAAAGGCTTCGGAAATTATAAAATGAACAAGAAATATGCTTGAAAATGACTACAAATGACCTTCGCTAAATCGCTGAATGTGGGACTATAACTAGAAACCACAACGATGTCGGTAAATTTGTGACAAATATTCGGACTTGAACTCTGGATAAAAAGCAGATATTTAGCCAAATATTTATCTTATTAGGAATTAACTTCAAAAAGTAAATCAGGTCGATTGAAGTTTTATACAGCGGCTTCACTGTTGTGCCTTTAAAACACACCTATACTGCACGTGTAAGTAATGCTAGATGAAAAACGATGATTTTTCAGTGTTATTTTCAATCATTTTCAGATGCATTAAGCATGATATTTTTGACTATTTGGAAATGCCTTTACATTGTATGAAGTTCAAGATTAATTGTTTTTACCAATTTCATTCACAAATTATTTTTTAGAACGGGTTTATTATGAAATTTGACTACCGAATCAGAAGTGGGGTATTCGATGCAAGTTGGGAAACGTTAGTTAAAGCAATTTTTAACGTCATTTGTACCACATTTGATATCAACGACAGGTATTTTTTAAAAGCTGTTAAATTGATAGACAATTTAAGACCTTCAAATTCCATGAGGTATTTAGGTAATTTTAAATCGTTAACTAAGCGACTTTTTCAACATTCGCCGCTCTGCTATAAGGAATAAGGAACCTTAGTTGTTGATAATTTCATAATTATCTACGAAGAGAGCATGTACCTTATCAACTGCATGTCCTTTCGTAGACGAAAAATGTATTAGCTGTACGTGTGGTATCGGCGTTATCCTCTTTTTTTTTGCTTTATTATAAAGTAGGTGAATTCACAATTATATTGCAAAAGTTGCTATATCGAGTTATCTGCCCTATTATCGGTGTTATCTATCAAAAATTGTATGTCAAATTTTTAACAAAAATTTAAAAACATAAACTACTTTTTGTAAAATATAGCGATAAAAGTGATATAACACCTAATATTCTATATCAATATGAAAAGTCTTACACATGAATTGCATATTAATCTCGAAATTCGCACATTTCATTAAACATCAGACCGATTGTTATCGTTTTTTTTAAAGCCAAGATGGAGGAAAAAGTAAAATCACAAAAATACTGAACTTAGAGGAAAATCAATTCGGAAAGGCCATAATCACATGGCAAAATCAAATAACAAAACGCATCAAAAACGAATGGACAAGAACTGTCATATTCCTGACTTCGTACAAGCATTTTCAAATGTAGAAAATGGTGGATTAAACCTGGTTTTATAGCGCTAACCCTCTCACTTTGATGACAGTCTCATCAAATTCTGTTATATTTACATTGATGCGTTAACTAAACAGATTCAATAAATAAAAAAGTCAAAATATGGGTACATCAGTCATCATCGTATAACAATTTTAAAAGGAACAATTTAACAGAACACAAAAACATCCATCTACAAACACATTTATTGATTTGTGTGTCTGACGTCAGAAAATTTTATACGTTTCATAGATTTTTCGTTCAATGTGTCTACAAACAATCTTAAAATTTACATAGGCAATGTTAGCATACAGGGCTAAAAAATCAAAAGCATGTAAGAATAGACTTCAGAAATAGACCCGAGATTTAAAATAGTCCAAAATATATATATAGAATTTATAAGAATCCACAAATAGTTAATTCTACTACGCGATTGAATGATTTTGACGTTTGTGGTTCAACGTATTTTGTAACTCATAATATATCATAATGACATAAAATAGAACAATATCATACTGACGGGATCTTTTAAAGTACAGAATCACGTTATGAGAACCAAATAAATACAAAAAGCCGCATATACAAAACACAACACCAAAAAATGAGAGACAATACGAACACATTGACGAGATGTATAAGTACCGAGCCACGTCAACCAGATATCACATAAAACCATTCAACAGTAAAAGTAATAATAATAATAGAACAAAGACAAATTAAAGAAATATAAAACACGTTGTTAAGATGATAAACAACATCAGTACGCAGAATCTATACATCAAGACCATCGTGTATTGTTTGTGAAGTTGATACGGAATATTTATCAACAAGGTCTTGGTACCTTCCGATGAACATTTGTAGAAAAAGGACGAGACGTTCTTTGACATACCCCAGGTTCATCAACTTTCTACTCGGACACTGATGACATTTTACAAAGTCTGAGTAGGAGCTACAAGCTCTTAAATATCGAAAACGTTGGGAAATATATATCCCATATGCAGCTGAAGTTGGTATATTGCTACTGGGGGAAATTTATAATTTCAAAATTAAAATCGTCTCGTTTGTCATAGATTCTGGTACTGAAATGACTGTGTAAGTCAAATTCGAGATATAAGTCTTAAAATGAAGCAGAGGAGGCAGTGCCTGTTGTTTCTTTAATCTCTAGTTCTGGGGGATATATTAATTGAACCCAATCAGAAAAGTTCGGATTGTTTATGGAAAGAACATCATCAATATATCTGAAAATGAAAGAAAATAATCTGGCTTCTTTGATCCTCTTGTTTTTGACAAATGTCTGGAGGAACTCCGATGCATATGAAAATAAGAAGAGGTCGGCAAGGAGAGGCGCACAGTTTGTTCCCATAGGAATGCCGACAATTTGTTAGAAAAGTCTACCTCCAAACTCAACAAATATGTTGTCGATAAGAAACTCCAGCATACTGACCATTTGTTCTTCTGTGTAGCCAGTTTACCTCTTTGTTTGTCACTATTATATATGCCTTATGAAATCCTAAAGTAATACATTTATAGCGTATGCTACCATTTTTATGTTGAAAGGCATTGTGGATTCTTTCTTTTAGGCGATTTTTCAATTTCACATGGGGAATGGTGGTATACAGGGTTGAAAAATCAAAAGTTTTGATAAAACTAATTTTAGAAAAAGACCAAGATTTAAAATGTCTAGAAGTTCTTAAGAATTTTGAAGAATCCACATATGGTTAATACCACTATGTGAGTAAACAGTTTCACAGCATTTCTGAAGACCCTCTTTCACTGCGGACAGAATTTTAGTCAATCTAATGGACAATTCTTAAGTGGAACATGAAGATGAGCCAGCAATATACCGTTGTTTGTACGGAATTTTATGACGCTTTGGTATGCAATACAAACAAGGTAGGTCCTCTGATTTGGTGTTCAATGTAATGATTATTGAAGCCATGAAGGACTTATGATTTGCTTAAATCTCATCCTTGTCAAATGATATGTCTTTGTATGTGGGATTACCTGAGTGCTCCTTTATACCAAATTCTTTTATAAGACATTTCTCTCTGAAAACAGACTTTGGTCGATCGTTCACACAGTTTTTCAACTTGTGAATGCGACGTTTTATCAGAGAGCTGATAGTTTTAACCCATTCTGACAAAGTGTCCAGTTCAACGTTATGGTTCCAATTGATGTGTTGGGGTTCTCTAAACTTAGGACCAGATTTTCATGTTGAATTATGTTTAGATCCCCAGTTATACCATGACCAGAGGGGCTGTAATTCTAAGGCGAGTGGGAACACGAGTGGGAACAGTCACATGTCGGAGGGTTTTTTAGGTATTGTTCTTAGTTAAGGTCCTGCAATGTTTGTTTATAGTTAAATATTTCAGGTGCAATGGTTTTGGCGTAACTGCAGGATATAATAGGAACAGACTGATTTTGAAAATAAATAGGAATTTTAGATGTTACCTCCTTGTGATGTAGAAGGTTGCAAATATTGATTGCATCAATTCCTCTATTGGCAAAATCAACAGGAAGGAATTTCCTCTTTTCCTTATGTAAAGGTTCCGATCTTACTGGTTTGAAAAGACGGAAAAGAGCTACATCACAAATAATACTGACTAGTCTGTATATTGCAGAAAATGTATTTGTGCCTCCTTTTTCAAGTGCATAATCTCTCAAACGTTTTAGAAAATGACACCCGATTAAGTGTTTAACCGCCGGAAGCAGAATACCAGCAGACTAACTTTTGGTTTCTAAAATCATTTTGGTTTTCACTCAGACTTTCATGGAGCCGTTTGGCTTGTAGAAAACAGAGAAAAAAACTAAAATTGTAATTACTTCTGTAAACCATGAGTTATTATTGCTCTGTTATTTCTTTCTTGATCTTAACTTTTAACTAAAATGAAACTTTTTAACGATAATATAAGTAACATCCATGAAACATTTTCATGTGTAACTTAATTAAGGTTAGAGCGAAAGGGACCTTAAAAGTACAGTTTCATTCATTGAATGTGATTTTAGCCTGAGGATTCTTCATGTTTAGTTTCTTTGTGAATCCACAGTGAATTTCATTAACGGAGAATTTCCGTTGAGCAACTGAACTGGTGATATTCCTGTTGACTTACACCCAGTTTTAAAACACAAAATTTGCACTTTATGAATTTAGTACGTTCAAATGCTTTTATGTACAAGAAAGCCTCTATCAGGTACAATAATCTCAAACATTTGTATGCTAAAAATGAAAAATATGCATTGATACTTATTATCTAAAAGGACCTAGTTAGCAGTTGATGCATTGAAATACTTTTCATAAATTGTGCATTACAAGTAATTTATTCAAACTTACTTGCATTTGTATGCATGATATAAATTATGTAGTTTATTTAGTTGCATGCAACCTTATTTCTTTGACGGAAGACTTCGTTAGTTCGTTGTATAAAAAAGGGAGGATTTGTTACCACAACAAATAGTTGGTTAATTGAAGATTGAAGGGTGCGACAATGTAAGATGCCATGTTTGCTAGTCAGCCATTCTAAGGATAAAAACCAATGTTACAAGTCATATATGCATTCCCTGTATAAATGATATACAATATAAAGGCAAAATACATTTTCACGTTTATTTCGTATCATTCAAATCCAGTAGACAAATTAACAAAAAAAAATTATTATGCTAGTTTCAAATTAATGACTAGTATTACTTCCAATGCTTGCTTCAGCCATTCAAACCTTAATTTTCATATCTTTTTAAGAAGAGTTACGTTTTTGTTCAACTTACTTGTCATCCAACTGTATTTCACCATGTCAATATGTTATTTCAATTCATAAAGCAACATTAGACTCACCCCACAAGCATTAGTCAAACATATAGACCGAAGTACATACCGTTATCATCAGCATGTGACTTCCACTGTTTGAATATACTAACAATAATCAGTTAAAGGGCAAACGTTATCACTTATATCACGAGATGTGTATACCAGTTATAGTTAAACTCAAAGTTCAAAACATTATCAGCTTGAACAAATTGAAAACTAAATATAAAGTAGCAGCTGTATAAAATGCTTGCATGACTTAAACAACCAGTTATCGTTTAGAATAGTAATACAGTACAATTCATAAAATGTAAACTCTAGGCACAACTCACGAAGATTATTTGAGAAACACGCTTCGCATTTGATACACAATTTTTGTTAACTTTGATCATAACAGTTTCTTATTGTAGCACGCATAACTACTACATTTCGTCTGTAAATTGATTTTTCTCAATCATTTTGTATTTTACTTGAATATGTTTATAACTTTCACAAGAAAACAAAAGTTTATTTTACATGACACTGGCTATGCTTTTCAGGTCCATTTAGTTTTATGCTTTTAAATGGTTTGTATATTTGCCTTCTCAAACCTCGGTCAATAATGAACAAGATTATTATTGTAATCCAGAAACAATGAGGTAATGTTTATGTAGAATATTTGTTTTTCCTGACAATAACCATGGCGTTGTCAGTTTATTTTAAATTTATGAATTTGACTGTCCCTTTGGTATCTTTCGTCCCTCTTTTATGTACAAAGTTTTTCAAAGCAGAAATAAAACCGTAATCCGTTTATTCCTACAAACAAAGTACAAAAGCTTTAGTAATAAGGTACTTTTTGTATCAATAACCTCATCAAATATACCAGGAATTCTATTGTGTACGTTCATCAAGAGAAAACTCATCAGTGACGCTAAAATTCGATTCAAAAACGACAAAATAAAGACACGATACGAAAAAATACAGCATTGAAAACCCTGAATCATAAAAGGTATTGCAAATTAAAGATAGTTGAAGATAATATATTACTGTGCTAGGAACTCCGTTGTATTGCAATTTGTTCAAAGTTAATTTAAAAGTTAATGTATAATATGATCAAATCAATGATTATCATTGTTAACACTGCAATTCTGACTATTGGGCTGGTGAAATAAACATTTGACCCGAGTTCTGTCTACAAAGAACTCATCAGTGACTCTCTAAATGTCAAATACAGTACGAGGTCGAAGAACATTCGGACCAAATTAAGATTTAACCGATTAATTGTTATATTTATATAAGCAAAGAGTTAAAGGTTGTTCAAACAATTGATGCCTAGTTAAAGTTTTCTGACTTTTCATCCACAATTAATTTAACCTGAGACAAATTTTATCTAGTGAGACGACATGATGTTTTAACTTCAAATTATAATATCTAAATGGAACTTATCCAGGAGAAAGTAATTTTTATAATGTTTAACATTTTCAATCGGAATGACATGTTTATCCCGCTTACGGCAAATATAATTAGGGAAATGTATAACTTATGAAATACCCATACTAGTCTAGACTATCCCTCTGAATAAAGTTTATTACTGGGGAATAAATTATCTGGTTTTGATATCTTTAGTGCTTCTATTTTAATTTGAAGTATTTCATAATTGGTTCAAGTTCAACCATTTATTTTTTACCAAACTATAGTTGCATAAGAGGAATCATTCATTCATACATATCGATTCAAGATTTATAAACCGGCTTCTGGTCTTTTCATGAAACGCACGTTAACTGTATATTAACCTTAGTATTTGCTAGCTCTTAACCCATTTGAACAATAGTTATACAATCGCGTAAAAAATCAATGCAACAGGTTGTAAAATATTAAAAGAAATTAATGTTCAGTTAAAATTTTCGTGAAATCATCGCCAATACGCTTGATGATTTTCTATAAGGGATTGTAAATCAAATACACATGCAGTATGAAAGAGTTATTCAAACTCCTGTTGATGTTTATACTTTTTCTCAAACCTCTTTCCCGCTTCTTAGGAATTGTGATAGAAATAAGACAATGATTGTATGGTAGTACTATATCTTTGAATTTTGTCATTAAGCCATAGTTTTCTTCTTAGCCTGTGTGAGAACCTTCTTCAGATTAAAGTTCATCTGCCATTTTCACCATTTGAACAATTCGAAGAAGATTAGAACTGAAACAAGTTAATAATTTAGCATTTTTACAATGGTCAATAATCAAGAAACAACGAGTTTGATTGGCTGGTCATAATTACCTACCTAGGAAACAGTTTAAAATCAGAAAGGCTATTTAGTTATGCGTACAAATTCACAAGATTGTGTGTGGCGTCTTACAAAGAGAACTGGGTGTCAGTCGCGAAATACGATTACATAACTTGTGTAGTGACTTTCATGTCAGATCCCTTGAATTTTACCTTATTTCATCGATCCGTAAACAAGGTTAATTTTTGTTATCAAGTCCATATCTCGGATACCATATATCTGTATGGGTGGATTGTAAAGTGTATATGTTAAGTTGGCTGTTGTTATCTGTAATTGACGTCATTTTCATGGTTCAGTGGTTAAAGTTATTTTTTGATCATTTTCTAGATACTGTATGCAATAGATCAGCTATATGTTTGTTTATATATATGGAAATGCCAGTCTGGCAGGTTTTTATTTTACCTTGACCTAGTATATAATGTTCATTTCTCAATAAAAAAAAATCATAGTTTTGGTCTATTTTTTTCTGAAACTTGCCGCGATAGTACAATTGTATTTGGTGTATTTTATGATTTTTATGATATATATATATATATATATATATATATATATATATATATATATATATATATATATATATATATATATATATATATATATATATGCATTGTATATTAAAAAAAATGAACAAATAGACAACGCTAAATTTTGCGGGCCGATAGACCATTTAATTATGATACAGTACACTACAAAATATCATTGATAACAAGTCTACAAGGGTACAACATCACCAAAAATAACAATAAAACGAACCATATGTTAAATATTTCGGATAACAGAGCCTTCATCAATATGATCACGATGCAAAAAGAATTATGTCAATCTATTCTGATTATACTATTACAATCTTGAAATTTATACAATAAAACAGTTAAATCGAACATCAGAGACTCTGGTACAATTTTAAAATTTCCAAACAGGACACAAAGACCGCAAAGTAATGCTTAAATAAAAAAATGTTGTTTGCGATATGAACTGGCACAACTCTTAAATCTCAAAGGTGATGACAGTTAAGATGTTACAACAACTGCGTGGAAATACAAAATATAGTTCCAATAAACAGCCCTGACCGATCTTAGCTGCTATAATGTTTAAAATATGACAACGGTAGAGCAATTGCAACAGATACTGCGTATTCAAACAAATATATAGTAATTTGATGATAAGAATAATGAGTTATATTTTTTTTACAAATGTTTAATAATTGAACGTGGCTGCGTACTTATACATTCCTGCCAATTCTGTAAGTAAAACTAGTATAATTAAAAAAATCCTGAAATGTGTCCAGTACGGAAGCTGGAGTTGCTGAACACAAGTGATGGCAGGAAATTAGTGATGGCAGGGGAAATGAGTGACCCTTCTATGATGTTTTAATACTGCCCTCTGGGGAAACTGTCCTGAGCTTTCTTATCCGAACACTTTCCCCAGCAAGTCTGTTGGCCTTTGACCAATCCTCGATGTGATCTATAATCGTGATGGTTAGTTTTTTTAGATCAGCTTTGACGTGCATTTTACACATAGATATATTGTATATATCTGTGTGTAAAATAGTTGCCTTATGTCAAAAAATATCAACTTTTTTATCGAGGCTTAGAAAATAACAACGGATGAGGTTTACATACCTTATATCGTGTTAGTAATGATGAATTACATTTTACTTTCTTTAATATTTGGTAGAATAATCAAACATAAAAAAGTTATTTTCCATCCCTGAACGAACCCTAGAATTCAGCGAAACAATTATTTGTCATTCAATTGAGAACTGCATGAAATATTCGTTTGTTCCTACGTTTGGTACTTTAAGACAACTAATAGTTATCAAAGGTACCAGGACTATAATTTAATACGCCAGATGCGCGTTTCGGCTACACAAGACTCATCAGTGAAGCTCAGATAAAGGTGAATAAGATGCAGTAAACAGCAAAATTGCATTTGCCATTCACAAGCATGGCCCCATGAATGTGCAGAGGAACCATGATGTTCAAAGACGGTATAAAGAAATAGATAAAAAAAATAAAAAAAATCAGAAGACTAAAGCTTAATTACCCAAAATTATTAACACATGTAAACGATCTTTACGGTGTTGTCTTATATTGTTTTCTTATGTTTAATAACTCTGACGATTTTAGATTAAATTGTTATTTATCAATTGTTGTCTAGAAGAAATTTGACAACTGAATGTAAAACTGATCTACATGTGGTTATTATTCATGCACTACATATAACCAAATAATTCGGTAAGGACAATTTATTTTTATGTATTTATAATCTGACAACAAAATCCAATTATCATGATTCAATTCAAATGTTTTATTAAACTTCTTCAAAACAAAGACTTTTTTCATATTTACATTTTGATTTTATTCAGAAAGATACCCCAGTTTATTTCCAAAAATAGCACCATAGAATGGAACACCCAGTATTTTCCATCTTTTTAGAAGTTGTACAGACAGTATGATTTAAATACAAATCGTTTGTTTCTGTATCCTCATTTGCTTAAGAATACGAGCCGCGAAGTTAAGATAGATATGAAAGTTCATGTAGTAATGTTATCTATAGGAAGAAAGGAAATGGGATAGAGATAAAAAAAAAAAAAAAAAAAAAAAAAAAACGGGACAGCAGCATAGTTAAAAAGTATATAGGTAAAGTCATGCTTCTTTAAAAAAAAACAATTGTATCTGATCTTTCATTCCTTACAGTCACTTAGGTTCGCGATTGCATTTATTTTTTAAAGAAAGCAACTTGTCCTTACCTGGAACATATAAGTATATAAGTATACCAGTCCGAGTCTACGTCCTAGAATTAATTATATACTTTTATTTGTTCACGATATCGGTTGGAAAATGAAAATGTTGAAATGTAATTAAAGAAAAAGATTCTAAATTATCGTACTTCAAATTCAGGCATGTAATTGTTGTAGTTAACGTCCGTACTATAGGAAGTAGTCAATAAAAAAGCTATATATAAATATCGATTTTCTACTTAATTACTGCACCAATATCAATTATACTTTGTGAATTTACATTTTATGTAATACTGAAATGTTCAGGAGTAGAAAAAAACTTACGACTAAGATTGAACATAGGTATACTTATTTGTTCATGGCCAATCTTCGCCGTCACTTTTTTAACAGTCATAAATCGCGAATTTTACCTATTTCACTAGCAAATAAATGAACAAATAAAATATCTCAAAGAGATTTTTTTTAAAACACAAGTATGTCCAATTTAGGTCGTATTCTCCAGATATAAAACCTTTATCACTAAAACGTCATAGCATTCAAATATCAAATGTATAATAGCATAATTAAAATCAGACATCTGCAATTAAAGAAACATATTGAAATAAACAGTATAGAAAAGATAGGAACAAAAGGTAGAGAAAATAACTTGCATGTGGGTTTGTTGGTAAGGATCATTAAACATTCCAAATATGACCACACCAAAGGAAAAAAAACGAAAAAGACTTTAACACATAGCAAACCACTGGGGTGGTCTCAGGTGTGGTTAAATATCCGGCGTCATCTTTGAACCAGATATTCTATAACGGTCAACCATCTCGTTTTAAATGCTTTTGAGTAACAATCAGATATTAAGAAAATCACTGTCCCAGGATAAAGGGGGGTTTGGGCGTTCGCTTACATCTTCTTGCGGATATTTGTCTAAAATCAAAATATGGCATTTTGATAATTATCCTTTTGATAATTGCGTTTTGTTCTAAATTAGCAGATTTTACATGTTTTATAAACTCTGTTTTGAGGAACGTTACTTCCCAGATTGGACAAAAATCGGAAATGCAATGCATAGCATTACTTCGAACAGCAATCTGGTTTTAATTTTTCAAAAAGGTGATTTTTCCACTCTTACATTCTACCTATAGATACACAAACGTGCAGAATTTTGACATACTTGCGTTTGTGTGTTATCATCAGGCTTTTAAAACGTGGGTATATAATAATCTGTTTGAGATTAGCTACAACATCTTCAGTATTTATAAGAACACCTATACAGAACTCTGATAATGTGAATTTTAGTTAACGTTTTTTTTTTCTACTTTCCGCTATCGTGTATTGATTTAATTTTGAATGTAAGACGTCATCTGATTGCCTTAAAGTGCTTTGTCATGTGACCGTGACGCGATTACCCAGTGTGCTACCCATTTTTTATGTTATTTCTTCATAAACATAAAAAAAAATATTACAGTCATTACTTTGATTTTCAATAAGAATAGGAATCTGAAGACAGTCTGAGAGAAACAGTCGGTTTGACATTTGCCTTGTATTTTTCTCTTTCAATTGTCCTATTCGATGAAAGCCATCTATGCCAACAAAAATGACTAAATCGGTAATCTGTTCAACAAATTAAAACAACACCTCATAAATTTCATGCATCTGAAACGCTTTTTTTATTTACTTTCATCAATAAATACTTATATAACAAATAAATATGTATTGTTCTAAAATTTATTAAAATATTTGATGCTGTATGTAAGAAAACAACTGAAAGTCAGTTCTAGCATTTTCAGACAGATTTTATTATCAAAAATTTTCATATCTCTGTTTAATCTTTGCTAGCATACATCAGTAACTTGTTATCATTTATTTAGAATTTTGGTAACTGGTATCTTGTAATAAACTATAATTCTGTCTTTGTTTTCAGTCATTTTGTGCCACAACTGTTTCAATAACTTTCTCTCACAATTAGCATTGCCACCGAATTTCCAATATATTAGTGCATTATACAGGACAGTGGTGTTACAGTACAACATAAGAACAAATTATGAAAATCAGTTGAAAAGATTTTAACTCATCAGACTGATACAAATCAGAAAAACATAAAAAAAAAAAACGCTGAAAGAACGTGGAAAGGTATTTATTCATGCCTAAAACAACATAACATGGATATAGTGTAGAGACGTCATTAACAGTTGAAGAAAAACATGAACGTGTGCAATGCCTGATTTGCTGAACATGTATTTTTTACTAGCTCATAGACACAATGTTGTCATATGACCGTGACGAGAATATTCCCTCACAATAAGCATTGCCACCAAATGATGTTATATTAGTACATTATAAACAAAATAATTCAGTTCTGGAAGAAGAAGTATATAAAAACGGCTCTCAAAATAACTAATGCGAACTATTGAAATCTGATTTAAGTTTTTTTTTTTACAAAACAGGAACATTTTTTTTTAGTTAGTACAAGGCTCAAACGGGTAACAACTTTTCATTAATTAAATTATTTTGTCAGTTTTCCTTTTTCCCATTTGTTTAATTTTGATGAGGTAAATCCAAACTTCAACTAGAAAAACAAATCCTTTGAAATATGCACAGTGACAATAACAAAACAGAAAAAGCTTATTTAAACTTAGTACTAAACACATTTTGTTCATGTACACTGGTAGGGAAATGAATTACCTCTTAACATATTTAAAAAAAAAAGATTTATCATTCTGACATTCTCCAACCTCTTCATTGGAAAGTTATGTAACACATGTGTGTTAGATTTTCAAATTAAAATGCCGTTATAGAATTATAAACCATCATGCATGATAATATCGACTTTTGCTAAATATTTTATAAATCTTGTTGATATTTATATCAGTAAAGAAAAAAACTTCTTTCATAATTCTACAACAATTTGACTTAAGTAGAAGCATTCGTAACAACTCGACAGCTTCCATACAATCACCCGAGCATAGCCGATTTTGAATAGAAGATGGCTTCTGGTCAAAGATTGTTCCTGTTAACTATTGTTGC
The DNA here is from genome assembly GCF_965363235.1 of Mytilus galloprovincialis. Taxonomy (NCBI): domain Eukaryota; kingdom Metazoa; phylum Mollusca; class Bivalvia; order Mytilida; family Mytilidae; genus Mytilus; species Mytilus galloprovincialis. The sequence goes on along the minus strand of NC_134851.1, from coordinate 64,191,804 downwards.
CCTGAAGACTTTAGGTAAGACTTATATAATTTCATTTATTGTATTGCATGAAGAATAAATGTTACATATAAATATAAGAAGCTGTAGTATGAGTGCTTTTGATATTCTGATCTAATATGATAAGTTTAATTTATTCATTGTTTTTTGGGCCAGTACCTGCATTTACATATCCACACTCTTCAGTTGTTTCTGTTATATGATGGCAAAATGTAGAGTAGGTAATTTTATTCGAACTAAAAATTATTCTTCACAAATTCTTTACTTTAAAGCTATCGTTTTGTTAATTTTTTATTATTATTTTCTAGCCAAATTGATTTTAATTCAGGTGTTTGGTACCGTAAAAAATTTGCAATATGTGTTTATTAATGAAATACACCAAACACAAAGTGAAAACAAATTGCATTTTTATCTTATTGGTTGTAAGCCGCTTATTAAGTTTTGTCTTCGTATGATATTAACGTGTTAGAAGACGTTTAGTATTAAGTGAACATGTTCGTCCGTTTGTTTGTTTGTCATGTTATTGCATGTTTTTCTTCGACTTAATAATATTATAAATAATAGAAGGGGAGGATTTCCAAATGTAACGCAGCGTTGATGATTCCAAACAAAACTCGAAACGGTGATATTTTTATAATCAATTCCGTAATTTGCTTAATTAACTATAGCCTTTTTTAACCTGAATTGCATAGCAAATTGATTTAGTAATTAAATTGAATAGAGAGGTCCCCTGGCCATATCTGTATGGTTTGAGTAGACTTGTGACCTATAATTGTTAATGTCTGTGTCATTTTGGTCTCTTGTGGAGAGTTGTCTCATTGGCAATCATACCACATCTTCTTTTTTAAATTACCTTAAAGCTATACTTTTGCTTATGCACTTGTTCCTTCCAAAGTTGGATTTAATGTTTTGTGTCCTGTTTGTTTATTTTCTTTATTATTCTTGTCAATGAGCTGTGTGTTTTCTTTGGTTTTTAAATGCCCCGTTTGTACATTTGTCTTCTCCCCCTTTTTATCATATATTTGTCTGTCTTAATTGAAAAGAACTGGATTGGTTAATATATATATTTTACAGGACTGGTAATTGAAAATACATTTACAACACCAAATAACGGGAAATTGAATTTATTTCAAGTCGCTGATTTTTTGCAGTATGTTGTTGATATCAACCAATACGGTCTTGATTTAGGTGGAATAACGACACTAACATTCGAGGCAAAAGCATGTAGAGATGCTAATACCATTATGTCCAATTCAGACAATGGAAACTCCTCGAAGCCCATTTATGAATTTATAATTGGTGGCTGGGGAAATCAAAAATCAGCTATTCTAAGACGGAATGATGATTCATTAACCCAAAGTAGCCAACAAGTCGTCACATTCAACACTCCAGACATATGTAAATGTGATGAATACCGACAATTCTGGATCAGTGCCAACAACGGTGTTCTAATGATGGGAAAGGGACTTATCGTTGGTATAAACGTTATAGCTGAGTGGACTGATCCAGATCCTTTTACAGTAAAAAGCATAGGAATAATCACATGGGGAGGAATAGGAGAATGGAAGGTTCAACTAGAAGGTAATAGTGTTTCCTTTTCGTGAGAGATCGCTTCAATGCAAGCGGTATTGTTTATAAGATACATGCACATAATCCAAATTAACTTCAGAAAATAATTTGTAAATTGTGTTTTTTGAATTCAATTGATGGTTATCATTGAACAACAGGGACAATTTATGTTGAATTCGACTTACAAAATATTAGATAATTAAAAACAGTAAACACAGATAACAACAGTGTGTCTATAATTTGTTATAAATGTTTTACTCCTTTTTGACATTTCATCCTCTAAATATGTGTGTTCGTTTGTTTTACACATCGTTGTTAATATAATGGAAAGTTATGCGACTGTCATCCACGAGAGAGGTTTAGCTAGCTATGAATTCTGGTTTTATCTGCAATTTTCTACGTGAGAACATGCCTGTACAAATAGTTATCAAAGGTACCAGGATTATACTTGTTTACGCCAGAGTCTTGCTACATAAGACTCTGACATCAGTGACACTCAGATCAAAATAGTTATAAAGTCAAACCAGTTCAAAGTTGAAGAGCATTGAGAACCCTAAATTCCATAATTCTAAACGTTATGTACTAAGTCAGGAATATGACTGTTGTTAATCCTTCTTTGGTGTGTTTGGATTTTTATCTTGCTATTTGCTATTTGCTTAGAGACATCGGAGTTCGATATTTTTGTGATTTAATTTTTTACGATAAAACAAGTGTTGTAGTAAAATCCATATTAATATTATAATTATCATTGTCGATATTTTTTGCATTTGTCTTTTGATCTTGTTTTGTGATAATTTTTCATATCATGCTTCTCGCTTAGGATGGAAAATTATCACAAGAAACTAAGGAGGCACGTGGCGTTGCTAATAAAATTGACATGAAATTGACACGTCGTCGTAGGTAAAATATTGTTAAACAGAGTATCATGGGTCATCTCAACTCGATTACCTTGCTCGCTCTCGCCCTGTCAGCTCAAACGAGAAAATCAATCTCGTTGAGATGATCAACAATAATATATAATTATTGTTCTTGCTAACTTATATATGCTTGTAATAACTATATAGAGAATTCCGTTTACGTACCGATAAATAGTAAATAAAGTATTGGAATTCGTAATCGAGATACTCTAATGTTCGCGATCTCCGGTAACATTTTCATTATATTTTATGTATCAAACATGTCATTTGTAGATTAAACGCATTAAACATGCCATTTGTAGATTTTCATACTTAATTGAGCTGTATTTTTAAAGGCGTGGTCATATATAAAAAAAAATATGTTTTGCAGTTGTGAATAACCTTTACGATGGTCATTTCTCTCGATGTACAACAAACTATAAAGCAGTCCTGAACATTTTGATTTCAAAGAAACACACGTCATTGTTGAAGTGTGCTGACTTGTGTGATACGTTACCCTCATGTATTGGCCTCAACTATCATAATCAAAGGTAAGTTATGTTTGTGTGTGATACGCTACTCTCTTGTATTGGCATCAACTATCATAATCAAAGGTAGGTTTTGTTCTTGTGTGATACGCTACCCTCATGTATTGGACTCAACTATCATAATCAAAGGTAAGTTATGTTCTTGTGTGATACGCTACCCTCATGTATCGGACTCAACTATCATAATCAAAGGTAGGTTATGTTCTTGTGTGATACGCTACCCTCATGTATTGGACTCAACTATCATAATCAAAGGTAGGTTATGTTCTTGTGTGATACACTACTCTCATGTATTGGCATCAACTATCATAATCAAAGGTTGGTTTTGTTCTTGTGTGATACGCCACCCTTATGTATTGGACTCAACTATCATAATCAAAGGTAGGTTATGTTCTTGTGTGATACGCTACTCTCATGTATTGGCATCAACTATCATAATCAAAGGTTTGTTTTGTTTTTGTGTGATACGCCAACCTCATGTATTGGACTCAACTATCATAATCAAAGGTAGGTTTTGTATTTCTTCATCTATATCACGTGCAATACCAAAATATTAAACAGCAGTAACATACAACACATTTCTTTATATTGAAGAGAGTTTAGAATATGACCCGAAATAAAAAGGTTCCCTAATAATATTGTGAATATGAAGAGGTATACAGGTGACAATTGTCTCTTCTGATGCCACTTGTATACTTTTACTATGTATAATGTGTGGATTCTTATAAATTCTATATAACTTTTGGACTTTCTTAAATTGGTCTATTTCTGAAATTAATCCTTACATACTTTTTAACCCATAATGCTAACATTGCCTATTTGAAATTTTCAAATTGTTTGTTTATACATTAAACGACAAAAAGATGTGACGGATACAATTTTCTGACGTCAGACACGCGAATCAATGAATGTGTTTGTAGACAGATGTTGTTTTGTGTTCCGTTAAATTGTTCCATTTAAAATTGTTAAACGATGATGACGGCTGTACCCATATTTTGACTATCTTATGTGTTATGTCTGTTTAGTTCACGCATCATTATATATATAACGGAATTTGATGAGACTGTCATCAAAGTGAGAGGGTTGGCGCGATAAAACCAGGTTTAATCCACCATTTTCTGCATTTGAAAATGCCTGTACCAAGTCAGGAATATGACAGTTCTTGTCCATTCGTTTTGATGTGTTCTGTTATTTGATTTTGCCATGTGATTATAAATTTTCCGATTAGATTTTCCTCTAAGTTCAGTATTTTTTGTGATTTTACTTTTTGATACATTTGCTTAGATCAGCTATTTGTGGGGCATTTATCAAATCTGAGGTACATTGTGTTTAATGGAAATAGCTGATTGATTATTTTGAATTATACAGCAACATACACATATGCGAACTCAAATTTTTGGTGACTTTTTGATACCAATTAATGATTGGTCCCATGAATTACTACTGTAATAGTACCTTTATTCGTGGGGTATCAAGTTTTTGTGGTTTTTGTGGATAGCTCTATTCACGAATGTAAGTGTCCATTGAAATATTACAACTGTTGTCTAAATCAAGACAAATATGGAAAGATCTCAATGTAGGTTTGACCACATCGATACGGGCGTTGTTCAATTTAATCTAGAAAATACATCGAACACAAGCAAACACACTATATGACCTTTATATAAAACTTTCGAGCAGATTTAACCGATCTAATGCTTAAAGTAACATGAATTGTCCGACTTTGTACAATTAAGTTCTGACCGAAATTATAGTTGTGACCAATGAGAGTCGGATATCCGGTGTTGATATGCCGGATAATAATAAAATCAAAACTTTCACAGGAAAAAAAATCATGTTGGGTTTGCTTTTTCAAGTTCAAATTCAAAGCTTTAAATTTTACAATTCAAAGTATATTTGTAGGACTTTTTAATACAACCGTTTTCTTTCAGTGATATGTGTTTGGCCCAATCAAAACCTCTGTTGATCTCATGTATATTAGTGTTATCACCTCTGGTTTCACGTATGCATCATGTTAATGTTTAACGACAATGTGTAGGCAAAGCTGATATCCGAAAGCAATTATTTTATTAAAATTTAATGAATGTTGTCATTCATGAAGGAATATTTCTTTAAGTGACATGTTTATGGTATAATAAACAACTTTGATAATCGCTGATCTGTTTATCCAAATGTAAATAGTGTCATCACTTCTGATTTCACGTATGCATTATTTAAAGTGTTTAGTTTGCAATATCCGTCAACTGAGACAATTGTTTAGTATAGCCTATATCCGAAAGCAATTATTTTATTAAATATTTAAAGAAATTTCGTCATTTATAATTTTTATTGCAAATTTAATGAAAGACAAAATAAGTAAAACTAAACACCTCAGTTTGCAATGTCACATAGATCAATATAAAAACAATAGTAATTTATTTTTTAAGAACATCATTTCTGATGGCTTCAAATTCTTTGCCTGATTTTTTCTTTTCTTTAGATAAATAAATTCAACGAATTTAGGAACCCACGAAAATACTCCTATTACTCAAACAATGAAAAGTGGTACCCACGAATAAAAGTCTTGAAATCCATAAATGATTTTTGAAAGCTTTTGGTTTTTCTCAATCCATATCCTTACTTAAATTAGTGAAGAAATGTTGTATTTCCGTAATGCCGAGACCGAGTAATGAAAATATAAATCAGGCAATAAGAATATTACAGGTAAATGTAGCAACAGTAACCGACCAAGGAGGATGGCTGTTCCTGGTGCTAGAACATCCCATTTGTTTTTTACGATCAATGCTTTTGAATGAAGACAATTGGTTGGAACTTCTCCTGTATCCTGGGTTGGAACCCCTTTAAAAATGACTGGATCCGGCCCTGGTGAACGTGCTTTTTTTTTTGTATGGTTTTTAATTTTAGTTCATTTATTTGATTTGGAGTTTAGTGTAACGCCCATTTTCCCTGAGCTAGTGTACAATTATGTTTTGGGGCCAACAGAGAACCACCTTCGGTGCGGGATTTATCGCTGCGTTCAAGACCCATTTTGGACTTCATTTATTGTCGGCTCTTTTCCTGGATTGTTATATCGTTGAAATATTCCCCATTTACATTCTCAATTGTATTTCTAGACAACTTCGAGATAACAAATACCAACCATACATATATAAGGAATATTTTAAGCTTCTCACCGTAAAGATTTGTTTGTTAAACTGCTATATATCCAATGAAATATTTCTGATAAAGTGTGTGGCTTAATTTTTTTTGACATTTTGATGTTTGTTTTAAAAAGTCAAAGCAAATAAACTCATCATACATGTAGAAACCAAAATTGAAATTTTGTATAAGCACCAGACACGTGTTTGTCAACAAAAGACTCGTCAGTGACGCTCCAAACTAAGTCAAGATAAAAAGGCCAAATAATATTATTAAAGAGCATTGAGGACCACAAATTCCTAAACTTTTTGCCAAATACAGCTAAGGTAATTTACTCTTGAGGTAGACAGGCCTTATGATATAAAATATCAAAGTTTTGTAAACAGTTAATTTGTAATCTTAACCATATAATTATAATTCATGCCAAACATAGAAGTGTTAACTACTAGACTGGTGATACCCTGGGGGATAATGATTTGTAAAAAGTTTATGAACATAAAACGAGCAGAATTTATTATAGTCAAGGTGTTTGGTACCACTTTAAGCTCAATTCTGTAAAAGCAAATACTACCTCAAGATTGTATTTAATTTTTGATTTAATTTATTGGTTTCAGCTGTGAACTAGTAGCACTAAGCCCTGGAGTTGTAAAACATATCCCAAAGAAACAAGAAGACGATTGGAAATTTTATTCAAAATGTTACAGATACAATGGTGCATGTCTTTGGTGTTACTTCTAATGGTGTTCGTCTCCATCTAAGAGTTTGGTGTTACATCTGATGAATGAATGTTACTTTATTCGAGTGCGACTGTCGAGTTAGTCGACATGGATTTTCTTCTGGATGATGAATGTTACTTTATTCGAGTGCGACTATTTGTTAGTCGATATGGATTTTCTTCTGGGTGATAAATGCAATTGAATTCGAGTGCGACTGTTTGTTAGTCGACATGGATTTTCTTCTGGATAATAAATGTTACTTTTTTTAGTACGATTGTTTGTCAGTCGACATAGCTTTTCTTCTGGATGATGAATGTTACTTTATTCGAGTGCAATTGTTTGTCATTCGACATGGATTTTCTTCCTGATGATAAATTTTACTTTATTCGAGTGAGACTGGCTGTCACATGTGTCAGTCGACATGGATTTTCTGTAAAGGTAATAAGCCGATAACAGTCAAATCTGTTTAATATTTTACAGAATGGACTGTTAGAGGCTTATATGTTACTTAACACATTTGTTAACACGTCAAAAATGTGATAAAATACAACCAAATATAAAAATTGTGTTAACATTTTTTTTAACAAGTGTGAAAATTATAATGAGAATAAATTTTCTTTACATAAAAAGTTATCCTACATGTTAGTCCCTTTAAATATTAGCTGAACTTAAACAATAGACAAAAATAAGTACAGCTGAAGGTAAACATTGTCAACATGTTTTGCTACAAGGACTACTCTAAATATTTCAATGAATACATTTCCATGCGTTTCGTTATTCAAAATTGAAAAAGACGATGACAGTATATTCTAAATGCATAAAAAATGAAGAGAGTGGTGTCGTTATTAATGATAGTGATGTATCAAATTTTAGTTCAAAATCCAATTGGTATTCGGATATATTAAGGGTATATTACAAAGATGATATAGATATAGATATATCACCTAATCATGCCAAGTTTTATGTATATTATATTTCCAAATGTCCTGTCCAACTAGTTAATTGTTTCTTGTTGGATTTCATTTCTTACTAGTTGAATGAGAAAAAAAATCAGGTCCACGTTGCCCTTTTCTTTTTTTCGTTGATTTGGGTATTGATGTCCCTTGTGTTTTTTTTTTTTAATATTACCGACACATCATTTTGTCTCTCGATTTCGTTTTCTAAAACAGACTATTTTCGTTCACAAGCGAAGTGTTGCATTATATTCATAAAAGTAGACTTAAAAAAAACAACAACTTGGAAAACAACTCCAAAACCCGAAAATAATGAAAACGTTTATTCATGAAATGAGTTCTAGATTAATACTTTCTACACAGTTTGAGGTTTAGGTCGTTTATGGTCCTTAAATCGCGGCGTGGTCTATCAAGCGTTAGAAGCATTCCTTTTTTTTTAATTTAATTGAAGATGAAAATGATGCCAGGAAGATAGGATCTATGTAGAAAGCCAAACAAGTACTGAGTTGAAGAGCATTTAGAACCCAAAATTCCAAAATGTTGTACCAAATACGACTAAGGTAATCTATTCTAGGGATAAGAAAATCCTTAGTTTTTCGAAAAAAATCAGAGTTTGAATTTGAATTCTTACTGATGACTGACGTCAAGTCGAAAACAATTTTTTGATTAGTAGAGATAATAAAATCAAGACTGTAAAAAAGAAAAGAAAGAAAAAAATTCTGGCCGAAAAAATACATAGTGCTGAAAGTATAAATGAAAACAAAACACCAAACCTGACGAGAAGCAAACACCTTCCTTTTTTCTAATGCATTAATTACTGTGACGACAGGGTGTTCAATAGATACATCGTAGTGTATACCAGTTTGTTATTCAACATGTGCAATGTAAAAATTAGGGAGATTATGTGTCCGATACTCTTATGAATAAACTTAAAGATGTTTGAGCTCTGTACCAGAAAGATAATACTAATGTCCAAGGAGATGTCAAAAAAGAACAAAGCGTTCAAGCAAATGGTGTAACGGGGATGTTGGTAAAAACTAGGACATGACAAAGTGAAAGATAAATGTCAACAAACCGTGAATTTATAAAGACACATTTCACTAGTGAAACACAAAATACGAGGCACCTGGAATCATTCTGGTCTTTCCACCAGTAAGCATCTGTTTTGATATGAAAATATTAAAAATGAAAATATTAAAATCTGGTTTAATTGTCCATTTCAGCGTCAAATGACAGCTTATTGTACGCTGATTATATGGTCTCTATACAAAAAGATATAAATAAGGGAGGTATTTTTTTTTACTTCCGGTTCAAAATATGTTATTTCCGGTATTGTTTGAAAGTTTACTTGTCACTGATTCCAAAAATATATGGTCTTTCATACTTTTACATTAATTTAGTACAAAACATATCTACTTTCGGTTTACAAAACGTCACTTCCGGTTGACTTTTTGAAGGTCACATTGCTTGCAACCTAATGCAAAAAGTCCTATTGCTTTATCATGTAAACATATGAGGTAAAACCAAAGGTCAAAATCTGGAACGTTAAATTTACCTATGACCTTGAGCTCAGTTTCAAGGTCATAAACCAATGACCTTTAACCAAAAGACTCTAGGCCTCTACCTTATATTGTTATTAAGTTATATTTCCACACGACTAATATTAGATATAAAAGGGGGACGGAAACTTGCATCAAATGTCTAAGTACCCTTACATCTAAAATTTATGTGTTACGAGATGTCGCAACTAACAATTGTGTGAAAATATCATTGCCAATATCTTATATGATTTCTAATAATAAGAGATAACAAGCAGAAATCTAAATTTTGAACCTGACCTTCACCTTTGACCTAGACTTCATTTTCTTTTTGGACCAAGAACCTCAAATCTAAAGATCCTAGGCCTCTATCACTTATGGTTTTCCAGTTAAAAATACATTTCAAAATATCAAATACAAAAGGGGAAATAATTCTCATATGGATCTCATATTCCAAATATTTAAGCGACATCTTGCGAAAAAAAAAATCAGCAAAGAAAAAAAAATTGGCGGAAGAAAAAAAAAATAAGAAAACCAATAGGTTTCTTCCACAGAAAAGTGGAAAGACCTCATTAATAAACAGCTGCGCCATGAGCGCATGATACGCCCGTTGTCTTGTGTGAAAGTTTTATGCAATAATCATAAACTTTTATATTTGATTGACGAGATCTCTAACAAATATATCGTATGTTCTTTTGCAAATCATCGTGTTAAAAGATCTGATATTCCCAAAAGCACTACGACTCATTTACTCATGAAACATTTGGTTTTTATAATAACCCACATTTTTTAATAAAGTAATGTTAGCTTGCAATTTTTTAATACAGAGACTTTTTGAATAATTCCAAATCAATATATTCCTGTATGTCTAGATAATTTGTTTCCGTTCAAGGAATTATTACATATACATCAAAATGTTTTTCAGGGTGTACTATCTACGTTTTGGTCGAAATATAAAACGTGCCGTCATGATATATTATTTACAAACTATTTTATCGACTTCAAACGACAACACATACATCTCGTCATTAATTGGTCCTCATCATTGATTTCAACATCAATTAATCAATAATTTATCAGTTAAATTAAATATTCCAGTTTTATTCATCTTTAGAATACATCATGTACATGGTATATATGATATATGTTGAAATATATGATGAAAATGTTCATTAAGTGATAATGCAAATATATTATTTACAAACTATTTCATCAACTGTAACAACTTCAAACGACCTAACATACATCTCGTCATTACTTGGTCCTCATCATTGATTTCAACATCAATTAATTAATAATTTATCGGTTAAATTAAATATTCCAGTTTTATTTATCTTTAAAATACATCATGTACATGGTATATATAATATATGCTGAAATATATGATGAAAATGTTCATTAAGTGAAAATGCAAATATATTATTTACAAACTATTTCATCAACTGTAACAACTTCAAACGACCTAACATACATCTCGTCATTACTTGGTCCTCATCATTGATTTCAACATTATATTAGTTCAATTAAATATTCCAATAAAGTATTATCTTTAAAATACATGATATAATATATGCTAAAAAAATCATTCAGTGCAATTATAAGTGTAATATTAAAAACCAATTCTTCAGAGAACAATTGAAGGTCTTTCCACCTCGATAATAAGAATGAAATTTCAAAAAAAACGATGTTAGAAAATGTCACTCCTTGTTGATGTAATTTGGTTCTTCAAATTGATATAAAAAAATAAGATTAATAGGTATATGCAGAAGACTTAATTGTTTTATTATGAACAGAAAATAATTTTTAGTAAAGGTCAAAATCTAGAACGTCAAATTGACCTTTGACCTTGACCTCAATTTCAAGGTCATAGGTCAGTGATCTAAAATCAAAAGACCCCAGGTCAATCATTTGTATGGTTGTGGAGAAATACTGTTTTCAAATACACAAGGGAAGAAAACTCCTATAAGGGTTAACGACTGAAATAGGTTGAAGTTGCGAATTTGGCAAACAAATCATATCATTAACTGTAACAGTTTCTTTTGAATAACGATAAAAAGCAAAACTGAAAATTTATAACATGACCTTGACCTTTCACCTCGATTTCAAGGTCTTATGTCAGTGAACTAAAAACGGAAGACCGGAGGTCAATCACTCGTATGGTTGTGGAGAAATACTGATTTGAAATACATAAGGGGAGAAAACTCCTATAAGGGTTAACCAAACACTTTGACTGAAATAGGTTGAAGTTGCGCCTTATTGTATATAGTTATTTGGCAAACACAACATATCATTTACTGTCACAGTTTCTGTGGAATAACGATAACAAGCAAAATTCAAAATTTAGAACTTGATCTTGACCTTTGACCTTGACCTCAATTTCCTTCAAATGGACCAATGACTTCATATCAAAAGACTGTAGACCTCTACGACTTATAACGTATGAATTTATCTAACAAATCGCCTGTATTAAATTTTCAAAGGGAAATAACTCTCATAAGATGTCTTTCGATCACTTAAGTCAAAAAAAAAATAAATCATTCTCAAGAAAGGACGAACAATTTGGTGAAAACAGTTTGCTAAAATCTTTTACGGTTTTAGAGATATAGTGATAACAAGAAAAAGGGGACGTGGGGAGATAACTCTTATAAGAATAAGTGTTCGGTCACACAGGGTGAGTTTTGAAATCCCCATTTCTGTACAACATCATTGGCCAAAAAATCAATTCGATATGTTGTAAGACAAAAAAGCATCTCAGACGGCAGAAGAAAAAAAAATAATCAGAAGAAAAACAAAAGGTCTTTCCACGAAAAGTGGAGAGACCTAATTAAAAACCAATTGTTCAGAGAAGGTTTTTCCACCAGTAAGGATCTATTTTGATATTAAAGTATTAAAATTTGGTTCCAAATGTCAATATTAGCGTCAAATGACAGCTTATTGTACGCTGATTCCAAAAATATATCGTTTCTATACAAAAAAAACATAAAAAAGGGAGATCATGTTTTTACTTCCGGTTCACAAGATGTCACTTCTGGTATTGTTTGAAAGTTTAATTGACACTGATTCCAAAACTATATGGTTCTACACACTTTTACAATAATTTAGAACAAATTTTAGCGACTTCCGGTTTACAAAAGGTCACACATCCGGTTAGTTTTTTCAACGTTGTATTGCTTGCAACCTAATGCAAAAAGTCTGATAGCTTTAACATGAATACATATGAGGTAAAAGCACAGGTCAAAATCTAGAACGTTAAATTAACATATGACCTTGAGCTCAATTTCAAGGTCATCAACCAAGGACTTCAAATCAAAAGACTCTAGGTCTCTACTGTATATTGTTAATGAGTTATATTACCATACGACTGATATTAGATATAAAAGAGGGGAAAACTCGCATCAAATGTTTAAGTACTCTTTCGACAATATGTGTAACGACATGTCGCGACTAACAATTGTGTGAAAATATTTTGTCGATATCTTATCAGATTTCTGAAAATGAGAGTTAACAAGCCAAAATCAAAATTTTGAACATGACCTTGACCTTTGACTATGACCTCATTTTCATTTTTTTGGACCAAGGACTTCAAATCAACAGACCCTGGGCCTCTATCACTTATAGTTTTCCAGTTAGAAATACATTTCAAAATTTTACATACAAAAGGGGAAATAACTCTCATATGGAATCTCTATACGTCTTCGGTCAAAATAAAACAGAACATCCTGAGGATGTAACGAGCAATTTGGAAAAATAAATTTGTCGGTTTCTTATACGGTTGCGAAGCCTTAGAGATAACAAGAAAAAAAATGTTCGGGGAGATAACTCTTATATGGGAAGGTATTCGGTTAAGCAGTGTCAGTTTCAAAAGCATATAAACTGTATGATACCATATTCTTAATATCTAAGCGACATCTTGCAAAACATAAAAACAGCGAAGGAAAAAAAGTTGGCGGAAGTAAAAAAAAAGTAATAATCAGAAGAAAACCAATTGGTCTTTCCACGGAAAAGTGAACAGACCTAATAATAATCAGAAGAAATCCAATGGGTCTTTCCACGGAAAGGTGGAAAGACCTAATAAATGTATAATACATCCGGTTTACTGTCACATTCTGACATCCTCATGTTTATGTCGTATACTTGTTTTAAAACTAGTGTTTGTCTTTGAGTCTCTTTTTGGTTTACTCAATGTCATCAGAAGTGTGTCGACACTGATTTTTTATAAAAAAAATTTTTGGCATCATTGCTGAAATAAATCTAACATACAAGTTTTATAAAAAAAACATTGGCAAGAATTGTTCACGTTAGAAAGCTAACAAGACCGGACTGAAGGACGGACATCCTGTATTTCTATGTTCCCATCGACGCGTCGCACGGGGGCAAAAATCCAACGACATCTTAAAATCATTTTGAATTTAGATTCATATTAATTTGAACTTTGGTCTTCGGGGATGTGTGTGTTTATGGTGTTTTGAGATCGACATGATGTACAGTAAAATTGAGAATGGAAATGGGGAATAAGCCAAAGAGACAACAACCCGACCATAGAGCAGACAACAGCAGAAGGTCACCAACAGGTCTTCAATTCAACGAGGCCTTGAACAGCTGGTCAAAACGCACCTTTTTGCAAAGTGGGGAGACAAAACGACTCACAGACGATTCGCAAAGGTGCCCATGGCATTTCTTTATTTACATAAATAGAAATGTTGGATATACACAGCCAAGGCCGTATTTTAGTGAGGCAAAATAATGGAGCCGATCGAAGCGAGGCGAAATTTTTTTTTGGAGGGTATGAAATGAATGGTGCAAAATCCTGCATTGTAGGCATTTTTAGAGAGTTTGATAATGTCTTGAATTTGGACACTTTTTATATATATTTTTTTTATATTTTAAGACTTTTACTAACACCAAATTTTTCACAACTTTATTTAAATTTATATGTAAGATAATAATCCAAATATCACTGATTTGAGTCTGCTGCCAGAACATAGTACAAACATCGATTCAGTAGAGTTTGCCAAATTTTTCTATGGCCGGTTCAGTCAAATCGTTTCAGAATCATAATTTGGTCTGCTGATATCCTTATCGCGATGAACATGGTAAGCCCGCACAATCTCTCGCCACTCATGCATGCTCTTTTCCAAGTGTTCAGTCGTTTCAGGGCAGTCTGTGTTTCTAAAGCACATTATCTTCAACACAATGATCAATGTCTTCTCCCAATTCCTTCTCCATCAGCAATTTGGTAGCAGCATCGGTAGTAACAGTTTTGTTTGCAAAAGGGAATTAAGCTTTCCTGTAAGCACCATCATACAGTTGCAGTTACAAAATATTAAACTCGCTTTTATGCTGACAAAGAGTAGACAAACTAGGGATGGAATGAGATAAGATAAATGTATATGATTCTATCTATAGAGCATATATGATATGGGTACAGGGGAATTGGAATGGAGTTTTTGACGTTTACATGTAGGTCCATAATTTCAAATTATTTCTGGAAATAGTTGGTGGTATTTTAGTTCCAGAATCTATAAATTTAGGGGTTAGGGGTATGGGGTGTCCGATTGCGAAACCCCGAATATAAAGAAACGAAATTCCGTAGTCCCGAATAAGTAAAGACAAAATCCGGCGTTAAAGGTTCTACCATTCCTCAATAATATCAAATTGGAATATGGGATATTCTTTCAATTTTTAAGGTTAAAGAAACATGGATAGAAACTAATCCATTCATGTTTCATATTATTTATATTTTATTTATCTGTAAAGAGAAAGATTAAAGTTCGTGAAATGAACACGCAGACAGGACTGCCCCCTTGCGATGACTTGATTTGTCGAAAGTTGGTTAAACCATGGAAGTATTGTATTGTCAATATAATACTTCCATGGTTTAACAGAGAAATGAATACGCAGACAGGACTGCCCCCTTCCGAAGACCAGTACTTGATTTGTCAGTCTACTTATCGTTTTTGGATTGTTCTAATGAAGTTATATACAATACTCAGACTCTGTTCACAAAAAAACTAGTTTACTAGAATTATTCCTTCTTTACCTTCAGTGTCGCTTTTTCTTTTCTGCAAGAGCCTGTTTTTTAACTAGAGATCCATGATGATTATCATTAATAGGTTAATGTTATCGAGAAACATCAACCGTTGTAAAGAATTGCGCTTATATTAACGTACCTTTTTGCGGTACGGCCACTATCTTTGTGACGTCGCGTAATTGTTATACTTTATGTTGTATTGAATAGAAACGTATAATGGCAGACGTAGTTCTATCTTTAACGCCTTAGTTAGCTTACGATCAAATACACAACGCAACGCAATAATCTACATTGGTGCCGTGACTTCAAACGGAGAGAATGGACATCAGCCGACTAAAATCCTTGAGAGCGGGGAACAAAGCAGCAGTAACAAAAGTTTTTAAAAAACTGGAGGAAGCCATCGGAGATTCAGAAATAGACACGGAGGAAGTATCAACATTGCTCGAAGCAATTGAGAAGAAAAAGAAGACGTTAGCCTCAATAGACGAACAGATATTAAATGCAGTCGAATCAGAAGATATAACAAATGAAATTCTTGAAACAGATGAGTATTATTTAGATTTAGAGGGTAAAATTCGAAAATTTAAAAAGTTCTTAAAACCCGTACCAAAAGCAGCATCTTCGATACTAGATTCAAGCGCACCAGAGTTTGTTCCGTACACAAACCCATTTACTCACACAAGTCAGCAATTATCTCAGTCAAGTTCGACCTCAAGTAATAACCATCGCCTACCAAAGCTATCTCTTCCCAATTTTAATGGAGACATTTTACAATGGCAATATTTCTGGGATTCATACGAAACCACGATTCATCACAATCACACATTAACTGACATTCAGAAATTTTCGTACTTGAACTCATTGCTTCAATTTGAAGCTGCAAACGTAATTTCAGGATTGACCATGACAAATCCAAACTATCACAAAGCAATTGAATTATTAAAAAACCGTTATGGCCAACCACATAAAATCATTAATGCATATATGAGAGCACTACTTGATATATCCGCACCACATGATACATTAGAAAGTTTGAGAACATTTCATGACAAATCAGAAGCTTACATACGGGGTCTAGAGTCTCTCGGACAATGTCATGACATGTACGGATCGCTATTGATACCAGTGATTCTCGGGAAGCTACCGCATGAAGTACGAAAAAATATAACACGAGAAAACGGGAGTTACAGTTGAAATATTCAATCGCTTAGAATCTAGATAGGTAAAGAGATTTCTATTCAAGAGTCCGGATACGGAGATTATACACAGACGTATTCAACCGCAACCCCTAGCGCAAATTTCATAACAGGCGTTAAACGAGTAACGAGATAAAACCCGTCCGATAAACACAACAGATAAATCATTAAACTCGAATCGGAAGAAACAATGCACATATTGTGACGGAAACCACTGGCCAAACGAATGTAAAGATGTCATAGATCACGATAAAAGAGTAGCCATTGTAAAAGAAAAGAGGTTATGCCTTAATTGTTTAGGTAAGCATAAAATAGCCGATTGCAAATCCAAGAATACGTGTAAGTGTTGCCACCGGAAACATCACTCTTCATTATGTAAACAGAACTCGTACTCAAATAAACATCATATTGAAACTGAACAATCGCAAAATAAAGTAGACACAGAAACTTCTATGTTGTATACCGCTAGCGAAGAAAGGTCCACTGTTTTACTGAAAACCGCATTCAGTCCAGTCGTTCACAAAAATACATGTATAGATGCAAGAATACTCTTTGACGAGGGAGCTCAGCGCTCGTTTATAACCGAAGAACTGGCAGCTAAATTGGACATTAAAAAAGAGGGGTCTGAAACATTAAGTATAGCTACATTTGGAAGTACTACAAAAAAGGTGAGAAATCTTGACAAAACAACAATTAATCTTAAGTCTACAGAAGGAGAATTAATCCCTATTAAAGTTTTAATTGTACCAACCATTGCTTCACCACTTCAAACTCACAACATAGGAATAACACAGAAGTTTTCATATTTACGTGGTCTACAATTAGCACACCCAGTCATGAAAGGAGAGCAATTCGAAATATCCTTATTAATTGGAGGTGATTTTTACTGGGACATAGTTCAAGACAAAATAGTCCGTGGAAACGGTCCAACCGCAGTTAGCTCGAAAATTGGATATTTACTTTCCGGTCCTGTCCCTACACGAGCCAGTAATGCATCTTTCTCAATGATGAATATACTAGTATGTCACAAACAAGAAGAGTGCGATCTTGAAAAATTTTGGAAGCTTGAATCGTTGGGAATTGACGCTAAAGAACAAAATGATCCAGACCTAGCTGAATCAATTGAAAATTACTTACAAACCTCCATTACGAAGAAAAATAATAAGTATGTTACGAAATTACCATGGAGAGAGAATGCGCCAGAACTACCGACAAATGAAGACATCGCAAAACGCAGAACGGAAAGCGTTATTCGTCGCCTTAAGAAGGATCCCGAGATGTTCCGAAAGTATGGTGAGATAATTACAGACCAAGAACAAAGAGGATTCATTGAAAAGGTATATGATGAAGGTACATGCACAAACAAGGTTCATTACATTCCGCATCATCCCGTAAAAAAGGATTCAGTCACCACCCCGATACGCATAGTATATAACTGTAGCTGCAGAGCGAACGACAGTAGTCCTTGTCTTAACGATTGCCTAGCAACATATCCACCAATTATGACTGATTTGACGGAGATATTAGTACGCTTTAGAATGTATAAATATGCAGTTACAGCGGATATTGAAAAAGCATTTTTGCATATTGAATTAGATGTTGATGACAGAGATGTCACAAGATTTTATTGGTTAGAGAATCCCATGGACACAGAAAGCCGTTTGATTACTTACCGGTTTAAGGTTGTACTTTTCGGCGCCACCTGTTCGCCATTCATGTTAAGCGCCACGCTAATGAAACATTTTAGAGACAATCCGTCAACTACATCAACAGAATTACAGAGAAATTTATACGTGGATAACGTTCTGACCAGTTTTACAGATAAACAGTCACTTTTGAAATTCTACACGGAGTCAAGAAAATTATTGTCAGAGGCAGGATTCAACTTACGGTCTTGGAATTCTAATAGTACGGAATTGCAGAACGTTGCAGGACGAGACAGATCGGCGACAATGACGACATAGTCAAAATTTTAGGCATGAGATGGGATAGGGAATCCGACGATTTGAAATTTCAACAGATTGAATTTATGGAAAAAGACAAAATGATAACAAAGCGTGAGGTTTTGCGCACATCGTCTAGAATTTTCGACCCCCTAGGATTAATCACGCCAATTACGGTGAAAGCTAAGCTGTTTATGCAGACTTTATGGAAGGCAAAGTTGGATTGGGATGAATGTTTGTCCGACGAACTGAGAAGTAAATGGCAGGTAATAGCTTTAGATATCGAGGAGGCTACCAAAATAGTATTTCCACGAATGTTAACGGAAGGAATTATTAACGAGAAAACGTCGCTACATATTTTCACAGACGCCAGTCAGTTAGCATACGGAGCTTGTGCTTACTTAGTTACAGCAAATTCATCGGTCATCGTCATGGCTAAAAACAGAGTAGTACCCGTAAAACCGATTTCATTACCACGTTTAGAACTTATGGGCGCGCTTATCGGCGCCAGATTAGCAACGCATCTCCTTAAAGTCATAACAACAGAACATGTGTATATGTGGAGCGATAGTCAAATTGTTTTGAGTTGGATTAAATCGTCAAAAAACTTAAAACCGTTCGTAGCAAATCGACTTAAAGAAATAAGAAAATTAACAGAGAATGCTGAATGGAATTATTGTCCAACAGATGACAATCCAGCTGATTACTTAACTCGCGGAATTTACGCTAAACACCTTTATAATAACAGCTTATGGATGAACGGTCCACAATGGATTTTAAATCGTGAAAATTGGCCGACATGGACGAGGAAAATTGAAGACTGCAGCACGATGGTAACTGTTAGTGATGACTATACAGACGATGAAAGTACAAATGCTTCAACACAGACAATTTCATGTATAGATATACAACGATACGGATCTTTAAAAAAAGCAATTAGAGTAACAGCATACGTCTTGCGTTTTATACAGAATTTACGGAATTCAAAAGATAAACGGTCAATCGGATTTATCAGTGTTGAGGAGCGATGTAAAGCATTAAAAGTTCTAATAGTAACAGTACAACAGGAAACATTTAAGGATGAAATTGAAAGCTTGAATTCATCGTCACAGAAAAAAGTGCCACTTGTTCGACAACTTAAACTATATACAGACAAAAATGGATTACTACGTTCTACCGGGAGAATACAAAACGCACCTGTGAAGGAGAGTACTAAATATCCGTTGTTATTGCCAACTCACCACAGTCTTACGTCCTTGATCGTAATGGATGCACACACAAAGACTTTACATGCCGGACTTAACAGTACAATAGCATATATTCAACAGAAATATTGGATACCGAGAATAAGGCAGTGCGTAAAATCACAAATTCGTAAATGCGTTCAATGCATTAAAATATCAGGAATGCCGTATAGCGCACCCGATCCGCCACTGCTACCTAAAGATCGAGTCAACTACGATTATCCTTTTTCAGTAACCGGCGTTGATTTCACAGGAGCTTTGTATACAAAAGGAAAACACAACGAATTAAGCAAAACATATATTTGTTTATTCTCTTGCGCCGCTAGACGAGCTATACACTTGGAGATAGTCACAGATTTAACCGAGGAGTCTTTCATGCTTGCTTTTAAAAGATTTGTCGCTAGGAGATCTACACCAAGGATTATGTTGTCCGATACTGCAACAACCTTCAAGGCAGCCGCCGAAAAGATTACAAGATCAAGCCAAGACAACCGAATACAAGAAAAACTTGCCGATCAAGGAACTGAGTGGAAATTCATACCCAACCGTGCACCGTGGTTTGGAGGCTTTTGGGAACGCCTAATTGGACTCACGAAAAAGTCAATTAAAGCAATACTAGGAAAGTCATGTGTCACTACGGAAATGTTGAATACAATTATAATCGAAATCGAGGGAACTCTAAACAATCGTCCTATAACTCACATTTCTACATTGGTTATTAGATAGACTTGTTAAAGTGTTAAATTATTCAGACGTGAACAGTTAAAAAATATTGAGAGACTTTAACTATGATTTTATTTCATTTTATTTCACAATTGATCAGACATTTAATTTCAAATTTACGAATTTTTCATATTGTATTTCAAATTTGAGTTAAATATCATTTTCTGCGGCCCCAGAATGTAAAGAATTGCGCTTATATTAACGTACCTTTTTGCGGTACGGCCACTATCTTTATGACGTCGCGTAATTGTTATACTTTATGTTGTATTGAATAGAAACGTATAATGGCAGACGTAGTTCTATCTTTAACGCCTTAGTTAGCTTACGATCAAATACACAACGCAACGCAATAATCTACAACCGTTGAGATGCTGAGTTATGTCCAGGAAGAATAGTTTAATGGGAATAGGAATGATGAAAAGTTATATAGAAATTAAGGTTGAGACAGAACAACAAATGACTATTATATTGATATATATGTATAAAAAAAATAATCAGTGTCGAAATTTTAGTGAGGCAATTGCCTCACTTGCCTCAAGGGTAGCTACGGCCTTGACAGCAACCGGCCAATTAACGACAATCAAAACCAAAGACATATAGATAACACGTGACTAATGCAGGATGGACAACAACATTGAGAATGGAAGTATATTTAACTGCTAATCTGTTACAGTAGTTTTAGTAAAGATTCGTTGGTCTCTTGAATATGAAAGATAATAAGTATATTTAGTATTGCAAGTATGAAATCTATCAAATTATAAAATCACATGGTCACAACAATAGTCAGATTTAAGCTACATGTATAACAGCAACAAAGTTTAATCTCCTAGAACGTATTTGTTTGTCTTGATTAAAATCAAACCATTATGAGATAAGGAGATGTGATATGATTGCTAATTAAACAACTTTCCATCAAAGACTAAATGACGTACATATATATCTGTGATCTCCCAATTACCATCCCACTAATACTATGAACTGCTTATACAAAAAGAAATTTTGTCACCAAGTGATTTATTATAATTTATAAAATAGAACATCATTACATATGCTAAATAATTGTGTTCCCTTGGCTAAATACTGGGATCATATTGTTTTACCAGTGTCCTTTCTACAGTTCGTCCCGCACTTAGTATAGTAGTATAGGTTTATACGGATGATTTCGTAGGATTATGTACAGTTTTTAAGCCTTAACTTTTAAACGATGTACCTGGTGTTAGTACATACACTTAAGATTCGCATCTTGTCATTTTTTCTCTTTTCTCACAGATTGCTCAATTTGACATTTTGAAATATATTGCTCCGGTTAATTTTTTAACCTATATTGAGGGAGCACATACATATAATCTGTATATTCTTAGGGTCATTTTTTCTTTAATGACTTTTCGCAGACGACATAATGTTGAACTTGGTTTATTTGAGTAAAATTTTGCATAAAATTTGTAAGGTTGTCCGACTAACTACTCACACATCCCACACGTTTACATTATGTAGAGTCTCCTGTATTTTGTATTGTATCAGGATATTGATTTTCTTTTTAATTTTCACAACTAACAGAATGTTTAACCTATCTTGACGGCTGCACAAAATGTGTTTGTCAGACACAACAATTCAAATTGCACTGTATCGTACTGTATATATAATATATGATGAAATAGATGATGAAAATGTTCATTAAGTGATAATGAAAATATATTATTTACAAACTATTTCATCAACTGTAACAACTTCAAACGACCTAACATACATCTCGTCATTACTTGGTCCTCATCATTGATTTCAACATTTTATTAGTTCAATTAAATATTCCAATAAAGTATTATCTTTAAAATACATGATATAATATATGCTAAAAAAATCATTTGGTGCAAACTATAAGTGTAATATTAAAAACCAATTCTTCAGAGAACAATTGAAGGTCTTTCCACCTCGATAATAAGAATGAAATTTAAAAAAACGATGTTAGAAAATGTCACTCCTTGTTGATGTAATTTGGTTCTTCAAATTGATATAAAAAATTAGATTAATAGGTATATGCAGAAGACTTAATTGTTATTTTATGAACAGAAAATATTTTTTAGTAAAGGTCAAAATCTAGAACGTCAAATTGACCTTTGACCTTGACCTCAATTTCAAGGTCATAGGTCAGTGATCTAAAATCAAAAGACCCCAGGGAATCACTTGTATGGTTGTGGAGAAATACTGTTTTCAAATACATAAGGGAGAAAACTCCTATAAGGGTTAACCAAAACACTTCGACTGAAATAGGTTGAAGTTGCGCTTTTTTGTAAACAGTAATTTGGCAAACAAATCATATCATTAACTGTAACAGTTTCTTTTGAATAACGATAAGAAGCAAAACTCAAAATTTATAACATGACCTTGACCTTTCACCTTGATCTCAATTTCAAGGTCATATGTCAGTGAACTCAAAACGGAAGACCGGAGGTCAATCACTTGTATGGTTGTGGAGAAATACTGATTTGAAATACATAAGGGGAGAAAACTCCTATAAGGGTTAACCAAACACTTTGACTGAAATGGGTTGAAGTTGCGCCTTACTGTAAATAGTTATTTGGCAAACACAACATATCATTTACTGTCACAGTTTCTGTGGAATAACGATAACAAGCAAAATTCAAAATTTAAAACTTGATCTTGACCTTTGACCTTGACCTCAATTTCCTTCAAATGGACCAAGGACTTCATATCAAAAGACTGTAGACCTCTACGACTTATAACGTATGAATTTATCTAACAAATCGCCTATATTAAATTTTCAAAGGGAAATAACTCTCATAAGATGTCTTTCGATCACTTAAGTCAAAAAAACCAAATCATTCTCAAGAGTAGACGAACAATTTTTAGCCATGTCATCGGAAAATTTTTTAAAACTAGATACCCATTGATGATTGTGGCCAAGTTTGGTTAAATTTGGCCCAGTAGTTTCAGAGAACATTTTTTTAAAAGATTACTAAAATTTAAAAAAATGGTTATAAATTTACTATAAAGGACAATAACTCTTTAAGAGGTCATTTGCCGATTTTGGTCATGTTGCCTTATTTGTAGATCTTACTTTGCTGAACATTATTGCTGTTCACAGTTTATCTCTATCTATAATGATATTCAAGATAATAACCAAAAACTGCAAAATTTCCTGAAAATTACTAGTTCGGGGGCGGCAACCCAAAAACGGGTTGTCTGATTTGTCTGAAATATTCATGGCAGATAGATCTTGACCTAATGAACAATTTAACCCATGTCAGATTTGCTTTAAATGCTTTGGTTTCAGAGATATAAGCCAAAATCTACATTTTACCCCTATGTTCTATATTTAGCCATGGCGGCCATCTTGGTTGGTTGGCATGGTCATCGGACACATTTTTAAACTAGATACCCCAATGATGATTGTGGCCAAGTTTGGTTAAATTTGGCCTGTTAGTTTCAGAGGAGAATATTTTTGTAAAAGTTAACGACGACAGAAGCTTTGTCATGTATGCCTGTATAGCAGGTTTTAAGCCTCTTGCTTATACAAACAAGAATACACATGCTAAAATGTCTCCCCTTCTTCACCAACCGTTAATATTATTTTGATTGTCTTAAATATAAAGCTTTACTAAAACTATCAGATAAATTTGACATGATCCAAGAAAATGAGGTCAGATAAACCAAACTGGAATTACATATACACCTTACAATCAAATACACTTTAAATATAGTTGATCTATTGCACATCGAAGAAACAAACCTATCCATGAAAGCTTAACATTGATCAATGAACCATGAAAATAAGGCAAAGGTCAGATGAATCCTGCCAGACTGACATGTACATCTTACAATCAAAACATGCTACAAAAAATATAGATGACCTTTTGCATATAGTATCTATGAACAAACTGAATCAGAAAACTCAAGATTGACCAATGAACCATGAAATTAAGATAATAGTCAGATGATAATTTCCAGACAGACAAATACACCTTACAATCATAACACACACCAAAATGTAGTTGACCTATTGCTAATAGTATTAGAAAAACAGAATGATAACACAAAAATTTAACATTATGTAATGAACAATAAAAATAAGGTCAAGGTCAAATAAAATATGTCAGACTTGCATGTATATCGTAAAATATGTTCATACATAAAATATAGTTTACCTATTGCATACAGTATAAAAAAGACCTAAACACAAAACCTTAACTTTAACCACTGAACAATGAAAATGAGGTCAAGGTCAAGGTCAGATTACACCTTCCAAATGAACATGTACACCTAACAATCATTCCATACACAAAATATGGTAATCCCATTCCTCATAGAACCTGAGATATGGACATAACCATAACTGATCCATGAAATAAGGTCAAGGTCAAATGAAAGGCATGAAGACCTTGCAAGGTAAGCAAATATAGGTTAGCAAATGCCACTGAATCACTATCCCTATGTTAAGCTTTCTGCTATACAAGTCAGGCTCAACAAAAACAACAACTAACATACAGACATAAGACACACATTTGTTTTGATGATCATAAAAAAGTAAAAATTAAAAATTTCATTTATATTTTATGAAAATGCACTTTTATAATTCTGTATAATGTTCTCTACAACCTCAAAAGCTTCTTCAAAATCCTCCTGAAAAAGATAAACAAAAAAAATACTAACACTGTTCTGATAAATTATATTTAAATATATATTTAAATTAAAATGCATTTAAGTGTGTTCAGGTTTGCTGTTTGAAATGATTTCAGACCAGGATGTCAAAAGCAACTACATCCTTATTCTTTGTTTTTCCCCTGACATGCAATGATTACCTGAATATCTGTAACCATTGACTAAAGTTTTAGACACAAGATTTGATTTTTGTTTCTTTGCTTTTTAACAACAGGTTTTAGCACCACATTTGGGCTATTTCATGATTGTCAGTTTTAACGGTGGAGGAAGCCGTAGTGTCTGGAGAAAACCATTGACCTTTGATAGGGAAGCTAACATTGCTAGTCAATTTAGATTGGAGTATAGTGCACAAGTTTCATCTCACAACCTAAGTGTTGACTGGCTATATATAGCTAGTAACTACTTATACCACTCGGCCATCAAAGCCTCTTTTAGACATGAATCCATTATTTTCACTTTTTGTTATGTAGCTCATGTTTTCTATATTTGAATTCTTTGATTAGTTATTCTTTTTATTGATCTGAAGACATTCTTTAAATACTACAATCCTACAACTGTTCCAAAGAAAATATTCAGGGTAAAAAAAAAAAAAAATTATTTGGAGCATTTGAGGTAACAAATTTAACTATTCTGTACTTTTATTGAATTCTCAAATAAAAATAAAAAAAATGCAGTTTCAAGGTCATAAACACGTTGATATAAGGTGAGTGATTGTCTATGACAAATGATTAACCTGCGTAGTTACAGACATTCCTTCTTGTTTAATTCTAAATTCCATTTCAAACTAGAGTAAATCATGAAAAAATTTTGACGATGTCATGGTCAAATGACAAAATTATGTCTATGAGCTGATAGACAAAACACTGTTAGCGAATCAGAAGACATGTTGTGCTACATCCAAAATTAAAGTATAAACACTATTCTACATACATTGGTAACTCCATACTTGTTGTACCAATGGAGATAAGCTTTGGCAGCGAATTTGACCCTTGACCTCTCATAGACGGTCTCAAGGTATTCTACAATTGACTCTGAATTTGATGATACTGTAATAGAAGCTGTGTCTTTTGGTCCAATACTGTTAGTTTTAGCTGAAAAGATAAATCATTGAAGAGATTTAATAAATCTTCTACTGAGCAGTTGATTAGTTTTTGTTTTACACCTAATCAACATACAGATTTATGGTTTCCTATAAAAAGACAAGAACATTTGTAGTTAATTCCTAAATAGCCATTTATTCTTTTTGTGTTTTCTTTCAAAAGACACCCTTAAATTTCTGTGTTATGTGGATTCATTATTATTTGTTGGGTACCAATTTTTGTTGATTTGTGGGTACAGGGGAACCACAAAATTAAATGTTCAAAGAATGACACATTTTGTATAGGACAAAACTTGGAAAAACCACGAAATTACATATATATGGACATTTAAGTTTTCCTTAATCCATGAAAATTGGTACCCACTAAGGTAAATGAATCCACAGCAACTGTTTTACCAGATATGTTGTATGCATGACTATTGTAAGTTTAAGAAATAATTCCTGGGGACTTGATTATATCCTGATTTTGCCACGGGTTGACCCTTTATACAAAATTTTTACACTAAGTGATAGTGAGGGGTAAAATATCGACATAATGGACAACCCATAGTAAAATCACAATACATTCAAGCCCCCATGAATTATTTCCATTCTAATAGGACAAATAAGGCAATTGTTTTGGATTGAAGCGCTCTAGGTTAGGTTTGGCAAAAACCCAGGTTTTAAGAGTAATGCCCAGCCCAGTGGGAAATACTGGGAAAACCAGGGTTTTACTGGGTTTTAGTGGGTAATACTGGGCAATACTGGGTAATTTAAAATACTAGTCTGAATTTTATAGAGGATTCAGTGATCAAACACTAATCTTATACATTTAAGATATATATAACCTTTTTTTTGTCTGGATTCAGGTAAAACTGTAACTCCTAAAGCAAAAAACTTTTTTTTAAATAAATATTACTCCTATTAAGAATTAACAATTACAAAAATGAATTACATGTAAGAAAAAATACATTTAAATAATGTATCATGATGTATACATATGTACTGTCACTAATTAGTAAGTAATTATTCTGATTAGAATGCAGATTTGTTTATGTAACAATAATCAGCCCTTTCAATTTTATAAGTGTTAATGGCATGACCCCTTAGGGTGTTTATTTAGCAATATGACAAATGTATGAATGTATAACATTTAATTTAACAATTCACTTGAACATTATGGATTATTGAAACGAGGATTGGTGAGTATGTGCAAATCTCATATTCCAGCTTCATAGAAGGGAATGAAATTGAATTTTTCCTTCTTTTAGAAATGACTGTCAATGGTTATCTGAATACAAAGTATATATTTAGCAGTAATACTATGAAACTACACCAAGACTTTACTATTTTATATTAAAATAAGCTAAAAAAATCATATTGCCCAGTATTATGCCCACTATTCCCTATTTCTGGGGGTATTGCCCAGCCTGGGAACACCCAGGTTTTCCCACCCAGGAATTCCCAGGCTGGTAATACTTTGCCAACACTGCTCTAGGTGAAGGCATTATTTACCTTTCCCATACAATCGCAATAGTCCAAGCAATATATTCATATTTGCACACTGGTGTGTACTCAAAGCATTTGAAGGACATCGTGTTAGAATTTCCATTATTAGTCAAAACAAAATTGGAGTACCCTTAAGCTATTGTAGCATAGATGCTTTATGATATCAAAAGACTAATAAAGTTCAATTAATTACTATTGTTTTACTGAACAGGTCAAAGTAAAGAATAATTTTATCCAGTTTGTGAGACAGTTATCAATCATACTGTAAAATATTTGAAATTTAAATTATTTTTTTTGGTAAAAACTAATTTTGTGAGGTTTTATCAAGATGTGTTTTTTTCTTCTTCTCTCATTGGTCAGTTTAGTTTCAAACTGCTTGACAAGTGGTGAGATTAACAATAGAAAAAATTAGACGTCTACAAAAGACTATTTATCTCTAAACAAATGTAATTGTCAATGCTATGTGCTGAAGACCTTACTTGAACCTAAATTGTTTGCTTTTTATACATTTTGACCTTGATGAAGAATCGTATCATACACCTTATCACTAATCCGACTGACCCGGTCGCTTGAACCCGGTCGCTTGAACTTTTGACGACAACAACAATCACTTTTCCATTGTGGCTTCAGATATTATGTTTTATGATGTCAAAATTTTACAGGAACCTGTTTGTTATTCAGTAATGGCGGACAAATAGCGATAACATGTATTAACACTCATACCACATCTTTTTATTTCTATATTTATTTACACATACCTGTCCAGATATCTATAGGGAAGGGGTTCCAGCTGACCGTGTTGAAAGATTTACGGAACTTTTTCTCAAGCCCCTGTGTCATCTGGGGGTAAAATGTCTCTGTACTGTCACCTCGTGCTATCACTACATTACCTATACTACCAAACTGATGCTGTATAAGGAAAATATGTGAATATTCCTCTTTTCTTGAATCCATTAAATAATATACAGTTAAATCTGTTTTAAGAGACCTCTCAAGGGAGAGTAAACAAGAATGTGTCCCCAGTACACTCATGACCGATCCAACTATTATTTTTTAGGTTCAGTGGACCATAAAAAATGGGATACAATCTCTAGTTTGGCATTAAAATTAGAAAGATCATATCATAGGGAACATGTTTACTAAGTTTCAAGTTGATGGACTTCATCAAAAACTACCTCGACCAAAAACTTAAACCTGAAGCCGGACAAATGAACAATTGGATGCACTGACCAGAAAACATAATGCCAATGAATGGGACATAATAAAAAGTGGTCTCATAAAACTGCACATAATTTGTGAATTTGGGGCTTTAAAGGTGACAATGCGGTATGGGCCTGTACATTGTTGAAGGCCTTACAGTGACCTGAAGTTGTAAATTTTTGTGTTATTTGGTCTAGTGGAGAGTTGTCTCATTGGCAATCATATCACATCTTCTATTTTATATGTACTGTATTTTTGTTTTCTTTAATTTTTTAGGCAGTTCCTAACACTTATTAATTTGATCTCTATTCTTTAAATTGCAGCTGTACCAACCAAAAGTCCATATTTATCTTTTTAGTTTTTTTGCCCATTTTTTTATATACCTTTTTTCTTTTGCTTTTTATTCTCTTTTCAGTAAATTGTTTGTAATTGATTTGCCTATAAGGATTAGGAAATAAACATATTTGATTTGATTGATTTGATTTTGTAAACCTAATTGTGACCCTGATACTAATTATATATATAATATATAAGGATACTACATTTCCTTTGCTATCATGTCGTCTAATGCCTTGACTCATCTGTTTCTGTAGTCCTGCCCAAGACAGCTTACTGTTATAGTAAATATAAAAAAATGTTTGATTAGTATTGTACATCTCCTACAAATTGGAGCACCACTATATGTGAAGCTAAAACTACTAAAGTTAATTTAGAAATTATTGGGATGTTTTTATTTTTGCGAAAAATGTGACAAGGTAATAATTGTAATCATTTAAACTTGAATTCAGAAATATTCTATATGAATTAAACAGGATTTTTCTGAATAGCACAAAATTAAAATCGCAATAATAAATGCATGCAATTAACTTCTGAATTTATAGTACAAAATGAAGACAATTTTGCAAATTATTTTCGACATCCTTTCAAAAATAATATTTTTCAATAGTTATCAGATAAGTTTTTTCAGGTCCAGAAGGTGCTTGTACATACTGTACAATCAAAAAATATTGTGAGGTTTCAACTGTGAGATATTTATAACTGTAAATAACGTGACTGCATGAGATTTGTAATTATAAGAAATCACATTTTGATATCAAATGCATATACATGTATTTATATGCAGATTATCCTGAAATAGCACAAATAATCTTGTATTTGTTTCCCTACTTCAAGAATCACACCAATAAATGCACTCATTAATTTCTGAATTTACAGTAAATGTTTGACTTTAATAATTAACTTGCCTCTTAGCTATATGATGGACCTGTACAAATTTATTTGCAGGAAGAGGACAAACGGATCTTATCATCTCCCAAGGTTCCATACCAATACTTGGTCCACTAAAAAAGTAAAAAATATGAACTTTCAATTAGAATACAAAAATTTTGGTTCAATTACTAGATAGGGGTCAATCAAAACTTTTTAAAAACTTTTTGTAACAGGAATCAAATATTTTACATGGAGAGGACAACATTTTTTTTTCATTTTTAATGGAAGGGGAGACAACCAAGCCTTTTAAATTATTGTAAGCAAGTGAACATGTTTTACAGTTTTGAGACTATTTACATCCTTTAATCATTTAACATAAGGGGAAGCAATTCATTCCTTGTTTGTGAAATAATGGGCATCATTTAGCTTGTTTAAAGGGGTTATTATTTTCTACACATTTTTCTAAAACAAATGATTGCATCAAACCTGAAAGTGTAAGCATATGACTATGACGTATATGTATGCCCCTTAGTATACATGAGGGGACTATTTCTAAGAATTTGTGTATAGTGTGATTTTTTTTACTGTATTAAAATAAATCTCTATGCTGAAAAACTGTTTATTTTTTAATCTTTAAAGAAGGTACCATAAAAAAAAAACATTTTATGAGTAAGGGGAGACAATTCAAACTATTTTTCATGTCAGTATTATACAAATTCTTTTCTAATTTATAAACAGACAAATCCAATGTTTTTGGTATGCCACCAAATTAACATTAGGTATTTGTATACTTCATGAAATTATGGTTTTGTTTTTATTATTCATATGTAAAAGAGTAATATTAAAATAAATCTTTTAATTGTAAGGGGAGATAATCTAACCTTTTTGGTGTCATGGTATCTGTGGGCAGGACTACTCCACCTAGAGAAGTAGCTATAGAGGTGTTCATAGCATCAAAGGAAACATGGTCACTTTATATAAGGGAGATAATCTAACCTTTTTGGTGTCATGATATCTGTGGGCAGGAATACTCCACCTAGAGAAGAGGCTATATAGGTGTTCATGGCATCAAAAGAAACATGGACACTTTATGTAAAAGGAGATAATCTAACCTTTTTGGTGTCATGGTATCTGTGGGCAGGAATACTCCACCTAGAGCAGAGGCTATAGAGGTGTTCATGGCATCAAAAGAAACACTCTCCATCTTTCTCTGCAGTTTTCCCAGAACATCATCGTTATAAGTCAGAACAACACAGTCAGTATTCCTGAAAAAGAATAATATTTGTCTTTATAAATATATTTCTGAAACAAAAACTGCATTTGTAAAAGATTATTTTGATTTTAAAATATCCATAGTTTGGCTATAAATTTGATAAAATATTTAGGAATAGTTGAAAAAATATATATAAAAATGTTGAGAAAAAGAAGAAACTGCCAATAAAAAACAAACCAAAAAACTGTTCAATATTTTTTGTGTATTCAAATATTTTAAAATTTCTAAAACCAAATCTATTTCGTGATTTCGTTTTCTTTTTTTTCTTGTTTCTTATTTTTCTTTAATATCATATTAAAATGATGTTATGTTAGAAGATTTTAAGCTTATCATAAAATGTCCCAAATATTACATGTTATTTTACCTTTGAAGGTATGACAGTGTTAGCAAAGCATTATAGTTCTGTAACGGACTTTCTCCTGTCAAACATGGTGCCACAGTACAGGAAATCAGATGGTTCATGGGATATTCCTCTCTCATGGCCTCACAAAGATGAGATCCTAATCCTAAAAATATACAAATATATGTAAGGTTATGTTTAGGAATGATGCTGCACAGTACAAGAAATCAGATAGTTCATGAGATATTCCTCCCTCATGGCCTCACAAAGATGAGATCCTAATCCTAAAAAATATACAAATATATGTAAGGTTAGTTTAGGAATGATGCTGCACAGTACAGGAGATCAGATGGTTCATGAGATATTCCTCCCTCATGGCCTCACAAAGATGAGATCCTAATCCTAAAAAATATACAAATATATGTAAGGTTAGTTTAGGAATGATGCTGCACAGTACAGGAGATCAGATGGTTCATGAGATATTCCTCCCTCATGGCCTCACAAAGATGAGATCCTAATCCTAAAAAATATACAAATATATGTAAGGTTAGTTTAGGAATGATGCTGCACAGTACAGGAGATCAGATGGTTCATGGGATATTCCTCCCTCATGGCCATGGCCTCACACAAACGAGATCCTAATCCTAAAAAATATACAAATATATGTAAGGTTATGTTTAGGAATGATGCTGCACAGTACAGGAAATAAAATGGTTCATGGGATATTCCTCCTTCATGGCCTCACACAAACTAGATCCTAATCCTAAAAATATAGAAATCTATGTAAAGTTCTGTTTGAAAATGACCCCAACAGTACAATAATAATTGGATAATCTCTTTTCTTAGAATATATAGATCTCTATAAAGTTGAGTTAGATATTTCCTCAAATCACAACGACACAACAAAAAGGAAAATCATGTGATTGGTTTGGGTTGTCTCCCTTTGTCTAATTATTTTACATCATGATATATATGGTTAAATGATAATGAAACTAAATGTTTCAGAACGACACAAATGGCCCCGTCCCTGTATCTGCAATTTCAACACTACATGTGGACACAAATATGCATGGATAGTATCAAGCTCTAAAGACCAATACTAGTTTAATGAAAACTTTCCTTGATCAATGACTAATTAAATTTCAAACTATCAGCAAACTAGTTTAATGAAAACTTTCCTTGATCAATGACTAATTAAATTTCAAACTATCAGCAAACAGGAAGTGGATGTATTGCAGATCTAACAAGATGACATGAAAATCAGCCTAGCAGAACGAAACATAAACTTGATCCGTAACTTATCATGGTAGTCTCACATATCAAAAATCAGCTCAAAATCTGAAGGCGTATAGATAAATTAACTGCGATTTTCAACAATTTATCAAAGTTAAATACCCATAATTTCAACAACAAAAAAGCAGAGTGAACTTAAACGGGAACTTAATCTGTAACTCATCATGGTTAACTCACATACCAAAAATCTGCCCAATATCTGAAGGAGTTAAGAAATTAAGTCTGTATAAATGTGATTTTCTTCTATTTATCAAAGTCCAAAGCCTGTAATTAAGGCAATAATAAGCGGCTTGAAACATAACTTTAACTTGTTCTGTAACTCGTCATGGTTAACTCACATACCAAACATTAGTCCAATATCTGAAGGCGCATAGGTAAAAAGTCTGTATAACAGAGATTTTCAGCAATTTATTGGAGTCCAAAGCCTGTAATTTCTGCAAAAATTAGTGGAGTAGAACAAAACTTAAACTTGAAAGAAAGGTTTGTTGCAGAATGGCGGACAAGGGTAAAACTATATGGCCATAAAAAAAGTTTGTGAAATATAGGATGCTGATTCATTTCATTTTTTTTAAGTATGGACTTCAATGTTTAAGTATATGAACATGTAGATTTTGTTAAAAAAAGAAGTATTTTATTTTAAAGTTGATATATCATTGTCATGATTATGCAGATTATAATTTTACAAGCCAGTTTTAGCCAAAAATCAATCATGGCATTGATGAAACTTGGAAATGTCAAAAAAAATTGTTGTTTCATTGACATGAGCTTTAGTACCTACATACATACAAATACCAACCTGACCCTGTTCCACCAGTCAAACTATGCATCATAATACAACCACTGTACATGTCACATCTGTAAAAAAATAAAATTCTTAGAACAAGGCTTATTTTGATATACTGTAAGGGCACCTGTAAAAATATAAAACAACACGTTTAATAATTTATTGCGTCCGAAGCGCTTTTCTGGATTTACCTTCATCGGGAACGCTCAAAGCCAAACATTTGAAATCCGAAGATGTATAAGTACCGAAAATCGTTGAAGAGCTATATGTTAAAAATACCTAAAATAAATAGCCAAATTCATCTAAAGCCAACTTTGCCTGAGGGAGTTGAAACCTTAGTTTCATAATAATTTCAAAATTTATAAACAGACAATTTTAGTAAAGTTTGTTTAATCATGTCAGTACCGAAGCACTGACTACTGAGCTGATGATACCCTCGGGGACTGATAGTCCACCAGCAGAGGTATCCACCCAGTGATGTAAAAATATAAAACAACACGTTTAATAATTTATTGCGTCCGAAGCGCTTTTCTGGATTTACCTTCATCGGGAACGCTCAAAGCCAAACATTTGAAATCCGAAGATGTATAAGTACCGAAAATCGTTGAAGAGCTATATGTTAAAAATACCTAAAATAAATAGCCAAATTCATCTAAAGCCAACTTTGCCTGAGGGAGTTGAAACCTTAGTTTCATAATAATTTCAAAATTTATAAACGGACAATTTTAGTAAAGTTTGTTTAATCATGTCAGTACCGAAGCACTGACTACTGAGCTGATGATACCCTCGGGGACTGATAGTCCACCAGCAGAGGTATCTTACTGTGGCAGATTTTGTTGACCTCTAAAGGTCTTTGAATTTTCTGTGTTGTTCAGTTATATTGAATAATTAATTTAAATAATTATACATAAATATATCAAACAGTTAATACCATAGATTTATTTAATTCATTTTTGTGAGCACCTGTTTTCTTGGAACTAGGAAAAAATTTAATGTTAGCAGAATTTCACAATTGTGTCAGTAAGCATGGTAAGCATCCAAGCCTATAAAAATATGTATTATTTTACACTTTAATTCTTGGTTCACCTTTACCCACAATATGTAATTTATGCTGATGACAAATCTATGTTTCTCTTTGATGAATTGTTTGATGAATTGATAAGAAATAAAAATGTTTTTTGGTTTTCTGATGTTTTTTCTAGACTGTTTTGTCTATGGCCGCATTATTTTGTCTTTGATTTGTAGTTTGAATATCCCTTGGGCATCTTCCAACTCTTTGTTTTAAAATTAACAATATTATTATGATTATTTCCCTTTGACCTATACAAGAATTAGTGGCATATGGCAAAAAAAATTACTTTTGGCAAGTGGCAACATATTAGCCTTAAGGGGGCTCGCGGGTCTAAATCAAATTTTTTATTTAATATAGGATTTCTCTATATTTTTCTATAAATGAACTTTATCTTAAACCTAATAGAAAAATAAAATAAAATAATGGGGTCACCGTTCATTTACGCTCACAATCTGCCTTCAAAAGAAGCATACATTTTTGTAAATGTCCGTTTTTTCTGTTGAACTAATAGTAGAAAAAGCGGTAATATCGAAATAAAAAAATAACTAAATTACAGAAATCGCTTAGATTTTACAATTATTTAGTTTATGTACAGCTTCTTTGAAAACAAGAATAAAAAATACAGGTCACCGATGAGTTAAAAAAGATATTTCAATTTTAATGCCAAAAAATGGCATTTTTGCACCAAAGGGAGATAATTTGGAGCATTTTCAATGGTATCTACATTTTAAAAGTCACCTGGGGCCAACATGAATTGATTTTTTTGGAATGATTTTTGTACCATATGATAAAGTCACAACTACTAAAGGTTATAAATAAAAATTGTAATGAAAAATAAATGTTTAATTTTTTTCTGAAAATCTTATACCCGCGAGCCTCCTTAATTGCTTATTTTATAGTTTTGTCCTTGTGTTTGAAATTCAAATTTACATTTGAAAGTCAGTTATCAATTCCTTGCTCCACAGTGCAATACTTGTCAATTGGGCTTTAGGGCTGTATAAAGAATTATGAAGGACCATTACTTATGTATTTATAGGTGTAATTTAAAATGACCCCACCCCAGATCTCCTTTTATAACATAAAAATTACAGCAAATTGAAAAATTGTTCTGCATTCTGATCAAAAGACAAAAATATATAAATATAAAAATCAAAATAACAATTTTAGCAATACTAACATGACTATTGTTATTACATTTTCTGAAATAAAATATTATTACCTCTCAATTTCTTTCCTGACTTGGTTGGCAGTATCATCTAGTATGTGATCCTCTCCACTCTTCTTCAGTCCATGGTAACCTATAAATTATTAAAGAAAACATTTGTGAGTCTTTCAAGGAAAAAATGCTTTGAAGATCATCCCCACATAATATATGCATGTCCATGTTTATACTGGAATTGTCAGATAAATAATTTAATAGTAGATGCAACTTGCATATTCTGTAATTGAATGTGAGCAAATTTTGTTGAAATCACTCTAGAAACTGTTGTCAGTAACAGTTATTATTCATCTATCACAAAAATAAATGCATGCAGATGTTTCTGAAGTTACATATGAATTTTATCATATCTTTTTCACAATGACAACAGATATGTTGCACGTCATAAGTTCTCTTTTCCTCAAATCTGACTAAATTAGACAAGGAGTTTGTGTGTAAATGAGCAACACAACGGGTGTCATACGTAGAGCAGGTTCTGCTTACTCTTCTGTAACATCTGAGTTCACCCCTAGTACATGAGCAACACAATGGGTGTCATATGTAGAGCAGGTTCTGCTTACTCTTCTGTAGCTTCTGAGATCACCCCTAGTACATGAGCAACACAATGGGTGTCATACGTAGAGCAGGTTCTGCTTACTCTTCTGTAACATCTGAGATCACCCCTAGTACATGAGCAACACAATGGGTGTCATACGTAGAGCAGGTTCTGCTTACTCTTCTGTAGCATCTGAGATCACCCCTAGTACATGAGCAACACAATGGGTGTCATATGTAGAGCAGGTTCTGCTTACTCTTCTGTAACATCTGAGATCACCCCTAGTACATGAGCAACACAATGGGTGTCATATGTAGAGCAGGTTCTGCTTACTCTTCTGTAGCATCTGAGATCACCCCTAGTACATGAGCAACACAATGGGTGTCATATGTAGAGCAGGTTCTGCTTACTCTTCTGTAACATCTGAGATCACCCCTAGTACATGAGCAACACAATGGGTGTCATACGTAGAGCAGGTTCTGCTTACTCTTCTGTAGCTTCTGAGATCACCCCTAGTACATGAGCAACACAACGGGTGTCATACGTAGAGCAGGTTCTGCTTACTCTTCTGTAACATCTGAGATCACCCCTAGTACATGAGCAACACAACGGGTGTCATACGTAGAGCAGGTTCTGCTTACTCTTCTGTAACATCTGAGATCACCCCTAGTACATGAGCAACACAACGGGTGTCATACGTAGAGCAGGTTCTGCTTACTCTTCTGTAACATCTGAGATCACCCCTAGTACATGAGCAACACAATGGGTGTCATACGTAGAGCAGGTTCTGCTTACTCTTCTGTAACATCTGAGTTCACCCCTAGTACATGAGCAACACAATGGGTGTCATATGTAGAGCAGGTTCTGCTTACTCTTCTGTAGCTTCTGAGATCACCCCTAGTACATGAGCAACACAACGGGTGTCATATGTAGAGCAGGTTCTGCTTACTCTTCTGTAGCTTCTGAGATCACCCCTAGTACATGAGCAACACAACGGGTGTCATACGTAGAGCAGGTTCTGCTTACTCTTCTGTAACATCTGAGTTCACCCCTAGTACATGAGCAACACAATGGGTGTTATATGTAGAGCAGGTTCTGCTTACTCTTCTGTAGCTTCTGAGTTCACCCCTAGTACATGAGCAACACAATGGGTGTCATATGTAGAGCAGGTTCTGCTTACTCTTCTGTAACATCTGAGATCACCCCTAGTACATGAGCAACACAATGGGTGTCATACGTAGAGCAGGTTCTGCTTACTCTTCTGTAACATCTGAGATCACCCCTAGTACATGAGCAACACAATGGGTGTCATACGTAGAGCAGGTTCTGCTTACTCTTCTGTAACATCTGAGTTCACCCCTAGTACATGAGCAACACAATAGGTGTCATATGTAGAGCAGGTTCTGCTTACTCTTCTGTAGCTTCTGAGATCACCCTTAGTACATGAGCAACACAATGGGTGTCATATGTAGAGCAGGTTCTGCTTACTCTTCTGTAACATCTGAGATCACCCCTAGTACATGAGCAACACAATGGGTGTTATATGTAGAGCAGGTTCTGCTTACTCTTCTGTAGCTTCTGTGATCACCCTTAGTACATGAGCAACACAATGGGTGTCATATGTAGAGCAGGTTCTGCTTACTCTTCTGTAGCATCTGAGATCACCCTTAGTACATGAGCAACACAATGGGTGTCATATGTAGAGCAGGTTCTGCTTACTCTTCTGTAACATCTGAGATCACCCCTGGTTTTTGTACGGATTTCTTTTGTTTAGTCTGAAAAGTTGTCTATTTTGTGTTTCGAGCATAAAATGTATTTCCATGGCGTTGTTAGTTTGTTTTCGATTTGTGTGAGTTTGAACATCCGTTTGTTCTGTAACCTTTGCCTCTCTTTTATCAAAGCCAATGAAAAAAAAAAATTGCATCAATTATAACCCCAACACTATTTACATCCAATCACAAAAGTTTACAGTGATTTACTCAATAACCTGTAAAAGTGATTTGTTTATCATGTTTATTTCCTCAACATATGTTCCTTTGTATCTACAGCGCTTTTTTAGAATAAATAGATTTAAGAAGATGTGGTATGAGTGCCAATGAAACAACTGTCCAAAAAGTCACAACTTATAAAAGCAAACCATTATTTGTCAAAGAATATATTGTTTAATGTCTATGTTCTTCTGTGTATCTTTAGTGCTTTATCAACAAAAATGTATATATGGATACATATATTGAAAGGAGGGAGATAACTCTTGCTTTATCATGACAACAAACCTAATGCCCAATTTGTTCCTCTTCCTCTCTTCCCAGATACAATATTTCCATCTCTGAAAAAATCAAATATTTTCAGGTACATGTAATTGTTTGTTGCTGTAGACATGGTAGATCATTTTAATTTTGTTATCATTTCTACATACAGAAAGTTGTTAGCATTCTCATTTGAATTGTTTTACATGTATCATCTTGGGGCAATTTATAGCTTGCTATTCTGTTATTGGGTTTGCTCATGAAATTGTATGGTGACCAGACATCATTGCTGATTCTATGTCATTTGTTCTTTGGTGGACAGTTACAAGTGTCATTTCCAATCACACCACATCTTATTTTCTATTGTCTATAGCATTTTGTACCATTGCAAGTTTTTATTATTGCCAAAACTGTGATGAGATCCAGGCGTCCAAAAAAAAACCCAACAACATGCATTTCAATTCTAGATCCTGTTGATAGCATTTTCTAATAAAATTGGTATATTGTAATAATAATGATAATAAATATCCCATTAGACATGTTAGACAGTAATAATGAGTATATTGTAGAACAATCACAATAATAAATGCAATTTCTGATTTGTCTGTTTACTTGTTTTACCTTAATTTAAGACCTTTGCAAGCCTTTTGTACAACTTTTGGCTCACTATCTACATGTACAGATCTTTGTTTTCCATCAGGGTGTATAAAAGTGTGTCTGAAATAGAAAAACATAGGTGATGGTCATGATGGTAAAATAAAAAGACAGAAAATATATATCATCTTAGCCTTACTCCTTTGATATCAATGTACATGTATGCATCAGGGCTCACACATACAGTTGTACACTTCAGAATCATAGGGAGAAGTGACTTCTCTTTTTGAAGTTGATAGGGAGAAGTAATGAGATTCATGAAATTTTAAAAAGAAGTACTCATTCACTATATACATATTGTTAATACTCGGAGACGTAATAACTGTACGGGGTGCAAATTTGACTTGCAGCCAGTGTGCCGAAGTGACTAGATTTTTATTTTTTGTGTACCCTTCATGAACAGCTTTGTCTTGTGATGTTTTCTTCCAGAAAGCCTTTCCTATTTGGTTTCCGCATTGACCGACATGAAGAAATACTGCTGACATCTTCAGTTAAAATCGTCATTGTTCATCACATTGCCGTAGTCCTGCAAAATAATGTATAATTGAAAACAGATCGAAATCCGAAATTTGAATTTCAACCGGATGTTATGAATAAAATTAAAAATGAAAAAAAACTCCGGTAAAAAGTTTCCGCGTTTAATATCTTCAATATGAAAATAGAAGCCCCTCACGGGGGAGTCCAAAATCGTAAAAATTTTCTGTCAATATTATCACATAATCATTATTTTTTTTTAAACAAATAACAAAAATAATCAAAAAAAGAGTCCTAGATATCAAATACTCAAATCATCATATAAAACATTTGGTATGGTTCTGTTCTGTTCTGTTCTGGTATACACCTCCGTTTTATCGGAGCACTCCACTTGTCGAATGAGTATTAAAAAATTTTGAATACTTAACCGAAAAAGCGGATATTTTTGCGGCACTTTGATTTACCACTATATGAATAAATAAATTTTACAATCTAGTAATTTCTAGCCAATAGATGCCCTGCCAAGTCAAATGTTAAATTGTATCATATTATTTTGTATATTGATATTCATAGACTGAACGAGTTAACCTGGGACAGTGGTATAACAGTACAACAATAGAACGAAATTACAATTTTTGTTTTTTCTTACAATTAAGAAATATATCATGTATACTGCATGCAATTATAGAGATATTTTCATAGCTAACCCCAACTGAAAAACCTTATTGTAACCTACTTCTAGTAGGTATGTGTTATAAAATTATCACAACAAGCTTTCTGGTTAAGTCGTTTGTTGCTGTCTCTTTGATACTTGTAAATTCATAATCTTTAATGTTGTAATAATTGCCACACAAAACAGTTGTACTAGTTACCTGTTTAACAAATAAACATCTTCCAATTGACAATACCATTGATTTTCTGATAGGCCAACATATATAAGTAAGAATCAATGCTATTCAATAAATTGAAATCCTACAAGATGTACACAACTAACACATTATTCAATGCTATTTCGTAAGCATAATTATCAAGGGACATAACTCAGTCCTATTGAGATTTGAGAAGCATGGCATCCCACTTCTCAGCCACTCTCATTTAAACAAATCTTGATGTTATACGTTGATTAAGGGAGCTACTATTTGATTTTTAGGCCGGTGAAGAAAAAAAAGGGGGTCTAGGATGTAAAATTGTGTTTTTATTCTTTTGTCCAATCTGTCCTGCCTTTTTATTTTTCATTCTATTCGATCCTATACCTTTTTTATGAGATTATCCTGACTTTTGTTTCTACATAAACTGTCAAGTGTCACATCCTAAATTTCTTAAATCAAAACTCCTGGCTTGCCTTTTTTCGAAGCTTCATCCTAAATCCCCCTAAAATCAAATTGTAGCTTCCTTGGGCATTAAGTTTCCTGAATTAAATTCTTTCATATATTTCGTGTTCGGGCCTTTTACAAAATGTATAATATACTAAGCGGTATGTGGGTCATTTTCAAAAAATGTCGAATTTTCAGTACACCCATGCTAAAATTTTTATTTCTAATGGAAATTTCAGTTGTAATGGTTTAAATGAAAGCTTGTCGGATTTGTGATTCAGAACATTAATAATCAACACACCTTACATCTATTTTGATAAGATTAAACTGCATTTAAGGCCGATTTGGGGGATATTTCTGTGCGTACATTGTCAGAAAAACACATTTCAAATGATTTTTTTTCCGATTTTCTGATCGCCTTGATATCTGCAAAAGGGACTTTTTAAGAACGTTAATTATAATTCTAACGAAAAATCGTAGCTTCTTTATCATTGTATGTAACAGATTATCTACAAACTAAATTCAATCAGCGTACAGGGGGTTCATGTCTATCCTGTTACCGCTACTAAAATCAGTCGTTAAATTATTCTCCCTATGATTTCAAAAATGCAAAGTAAAATTTATATTTAAAACGCCTCGTTTCTTGAACGACAGTGTAGAGAAAAGAAATTTCAAGACATTTAGTGAAAAAAAAGCGTACTTTTTTTCATGTCTATGCTGTTACCAACCATTTTGATTAATTACACTAACAGTATGTTTGTAAAAAGTGCAATAACGTGTTGGAAACCAAATTCACAATAGAAAACCATAATCACTTCACCAAAGGGAGTAGTTATTTCACAACAGCAATCAAAAACGAAGAAATTTGTCTATCCTGTTATGTCTATCCTGTTACTATGGTTGCTATGGCTACAGTAACAGGATAGACAATTATAGACAAAAACGTCGTTAATTTTTTTATCTTAACATGTAGGTGGAAAACGAATGAAATATTCCATTGTTTGAACTCATCTTAAGATTATAACGTCTTAATCTTCCCAATTAAGCATTTGCAGGTGCAATACTGATATCGGTAACAGGATAGACAAAAAGGTAACAGGATAGACTTTTATATAGTGATATATCAGAAACGTACGTTCCTGTTACCAACGAAATAAAGAGAAAAGTAAATTAACTTATGAGGGATTTACTTGATGTTGTGTTTATTTGAAAGGGTGCAAAAAGGCCGAACAATATAAATTGCTATCTTAGACTTGCATTACTGGTGGTAATTTTTACAACCTTTGAAAACCAATTTTTAGAGCCATTTTTCAGTACAACCTAGAAAATTGGCAAATAATCTATTATTTTACAGAATGAATATATATAGAAGTTTATTCTCTTGAAAACCATCTAATTGGTAACGTAAAATAAGCTTAACATTTTATCTAAACCTTTTTCTTAATAACCCAAAATTTCTGAAAATGGTAACAGGATAGACAAAATATTGTACCACCGATCAAAAAATATTTCAAGATATTCTTGTATGACATCATTAAGATTGCACCTTTTAATATGTTGTTCTTAAAGTACTGTTTTTCAATTTCAAATTCGACATTTTTTTAAAATGACCCGTGTGATTTTTTCTCGTTGTTGAATGCCGTACGGAATTCCGTCTGTGTTTTGAAACTCTATTGATCGACACTATAACGTGTCTTACTATTGCTGATAG
This sequence comes from Mytilus galloprovincialis, assembly GCF_965363235.1. Lineage (NCBI taxonomy): Eukaryota > Metazoa > Mollusca > Bivalvia > Mytilida > Mytilidae > Mytilus > Mytilus galloprovincialis. Next base: position 64,148,725 of record NC_134851.1, on the reverse strand, counting down.
TTCAGTTTGTTTTTTTTTTTTTTATCTTTTTTTATTATCTGTTTTCGCCAGAGACTTTCCATACTTACTATAGAAAGTTCCTGGTTTTCGCGTTATATATAAAATATTTAGATATGAATGCATTTTTAATTTAGTGTGAATTTGACAGTAAAAAAATTCTTTCCGTATTTTACATGAAATGATCATTTATGATGGTCTGAATGGGGTTTCGCAAATAAAGAATAAAGAATAGAGAATACTGGCCTTGAAGTCATTAAACTTTCGAGTAAGTTTTGTGTACTCATACTCGAAAATCAACCAATCAAAATGCTGGATTTCATATTTCGAGCATGAATTTTGTGCTCCGAGCACTGAGCCAAGTTTTATGTCTTCAACCCCTGGGCGCCAACATATAACGTGTAGAGAAGATTGGGGACCGGAGGTCAAATATAAAGAATATAACATAACGGAGTGCTACCCTACAATATAAAATAAAGAAAATGGAGATGAATGAGGAGCTAACATTATTATACTGTTTTGTAGTCGACTGATTTTCTCACACATTTCACTTATAAATACATGTATGTAGATTTATGACCTTCTGCTGTTGTGTTTTTTTATTTTGGTCGGGTTGTTGTCTCTTTGACACATTCCCCATTTCCATTCTCAATTTTATTAGTCTAAACTGAGTTTTACTTAGGTATTGGCTTGTTTTTGTTTGTTCTATAAGAGACTTGAGGTACAGGGATGGCTGAGATCTCGTAAACATGTTAAAATCCGCTTTACATTTGCGCATGTGTCAAGCCAGGAGCCTCTGGTCTTTGTTAGTCTGGTGTTATCTTTTTAAATTTCGGTTCATTTATGGGCGTTTTTCAATAAAAGCGTAACTTTAAGACCTAAAAAAATGGAAAATCAACTTGTCTAAAATTTAATTTCAAGAGTTATTTTGAATACCTCTATTATAGACCTGTTTGTAAAACAAAAATTGCAATCTTAAATATTCTTTAAAATGATATTATTTTCATAATTTGTGTACTGTTTCGTTGGGGACTTTTGTCCCCTACGAAACTTCTTCTAAACGCACATATTTTTTGCAATCTTAAATGTTTCCTATAGACATTCCAGTTTGTTTACTTTAAATACTAGAAAAATCTCATTTTTTTTCTGAATTCGAAACCCATTTTTATCGATAAAGATTAGACAGTACTTCACATATGAAGGTACAACTCATGTTACGTAGTGGACATTGTGATGCGTTTCGTAGTGGACAAAACCGTTTCGTAGTGGACAAAAAGTTTCGTAGTTGACATCAACCCTATTATATGTTAATAAAAACATAATAAAAATTACATGAAACTAACCCTTGTTATTTGTTTTGCACGAATATAATTGAAAAAAAGATTAAAAAAAGACTGCATGGTAGTGGTAGTGTCCACTACGAAACGTTTTTCTCCCATACTTGTTTCGTAGGGGACCGTTTCGTAGGAGACGTATTCGCATGTTTTGTTATTTCCCCCACAGTCCCTATATTGCAATAGTAACAAGACTGATTGTATTCATCAAAGCATTTATCAAGCTGTACACTGATATTTTTTTCATTATTTTAAAACCAGATACTGAAGGAGATTTGACCCGTTTCGTAGTGGACATTAACAAAAATGCGGTATCACTCTGGTCCATTTGATGTGCTCAATTTTTCGTACCAACAATTTAATTGCCGTTATAAAAGCATTAATTTACTTCTTTTGTAAGACCCTTTAATATGTTTATATCTCTTGCAAACAAAAACTACATTGATTTTATAAAACTGTTTACTGGCAAATGTTAATGACTTCGTTTCGTAGTGGACATTTTGTGAGGGACATACCTTGTGAAATTACAAATCCTATATTGAAAGCTGTTTATTAAAATATGTTGGCTCTGAACATACTTTTGAATTATTAAAAAACTTATGTAAAGTAAAAATAACATTTATTTCTTCATTTTTTTACGATATTTTAGAGTATGAATGTTGAACAGGCGGTCTAGGGACATGCCATTTTGGTTGTTTTGGACCATCCAGGAGTCAATATCTTATCAATCCCTCTAAAAATAAACTGTTTCTTTGCTTAAAAATGTTAAATCTAATTCAATATACTGACTGCACAAAAAATTACTAACAAAGATCAGACACATTTTTTTAAAAGTGGCTGGGACAAGAAAATACGTCTTTATTGAAAAAACGCCCATATATGTTTCGTTTAGTATACTAGTAACACATACGAAGCACGCCTGACCGCTGCAAGTTTTATCGCTATGCTAAGGACCAATTAGTGGCCTTGGGCTGTTGTCTGCTCTTTTTTGGGTTGTATTGTCTCTTTGAATCATTCCCCATTTCCATTTTCATTAATGTATCACTAATTAATTATGTTGAATAAAGGTCATCCCTATCATTTATAAGTAACCTACGTCTAGTAGGTTTGAGATATAAAATGTCCCAGACATCCTTCTTACTGGTTTATAGTGTCGTTGGTTGCTGTCTGTTTGAAATCAGTCAATTCATAATCTTTAATGTTGTTATAATTGCCACACAAAACAGTGTCACTAGTTACCTGTTTAACAAAGTCTACATTTTCCAGTTGACAATACCATTGCTTTCAAGATATGACAGCCTATATAAATAAGAATCAATGCTATTCCACAAATTAAAATCCTATATGATGTACAAAATTTATACATTTTTCAGTTCCATTTGGTAAGCATACTTATCAAGGGACATAACTCAGTTCTCTTGACGTAAGGTGCATGTCAGTCCACTCCCTAGTCACTCTCACTTAAAAATATCTTGATGTAATACGTTGACAAATTACTTTAATTAAAATGTCTTGAGACGCAGTTTATTGCAAAACTTGAATATGTTTTTGGTTATATAAAACAAGTGTGGACACAGATCAGTGTGGATAGTATGTTTGTATGTTTTTTCAGTGTTTTCTGACAAAAGAAGTATAAAATTAGGCATCAAGTTTCCTCAATTGAATTTTTCATGAAAATTATGTTTTATATCGGAGACAATAATTTCATACTATTCGCGGCATGTTTTTTCTCATTACTGAAGGCCGTCGGGTTGCGTGTGTGTTTTGATACTCTATATATATTGACACTCTAACATGCCTTCTTGTTGCTGATATTTCAAGGGTTTTATCTGTTTTTATTTTCCTTTTCGCGGACTTTATGCTGTGAAATATTCAAGAATATGATTGCATTTTCAATTAAGTGTGAATGTTTAAGTTAAAAAAAATTGTTTCCGTATTTTTATGAAATCACCGTTCATGATGGTCTATGCGGTTTCGCAAATATTAAAGAATAAATACTAGTAGATGATACTGGGGCGCACAAATATAGCGAATAGAAAACAATGGGGAGATCAAATATAAAGAACAAAATATAACGTGGTGCTACAATTTATATAAAACATAGAGAACAGAGAAGAATGAGGTGCTACCATACAAAGTATAGAGATTTGAATAATGGACCAACACCTAAAACAAGAATAAATATAACATGAACTATTTAAGGATGCATTAAGGATGTACAACTGAAGACACCCAGACCCTCGTTTCTCGTCGCCTGTTGCAATATTGAAATAACATATATAAACATTGTTTATTAAAGGTTCTGATTAAAATTATTGATCACAGTACTAAGTATACATGTACATGTATAAGTGTATGTCCCAAAAGTAATGTGTAAATTTCAATTCTATTTTTGTGTCGTGAGTGCAGAATTTCTTTCTCAATCATATCAAATATTTTCGACACAACTGAACTGCAAATACCTTGGCAATTTGCTGTTTTGCAATGATGTTGCATCCAATAGACAGTACAACAAAGATAACATGTTTTGTATCTTTAAGTAAGAAACAATATAATTTCAGCCGTACGGTTGCGTGTTTCGATACTCTAACATGTCGTCCTGTTGCTGATATTTGTGATGTTTTATCTATTTTTTTTTTCGCGTGATGTAAGCAGTGAACTATTTAAATACAATTGCATATTTAATTCAGTTTAAATTTTAAAGTAAAAAAAATATTTCCGTAATATTTTCCTCCTATAGTATCATTTGTTAAAAAAAATCGTTTAAATGACGAAATTGTTTCGCAGAAGATATATAATGGTTTTACTGAGTAAAGCCGATGCCTAACAAGATGCTTTTCAGCAAGATAAGCTAGCTAGAAAGTAAACTTCTGTGTAATTTTTTATTAGTTCTTCCTTCGAAAATGTCTTCTCCAAAGCCTGCTTAAGTAAAACATATTGATAAATATATCATGTATATTGCATGCAACTGAAGAGATATGTAACTAAAGAGATATCCATTTTGTATTTGGAGGGCGTTAAGTATCCTATGGAAGATTTTAAAGATCGCTATAGTTTTATTAACAATAAGTAACCTACTTCTAGTAGGTTTGAGTTGTAAACTGTCCCAGGCATGCTTCCTGCCAGTTTCTTGTTTCGTTGGTTGCTGTCTCTTAGAAAGTTGTAAATTCATAATCTTTAATGTTGTTGTAATTGTCACATAAAACAGCTGCACTAGTTACCTGTTTAACAAATCATACATGTTCCAACTGAAAATAAAATTGTTTTCAAATATAACAGCCTATTCAAACAAGAATCAATGCTATTTTACAAATTAAAATCATACAGGATGTACAAAACTAACACAATATTCAGTGTCATTTCACAAGCATAATTAGCAAGGGACATAACTCAGTCATACGGAATTGAGATGCATGACAGTCAACTCCTCAGCAACTCTTACTTAAAAATATCTCGATACTCTGTTTATACTCCGTTACCGCCTCCAGAGAGAGGACAGATTGTAAATTTGCTGATTTTATTTTATTATCGCGCGTAATGTATACTTTGAACTATTTATATATGATTACATTTTTAATTCAGTTTGAATTTTAAAGTGAAAACATACATGTGTATTTCCGTAATTTTTGTAAAACTGTAAAATAATCTTTATAGTTATTAAAAATCCTGCAAGTATCATCGTAAAATATTTAGTTTACATGTCAAAATTGTTACTAAGAAGATATAGGTAATTGTAAAATTTGGTGATCTTCAGCTACAGTGGGGGATCCCGAATTTTTCACAAGTGGGGGCCCTACTGCCTGCCAATTTTATCAACCAAGTTTTTCCCAGAAAAGGGGGGCCCGGCCCCCTGGTCCCTCTTAAAATCCACCTCTGAGCTAGATGAGCTAGAAGGTTAACTTTTGTGCTTTTTATTAGTTCTTCCTTCGAAAATGTCTTCTCCGGCACCGGGTAAAATTAAAAAAATATGTATTAATTAATGTATCATGTATATTGAATGCAAATGAAGAGCTATGCAATTAAAGAGATATACCTTTTGCATTTGAAGGGCGTTTAAATATCCTATTGAAGATTTTAAAACTCTCCATAGCTGTATTAAGATTAAGTAACCTACTTCTAGTAAGTTTGAGATGTAAAATGTCCCAGCCCTCCTTTCTGGTTTATTGTGTCATTGATTGCTGTCTCTATGAAAATAGTAAATTCATAGTCTTTAATGTTGTTATAATTGACACACAAAACACCTGTACTAGTTACCTGTTTAACAAATTATACATCTTTCAATTGACAATACCATTGCTTTTCAAATGTGACAGCATTTATTAGTAAGAATAAATGCTATTCCACAAATTAAAATCTTACAAAATGTACAAAACTAACACATTATTTAGTGTATTTTCGTAAGCATAATTATCAAGGGACATAACTCAGTCCTATTGAGATGCATGTCACAGTGAACTCCCTAACCACTTTAATTTTCACAGATCTTGATGTTATACGCCAATAAACTACTTGTTATTGTAATGCAATGAGACGCAGTTAATGGGAAAACTTGAAAAAATATTTGTTATAAAATATAGGCCGTTAGGAAGCAACCCTTTAACTTCAATGGGTATGTTGTTTTTGGTCGGTGTCAGGTTCTTCAAACTTAACTTTATAAAGTATCTTGGTTCAGTATATTATTTTTTGTCATCTGCTGGACCACAATATTGTTTTTCATCAAATTCGGGATCAGATTATTTTTGTAGAGCAAAACTATACTCCACTTTTGAAGTTAAATAGTCGTTCCCTTAGCCTTTTGTCAATTGGATTGTTATATTTTTTTTTATGTCGAGGTCTTTAAGCATTCTCATAATTGAAGGTCATACGGTTGTCCTTACTTGTTTACATCCACCTCATGTGCAATAGTGTCATTACCAGACCTCCTGACTTTACATAAAAGAGATATTTGCAAATACAAAATAATTATAATATAGTTTGTTTGAACACAACGTTAATGGCTTCGTTATCACACATGATGTTGTACTTAATTCTTCATAGATATACATATTATGGTTTAAAATTTGTCTGTACATTGTTGTACCTGTGAATGGATGACTAGGATATGTGGTACAAAATTAATGTACACGTATGAAGCAAATAATAAAAATCTCCACCAGAGACCAAATTACTTGTGAGTTAACAACTATATAGGTCATCGTAAGGACTTCACCAACGAGCAAAACGCATATCACACAGTCAGCTGTAAAAGGTTCCGAATGACAAAGTTTAACCAATTCAAATGAGAAAACCATTGGCTCAATTTGAATACGAAACAATGAACGAAAATAAATATGATATACTATACAGGAGTCATACAGCAATCGATACAAGCTGAAAACATTTAACGAAAACGCAGACCGGATGTGGCAGAGTATGTTTACATTCCACCACAACAAACAAGACACAATTGATAAATACAGGTCTGAGAGTACTCGAAGTTAATGATAGCTAGTTGAAAGCCAATAACAACTAATAAAAAATAATGATGTATCTAAGAATTGAACAGTAAAAGGCAAAGTACAAGTCTTATCGTAATTGGTATATCACATTTTATATTTACGGTGATGTTGTTTATAGAGCCAGTAGACATAGATACGATACATGTGAACTTATTAATCCATTGAATACAGTTATTCTCAAATATCAATTTAACACCGAAATAAAATCTTTGAATGTTGTTTCTGTCGACACTATATACTTAAAATTATAATATACTAAATAGTCATTCAAGGGACATTACTCATTTCAACTTGAACACATTTAAGCCAATTCATATATTAACGCTTAGAATAAAGATGTTGACGAACATAATGCCAATTGACAATAAACTTAAATAAAACGCATATCATTTTAATAAGAAGTCGATTACGGTCAGCTGCTTTTGTGTAGATCTTACTTTGTTAGCCGTCTACTATAGATTTCGTTAAGAACGCAAACAGTGTTAACTTTGTAATCGCAAATGAGTGTAAATAACTGCGCTGAGGTACGTCCATAATTTATTTTTCATTATTCAAAATTTAATAATGAAACAGTCCATTATTCACTATTTAATGTTACATAATGAATAATGAATAATGAAATAGTTTATGTTTCAGTATTCAAGTTGAAATGTGAATAATGAAATAATAATAATAAAAAAATGACTGTAACACTATATCACGTATCCAATTCGTCTAACAAATTAATATTCAAATTAGTATAGAAAAACAGGGTAACAGCAGTCCATTCCATTATTAAAGATATCAATTTCATGTTTAAAAATTAGCTTAGTCATATTTCTTAATTTTCACGCGTATTTTGCCATTTAGGTCCTCCGTAACCCCGAATGGTAATTGCGGCACAAATTGTTTAAAACCACTGCGTATCTCTATCTTTAAGCTTTGATGAACCTATTGACTATATATACATTGTGTTCCTCTAAAAATAAGATTTCGAATGAGGTATGAAAAATGGGAAACAACACGTTTAATAATTTAATGCGTTCGAAGCGCTTTTCTGGATGTACCTTTATCAGGAACGCGCAATGCCAAACATTTGAGGGTGTATAAGTACCGAAACAGTTGAAGAGCTATATGACAAAAATACCTAAAATGAATATACAATTTCATCAAAAGTCAACTTTGCCTGAGGAAGTTGAAACCTTAGCTTTTTAATAATTTTAAAATTTATAAACAGACAATTTTAGAAAAAATCATGTCCGTATCAAAGTACTGACTATTGAGCTGATGATATCCTCGGGAACTAATAGTCCACCAGTAGAGGTATTGACCCAGGTATGTATGTAAGTAAGGTTCGATGGGTCTCAGCAGTCCATTCCATTATTCAAATATCCATGTTGTTCTTAATTTTTTTTTTTATTAAAAATCATTAAACATGTTGAAGATGTGGTATGATTGCCAATGAGTCAACGCTCCACATAAGACAAAATAAGACCCACATTTACTATTGGTCATCGTACAGCCCACAACAATGAGTAAAGACCATACAGCATAGTCAGCTGAAAAAGGTCCCGAAATGAAAATGTAAAACAATTCATACGAGAAAACTAACGGCCTAATTTGTGTACGAAAATTAAACGAAAAACAAATATGTAACACATAAACAAACGACAACCACAGAATTACATGCTTTTGATTTGGGACATGCACATA